>NW_027423146.1:1200000-1800000 GCF_048934315.1 Petromyzon marinus
ACTGTAATTATGGATAAAGATTCATACAACAACAAAATTCAGAATCTGCTCAACGATGGAAGTTACTCAAAAATAAAAAATGACCCTACCAATAGCCTAGCGATGAAAACCAACAAGATCATCACAAGTTCGACTTCCCTAATCGACCCAACTAAACGTCCCTCCCTAAAACCTTCTACTGCAAGAACTCCTAGATTCTATGGTCTTCCCAAGATTCATAAAGAAGGCACCACACTACGACCCATCGTATCCACGATCAACTGCCCTACCTATAGACTAGCCCATTTTCTGTCAGATACCTTGCTGCCTTTCACTGGCAAGACCGCCTCAGCAGTACTTAACTCAGCCCAATTGGTCTCTATGGTCAAAGACGTTGTACTGTCCCCTGATGACATTCTTGTCAGCTTCGATGTGGTCTCTTTGTTCACCAAGGTCCCAGTACCTGATACCATTGAAATAATTGAAAATTTGGTCCAACATGGACTAGACCCCGATACACCTGCACTGGTTAGGCACTGCCTCACCAATACCTACTTTACTTGGAATGGCTCCTTCTACAAACAAAATAAGGGTACCCCCATGGGATCCCCCTTGTCACCAGTGATAGCCAATATTTTCATGGAGAAATTTGAATCAGATGCCATCCAGACTTCCACCCTCAGACCTTCCCTTTGGAAGAGATATGTGGATGACACTTTCGTCATTTGGCCACATGGCCTCCCAGCTCTGAACCTTTTCCTACACCACATCAATTCCAGACATGTGTGGGTGCGTTTCTACAGGAAACGCACCCACACAGATTCCTACTTGAAACCTGATTCCCACCACCACCCAGCCCAAAAGAATTATCTCAACAAAACTTTATACCATAGGGTTCATTGCATTTCGGACCAACACCACCTGACCAGTGAATGAAAAACATGTACAACTGGCCCTCAAAAGGAATGGATACCCTGACCGTACCATCCGCCAAGCTGTTTCTCCCTCCATACAGAAACAACCACTTGATACTCCGGTCAAAACCATCACATTACCATATATAGCAGGCGTTACAAAAAGATTTCCAAAATTCTAAACAAACACAAGATCCAGGTCCGGTTCAATGCAGTAGACAAAATTCGTGATCTGATCACATCCATGAAGGATGTCATTCCTGACTTACAGTACCCCGGGGTTTACAAATTGAGTTGTACCTGCGGTGATTGCTATATCGGGGAGACAAAGCGACATGTCTCTGGCCGAATTCGCGAGCACAAATCAGATTTGAAACACGGCAGAACGAATTCTTCTGCCGTAGCTGATCACTGTTACAACGCTGTGATTGATCATGATATAATTTTATCCGATACCAAGGTTCTTTGCAAACCCACGGGTTTTTATCAGAGATTTGTTCACGAGGCAATTCAGATCTACAAACACAGACACAATTTCAACCGAGAAGATGGTTTCAAATTAAGCAACCATTGGAAAGATGTTCTAAATCGAACCAAACATTAAACTAATTTTCAATGGTACAGTATATTTTTCAAGTAGTGGTACCCCAAACTTTCGCAGCTCTTAAAAATTCCCTTTTCACACCATCAATAGGTAAACTCCCCCTCCCCCCCCGCGCCAACCGGCATGTGCACCCGCATGTACACCGTTCATCATGCTAAGTCGGCCAATCAAATGCTATTTTTATGCTAATTCCTTTGTCAAGGCATCTTGTTTCCTCGCACACAGCTTAAATGTCGCGGTCTGCGCGTGGCTGTGTTTCACTCCAGCGCTGTCCTCGAGACAGCCTGGTTCCTTCACCTGATGAAGGCCGCTTGTGTTGTGTCCGAAACGTCGTGATTTTTGCTGTTTTATTTTTTACCTACGTGACTTTACCGAATAGAACCAAAGAGTACGGATCCTTGCAGTCACGAAAGCTTTAAATCTAGAATTAACCTAATCCTCTCTGAGATTAATGATAGACTTGCCTTAAATAGAATCTGTTTAGAGTTCGGTGAAGATACAGCTGCAGATGTGAGAGTGAAAGTGATGGGTATTACCTTCTGGTCGCGGCATTTTTTGAGGAAGGTCAGCGTCTCGATGAGCTGTGACTTCTTGTCTCGTTGTCTGTTAAAAGCTCTGACAGATAGGTGAAAATCTTCCCCGTAGAAGTTGTTAATTCTAGATTTGAAGCTTTCGTGACTGCAAGAATTCATACTCTTTGGTTTTATTCGGTTAAGTCACGTAGGTAAAAAACAAATTAAAATTAAATAAAAGAAAAAATTAAAACGACGTTTCGGAGGCAACACAAGCTTCTGTCTTCAGGTGGAAACAGTCACAGCAAAAAATTGCTGCACCAAGTGGCGAGGCTCTGGGAACCTCTGGCTTAAATACAGGTTAAGGGAGGGGGGGGGGAGCCATGTAGGGGGACCTTGGTGGGGTGAGGGGCTGAGTTAATCCGTCTTTTGCTGTGTAGAGGGTGAGGGGGTGGGTCACTGTGTGTGTGCAATAGAAAAGGAACAATAGAAAAAATTAAAGATCGGCAAGAATGTGCTGTAAGGTGCGGAGTAGAAAACCGTGGAAATAGAACAGCTTAAATGCAGGTTAAGGGGCGGGGGAGGAGCCATGTAGGGGGACCTTGGTGGGGTGCGGGGCTGAGTTAATCCGTCTTTTGTTGTGTAGAGGGTGCGTGGGATGGGTCACTGTGTGTGTGCAATAGAAACGGAAAAAATATATAAAAATTAAAGATCGGCAAGAAAGTGATGTAAGGGGGAAGTATAAAAAAGGGAAATAGAAAGTTCGGAAGGAATATGCTTGGTATACCACTACTTGAAATTGCTGTTAGAAATTAGTTGACTTTTGGTATGATTTAAAACGTCATTCCAGTGGTTGCTTAATTTTAAACCATCCTCTCGGTTGAAGCTATAATGAATGATGAGTGCTTACACAAGTGGGTGAAACCAGAGCACCTGGAGAAAACCCACGCATACGAGGGGGCAGCACTTTAAACCGTACAGGCAAAGATGGCGATTATCCCAATTTCTGTACCGTCTTCTCCTGGCCAGCCAGCCAGGAGAAGGCACCTCGACGCCACGGGAAGGGGGTTTCACAACATTCACTGTGTGGTCCACTAACCTTTGCTGCCTTCCACTGCTGGATTACAGGCTTGCAACACGACCGCCTGGTGAATAATAGTAATTATTTAAAGTTTATTAGCGCGCACAAGAACGACTCAGAGGCATGAGGAACCACACACGTGCAGGAAGGAAGCCACGTGGTGAGCCAGTACCAACGATTGTCCAAGCTCTGCAGTCCTCTATGGAGGCATTATGCGCCAATTAATTACAAGTGTTTATACACGTGGGGGAAACCGGAGTACCCATAGAAAACCCATGCGTGCGAGGGTGAAACACTCTATCCCTGTACAGATATACAACAAGGTGAAGATGGTGATTAGTCCACTTGCTCTACTGCGTTCTCCTGGCGAGTCAGGTTATAGCACCTTGACGCCCACGGGAAGGGGATTTGACAACATCATTGTGCGGTGATTCGCCAACCCTCGCTACCTTCCACAGTGCTGGATTAGAGACGTGCGCTACCAACACCAGGCGAATGATAACAATAATAACTTTCTACTTATGACTTGATAACAACAGGCGAATGAGAACAACAGGCGAATGAGAACAGACGAATGGTAAGAACAGGCGAATGATACCAATAATATTATTTCCACTTACAACTTGATAACAATATTTATTTCTTCTTTTAACGAAATAATCACAATTTTTTCTCCTTATAACGTGATTACAACAATAATAACAACTATTTCTACTTTTAAATTGATAACAGGCAAATGATAAAGACGGGCACGACATCTACGTCTCTATATAAGGAACGAAACAGGGTGAACGCCTCCACAAATCTGGCAGTCGCCTGCTGAAGCTAGTTGTAATTACTGGCGAAACGTCGTACTCAGATTGTAAATGTTGTGGCTTGACTCTCCAACACACCGGTGTGCTGTACTAGTTACAAATTGGAATGTTCTGTTTACGTGACAACCCTTACTAGTTGGCTGTGTCGGGTGGTGGTGGGTTTTAACGACACATTTATAGATTTACGCGATCTAACCCCCAAAGAAACCTCTTATGGATGATATTGGTCATGAAAGTCTACGTGTTAAACAAACCCGAAGGAATCAGAGAAAAATCGACGCAACCACGGGAGAAGATGCAAACTCCAAATATACAGGCTCAGGGTTGGGATTGATGACTTCCTGTATACTGGGCGAGGTAGTTAACATCTCAACACCGTAGTGACCCATTTTCTGACTCAACCACCCACTCACACACTAACTCACCCACTCAACCTCCCACACTAAATTACCCACCCACCAGTCACCCAACCATTTATCCAAACACCCACTCACTCAACCACCCACACATTCACCTACTCACCACTCACATATTAACCTATCCACTCACACAATGACTCACTCACTCAAACACCCACAAACCCACCCACCCAACCACCCAGGAACCCACTCACTCACTCAATAAACAAAAACTACAAGTTAGTTATATAGATCTTTTTCAGCAGCGACGTGGCCACAAATGATGGCTCAACCAAGTGGGTTAGCACATATAAATGTATAGCAGCTAATTTCCTATAGAGGCATGTTTGTAAATGTGGAGGGAAAACCCAGAGAACCCAGAGAAAAATGCCCACGACCACAGGGAGAACATGCAAACTCCAAATATACAGCCATCAGGGTTGGGGTCAAACCTATGAATTCCAATATACCAGTTTAACACGTCAGCTTTCGCGACCAATATCATCCATAAGAGGGGTTTTATTTTATTTCTTACAATGTCCAATATACCAAGCGAGGGAGTTAACATCTCGCCACTGTGGCGCCTCATTATCTAACTCACCACCCAGTCAACTACTAAAGCCACCCACACACTTACTCACAAACTCACTCACAAATCCAGTCACCCTGCCACCCACTCAGCCGCCAACCCACTCGCTCATGGACACAGCCAGCCACTCAAAAACTTACCTGTGCACCCACCTACACACCCACTCATTAACTCTACGACCCACCCACCAACCGACTCACTCAATCACTGACCCACTCACTCAAGACTCCACTCACCCACCCACTCACCTATTCACTCCCCCACTCACAAACCCACCCATCCACCCACCCACTCTCTAACTCACACACTCACACGCCCGCTCACCCAGCCACTTACCTACTCACCCACCTACCCAACCACCCATGATTCAATCACACACCTACCCACTCAATAAACTAAAACTGAACTATTTTTCATCGTACTAGCTAAGGCCCACAGAGATATATAGATCTTTTTCAAAAGCGACCTTGTTACAAATGACAGGAAAAAAGTGGTTTATCACATATAAAGTGAGGGAAAAAAGTATTTGATCCCCTGCTGATTTTGTACGTTTGCCCACTGACAAAAAAAATGATCAGTCTATAATTTTAATGGTAGGTTTATTTGAACAGTGAGAGACAGAATAACAACAGTGGGTGGCATGGTGAGTGGGTGCGTGTGTGAATGGCTCGGTGGTTGAGTTTGTGGGTGGTT
Organism: Petromyzon marinus; assembly: GCF_048934315.1. Lineage (NCBI taxonomy): Eukaryota > Metazoa > Chordata > Hyperoartia > Petromyzontiformes > Petromyzontidae > Petromyzon > Petromyzon marinus. The sequence goes on from NW_027423146.1 coordinate 1,205,586, forward strand.
GAGTAAGTGGCTGGTTGAGTTAGTGAGTGGTTAAGTTAGTGGGTAGGTGTTTGAGTGGGTGAGAGAGTCCAAGAGCGAAGCGCCATGGTGACGAGATACTATCTTGCCTGGTATCCAGGAGCTTCTAGGTTCAATCCCTACCATGTTGCGTCTCTATTTCCCTAAACATTTAGAAACATGCATTTAGAGGAGTTGTCTGCTATAAATGTATCCGTGATACGCCAAATTGTTGAGCTATCATTTGTGGTGAAGGTTTTTTTGAAAACGAGCTATATAGCTCAGTGTGCCTTACCTGGTAAAATAAACATAATTTAGATTTAGTTTAGTGTGTAGGTGAGTGGGAGGTGGGTGAGTGAGTGCATAAGTGGATAGGTGAGTGAGTCGGTGTGTGAGTGAAATAGTGGGTTAGAGATATAGTAGTGGGTGGCTTGCTGAGTGGGTGAGTGGATCGGTGGTTGAGTTAGTGGGTGGTCGAGTTAGTGGGTGGTTGAGTTAGTGGGTGGTTTAATTAATAGGTGATTTAGCTTGTGAGTGGTTGAATTATTGGGTGGTTCACTGATGGGTGAGTGGGTGAATAATTCCGTGGTAATGGGTAAGCAGATGAGTGGGCGGGTGGTTGGGTGAGTGGGTGGGTTAGAAATTGAGTGGGTTGCATGGTAAGTGGATGTGTAAGTGGGTGGGTAAGTAGGTGAGTGGCTGAGGGAGTGGGCAGCTGGTTGAGTGAGTGAGTGGGTTAGAAATTGAGTGGGTGGGTTATAAATTGAGTGGGTGGCAGGGTCAGTTAATGTGTAAGTACTGGGTGAGAAGGTGAGCAGCTCATTGAGTAAGTGAGTGCATGGGTGAGTAGGTGAGTGGATGGATGAGGGAGTGAATGGGTGGGTGGGTGAAGCAGGGCCCATATATCTACTGAGAATTTCATCATCGCCTGCGGCTGGGGTTGGCATCGTCCCCCACTCCTCCTGATGTCGAGGGTAAATGGGCGAGGTTTAGGACTGTGACTCATGCAGCTGCAATGGCTGCTTTTGGGTACGCGGTCCAGACCTCCCCAGAGACCCTGGTTGACAGAGGAGGCGTTCAAGATGGTTGAGAAAAAGCGACAGGCCCACTGTCATTGGCTACAGAATCCCACGTCAGAGAATGAGGAGGCTTACCGCAGCCTTCGCTCGGAGGTTCGGAGAGCCGTGAGGCGCTGCAAGGATGGGTGGTGGTCGCGGGTTGCTGAGGAGATGGAGTCTGCCTCAGTGGCCCACGATCACAAATCTCTATTTAACTCCATCAAAAAAGTAACCTGCAGCGCCACACCTATTACCATCATTAGGGGAAAAAACGGTGATCCAATCTCTGACCCCCCGGTGAAACAGGTTTGCAGATCTGCTGAGCATTTCTGTGAGGTCCTGGGGGAGGGAAAATCCCTCAGCCAGGAAAAAATCGTGGCACAAAGTGAGGATGACTCTGCTGAGGCTGCGGTGCCTCAAATATTGGAAGAAGTCACCGCCTGTGAGTGGCTGGCTGAAGTGCCATCTGTTGAGGAAGTACTGAAGGCAATCCGGAGTCTGAGACCAGGAAAGGCAGCGGGCAAAGATGATCTCCCAAGCGAAATGCTGAGGGAGGGTGGCGTTGGTGCACAGACTGCCCTATATGACATCATAACAACAGTCAGGACCACTTGACAGGTTACGCAGGATTGGAAGGATGCCCTGGTGGTCCCCCTCTTTAAGAAGGGAGACCGCACAGACTGTAACAACTACAGGGGCATCTCACTCCTCAGTGTGCCGGGAAAGGTCCTGGCAAGGATTATTCAACATCGCCTTTCCAGGCACGCTGAGGAGAGGCTTGCGGAGCCCCAATGCGGTTTCAGGAAAGGGCGGTCCTGCACAGATGCCATATTTTCTGTCCGTCTGCTACAGCAGAGGTGTAGGGAATTTCAGCAAGACCTACATCTCTGCTTTATTGACCTGGTCAAGGCCTATGATACCATCAGTAGGCCTGGGCTCTGGTTTGTTCTTCGTGCTTTTGGAGTACCTGACCCTTTGCTCACGATCATTAAGGACCTTCATGAGGGTGAGCGGGCCCGGGTAAAACTACGTGGCCGGGAGTCCGAGCCATTCCCTGTATACCTTGGGGTACGACAGGGATGTCCTCTAGCTCCCACATTATTTAACATCTATTTTGACCACGTAGTTCGTGAAGCTTTCAATAGCTGTACCGGGGGAATCTCCATATGGTACAGATATAATGGGAGGCTGATCGATGCCCGGGTGCGGTCAAGGGATGGCTCCCTATTGCTCAACCATGTTATGTATCTTCTTTGGTTCTTTCGGTAAAGTCACGTAGAATGATAATAAAATAATAATTTGATAAAATAAAATAACACAATAATATTCTCACGACGTTTCGGCCACAACACAAGCGGCCTTCATCAGGTGAAGGGGGCGAGACTGTCTGGTAGGACAGCGCTGGAGTGAAAGAGCCACGTTCAGATACGGCCTTTAAGCTGTGTGAGAGGAACTAAGCACCCTCAAATTTCAGCACCACGGATAGCTACGGGCCCCGTTCAGACGGACGAGTTCGTCCATGGTCGGAACAGAGGAGGGGGAGAGAGACAGCTGCGAGGCCCTAGTATGCTCCATGTTGTAAAACTATACCATTAACCGTGGTGTGAGAGGTATTAAGAGGCAATGCTGGCGAAAGAGCTGCGGTCTGAAGGTCATCGTAAAAATACAATTAATTAAGAACAGAAATGATTTAAAACATCTTTCCAGTGGTTACTAAGCCTGAATCCATCTTCTCGGTTGAAATTGTCTCTGTGCTTGTATATGTGAATGGCCTCATGAACGAATCTCTCATGGTAGTCGGTTGGTTTGCAAAGAACCTCCGTCTTGGAGAAGTCAATGTCATGTGAGCCCACTGAATTATAACAGTGATCTGCCACGGCAGAAGAGTGCGTCCTACCCTTTTTGGATGTCTTAATTAAAAGAAGACATGATGGTTCAATGAGCCACTCTGTCTACAGGAAAGCTACCCATACAGATGCTTACTTGAAACCGGATTCCCACCACCATCCATCCCAGAAGAACTCCCTCATCAAGACTCTATACCATAGAGCCCAATGCATTTCCGACCAGGAACACATTACCAGTGAACTCAAGCACGTACACCAGGCTCTCAGGGCTAATGGCTACTCCGACTACACAATCCGCAAAGCCATCACTCCAGTCATGAAGAAGGATCCTCTTGTGGAGCCACTCAAAACCATCACCTTACCCTACATTGCAGGGGTCACTAAAAAGATCTCCAAAATCCTGAACAAACACAAGATCCAGGTCCGATTCAACACAGTACATAAAATCCGTGATTTTGTTCCATCTGTAAAAGATGCTGTTCCAGACATACAGTACCCGGGCGTTTACAAACTAAAGTGCCTCTGTGGTAGTAGCTACATTGGAGAAACCAAAAGACATATCTCAGACCGCATGCGCGAACACAAAGCAGACTTGAAACACGGTAGGACGAACTCCTCTGCCGTGGCAGATCACTGTTATAATTCAGTGGGCTCACATGACATTGACTTCTCCAAGACAGAGGTTCTTTGCAAACCAACCGGCTACCATGAGAGATTCGTTCATGAGGCCATTCACATATACAAGCACAGAGACAATTTCAACCGCGAAGATGGATTCAGGCTTAGTAACCACTGGAAAGATGTTTTAAATCATTTCTGTTCTTAATTAATTGTATTTTTACGATGACCTTCAGACCGCAGCTCTTTCGCCAGCATTGCCTCTTAATACCTCTCACACCACGGTTAACGGTATAGTTTTACAACATGGAGCTTACTAGGGCCTCGCAGCTGTTTCTCTCCCCCTCCTCTGTTCCGACCATGGACGAACTCGTCCGTCTGAACGGGGCCCGTAGCTCTCCGTGGTGCTGAAATTTGAGGGCGCTTTGTTCCTCTCACACAGCTTAAAGGCCGTATCTGAACGTGGCTCTTTCACTCCAGCGCTGTCCTACCAGACAGTCTCGCCCCCTTCACCTGATGAAGGCCGCTTGTGTTGTGGCCGAAACGTCGTGAGAATATTATTGTGTTATTTTATTTTATCAATTTATTATTTTATTATCATTCTACGTGACTTTACCGAAAGAACCAAAGAAGATGAATCATTGCAGTCACGAAAGCTTTAAATCGTCATGTTATGTATGCCGATGATTTGGTAATAGCTGCTCATTCAGAGGAGGAGTTGGAGATGCTGCTGCTGAGACTGGAGCGTGCTACTAATAGATGGGGCCTTACCATCAGCAACACCAAAACGAAGCACCTGCCTGGGTATTTTGTACCATCGGACACTCCACCCCCACAACTCCCAATCGGTGATGGGGCAGTTGTGGAGAGAGTAGAGAGTTTCCCATACCTGGGTAGTGTGCTTATGACCGGCTCCAGTTTAACAGCAGAGGTCTCACTCTGAATAAGTCGAGTGGCAATATCTTTTCATCGGTTGCGTAACGTTGTGTGGAAGCTGCCTGGTCTGTCGCGCCACACGAAGCTTCGGGTCTTCTCGGTCACGGTCATTTCCTCACTTCTCTATGCTTGCGAAACGTGGACCCCCCTAATGGAACATCTTCGCCGGTTAGAAACATTTAGACAGGCCTGCCTACGATCCATCCTGGGTTTAACCAGACTGGATTGTGTGAGGAGCTCACAAATCCTTGAAAGATCTGGGCAAGGTCCCATCGGTGAGCTCCTCCGGCGGGCAAGGCTGCGATGGCTGGGTCATGTAACCCGCATGCCCAGCCACCGCATGCCGAAACAGCTTTTGTTCGGCCGGATCGAGGGGGCTAAACGGGCGCGGCACGGGCTAGAGAAGAGATGGAGTGATGTGGTACAGGAGGACGTGGAGCTGAGTGGAGTTGCCGATGACTGGTACCAGCAGTGTCAAAATCGGCCTCTGTGGAGGAGGCTCATGAAGGACGCTACTGGGCATTTGGAGGTAGTCGCCCTCCAACAACAATGGAGGGCAGAGGAGCGACGCTCACAACAACGAGGGGAGCGCCGGGTGGCTAGGGCACAGCAGGTTGGCACAATAGGGGGCACAGGTGGTGCATCAGCCAGTCATCTCAGTCATCTCAGTCAGTCAACCCGTGGCGCCTGGGTCTGCCCCGTGACCTCCTGCCAGCGGGCGTTCGACACTTCACGTGGCCTCAAGGTGCACATGGCCTGGCACAAGCGTCGTGGTGACGTCACCGCCACTTAGTGGCGAATGGCGGTTGTTGTTATATATCTACTGTAATCACCCAGGAATGTATGTCCTTAACGTTCGTGACGTCACTCCACATCGACCAGCCCCCCTCATTAATATTCATGAGAAGGTGACGTCCTCCAAATGGACACACCCCCACCCCTCATTCATAATCATAAGCGGGTGACGTCACTCAAGATGCAGTACTCCCCCCCTCACTAATAATCATGAACAAGTGACGTCACTCCACATCGAACAGCCGCCCTCAATAATCATGAACAGGTTACGTCCTCCACATGGAACCCCCCCCCCATCTCAGTAACATCTGGCAGTTCACCAGTTCAAGCGAGCCTGACTGCTGATGAGACACTGAGAGACGAAGCCTGTTTCAGGGTGCTGCTTGTGTTGAGTTAATGTTGATGATGAGATGCACTCTTAGAAGCGTGTGCGGCTGAGTAGCACCACTCGCATTGTGTGCGTGGAGAAGTGGCGATGTGGAGGCTATACAGCTCGGATATCTTGTTCCTTGAGCTGCAGCAGCAGCAGCTGTAGTTATGCATTTGTCCACTAGAGGGCATCACGTGCCTTGTGGAGAACCTGCAGTGCCCCTACATCCTGTAGCCCTAACCCTATAGCCCTGACCCTATAGCCCTGACCCTATAGCCCTGACCCTATAGCCCTGACCCTATAGCCCTGACCCTATAGCCCTGACCCTATAGCCCTGACCCTATAGCCCTGACCCTAACCTAATGCTTTTGGTGTCCTTCCCCGGCACCTCCGATTAGCACGGTTGGCTATATACGGTGCGAAAGAAATTCAGCCTTCAATAGCTGCCCCCAGACATGAGTGATCATTTGTGGTCAAGTGGCTTCTGAAAAATAAGCTAATACCTCATTGGACTTTACCTGATAATATTTTTAAAAATTGCTTAGTTTATTCTTTGTTTAGTGATTTGTTTACTTTTCCTATACGTTGCACTCCGATCGTTTTTTTGTATTGTTTGTTGCTGTAACGTACAAAGCCGTCCCTACTGGACATCTCTGAAAAAAGCTTTATAGCTCATCGGATTCCTCCAGTATGATTACATATTCAGATTTTGATTCTTATATACATATCTGGGGCAGCTCGTGTTGGTAGTGAGCCCCGATGAAGGCCAGCAAGGCGCTCGAAGGGGACGGAATGGTCAGAACAGTGTCTGGTCCTCAGACTCACCAGAGACACTCACCAGGGACAGACTCACCACATATCGACACACTCACTCACCCACCCACTAATCCACTCACTCAATCTCCCACCCACCCACTCACCCTCACCCACCCATCCACCCACCTACTCACCCATCCACTCTGACTCACCCACCCACCCACTCTCACTCACCCACCCACTCACTCACTCATACACACACTCACCAACTCACCCAATCACTCAATCATTCAAATACCACTTACCCACGTACTTATTCACCCACTCACTCAATTACCCACTCACCCACCCACTCAACTACTCACCCACCCACTCACCCACTCACTCGCCCACCCACTCACCCACCCACCCATTCAACCACCCACTCACCCAGCCACCCACTCACTCACTCACTCACCCGCTCACTCACTCACCCACCTACTAACTCACCCACCCGCTCTCCCACCCACCCACGCACCCACTTGCCCACCAGCTAACTCACCCACTCACTCAATCACCTCCCCACTCACCCACCACTCATTCACCCACTAATTTACCCACTCACACATCCAACCACTCCATTACCCTCTCACACACAGACTCACGAACTCACCCATTCACCCAATCACTCATTCAAAAATCCACTCACCCCTATACTCATTCACCCACTCGCTCAATTACCCACTGACCCACCCAAGCACCAAATCATGTATCCAGCTCCCCATTCATTTAATTAGCCACTCAACCACTGATTCATTCAAACTAACTCACTGACCCACCCACTCACTCATCCACCCACCTAATCATTCACCAACTCAACCATCCACTTACTCATTAACACATTCACACATCCACCAATTTACACACTAACCCACTCATTCAATTACCCATCCACCCATTCAACCACCAACCATCCACTCACCCAGGCACCAACTGATCCAATTACCCATCCACTCACCCACATATCCACACACCGATGCACTCATTCATCCACCACCTACCCACCCACTTACTCAATTTCCCACTCACCCAAGCAGTAATGTGATGGTTTATAATGTGCAGTCAATGGCAACCGCGCTGAGACCATTAATTCACCAGACTTGAGAACCTGCTTTAATCGTAGGTGAATGCCTGGATTCAACCCCATTTTAGTGCTCTGACCTCTGAGCCACTGAACCATTTCTAAACAATCAACACCCCCCCCCCCCATGTTAAATACATAAGCAGCCTGTTTAGTAAGAAGCATTATTGAAATACTTTGCCAAGACAATTGGTATTGTGGAGCAGTCCTGCAATTGCTTTCTCATGCCTCTGCTGCCAAGAATAATTTACACAATAGAGACCTCTAGAAAGGCGTTTGAACGATATTTTGGTCTATTCTTCCATACTCGTCAGATGATTTTGAAGAGGAAGGAGTACCCACACTTTTACCCACCACACGCAACTTGCCACTCGATTTTGGTGTACCCAGTTGTACTGTTTGGCGGACAGAGGCAGGGGAACTTCAGATACTCGACCATTTGTTTCAACTGCTGTGCCAGAAGGTGGAACCAGCAATCTCTCCATTGCCAGTGAAGTTTACGAGCCATTGCATCACAGCAGCCCCCTCCAGTATGCAATGCTAAACGAGGGTCTCTCTCTCTGCGTGCACATCAGGGTAATATTGAATGAGGTGGTATGGACGTCTCGCTGCTTCGTGATGGATGTGATGGCAGTGGGAAAGTGGAGCAATGGAACAGCGGGGCATTAGGGCAGAGTGGCATCAAAGCAGTGGGGCAGCGGAGCAGAGGGGCAGTGAGGCAATGGGGCAGTGGGCAGAGGGGCAGCAGGACAGCGGAAGCAGCTTGGCAGAGGGGCAGTGGGGCAGTGAAGGGGTGGATGTGTCAGACGAATCGCCTGATGATCTTTTCCCACCACTGCTTGTACACGTTCTGAAGAAGGGCCATTGCCTGAAACTTCTCTCATGACATAGTTGTCATTGTACCGGCGCACACACAGCCGGGACACTGCACACGAGCCAAGGCACATTGAACCAACCCAGGCAGCGCTCACAAGCAATGCAAAGTTACATTGTTTCCTCATAGGTTTATGTCATAAAGTTTATAATAAAAACAACAATGATAATTATTACATAATGCATTGGATTGATGCTAACTCTTAACAGAGTTAGTCTGTTGGCAGCAGTCAGTGTCCAGTACAGTCCTGGCATCTGCTGCTCAGTTTCCTTCCCCGGCTGCGGTCCCAGTGGCACCTCCATCACCCCAACTGTGCGGTCGACCGGCCGCAACCAAACAGCATCATGCTGCGGAAGAGCGCACGGATCGCGTTCGCCACACGAGCCAGGCCCTTTCGTTCCTGCACTACCACCGCCTCCTGCCACTCTGTCTCCTCCTCTGTCTCCTCCTCTGTCTCCTTCCCCGTCGCCTCCTCTGTCTCCTCCGTCTTCTCTTTCTCCGTCTTTTAGACCTCCTGCATCACCATCTCTTCCATCACCACCACCACCATCACCACCACCACCACCACCATCTTCTCCTTTTCCTCCTCCACAGCCATCTTCTCCTCCATCTCCTTGTCGTCCTCTTCGTCCTCCACCGCTATCTCCTCATTTGTCTTCTCCAACTCCCTCTCCACCTTCTCCATTTCCTCTTTCACCTCCTCGTTCACTTCCTCTTTCATCTTCTTCTCCACAACCTCTCTCTTCTCTTCAACGGCCTGCGAGGATTGCTGCGCTGACTCCGCTCTGTGAAGAGACGCGCATGACACCGTTCAACCTTCCTGCTATGGCAGACATCGCAGTCGTCTCCTTACAATCTGTAGGTGGACTGTGTGGCGGATTAATTCGAATTTAATAACCACACAAAACATCACAATCAGTGAGTACGCTTGGCATTGCAGCTGTCATTCTCTCAATGCAAGGCTAGCACGAAGAAAGGTGCTGCTGAATCTAACACAGACTGCTGTACTTTCACAGTAGCGGCTGGCATTGCTGTGTAAATCCAATCGAATTACTTGCAGTGACATTTGTATATGTGTACTATAATTGATCCCTGGCACACAATGGCATACTCATTTCCAATGACATCAGGGGAGATTTTTAACGTGTGCTATGAAGGGGAGAGTGTGCGTGTCTTTGTGGTTTACGCAGCAGCAGTAATACCCAGGGCAGGACGCCAGAGCTGAACTGTAAGCAGTGAGTGATGAACCCGCTATCGCTGGCCCGCTTCACCCATGCACGATTGTGGAAAAATATCTATGGTGATTCGTGGTCGTCTAAGTTGCCCCCTTTGACTTTGATGGCATCTCAGAGCACTTTACACGTGATGAGCCACTCACATCTTGCATTTCTCGTCTCAATGCATTTGAAAGGGGGCACCCCCCTCCTCCCAATGGCAGCTATCCTTGTGCAGTAAAAATACACTTGGTAGTTGGCCAGGAAACGGGCATTAGTCTGGCAACAATATAGTGGATGTAGGGTTACATGGTGAATATATTACCGCATTGTTACGTGGTCTCACCCAGAAAGCAATTATGGAGAACATTTCTATCGCCGAATGTACATGTGGGGTTTGCATTGTCTGTGTGTTTGTGCGGGTGGCAGAGCTGGAACATCTTTGCCTCATAACTAGAGGGATCTGGGTTCGATTCCCAACTGGGCCACTTTCTCTGTGTGGAGTTTGTTCTCTCGCCCTGTTCTGGGTGGGCTCTGCAGCTTTCTCCCCATAACTGAACCCACATAAGCAATGCAAATCACTCAATTAGGATCGCAAACAACAGTCATTTTGTTCCCGATTACTAACAAAACTTGGCAGGACCCTGCTGAAAAAAGGTCTTGAGACTCACTGATGCTTATCCTGCGTAAAGAATAATAATAAATACACACAGGACACACGCAGAGTTGCTTACCCTGGCTCAGCGGCTCCTTCTCTAAAGACATCTTCTCCAATGTGCAGTGTGATTGGGCCCTGCACAGGAGTGGTAGTGGTGGTTGCAGCGGTAGCGGAGGAGGTGGCAGCGGTGCTGGCGGCGGTGCTGGTGGTGGTGCTGGTGGTGGTGCTGGTGGTGGTGCTGGTGGTGGTGCTGGCGGTGGTGCTGGTGATGGTGCTGGCGGTGGTGCTGGTGGTGGTGCTGGTGGTGGTGCTGGTGGTGGTGCTGGTGGCCGTGGTCCGGAGGCAGTGGTGCTTCAATTTTGTGAAGCGCTTCTCCTCCTCGAGAGGCTTCACCTCGCCGAGGTTATTCACCTCCCGAATGCTCCTCTGGTTCTTGGGGCGCCTACACTTGAGCTGCTTCTATTCGTGCATATGCGCAACGATAAGCACAGGAACATTCAAACATGCACACACATGCACAAAATAATACCCACACGCACGCAAACATGCATTTCCACCCATACACAAATGCATACTCACACACCTATGCATGGACGCAAACATGTATATTGACTCATGAAAATATGCTGAGCACACACATACATATACACAATCACCCGATGTTAAAACAAACCTTTACCAATCAGTACTTTTGAACACAGCATTAATGTAGCCCTAACCACTAAATCACCTAAACCCTGCAAACTAATGATACATGTTACACCCTCATATATTCCCACAGACACCTATCGACCCCACAGACCTCATGAACCCCATTGAGGCCTTGATCAACTGCGATAATTTAATGGCGATTGTTATTAACATTCATCACGGGCAATAGGTGCCACAGAATGTTCCATTGTAAGGATCTAGCTGCCCATAATCTGGAAAAATCTAACAGCAGCGCTCATCGTGGGCAACTGGAATAGCATCTTCCAATGAGCTCACAGACAGAGGTCGCGTCACTGCCTGAAAAAAAAGGCCAATTGATGTGCATGCACGAGTGGGATATGGCGTGACATGGTGGCAAGATGGGGTGATGTCGGGAGATGATGTGGTGGTATTTAGATGTGATGTGTTGGAATGTTATGGAGAGATCGTGTCATGTGATGGTGTAGACACATGGTGAGGTTCTGTGATGGGTTATTGACTGGATGGTGGGGTGGTATGATGGGAAAGGTGGTGTGGAGAGATGGTTTGGTGATGTGATGTGTAGTCATGTTGTAGTTTTATCGTGTGGTGGCATCGTGTGCTATAGTGTACAGATGGTGTCCTTGACCCTCACCGACCACATACACACCTTTTGGTCGCCATTCTTGTCACCTTGGTTCGGGAAAGGGTCAACTCTGTCCATAATGTCCCCCCACGTGGTCGTTTGGAGCTGCGACGTCCGGACTACGGAGCACAGACATTTCATTCAAAGGATGAGTGATGGGTTAGAGAACGAAACACATGGAGATTTCACAGAACTCATTCTGAGATCCCTCTAGTTACCTCTTATCACACTACAGGCCCTGCTATTGAGAAATATTCATCACATGGCATTAACACTTTACATGTCATATTTTTGTGAGCATGTTGAGATCATTCATTCCATAAACTTGAGACCCTAGTTTAATTATAGGTTGCTGAAACCCAGAGCTTAATAAACGTTCTCTGCCATGCTGGATCAGTGTCTAATCCCTTACCCACCAAGCCAGTTCTGCTGAATGCCATTATTATGGAGTTCTCCTCTGCATTTCCTAGTAATTTGTGAAAAGTAAGTTTATAGCTCATCAGAATTCTCCAGAATATATAAATATTCTGATTCTAACAAACTATTTTATGTAGGTATATGTAACTTACTCTCATAGTGCTCCAAGATATCAGCCCACTTAAGTTGTCTGTCCATGTTGTAGGTGTCGTGTCTGTTTGATGGTGGTGGCCTGGAGGGGTTAGAACAAGGATCAAATTTATCAACTCAATTAATCACTCATCCTCTCAATTATTACCATTTTCCACTCACAGTACCAGTTCACTCACTCTTGTGCATGTTGATTTACAAGCCCCTTCATTTACTTGCTTACTGCCAACTCACTCACTTGTGCACCCGCTCACTCACTCATTCACTCACCCACTCACACATGTTTATTCCAATCCACTATTCCATTGAACATAATCGTCAGACTTAACCATGTTCATGTAGAACCCATTTGTATTAATACACTGGTTGATAAAGGCCTCTTAATGCCTCATGGATGATGAGGGTTATGTAACCATACTTAAAAACGCTGGTCACTGTGGGTTGGTGAAGGTCGGGGAGACTGCAAAAGAAAATATATTTCTGCACTGCCCTCCAATGCTCACAATGGCTATTACACCATTTATAGCACGTGGTGGCCACCCAATGCTAGGACATCCAATCACTCCCCAAGCTAGACCCTGCTTAGCTTCTGAGACCTGATGAAATCAGGAACATAACAGGTAATCTATTCAGAGGTCAACCAATCGAATTACCTGAGCAATATCCCTCGCCCAAACATCAAAATACTATTACTCAAGCATAACCCGAACACCTGATAGGCAACCCTAACCCCTCATACCGAACACTAACCCTTAATACACAAACCCTAACACACAACCGTAACTTTAACTCCTAAACCGTAACTGTATCACACCTACCCCTTTGGCAAACTCCAACCTCTAATTATAACTGTGAACTCTAACCCTTCACTCTATCCCCAAACACTAAAACTCAGCCTGTAGCCCATAACCACAACTTTTCACCCCTAATTATTAACAACGATCCCTGATCATTTTTCAAACGCCCGTGTCGGGCTCACTTTTCAGATGTGATGAAGACCAGGCTCACAACTGACGAGATTAACTTTACTTTTATCACCGGTTGTGCATCTTTTAAAAACTAGAATGCGAAATTATCGCGTCCAGTTGCACATTATTTAATTGTAAATGCATTTACATAATTTTGCTTTACAAACAATGTTTTCCATCAATTAAATAATTGTTGAATAACAAGACAAAATGCAGGAGTATCTGCATTATTATGAAAAAACTATTGTAACATTTACAATATTATAGAAATAAGAGAGAAAATAATAAATTGTGTCAAGCAGACGATCATACACTGCAACACGTAAATTAACAATTGGGAATTGTTTAATGATTAATGTTCACCTCTTTTGCATGCCGTTTCTATTTGAAACTAATTTTTACATCAATAATCAGTCACAAAAAACGACAATGTCAGAAATATCCACATCAATATTATTTCTACCGTCAAGAATCCAAGAATCACAATATCCACGACATTGCAGTTTGATTTTCTGATAACATATGCTAAAATTGTATATTCAAAAGTATTTGTTACAACACGTTACCTTAAGCTAAGCTAAACCCCCAAACCCCTCATGCTCATGTAGTGAGTGAGACTCCCACACCCTTGAAAGCCTCAATAATAAACCCCATTAACACGCAAACAATCCTTAAACCACCCCTTTCAGGCTCACCGGTTAAATGATGTGCAGGCTTACAACTGCTGAGATTCATTTCAGTTTCATCAACTATAGTGGAGGCTTTAATAACCACGAGGCTAAATAATCTCACGCTTATTTTAGCTGAGACAAGAAACACAGCGACCAATAAACACAGCTCTTCCAATATGAATGACACGTGGTGCATGACGTCATAGATATCATGATGTCAAAGGTACCACCCACATGACTGTGACATCCCTAACTGGAGACAACTACGTCATCAGCCAGGATCTGACCTGAACAGCAGACCCCTTCCTAATGTTAAATGTAATGTAACTCAGATTATTTCGGGCACAATTGTCCCAGTAATAAGAAAATGATGATTGTGTACATTTTATTCGTAATCTAGATGACTTAAACAGGCTCGTTTTCAACGTTTTGAATGGTTACACGGTTACGGTCTAAACAATGTTAGAAACAGCAATATATGAAGTGATATTCCAAGTTACGAATCTAATTGTCTTAATTTGATGGCAGACAATCCAATTACCACAATATTTCGGTTTAAAGCTTTCGTGACTGCAATGATTCATCTTCTTTGGTTCTTTCGGTAAAGTCACGTAGAATGATAATAAAATAATAAATTGATAAAATAAAATAACACAATAATATTCTCACGACGTTTCGGCCACAACACAAGCGGCCTTCATCACCTGATGAAGGCCGTGACTTTACCGAAAGAACCACAGAAGATACCACAATATTATGAATATTTGAGTCTAGTTTGAGGTGACAATGTAAAATTATATTTTTAAAATGGCATCTTATGAAAAAAACTATTGTAACATTTACAATATTATAGAAATAAAAGAGAAAATCATAAATTGTGTCAAGCAGATGATCATACACTGCAATACAAATTAACAATTGGGAATTGTTTAATGATTAATGTTCACCTTTTGCATGCCGTTTCTATTTGAAACTAATTTTTACATCAATAATCAGTCACATAAAACGACAATGTCAGAAATATCCACATCATTATTAATTCTACCGTCAAGAATCCAAGAATCACAATATCCACGACATTGCAGTTTGATTTTCTGATAACATATGCTAAAATTGTATATTCAAAAGTATTTGTTACAACACGTTACCTTAAGCTAAGCTAAACCCCCAAACCCCTCATGCTCATGTAGTGAGTGAGACCCCCACACCCTTGAAAGCTTCAATAATAAACCCGATTAACACGCAAACCATCCTTAAACCACCCCTTTCAGTTTGATTTTATAATAACATTTGCTAAAATTATATATTTAAACGTATTTGTTACAACACGTTACCATAAGCTGAGCGAAACCCCCAAACCCCTCATGCTCATGTAGTGAGTGAGACCCCCACACCCTTGAAAGCCTCTCGGTCACGGTCATTTCCTCACTTCTCTACGCTTGCGAAACGTGGACCCCCCTAATGGAAAATCTTCGCCGGTTAGAAACATTTAGACAGGCCTGCCTACGATCCATCCTGGGTTTAACCAGACTGGATTGTGTGAGGAGCTCACAAATCCTTGAAAGATCTGGGCAAGGTCCCATCGGTGAGCTCCTCCGGCGGGCAAGGCTGCGATGGCTGGGTCATGTAGCCCGCATGCCCAGCCACCGCATGCCGAAACAGCTTTTGTTCGGCCGGATCGAGGGGGCTAAACGGGCGCGGCACAGGCTAGAGAGGAGATGGAGTGGTGTGGTACAGGAGGACGTGGAGCTGAGTGGAGTTGCCGATGACTGGTACCAGCAGTGTCAAAATCGGCCTCTGTGGAGGAGGCTCATGAAGGACGCTACTGGGCATTTGGAGGTAGTCGCCCTCCAACAACAATGGAGGGCAGAGGAGCGACGCTCACAACAATGAGGGGAGCGCCGGGTGGCTAGGGCACAGCAGGTTGGCACAATAGGGGGCACAGGTGGTGCATCAGCCAGTCATCTCAGTCATCTCAGTCAGTCGACCCGTGGCACCTGGGTCTGCCCCGTGACCTCCTGCCAGCGGGCGTTCGACACTTCACGTGGCCTCAAGGTGCACATGGCCTGGCACAAGCGTCGTGGTGACGTCACCGCCACTTAGTGGCGAATGGCGGTTGTTGTTATATATCTACTGTAATCACCCAGGAATGTATGTCCTTAACGTTCGTGACGTCACTCCACATCGACCAGCCCCCCTCATTAATATTCATGAGAAGGTGACGTCCTCCAAATGGACACACCCCCACCCCTCATTCATAATCATAAGCGGGTGACGTCACTCAAGATGCAGTACTCCCCCCCTCACTAATAATCATGAACAAGTGACGTCACTCCACATCGAACAGCCGCCCTCAATAATCATGAACAGGTTACGTCCTCCACATGGAACCCCCCCCCCCATCTCAGTAACATCTGGCAGTTCACCAGTTCAAGCGAGCCTGACTGCTGATGAGACACTGAGAGACGAAGCCTGTTTCAGGGTGCTGCTTGTGTTGAGTTAATGTTGATGATGAGATGCACTCTTAGAAGCTTGTGCGGCAGAGTAGCACCACTCGCATTGTGTGCGTGGAGAAGTGGCGATGTGGAGGCTGTACAGCTCGGATATCTTGTTCCTTGAGCTGCAGCAGCAGCTGTAGTTATGCGTTTGTCCACTAGAGGGCATCACGTGCCTTGTGGAGAACCTGCAGTGCCCCTACATCCTGTAGCCCTAACCCTATAGCCCTGACCCTATAGCCCTGACCCTATAGCCCTGACCCTATAGCCCTGACCCTATAGCCCTGACCCTATAGCCCTGACCCTATAGCCCTGACCCTAACCTAATACTTTTGGTGTCCTTCCCCGGCACCTCCGATTAGCACGGTTGGCTATGTACGGTGCGAAAGAAATTCAGCCTTCAATAGCTGCCCCCAGACATGAGTTATCATTTGTGGTCAAGTGGCTTCTGAAAAATAAGCTAATACCTCATTGGACTTTACCTGATAATATTTTTAAAAATTGCTTAGTTTATTCTTTTTTTAGTGATTTGTTTACATTTCCTATACCTTGCACTCCGATCGTTTTTTTTGTATTGTTTGTTGATGTAACGTACAAAGCCGTCCCTACTGGACATCTCTGAAAAAAGCTTTATAGCTCATCGGATTCCTCCAGTATGATTACATATTCAGATTTTGATTCTTATATACATATCTGGGGCAGCTCGTGTTGGTAGTGAGCCCCGATGAAGGCCAGCAAGGCGCTCGAAGGGGACGGAATGGTCAGAACAGTGTCTGGTTCTCAGACTCACCAGAGACACTCACCAGGGACAGACTCACCACATATCGACACACTCACTCACCCACCCACTCATCCACTCACTCAATCTCCCACCCACCCACTCACCCTCACCCACCCATCCACCCACCTACTCACCCATCCACTCTGACTCACCCACCCACCCACTCTCACTCACCCACCCACTCACTCACTCATACACACACTCACCAACTCACCCAATCACTCAATCATTCAAATACCACTTACCCACGTACTTATTCACCCACTCACTCAATTACCCACTCACCCACCCACTCAACTACTCACCCACCCACTCACCCACTCACTCACCCACCCACTCACCCACCCACCCATTCAACCACCCACTCACCCAGCCACCCACTCACTCACTCACTGACCCGCTCACTCACTCACCCACCTACTAACTCACCCACCCGCTCTCCCACCCACCCACGCACCCACTTGCCCAACAGCTAACTCACCCACTCACTCAATCACCTCCCCACTCACCCACCACTCATTCACCCACTAATTTACCCACTCACACATCCAACCACTCCATTACCCTCTCACACACAGACTCACGAACTCACCCATTCACCCAATCACTCATTCAAAAATCCACTCACCCCTATACTCATTCACCCACTCGCTCAATTACCCACTGACCCACCCAAGCACCAAATCATGTATTCAGCTCCCCATTCATTTAATTAGCCACTCAACCACTGATTCATTCAAACTAACTCACTGACCCACCCACTCACTCATCCACCCACCTAATAATTCACCAACTCAACCATCCACTTACTCATTAACACATTCACACATCCACCAATTTACACACTAACCAACTCATTCAATTACCCATCCACCCATTCAACCACCAACCATCCACTCAACCAGGCACCAACTGATCCAATTACCCATCCACTCACCCACATATCCACACACCGATGCACTCATTCATCCACCACCTACCCACCCACTTACTCAATTTCCCACTCACCCAAGCAGTAATGTGATGGTTTATAATGTGCAGTCAATGGCAACCGCGCTGAGACCATTAATTCACCAGACTTGAGAACCTGCTTTAATCGTAGGTGAATGCCTGGATTCAACCCCATTTTAGTGCTCTGACCTCTGAGCCACTGGACCATCTATAAACAATCAACACCTCCCCCCATGTTAAATACATATGCAGCCTGTTTAGAACGCAGCATTATTGGAATACTTTGCCAACACAATTGATATTGTGGAGCAGTCCTGCAATTGCTTTCTCATGCCTCTGCTGGCAGGAAGAATTTCCACAAGAGAGACCTCTAGAAAGGCGTTTGAACGATATTTTGGTCTATTCTTCCATACTCGTCAGATGATTTTGAAGAGGAAGGAGTACCCACACTTTTACCCACCACACGCAACTTGCCACTCGATTTTGGTGTACCCAGTTGTACTGTTTGGCGGACAGAGGCAGGGGAACTTCAGATACTCGACCATTTGTTTCAACTGCTGTGCCAGAAGGTGGAACCAGCAATCTCTCTATTGCCAGTGAAGTTTACGAGCCATTGCATCACAGCAGCCCCCTCCAGTATGCAATGCTAAACGAGGGTCTCTCTCTCTGCGTGCACATCAGGGTAATATTTAATGAGGTGGTATGGACGTCTCGCTGCTTCGTGATGGATGTGATGGCAGTGGGAAAGTGGAGCAATGGAACAGCGGGGCATTAGGGCAGAGTGGCATCAAAGCAGTGGGGCAGCGGAGCAGAGGGGCAGTGAGGCAATGGGGCAGTGGGCAGAGGGGCAGCAGGACAGCGGAAGCAGCTTGGCAGAGGGGCAGTGGGGCAGTGAAGGGGTGGATGTGTCAGACGAATCGCCTGATGATCTTTTCCCACCACTGCTTGTACACGTTCTGAAGAAGGGCCATTGCCTGAAACTTCTCTCATGACATAGTTGTCATTGTACTGCCGCACACACAGCCGGGACACTGCACACGAGCCAAGGCACATTGAACCAACCCAGGCAGCGCTCACAAGCAATGCAAAGTTACATTGTTTCCTCATAGGTTTATGTCATAAAGTTTATAATAAAAACAACAATGATAATTATTACATAATGCATTGGATTGATGCTAACTCTTAACAGAGTTAGTCTGTTGGCAGCAGTCAGTGTCCAGTACAGTCCTGGCATCTGCTGCTCAGTTTCCTTCCCCGGCTGCGGTCCCAGTGGCACCTCCATCACCCCAACTGTGCGGTCGACCGGCCGCAACCAAACAGCATCATGCTGCGGAAGAGCGCATGGATCGCGTTCGCCACACGAGCCAGGCCCTTTCGTTCCTGCACTACCACCGCCTCCTGCCACTCTGTCTCCTCCTCTGTCTCCTCCTCTGTCTCCTTCCCCGTCGCCTCCTCTGTCTCCTCCGTCTTCTCTTTCTCCGTCTTTTCGACCTCCTGCATCACCATCTCTTCCACCACCACCACCACCATCTTCTCCTTTTCCTCCTCCACAGCCATCTTCTCCTCCATCTCCTTGTCGTCCTCTTCGTCCTCCACCGCTATCTCCTCATTTGTCTTCTCCAACTCCCTCTCCACCTTCTCCATTTCCTCTTTCACCTCCTCCTTCACTTCCTCTTTCATCTTCTTCTCCACAACCTCTCTCTTCTCTTCAACGGCCTGCGAGGATTGCTGCGCTGACTCCGCTCTGTGAAGAGACGCGCATGACACCGTTCAACCTTCTTGCTATGGCAGACATCGCAGTCGTCTCCTTACAATCTGTAGGTGGACTGTGTGGCGGATTAATTCGAATTTAATAACCACAGAAAACATCACAATCAGTGAGTACGCTTGGCATTGCAGCTGTCATTCTCTCAATGCAAGGCTAGCACGAAGAAAGGTGCTGCTGAATCTAACACAGACTGCTGTAGTTTCACAGTAGTGGCTGGAATTGCTGTGTAAATCCAATGGAATAACTTGCAGTGACATTTGTATATGTGTACTATAATTGATCCCTGGCACACAATGGCATACTCATTTCCAATGACATCAGGGGAGATTTTTAACGTGTGCTATGAAGGAGAGGGTGTGCGTGTCTTTGTGGTTTACGCAGCAGCACTAATACCCAGGGCAGGACGCCAGAGCTGAACTGTAAGCAGTGAGTGATGAACCCGCTATCGCTGGCCCGCTTCACCCATGCACGATTGTGGAAAAATATCTATGGTGATTCGTGGTCGACTAAGTTGCCCCCTTTGACTTTGATGGCATCTCAGAGCGCTTTACACGTGATGAGCCACTCACATCTTGCATTTCTCGTCTTAATGCATTTGAAAGGGGGCACCCCCCTCCTCCCAATGGCAGCTATCCTTGTGCAGTAAAAATACACTTGGTAGTTGGCCAGGAAACGGGCATTAGTCTGGCAACAATATAGTGGATGTAGGGTTACATGGTGAATATATTACCGAATTGTTACGTGGTCTCACCCAGAAAGCAATTATGGAGAACATTTCTATCGCCGAATGTACATGTGGGGTTTGCATTGTCTGTGTGTTTGTGCGGGTGGCAGAGCTGGAACATCTTTGCCTCATAACTAGAGGGATCTAGGTTCGATTCCCAACTGGGCCACTTTCTCTGTGTGGAGTTTGTTCTCTCCCCCTGTTCTGGGTGGGCTCTGCAGCTTTCTCCCCATAACTGAACCCACATAAGCAATGCATATCACTCAATTAGGATCGCAAACAACAGTCATTTTGTTCCCGATTACTAACAAAACTTGGCAGGACCCTGCTGAAAAAAGGTCTTGAGACTCACTGATGCTTATCCAGCGTAAACAATCATAATAAATACACACAGGACACACGCAGAGTTGCTTACCCTGGCTCAGCGGCTCCTTCTCTAAAGACATCTTCTCCAATGTGCAGTGTGATTGGGCCCTGTATAGGAGTGGTAGTGGTGGTTGTAGCGGTAGCGGAGGAGGTGGCGGTGGTGCTGGTGGTGGTGCTGGTGGTGGTGCTGGTGGTGGTGCTGGCGGTGGTGCTGGTGGTGGTGCTGGCGGTGGTGCTGGTGGTGGTGCTGGTGGTGGTGCTGGTGGCCGTGGTCCGGAGGCAGTGGTGCTTCAATTTGGTGAAGCGCTTCTCCTCCTCGAGAGGCTTCACCTCGCCGAGGTTATTCATCTCCCGAATGCTCCTCTGGTTCTTGGGGCGCCTACACTTGAGCTGCTTCTATTCGTGCATATGCGCAACGATAAGCACAGGAACATTCAAACATGCACACACATGCACAAAATAATACCCACACGCACGCAAACATGCATTTCCACCCATACACAAATGCATACTCACACACCTATGCATGGAGGCAAACATGTATATTGGCTCATCCAAATATGCTGAGCACACACATACATATACACAATCACCCGATGTTAAAACAAACCTTTACCAATCAGTACTTTTGAACAAAGCATTAATGTATCCCTAACCACTAATTCGCCTAAACCCTACAAACTAATGATACATGTTACACCCTCATATATTCCCACAGACACCTATCGACCCCACAGACCTCATGAACCCCATTGAGGCCTTGATCAACTGCGATAATTTAATGGCGATTGTTATTAACATTCATCACGGGCAATAGGTGCCACAGAATGTTCCATTGTAAGGATCTAGCTGCCCATAATCTGGAAAAATCTAACAGCAGCGCTCATCGTGGGCAACTGGAATAGCACCTTCCAATGAGCTCACAGACAGAGGTCGCGTCACTGCCTGAAAAAAAGGCCAATTTATGTGCATGCACGAGTGGGATATGGCGTGACATGGTGGCAAGATGGGGTGATGTCGGGAGATGATGTGGTGGTATTTAGATGTGATGTGTTGGAATGTTATGGAGAGATCGTGTCGTGTGATGGTGTAGACACATGGTGAGGTTCTGTGATGGGTTATTGACTGGATGATGGGGTGGTATGATGGGAAAGGTGGTGTGGAGAGATGGTTTGGTGATGTGATGTGTAGTCATGTTGTAGTTTAATCGTGTGGTGGCATGCTGTACTATCGTGTACAGACGGTGTCCTTGACCCTCACCGACCACATACACACCTTTTGGTCGCAATTCTTGTCACCTTGGTTCGGGAAAGGGTCAACTCTGTCCATAATGTCCCCCCACGTGGTCGTTTGGAGCTGCGACTTCCGGACTACGGAGCACAGACATTTCATTCAAAGGATGAGTGATGGGTTAGAGAATGAAGCACATGGAGATTTCACAGAACTCATTCTGAGATCCCTCTAGTTACCTCTTATCACACTACAGGCCCTGCTATTGAGAAATATTCATCACATGGCATTAACACTTTACATGTCATATTTTTGTGAGCATGTTGAGATCATTCATTCCATAAACTTGAGACCCTAGTTTAATTATAGGTTGCTGAAACCCAGAGCTTAATAAACGTTCTCTGCCATGCTGGATCAGTGTCTAATCCCTTACCCACCAAGCCAGTTCTGCTGAATGCCATTATTATGGAGTTCTCCTCTGCATTTCCTAGTAATTTGTGAAAAGTAAGTTTATAGCTCATCAGAATTCTCCAGAATATATAAATATTCTGATTCTAACAAACTATTTTATGTAGGTATATGTAACTTACTCTCATAGTGCTCCAAGATATCAGCCCACTTAAGTTGTCTGTCCATGTTGTAGGTGTTGTGTCTGTTTGATGTTGGTGGCCTGGAGGGGTTAGAACAAGGATCAAATTTATCAACTCAATTAATCACTCATCCTCTCAATAATTACCATTTTCCACTCACAGTACCAGTTCACTCACTCTTGTGCATGTTGATTTACAAGCCCCTTCATTTACTTGCTTACCGCCAACTCACTCACTTGTGCACCCGCTCACTCACTCATTCACTCACCCACTCACACATGTTTATTCCAATCCACTATTCCATTGAACATAATCGTCAGACTTAACCCTGTTCATGTAGAACCCATTTGTATTAATCCACTGGTTGATAAACGCCTCTCAATGCCTCATGGATGATGAGGGTTATGTAACCATACTTAAAAACGCTGGTCAGTGTGGGTTGGTGAAGGTCGGGGAGACTGCAAAAGAAAATATATTTCTGCACTGCCCTCCAATGCTCACAATGGTTATTACACCATTTATAGCACGTGGTGGCCACCCAATGCTAGGACATCCAATCACTCCCCAAGCTAGACCCTGCTTAGCTTCTGAGACCTGATGAAATTAGGAACATAACGGGTAATCTAATCAGAGGTCAACCAATCGAATTACCTGAGCAATATCCCTCGCCCAAACATCAAAATACTATTACTCAAGCATAACCCGAACACCTGATAGGCAACCCTAACCCGTCATACCGAACACTAACCCTTAATACACAAACCCTAATACACAACCGTAACTCTAAGTTCTAAACCGTAACTGTATCACACTTTTGATTTAAAGCTTTCGTGACTGCAGTAATTCATATTCTTAGTTTTTTCGGTAAAGTCACGTTGAAGGGAAACAACTAAATAACAAAATATATATAAAACAATAACAAATTCTCACGACGTTTCGACCATAACTGATGATGACCGTTTGAGTTATGGTCGAAACGTCGTGAGAATTTTTTATTGTTTTATATATATTTTGTTATTTAGTTGTTTCCCTTCAACGTGACTTTACCGAAAAAACTAAGAATATGTATCACACTTGCCCGTATGGCAAACTCCAACCTCTAATTATAACTGTGAACTCTAACCCTTAACTCTATCCCCAAACACTAAAACTCAGCCTGTAGCCCATAACCACAACTTTTCACCCCTAATTATTAACAACGATCCCTGATCATTTTTCAAACGCCCGTGTCGGGCTCACTTTTCAGATGTGATGAAGACCAGGCTCACAACTGACGAGATTAACTTTACTTTTATCACCGGTTGTGCATCTTTTAAAAACTAGAATGCGAAATAATCGCGTCCAGTTGCACATTATTTAATTGTAAATGCATTTACATAATTTTGCTTTACAAACAATGTTTTCCATCAATTAAATAATTGTTGAATAACAAGACAAAATGCAGGAGTATCTGCATTATTATGAAAAAACGATTGTAACATTTACAATATTATAGAAATAAGAGAGAAAATAATAAATTGTGTCAAGCAGACGATCATACACTGCAACACGTAAATTAACAATTGGGAATTGTTTAATGATGAATGTTCACCTCTTTTGCATGCCGTTTCTATTTGAAACTAATTCTCACAACAATGTAAGAAATATCTACATCAATATTAATTCTACCGTCAAGAATCCAAAAATCACAATATCCACGACATTGTAGTTTGATTTTATAATAACATTTGCTAAAATTATATATTTAAACGTATTTGTTACAGCACGTTACCATAAGCTGAGCTAAACCCCCAAACCCCTCATGCTCATGTAGTGAGTGAGACCCCCACACCCTTGAAAGCCTCAATGAAAACCCCATTAACACGCAAACAATCCTTAAACCACCCCTTTCAGGCTCACCGGTTAAATGATGTGCAGGCTGACAACTGCTGAGATTAATTTCAGTTTCATCAACAATAGTGGAGGCTTTAATAACCACGAGGCAAAATAATCTCACGCTTATTTTAGCTGAGACAAGAAACACAGCGACCAATTAACACGGCTCTTCCAATATGAATGACACGTGGTGCATGACGTCATAGATATCATGATGTCAAAGGTACCACCCACATGACTGTGACATCACAGACTGGAGACAACTACGTCATCAGCCAGGATCTGACCTGAACAGCAGACCCCTTCCTAATGTTAAATGTAATGTAACTCAGATTATTTCGGGCACAATTGTCCCAGTAATAAGAAAATGATGATTGTGTACATTTTATTCGTAATCTAGATGACTTAAACAGGCTCGTTATCAACGTTTTGAAAGGTTACACGGTTACGGTCTCAACAATGTTAGAAACAGCAATATATGAAGTGATATTCCAATTTACGAATCTAATTGTCTTAATTTGATGGCAGACAATCCAATTACCACAATATTATGAATATTTGGGTCTAGTTTGAGGTGACAATGTAAAATTATATTTTTAAAATGGCATCTTATGAAAAAAAACTATTGTAACATTTACAATATTATAGAAATAAAAGAGAAAATCATAAATTGTGTCAAGCAGATGATCATAGACTGCAACACAAATTAACAATTGGGAATTGTTTAATGATTAATGTTCACCTTTTTTGCATGCCGTTTCTATTTGAAACTAATTTTTACATCAATAATCAGTCACATAAAACGACAATGTCAGAAATATCCACATCAATATTAATTCTACCGTCAAGAATCCAAGAATGACAATATCCACGACATTGCAGTTTGATTTTCTGATAACATATGCTAAAATTGTATATTCAAAAGTATTTGTTACAACACGTTACCTTAAGCTAAGCTAAACCCCCAAACCCCTCATGCTCATGTAGTGAGTGAGACCCCCACACCCTTGAAAGCTTCAATAATAAACCCGATTAACACGCAAACAATCCTTAAACCACCCCTTTCAGTTTGATTTTCTAATAACATTTGCTAAAATTATATATTTAAACGTATTTGTTACAACACGTTACCATAAGCTGAGCGAAACCCCCAAACCCCTCATGCTCATGTAGTGAGTGAGACCCCCACACCCTTGAAAGCCTCAATAATAAACCCCATTAACACGCAAACAATCCTTAAACCACCCCTTTCAGGCTCACCGGTTAAATGATGTGCAGGCTGACAACTGCTGAGATTAATTTCAGTTTCATCAACAGTAGTGGAGGCTTTAATAACCACGAGGCTAAATAATATCACGCTTATTTTAGCTGAGACAAGAAACACAGCCACCAATAAACGCAGTTCTTCCAATATGAATGACACGTGGTGCATGACGTCATAGACATCATGATGTCAAAGGTACCTCCCACATGACTGTGACATCACAGACTGGATTCATCTACGTCATCAGCCAAGATCTGAATGTAATGCAACTCCTATTATTTAGGGCACAATTGTCCCAGAAATAAGAAAACGATGATGGTGAAAATTGTATTCATATTCTAGATGACATAAACAAGCTAGTTAGCAAAAGTTTAAATGGATACACGCTTGCGGTCTAAACAAAATATCAGGGAATATGCGAAGCAACGAATCTAATTGTAAATTGGTGGCAGAAAATCAAATTATCACAATATCATAACCATTGTAGCCTAGTTTGTGGTGAAAATCAAATTATCACAATATCATAACCATTATAGCCTAGTTTGTGGTGAAAATCAAATTATCACAATATCATAACCATTGTAGCCTTGTTTGTGATGAAAATCTAATTATCACAATATCATAAGCATTGTAGCCTTGTTTGTGGTGAAAATCAAATTATCACAATATCATAACCATTGTAGCCTAGTTTGTGGTGAAAATCTAATTATCACTATCATAACCATTGTAGCCTAGTTTGTGGTGAAAATCTAATTATCACTATCATAACCATTGTAGCCTAGTTTGTGGTGAAAATTTAATTATCACAATATCATAACCATTGTAGCCTAGTTTGTGGTGAAAATCTAATTATCACAATATCATAACCATTGTAGCCTTGTTTGTGGTGAAAATCAAATTATCACATCATAACCATTGTAGCCTAGTTTGTGGTGAAAATCTAATTATCACAATATCATAACCATTGTAGCCTTGTTTGTGGTGAAAAGCTAACATTTTTTTCATTTCATTTTTATAGCACTACTGTAAAATGTACAATAATATAGAAATAAACGTGAGATCCTCAGAAATTGAGTCGAGCAGACAATCATACACTACAACACATAAATCAACAGTTGCGAATTGTTTCATAATTAACTGAAACCTTCTTTGCATGCCGTTAAAATTTGAACCTATTTTTTACATCAATAATCAGTGGCATAAAACGAGAATATAAGAAATATTCGCAATAATATTAATTCTACCGTCAATAATCCAAACATCACAATATCCACGACGTTGGAATTCGATTTTTTAAAAATAAAATATGCCAAAAAATAACCCGTACCCATGACCCAAGCCGAAACCTACAACCCCTCACTCTTATGTACTGAGAGAGGCCTCCACTTCTTTGAAACCCTCAGCAACAGACCTCATAAACATCCATGAAATCATATTCTTTGGGTCTTTCGGTAGTCACGTAGATAAGTTGAGAGAAAATAATTTTTAAAAATAACAAAAAACTACGACGTTTCGATCATCATCAGGAGAAAAGAGGAAAGCTGCTGAGGCAAAACAGTCTGTGACAATTCTGTAAGCAGCCAGGGCCTTAAATGAAGGGCAGACCCCTCCCCAATGTTGAATGAAATGCAACTCGTATTATTTCGGAAATCAGAAAACGATGACTGTGGACATTTAATTCATATTCTAGCTGTGAGTGGGGACCGGTGGCGCAGCGGTGAGCGCACTGTGAGAATGTGGAGATTGGTGGCGTAGTGGTTTGCACATTGTGAGGGGGGAGTGGTGGCACCGCGGTGAGCACACCGAGTGATTGGGGAGCTGTGGGCAGTGGTTAGCTATAAATGCTCCGATACGTGTGGCATTGCCTTTGCACTGTTCCCCTTTTGGCGATCTCTGATCTGACACTGGTGGTGAGACTAGGTCATAAAGAAGGCTGTCTCTGGTGTAGGCCAATCAGTTTCAAAGACAATTCAAATATTATCAGAGCATGTTTGTTTGCATATTGACCACAAGTCACGTGTGTGGTTAATGCAGTAACTTGATTCCTTGCAACAGGTTTCTAATTGGTTGTTTGAACATTTTAACACCACTTCCTGCTTTACTGCCAGAAAGGATAAAACCTTTTATTATTTTTCACACTTTGATTCTGGAAAAAGGTCCCATGATACAGCTTGTTTGGCTGGATGGGGCTAAATGGATGTGTCATAGGCTAGAAGAGAGATGGAATTATGCGGTTCAGAAGGATGTGGATGGAGCTAATTGGACTTTCTGATGACTTGTACCAACAGTGTCAAAATCGGCCTCTGTGGAGGTTTTCATATAAAGTCTTATAACTTTTTTCACAAGATCCCTAATCTCAAGCAAAAGCCACCCAGACACGAACATGTGACACATTGCAATGTTTATTCACCCGATCGCTACTAAGCATGCATCAATTTTCAATTGCAGTCGACAGACACGTTATGGTTTGATGTGGAAAATAGACTGTTGCAGAGTGTGAATACGATCTTCAAAAAATATATATTTTTGAAAGCAGCTTACAGTCTTTTACATGATGAAGGATCATTGCCATTTATCATCCCAACGAGTAAACCATCTTAACCAATCAAATGTCTAAATTTTTGGAATACCATGAAACACTATTAAAGTGTTCATTTTTGTACATATTTTCATGAAATGTTTCCAATAGATGTTTATATAGTTTTCTTACACACGTCATGTAGTTCACTATGATAATAATGGTCTTGATATCACGCCATTTACACAGGGGCGTCTCAGATAAGGGGCGTCTCAGATAAGTGCCATGCATCACGTTTCATGAGGTTTTCTAAATAAAATTTTTGCAGGCTCCTTGTGCAAACCAGTCTTGTTTTCATGTCGTTAGTAAAGCAAAACTCACAAACTCATGGACTGTGTTGACCGGGGGAGGTGAAGGTAATCACCAATAACCTTGCCATGGACACTCAAAGGCAATGAAGAACGTTCTCCCTGTGGAACTCATCATCCCTTCTGGATGCCCCGATCATTGCAGTGGTCCCCTAGAAGGCCAATAGACCCCCTCTGAGTACCCCTACTGCTCAACATCCATGGCAATTAATGTATGGGAGATGCGAGTTGATGACCCAGGTCAAAATATAACAAGAATATAAATGTATCATACGTAGTTTGGACAACACTCACTTTGCTAGCATGTATAATCAGGTTGGGCCAAATATTTAGACAGTGCATTCATTGTCCATTGTGTCAGTTTTGAAAGAATTAAGCAACATTGAAAAATAGCAAGCTCTGTCTTCATCTCCTGCCAATGCCAACATCATGCTCATGTTTGCTTTGCCAGGCCCGTTGACATGTGTGGCAAACCCAAAAGATAAAAACGCTATTGACAACGCATGTAAAAAAAATACTTTTCTGATTTGACCCAAAATCTGTGTTCACTTGGAATTTTTTTTTGCATTATGGTGCAGTTAAAATATAGCATTCAGCTCATTAAATTAACCTTTTAACATTAACTTTAAATCAGTTTTAGAAAAATATATTTATTGCCTTAATTAATTATTTTGATGTTTAGTTCCCATAATATTTATATCCCTGATCTATAGTATTCTGCTTGTGCAGAAATGTATAAGAGACTACTGCATGTTCTGGTGAATCCAGTCCATGAACTTGGCGACGGTGCGCTAGACACCTGGCTGGTAAGCCCGTGCACAGCCAACGCCCCAGCTGGCGATTCCAGAAAGGAACCAGCGGCCGTTTGAGTCCTGGCAAACAAAGGGCCCCCCAGAGTATCCCTGCAACAGACACACACGACACCAATGTTAGAAGTTTACTGACTGACAAGGAGGCATGATGGAGCGATGATTACAATGATCCAGTATAGGAAATGGCATGTCATGATACCAAAGAGGGCATATCAGAAGGCCCAATAAGTAGGTTTAAATGTTCAGTGCAAAGAGCAGTAGAACTGAGAGGGAGGCTTGAAATGTTGTGGGACTGGGATCCTGAATGAGGACTTTGTAATGGAAGGCCCATTCAGGACATGGCATTAAAACTCCACTCTCCTCTTGCTTAAAACAAACACCTACAAAATCACCCGAAGACAAATTGGAAATATATTTTAATTACATGCTGCGTCAAATCTCACAAAGGGTGATTAATGCACTCAGCAGTGACTTATCTGTGTGCTCCAGTTTCCTTCCACATATATACACACTCACTAATTGGCTGGCAACATCTGAACATATATAGAAATGCAGGGCAATTGTTGGTGCAGGCTCACCTCCCTTGCAATATTCCAGCTTGGTCTTTGGCTCCTCAGAAATTCTGAGATGCAATAATCATGAACGACGCTATATAAAATGAATCGCTAGATATTTTTTAAATAGCATAGCAAATGTGCTAAATTATCAGTGACAATTTGCTTGATTCGGAAAAGCCACATAGATCAGAAGGCTGGGAATGCGTTCACGTCGTGCTGAACAGGGAGCTGTGCGAGTGACTCGAAGCATGGCTGCCCTTGTGGCGCCCAGCTGATGCCCGCATCGCTCGTGCCACTCTCCTGGACCACCGAGTCATGGAACTACCCGCGGGACCCTGAGTCAATGCGACTCGTGTCGTTGAGGGAGTGGCCGCAGGGCAAGTGAATGTCGGGTGCCCACAACTTAATCGGCATTATTTTCTATTGGCAAGCTTTAGGCAACCCTGTGATGAATTTGTATGTTTGTCTAGAGGATACATTCATCATAGTAACAGGACCTTTCTACCAAAATCTGTTCTTAATTATCATGGTAACTCAACACGTTCGTCAATAACAATGACCTTAAAATTAAATAAAAATGAAAAAATGTAGACTTTTGGGCAATGGCCCTTTTTCATTGTACAAATGGGAGAAGGACCATGGCCCGAAACGTTGCATATAATGTTGTGTCTATTGAGGCCACAACATTACTGACTAATGTGTTGAGTTTTTTAGTTAATTGTTCTTGGGCACCACTGCCAACGCAGCAGCAGCATTGCCAAATAATAATGTATCATCCGGTTAACTTATTAGCACTCCATACTGCTCAGTCTGGGTCAGCAAAGCATTGAACCAGTTCAGATTTTGCTTTCCACTGATACTAGCCATGACTGGTTATCAAACTCATGTGGCTGGCTTCCACAGCAGGGCACGCTGAACAACACTGCCATTGCCGTGAATATTGCATGTTTATATTATTCTTATAACATATGATACTTGTTTCGTACCACGTGTGTTGATTTTCGATTTAAAGCTTTCGTGACTGCAGGGATTCATCTTCTTGGTTTTTTCGGTAAAGTCAAGTAGAAGGGAAATAATAAAATAATAAAATAAAAACTATTAAATAAAATTATCACGACGTTTCGGCCACAAAACAAGCAGCCGTCCTCAGGTGAAGAAACAGAGCTGTCGGAAAGACAGCGCTCCAATGAACACTGCTAAGCTTGGCAGCGTATTTTAAGCTGGGTGGGAGGAGCGGAGCACCTTGACAAAGGAGTTTACATATCAACAGAACGATTTAGCATTGAAGTAGCTATGCTAATGTGATATATTAGCAGGATGTTAAAGTCAGAAATTAGCATGTAAATGGGAGATTAACATAATGTTAATGTGAGGAATTAGCATGTAACTGGTCATGGAAGTGGCTATGTTAAAGTCAGAGTTTACATATCAACAAAATAATTTAGCATATATATAAATAAATAGTGCATATTTAGTGTATCATTGAGTGCATGTTTACGTGCTCTAACCCAAAAATTTCGATTATGGACTCAAAAAACCGCTGGGAGACTTCTCACTCAGACCCGTAGCAAGACAATATCGCCCCAATATTCAAATTGTTCAAATATCCCCCGAACGAGTCCAGGATCAATTTAAAGATCATACTCGGCATTCTGAAGGTTCTCCGTGGTCTGACAATGATCACGTTGCCATGTTTACGCTTCTTACAAATATTTTTGCCCCGTTGAATCGATCACCAAACCCAAGTGACGGTAATGTTACGGTAAAAAAAATCTCAGTGGGTGACCTCTGGGCAGAGCATGACCTTGCAAACAGACGACCAATCGAGTGAAATAAACATGGGAAACGCACCTCGATGAACAGGCTGACTTCCCTGTGTGTTCGGACAAACTCATTCATCACAGGCAAAACGAACATGTCCCGAATGCCCAGGTCCTTCAGGAACTGCATCTGGAGGTGTTGGCACACCAATTGCATCACCTAGCAAAAGAGGAAAACAGCAGGAACGACGTGAATACATCATCGCCATACAGCAGTCTACGCCCGTCAATTTCTCACAGCGGTAGTAAGGTCCTTAGGTGTCTGGGAGCACAAGGCAGGTGCAGGTGGGTGAGTCATAATTTCCCTCCCTTACGCCAAAACTTATTTCAGGCAGTGCAAGAGATAATGACACAGGTGAATTGTCACACAAGCCAATTAGAAAGCTGCCATGCTGTTAATGGTTAGTAAACTGAACTCACAGACCAGAGGTCGCTAAATGGGCACACCACAGCTGATCGGCAAGTCGTGTGTGATGCAGCAAAGTGTGGCTTTCAGCCGGCTCTTCCAACACATCTGGTCAACGTGGAAAAGTAGAATATGGGACCTTCCTGGTGTGGACTAATCAGTTTCAAAGAATGTTCACCACAAGTACGTGTGGTTAATGCAGACAGGATTCCTTGAATGAGGATTCTGTTTGGTGTTTTAACATCTTGACACCTGTTGTATTGCCAGAAAGGGTAAAACCTATTGTTATATGGAAAAGTAGACCAAATACTCGTAAAGAGTTTGCTCTCATGAAGGTCTTTTCACCAGCGGTGGTGTGACCAAGCAATTGCAGAGCTGCACTTTTATATAAGTCAGGTCAGAGCCAGATACACATTGGAGGATAAACATCCCACGGTGGCTGGGCAATTGTTGTGCAATAATGTCAGGTCAAACTTACTTAGGATATTTACAGGTGCGTTTTATTCATGCCGTATATATTAATGCACACATTGTGTAGTAGTATTATTAAACTCACCTTTAATGACGATGACCATAAACATGATTAAGAGTGTGACTATTAATGAATGTGTGACTGTACGATGTGGACGTAGCGGAGGGGCCCCCACGGTGAGCGGTGACGCAACGCGCGCAGTGGCCCGCGTCACGTGGTTGACACCTCACGTGCACAGAGCGAGGCAGGCAGAGCCAGAGGGGGGCGGCGTTGCCTAGGCGACGTTGGCGTCCTCGCGGTCTACTCCACGGTCAAGCTGCGTGTCACTTGGTGACCCCCCCACCGCCTCTTACTGCGCAGTCAGAATTGGGTTACAAACAACTTGAGGGGACGCCGCCGCGTTACCGTCTCGTCTCGCTCAACCGCGCAGCTCAAGAAAGTAGTTCGGCGTCGACCGCTCACAAGTCGCCTTATGGCGGTGCGCGTTCCCTAAATGAAGGCAACCGCGTTATAGCGTGAACACGCGGGACAGACCCAGTTGTCGTGTGCGGGTCAACTCCCTGAGATAAACTTGCTGCCGACTTCATGCGTTGTATACGCCCAGTGCTCAGCCAATTGTTGTGAGTGTCGCTCCTCTGCCCTCTGTTGTTAATGGAGGGAGACTGCACCCAACTGCCAAGTATCATCCTTCGCGAGCCTCTTCAAAACGCTCATCTTGACACCGCTGCAAGCAGACATCGGCCTTGACCTCACCCCACAACAGTGCAAGTTTAACTGCTCAACATTAAAACACAACGATGGGGTCGCTTGCACCAATCGCACAACATCACAGCATTGACTCTCAACTGTTACTTGTGTAGAGGGGGTCACATGTGTCACCATAATTGTCCTAATCGTGCTGCGAAATATTTTCCTTGCCATATTACCTGTGACAAACAGAATGAGTACAACTGGTAAGTTAAATAAAACCAGAGGTGGGCAACCTGTACTTTAAAATATTATTCATAGCAGGCAATTTGAATACGACTTACAGAAACACCGATGCAGCTATACACAGGCCAGATTGTCCGGATATTCGGTTGACACTAATAGGGTTTATTTGCCAGTATTGTAGATTATTTGAATTACATTTGTTTGGGCGTCAGGGTGGTGCAGTGGTCACGCCCGTGCATGGCATCTTCTGAAGGAGTGCCTGGTTTCGCTTTCCTAATTCTGGTCCCTTTCTCTGCATGGGTTTACTCCCATAGCAAAACAACAACAAAAACATACACTGTAACTGGTACTAGCCAAACATCTGGGATTGTTTTTGTTATACTGCATTGCCCAAAATGGCATTTGGTGATAAAAAAATTTGGCAGGAATTGATGCACTAATGCAATTTGAACTCTTACATATTTTTATTTCATGACTTGCTTAGCGTTCATATTCTTGGTAAAGTCACGTAAATAAAGTCACGTAAATAGAAAACAAGAAAT
The DNA here is from genome assembly GCF_048934315.1 of Petromyzon marinus. Lineage (NCBI taxonomy): Eukaryota > Metazoa > Chordata > Hyperoartia > Petromyzontiformes > Petromyzontidae > Petromyzon > Petromyzon marinus. The sequence goes on from NW_027423146.1 coordinate 1,239,822, forward strand.
CAAATTCAAATTAAATAATTAAATACATAAAACAAATAAAAAATAAATTGAAAATAATAAAAGCAAAAAACCCAGGACGTTTCAATCGCAACACAAGCGGTCTTTATTTTATTGTTTTTTGTTTTCTATTTACGTGACTTTACCGAAAGAACCAAGAATATGAATTCCTGCAGTCACGAAAGTTTTAAGTCAAAATTTGCTTCGCGTTCCTTTACTTTGCCCTCCTATCTGTTTGTACTGTTGTTTGTTGTTGTAACTTTCTGACTCACCCCGACTGGACATCTGTGAAAAAAAGAGCTTCATAGCTCATCAGATTCGTCCAGCCTAATTAAAGATTCTGATTCGGACATTAACTGACCCAGTTTTCGCGTGGAGATCACGGCCAGGATGTGGAACAAAGGGACCCCCGGTCACACTCACGTGGAATGCCTAGGGCATTGCACAGCATTTAAATGGACTAGTTTTGTGAGATTGAGTGGTGGCTTAGGGAAGGCCTTTATTCAACAATGTATATCATGGCCGATAATAATTTTTATAGTCATACACCATAGCCCACGATTTCCTGCACCGTTCATTCACTTGAGAAGACTGCGCATGGTGGAGATGGATGACCCTCGGTATCCTGTCCCAAAGTGATTCCAGTGGTTCAGGTAGTGGAAGAGTTGCTAGAGCTTCTGGCTCTTGCCGAAGCCTTGTGACTTTGGGATGAGAGCGTGGTAGGATGAGTGAAGCGTGGAGCTAAAGCTCCTGGAACATCCTGTACCCAAACAACACCAAACATTCAAAATCTTACAATGCTGCTGTTCCAGTATGAACAACATAACAATGAACAACATTTTCACAAATTCAACGTAATGCAGGAAATTGAGTGGCTCGAGGTTAATTTCAATGTCAGAGCACCGAGCCAATGCCATTGAGGTCCTCCGTTCAAAATTCAGTGAGCCATCTATCAACAAACGTTCCTGCGAATTGAGGGCAGGAATGCTGTGGTCTCAACTTAGTCACCAATGGCTGCACAGTAAACATCATGTCAAATGTGTTTTTGTTCACTGAAGCATATCCCAGCTCTGAGGGTTTGAATTCCATTTGACGTGTAATGAATTAGCTTCAGCTTGGATTTCTGGTAAAGCACATCAGTGGCAACTTGTCTTCCTTGTTCGACAAACTGTGTTTCTGGAACATTCAAGCATCCTCAAGTGCCGTGGATAAGTAAGAGTTTTATCGTTCCACTAGTGTTTTGTGCACCGTATCAGCTTTAACAGGATTTGCCCAAAAAGCCTTAGCAAGGAAGGATGAGTCTTTGTAAGTTAGCAAATAGAGAGGGTGGAGACCTAAGCATGTAGACATCTCAACCACAACTCTACCTGGTCTCTGTTATTTATTTAATGAGCCAGCCCTTGCCACACTGAGGTTATACGAATGAACCTTGCATGCCATAGTCAGGGCAGTGAACGGCAGTTGCTGCAATTGTTTTGGTTGTTTGTAGTTTTTTCTTACCCAGCGATGGCAAGCTCGTACTCCGAGTGCCTATAGAAGGAGGCTGGGTCAAAGATGACGGGCCCTTCATTAATCTCTGCAGCGTTCCCAGTCCATAGGTCACCGTGGAGCAGTGCCGGAACCACCTCTACGTCCCGGAAAAATTCCCCCAACCGAAGCTGCACACCACGCAAAAAACAACACCACTTTATTCATGATAACGTTTTTTTAGAGTTAGATCGCATAAATTTACATGCGTCGTACACCCACTCCAATTGCCATTAGGCAATTGCCAGAAGCCAGAACGCTTCTGGCAATTGCTTGATGATGCTGGGTGTAATCACCAGCGAAAGGTCGTACTCGTTTGAAAATGTTCTGCGTTTCCTCTCTAACACACCAGAGTGCCGAGCAATAACATAAATGGCACGTTCTGTTCATGTCAGAAACATTACTAATGGGCTGTGTTGGGTGGATGTGGGTGTACGACGCATTTACACTTACGCTATCTAAGCCAAAAAAAACTTTATCATGAATAATATTGGTCGCGAAAGCCTGCGTGTGAAACACCACTTTACCTTTAAAGTCACCTCGAAAACCCACTGCGATCAAATGGGTTTCCCATATGGCTGTGCACATGATGAGCTACACTGCTGCATGTATTAACTCTTTCCTGCTCCGAGATGACTGCAAGTTGCGGGGTGCATCCCGTTCACCGCTGAATCTCGTGTACGTCATCGGAACGTAATAGGAAGTAAATATTAAATAACTTTATCGGTACCGAGGATCCCACAAGGCCGTGCGGGAAGGTGTGTAGCACAGTTTGGTACCAGCTATAATAGAGTGCTGTCCTGTCGCTACGGTGCTCTGCGGCGAGTACAATGTCTTTAAAAACAACGGCGCTATGCCTCTCTAAAAAAAATTACCGCTGAACCACTTGCGCGTTCCGAGATTCGGTGGTGAACGAGACCCATCCTGAAATGAGCAGTCGTCTCGGAACAGGAAAGGGTTAAGGGCGAGAGTGAAACGGCTTACGAACCTGAAGCCGAGACCAGAGCTCGCGGGTTTCCCGTTCACCGTAGTCCTTCTCTATCATGTCCAGCTGAAGCTGCAGTCGCTGCCGTGAGAAGAACGTCACCCAGTCCTCCTGCCACTCATTCAGCTGGTGGCATAAATATAGTTTTATTACAGACATTTAAAAACATAAGCAAATAATACCTACTTTATTTGGCCAATCCTTGACCTAAAACAGTGATATTCACTCATTTTCGGAGGCGGGCCACTTTCGCGAATAAGACATTATCAGTGAAAGAGCCATCTCACATTTGAAACCATTGGGGGGTTTGACAGCATGATGGGGTGTTTTCACTTGTGTGTATTGTCGAGGACTGCACGTCAGGGGTTGCAGTAAAAAGGACACCAGGGACTGCCACCGGCCCGCGGGCCTTGCAATGAAGAACACGGTCACCCAGAAACGTTGAATTTTATGTACAAATGGCTGGGTAATTCTTAAGACATAATTCGACACTCATGTTATGTACCGATTATCATGCTGTAGTCTTTGAACATCTCATTCTAGCCACCAATTGATATCCTCATAAAAAATTACAACAGCATTGATCCTAACGATAGGTTCTGCGCTTAATTCCCGCACCTCCGTTTAGCACGGTTGGCTATGTACGGTGGAAAGGAAGTGCAACATACATTCATACAAGTCTGTCAAACCCGGCTGAGTGTAATTGGTAATTAGCGAAAACATAACTGATTACGTGAACACTGGTTATGCAAGATCGATCTCTGAGGGAACTTGAGTGACATCTGGTGATGTCAGTTGTAACTGTGTGCCCTGTTATCAAAGGTACAACTCTGTGCAATTGAAGAAAATATATGCATTTTTTCATCAAATATACTGTTTTATAAATTTGTGTACTTATGCAAGAAAAAATGTACGTCAATCTAGTTCTTAAAATGTAACCTTAAACCAATGTTACCATCATCAGTGGTTAATAGACTATTACACAAAGGACTCTCATATTTCTACGATGTAATACTAATTAGACTGACATCTGAACAACAGCTGATTTTACCGCTCCATGATAAAACTAATTTAATCAAGTAAGCATTATTGCCGCTCCTATAAAACTTTGGTCACCCAGGCTGTCCTTCAACAAAAGGGTATATTAAATCTATAATATGCTTTTTTCTGGGTTAGATCGCGTAAAAATAAATGAGCCGTTAAACCTACCACCACCTAACAGCCAATTTGTAAGGTTGTCACGTAAACGGAACATGCCAATCCGCTACTAGTACAGCAAACCGAAGTGTTGGAGAGAAAATCCACAACATTTACAATCTGAGTATGACGTTTCGCCAGTATTTACAACTATCATCATTAGGTGGACAGCCAAATTCGTAGAGAAATCCTCCTGTTTCATTCCTTGGAGGGATAGATGTGATGACGTCACTTGTGAGCCCTTCACGAATTGGAATGTTCTGTTTATGTGACAAACCTTACGAATTGGCTGTGTCGGTGGCGGGTATAACGACAAATTTCTATTTCAACGATCCAACCCAAAAAAACCGATATTATGGATATTGGCCGCGAAAGCCTACGTGTTAAACGGGTATATTAAAATTTAAATGGGCTACAACCAGTTTCATGACTTTAAAGCGGAGATCACATGTGGGATGTAACCACAGCATATAGCCGTATGAAACCCACATACTCTACATCCTCCTGCCCAGGGTCCATACCTGTTGGGAGAAATTCAAGACTGAAATTTGTATCAAAATCTGTAAAGCACATGAGAACCTTAATTTAGCAGTCTCAAACTGACTGGGACCCCTGTCGTGACGGAGCAGCTGAACATTGCACAAAATCATCAACGCATATACCAAGGGTGACCAACTTTCCTGACCCTACCAGCAGCATACCATAATCTTTAGATGGCCACGGGAGCCACAAGAGATAAAGATTAGCCATACAGAAGTTGACTCGTGTTGACTGGCTGTGGAATTTTGAGTTTAGAAATCTCAGTGCCCTGGGAGTACTCATGGCCTGCCTCCGATACCAGATTGTTCTCACTTCATATAAAGTTAAATTGAAGAGTTACAAATTAGCAGCGCCTCTGCAGAGCCACACTTGAACTGCCCAGGAGCCACATGCAGATGCCGAGCGATGGTCTGGCCAACCATGGTATTTTCTGTACATTATAGACTTGTAAATCTAGCGTATATAAAAAAATTAGCTGGAAACATTTATTTTAGCATTTACTCTATTGCCCTTTAATGAATGAATAGCAAAACTACATGAACTCTCTCCTAAAGCCTTCTTTTGGCTAGCAGACCTTGACATTTATCTCCTGAACATATTGCGATTATATTCTTGGTTCTTTCGGCAAAGTCACGTAGAAGGGAAATAATACAAATAAAACATAATATAATAAAATTCTCACGACATTTCGGCCACAACGCAAGCAGCCGTCCTCAGGTGAAGAAACAGAGCTGTCGGAAAGACAGCGTCTTAATGAACACTGCCCAGTGTTCACTGCCCAGTGTTCATTAAGACGCTGTCTTTCCGACAGCTCTGTTTCTTCATCTGAGGACGTCTGCTTGCGTTGTGGTCGAAACTTCGTGAAAATTTTATTATATAATGTTTTATTTGTATTATTTTATTATTTCCCTTCCACGTGACTTTACCGAAAGAACCAAGCATATGAATCCCTGCAGTCACGAAAGCTTTAAATCGAAAAATATTGCGATTAGCAAAAATATAAAGGGACGCAATGTTGAATGCTCTAAGTCTCCTTTGCAGAAGAGTTTGCCCTGATGGACTTAAATACAGATACTTTTAATAGCCATAATTCATATATTACCCAACATAATTCATATTCTGAAAAGTACATTGCACACACATGAACAATACAGTTCCCTTCATCACAAAGATGGCTAAAACAAAGAGATGAATGTGATTAGGTGTGGAAAAGCATGACTGCTGGCTGGCTAGTTGTGTTCATGTATGAAATAATGACAGCATGTGTCTATCTCATTCACTAGCTCAATCGCTTGATTTTTACGATTAATAAACAGCTGTATGAAATGTGTGTTTGTTTACACACAAATCGCCTGTTTACACATATTCATTAGATCCGATTAGCATGCCTACTCTCAGTGCGAAGGAATGTCAACATAATACATAGTTGACATGATGCTAGGGTTGGATCGGTGGGCCTAGTTTTCCACATGTTTTACATTTTCATGATTCAATACCGATAGTTTTCTCTTCCTTGTGAAGCCTCTCTCCAATCTTCCTGTTGTGAAGGTGCATTTCAGCCAGATGCTGCCCCAACAAGCCTGAGCCCCTGTCAGAGTGTACAACACAATAGACATGTCAAAGAAAACATTAACTTTATCATGTCAACAAACCCCAAGTAATAATTCATATGCAAACTAAACTACATCATATTTGTCCAGGTGGTCTGTGGCCGAGAACCTCGCTTGAAAATACGAATATATCAGTTCACATTCTGGTTTGGGTGACTCAAAACAATATTCTTCTGGGGTTTATACAATGAGTGTTACTTCCTGGGAAGTCAATCCTATGTAGACTATAAATGAAACCATTTTTTATTTTACCAGAGCTATTTTTCAGAACCGACCTGGCCACAAATGATAGCCTAACGAAGTGGCTTATCACATGGAAATTTATAGCAGCCAAATGCTCAAAATACTCATGTTTCTAAATGTGCAGGGAAAAACTGGAGAAACTGGAGAAAAACCTGCACGACCACGGGGAAAACATGCAAACTTCAAATATACAGCAGGCGTCAAGGTCGGGATCGAACCTACGAAGTTCAATATACCAGGCGAGGTAGTTAACATCTCCTAGCCACCATGGCGCCCCATTCTCTGACTTATCCACCCACCCACCCACTCGTAAAGCCACCCACCCACTCACTCACCCTGCCACGTACCGAATCTCTAAACCAACAACTCAACCACCCACCCACTCATCCAACCTCTCACTTACTAAACCAGCTACTCACCAACCCACCGACCCACTCATCCACCTATTCACTTAAAATAGTTCAACTACAATTGAATTATTTTAAATTCACCAGGTAAGGCCCACTGAGCTATACAGATCCTTGTCGGAAATGACATGGCAAACAAATGATAGCTCAAAGAAGTGGCTTATCACGTGGACATTTATAGCAGCCAAAGCCTCTAAATGTATATTTCTAAATATACATGAAAAACTCTGAGGTCCCAGAGAAAAATCCATGCAACCACAGGGAGAACATGCAAACTCCAAATATACAGGCGTCACGATCGGGATCGAACCCACGATGTCCTATACAAATGGCGAGGGAGTTAACATTCTGATACCCTGGCGCTCCACTCTGACTCAGCCTCCCACCCAACCACTCAAACACCCAGCCAAAGCACTCATGAACCCAATCACCCTGGCACCCACTCAATCGCGAAACCCACTCACTCATCAACACACCCAGCCACTCACTTAACCACTTACCTACGAACCCACCTGCATACCCCCCACTCACTAACTCAACGACCCACTCACTCAACACTCCACTAACCCACCCACTCACCTATTCATGCCCCAAATCACACACTGACCCATCCACCCACTTAATCTATAACTCATGCACTCACCCACCCACCTGCTCACCAGCCACTTATCTACTCACCCACCCACTCATCCTGCCACCTACCCAACCTCTAACCCACCCACGCACCGAACTACCCACCTACCCAATCACCCATCCAATAAACTACAACTAAACTATTTTGTATTTTAACAGGTAAGCACCACAGAGCTATATAAAACATTTTAGAAGTGATCTGGCTACAACTGATACGTGAACGAAGTGGCTTATCAAGCTGACATTTAGTGCAGCCAAATCGTCTAAACAAATCTTGACTCTAAATGTGGAGGGATAAATCTGGAGGACCCGGAGAAAGATCCACGAGGACACAGGCAAAACATTAAAACTCATAATATACAGGCAGCAGGGTCAGAATCGAATACACGATTTCCTGTATACTCAGTGAGGTAGTTAATATCTCACCATAGTGGCACCCCTCTCTCTGACCCGCTCACCCAATTACACACTAACTCACCCACTCAACCTCCCACATTAACTTACCCACCCACCAGTCACTCCCTCACTCACCCAACCACGCACCAACTCACCTACCCACTAACTCACCCACCCATCTTCTCCCGCACTCAGCCAGCCACCCGCTCAATCATGTGCCGACTAACTTACTCACACACTCACCGACCAATACACCCATTCACCCACTCACTTACCCACCCACAATCTCACTACCCAAGCCAACCACCCAGCCCCTCACTCACCCACTTATTCAATCACTCACTACCCCACACACTCACCCAACCACTTGCTCACTTACCCATACGCTAACCCAACCACTCACTCACCAACTCACCCACCCACTAACTCATCAAAATTAATTCTCAACCACTCACCCAACCACCCACGCAATCTCATACCCACAAACTCACTCACCTAGCCATTTATGCACTCACGCACCCACTTACTCACTCACTCACGCACCCACCAACCAACCCACCTACCCATCTCTTCACTCACTCACCCACCCATACAGTCAATCACTCACCTACATACCTACCCACTAATACTCACCCACTCATCCAACAACGAACTCACCAACCCACCCGCCGACTCACTCACTCAGGTACTAACCCACTCAACTTCTAACGCACACACTAACCACCTAACCACCTACCCACACACTCACTCATCCACCCACCCAAACATCCACTCACCCACCCACTAATTCACCCACCCACTCACTCCCTCATCCATCCACTCACCTACTCGCCCATCCACTCACTTACTCAATGAGCCACTCACCTTCTCACCCAGTACTTACACATCAACTGACCCTGCCACCCACTCAATTTCTAACCCACCCACTCACCCAACCAGCTGCCCACTCCCTCAGCCACTCATCTACTTACCCACCCCACTTACACATCCACTTACCCTGCAATCCACTCAATTTCTAATCCCCCACTCACCCAACCACCCGCCCACTCATCTACTCACCCATTACCACGGAATTATTCACCCACCCATCAGTCAACCACCCAATAATTCAACCACTCACAAACTAAATCACCTATTAATTAAACCACCCACTAACTTAACCACCGAGCCACTCACCCACTCAGCAAGCCACCCACTACTATATCTCTAACCCAATATCTCACTCACCCACCGCCCACTCACCTACACACGTATGCACTCACTCACACACTGCTCACTCACCTACACAATGAATTATGTTTATTTTACCAGGTGAGGCCCAATGAGCTACATAGCTCGTTTTCAAAACAACCTTCACCACAAATAAACCGACCATTAAAATTATAGACTGATAATTTCTTTGTCAGTGGGCAAACGTACAAAATCAGCAGAGGATCAAATACTTTTTTCCCTCACTGTACATTGCGGGGGTCACAAAAATATCTCCAAAATCCTGAATAAACACAAGATCCAGGTCCGATTCAACACAGTACAAAAAATCCGTGATCTGGTTCCATCTGTAAAGGATGTGGTTCCAGACATACAGTACCCGGGCGTTTACAAACTAAAGTGCCTCTGTGGTAGCAGCTACATTGGAGAAACCATACGACATATATCGGACCCCATCCGCGAACATAAAGCAGACATGAAACACGGTAGGACGAACGCCTCTGCCGTGGCAGATCACTGTTATAATTCAGTGGGCTCACATGACATTGACTTCTCCAAGACAGAGGTTCTTTGCAAGCCAACTGGCTACCATGAGAGATTCGTTCATGAGGCCATCCACATATACAAGCACAGAGACAATTTCAACCGAGAAGATGGATTCTGGCTTAGTAACCATTGGAAAGATGTTTTAAACCATTTCGGTTCTTAATTGATTGTATTTTATGGTGATTTTCAGACCGCAGCCCTTTCGCTGGCACTGCCTCTTAATACTTCTTACACCACGGTCAATGGTATGGTTTACAACATGTAGTATAATAATTAATAGTATAACATTGTAATGTTTAACATAACTCATAAGGCAATATATAGCATCGTAATTGCATAATGAATATACATCAGTGTGGTATATAGTTGGGTTCAAAGAATAAGACATAATGTAATATCACAAGTCTAATAGTTTATAATCTAAAGTATAGGGTAGTGTAAAGTAACGTATTGCATAATTCAAAAGTGGAATTTGTCTATGATATGATGTTATACCATGTAGTTTAGATTGGAAGGTATAATATTGTATTATATAGTAGTCCAGTTTACAGCATAGTCATAAGGCAACTCAGGACACAACAGCGCACCTTGGCTGTTGCACTTGCCCCTTTTCTTGTTTCCTCTCTGCCTGTGTTCCCAGCCCCCTCCCTCCTCCTCTCCGGAGGTGATGCAGGTAACATGCAAATTCATATATTAACTCCGCCCACACAGCTTAATAGACGCGGTCCTTGCATGTCAGCGTTCATTCAAGCTCTGTCTTCCGGACAGACCTGTCTCTTCACTTGAAGAAGGCCACTTGTGTTGTGGCCAAAACGTCGTGAGAATTTTATTGTCTTATTTTATTTTATTATTTTATTACCATTCTACGTGACTTTACCGAAAGAACCAAGAAGATGAATCCTTGCAGTCATGAAAGCTTTAAACCGAAATTTACTTTTTATTTCACCAGGCAAGACCCATTGAGCTATATAGATCCTTTTCAGAATAGACCTGGCTACAAATGATAGATATACGAGTGGCTTATCACAGATACATTTATTGCAGCCAAATCCTCTAAACGCATGTTGCTTCTAAATGCAGAGGGAAAACCCTGAGGATCTAGAACAAAATCCAGGCGACCACGGGTGAGAACTTACAAACTCCAAATATACAGGCGACAGGGTCGGGATCGAATCCACCACCTCCTGTATACTAGGCAAAATAGTGAACATCTCACCACCTTGGCGCCTCACTCTCTGACTCAACCATCCACTCACTTACACGCTAACTTACCCACTCAACTTCCCATGTTAAATTACCCACCCAGCCGTCACTCACCCATTCACTCACCCAACCCGTCACTCACCCCTCCGCTCACCCACCCACTCACTCATTAACTTGCCCACCTATCTTCTCAACCACTCACCCAGCATCCCACTCAATCTCATACCAAACTAATCTACACACACCCACACACCCACTCACTGACCCACTCACTTATGCACACGCCCAACCACCCACTTACTCCCTCATGCACTCACCAACCCACCCACCCATCTCCTCACTCACACACCCACCCCATCAATCACCCACCCACTAACACCCACACACTCACCTACTCACCCACTCACCGACCCAGCACTCACTCACCGAGCCACTCAATCGCTAACCCACCCACTCACTCACCCAGTCACTAACGCACTCACTCAATGTATAACCCACCCACTACCCACCTAACCTCCTTCCCACACACTCATTCACCCAACCACATACCCACCCACACTCACCCATACACTCACCTACTCGCCCAGCTGCTCAATTATTTACCGAGCCACTCACCTAATTACCCAGCCACTCACCTACTCACTCACCCACTTACACATCCACTCACCCTGCCACCCACTCCATTTCTAACCCACACACTCACCCAACCACCTCCCACTCCCTCAGCCACTCACCGACTCACCAAATCACCCACTACCCAAATAACTAATCATCCACCCACCCATCACTCAACCAAACAATAATAAAGCCACCCAATAATTAAACTACCCATTAACTCAACCACCCACTAACTCAACCAGGTTTATTTTACCAGGTAAGGCCCACTGAGCTATGAATATTGTTTTCAGAAGCACCATCGCCAAAAATTATAGCTCAAAAAAGAGGCTTATCATGTATACATTTATAGCAACTAACTCCTCTAAATACATGTTTCTAAATGTGGAGGGAAATATACAGGCATTAGGGTCAGGATCGAACCCACAACCTTCTGTATACGAGGCGAGGTAGTTAACATATCGCCACTGTGGCCCCCCACTATATGACTCTCCCACCCACTAACCCACACAGTCACCCACTCACTTAAACACCCACCGTCACATGCATCCAGGCACTGACTCACCCAGCCACTCAGTACCCATAAACCCACCCAGGCACTCACCCATGCACTTGCCCACTCACCCACCCACCCAATTATCCACACACTAAACTACATTTTAAAAATATTTTTTTATTTTACCAGGTCAGGCCCACAGCAAAATAGATATTTTTCAGAAGCCACGTGACCACAAATAACAGTTCAATGAAGTGGCTTTTCACGTAGAACGTTATAGCAGCCAAATTCTATAAATGCATGTTTCTAAATACGGAGGGACAACCCGGAGAACCCGGAGAAAATTCCACCCGACCATGGGGAGAAGATGCAAACTCCAAATGTATACAGGCTTTAGGGTTGGGGGGAACCTACGAACTCCAATATACCAAGCGAGGGAGTTAACATCTCGCCACTGTGGCGCCTCATTATCTGACTCACCCACCAACTCAACTACTAAAGCCACCCACACACTCACTCACCCACTCACAAACCCACTCACTCACTCACTAACCCACTGACTCATCAACACACCAAGCCACTCACTCAAGAACTTACCTATGCACCCACCTACACACCCACTCACTCTAAATATACAGACGTCAGGGTCGGGATCGAACCCATGACCTAGTTTATAAAAGACGAGGCAGTTAACATCTCGCCACCATGGCACTCCACTCTCCGGCTCAGCCACCTACTCACCCACCCACTCACACAAACCCACCCACTGGATCTCAAACACACTCACTCACTCACCAATTTACCCACCCACTCACCCTGACACCCACTCAATCTCCAACTGACACACCCACGCACTCAAAATCCCACCTACCCACTCAACCATCCAATAAACTGAAACTAAACAATTTTTTTTATTTTACCAGGTAAGGCCCACAGAGGTATATCAAGTGACCTGATTACAAATAATAGGTCGACGAAGTGGCTTATCACGTAAACATTTATTGCATTCAAAGCCTTTAAACGCATGTTGATTTTAAATGCGGAGGGAAAACCCGGCTATTTTAATGCACACAATGGACCGGAAGGACAAGCGCAAAGGGTTCGCATAATGCGCATGCATAATGTACGTTGACTCATTAATCTCCCCCCCCCTCCCCACTTTGCATCAAGAGCGCCAAAGTTTGGTCACCACATCTATGCCTCTTTATAAGGAACGAAACAGACTAACTTCTCCACAAATCTGGCTGTCGCCTGATGAAGCTAGTTGTAATTACTGGCGAAACGTTGTACTCAGATTGTAAATGTTGTGGCTTGACTCTCCAACACACCGGTGTGCTGTACTAGTGATAAATTGGCATGTTCTGATTACGTGACAACCCTTACTAGTTGGCTGTGTCGGGTGGTGGTGGGTTTTAACGACACATTTATATATTTACGCGATCTAACCCAAAAAAAAAACCTCTATTATGGATAATATTGGTCGCGAAAGCCTACGTGTAAAACAAACCCCAAGGAATCAAAAAAATCGACGCGACCACGGAAGAAGATGAAAACTCCAAATATACAGCTTCAGGGTCGGGATCGAATTGATTACATCCTGCATTCTGGGCGAGGGAGTTAACATCTCACCACTGCGGTGCCTCATTATCTGACTCACCCACCCGCTCAACTACTAAAGCCACCCACACACTCACTCACCCACTCACAAACCCACTCACCCTGCCACCCACCCACTCATACAAATCGGGCATCAATACCGTTGCTTTGAATGATCTGTGAAATGCAGAATATTGCAGATAAAATCGGACATTTTGAGCTTGCTGCCAGATCGATTGAGTGGAATCAATACAATTAGTCTCGATTCACGATCAACAAAGACAATATATAGGAAAATCTCTGATCGGTGATTTTGATTGCATCATATTGCAGCGCCCCTTTGATGATGTTATAAAGCACTTGCCCCAACAGTCTGTTAAAGGCTACACGGGGGATCTTTGTGTGCGAGTAGCTCACAGATCCTTGAGAGATCTGGACACTGTCCGATCATCAGTGAGCTCCTCCGGCAGGCAAGGCTGAGTTGGCTGTTGTCTGTGCATTAAGAGGTGTTAAATATCCCACGCAGAGGAGTCTGCTTACAGGACAGATAAGAGGTTCTTCACGTACCGTGCCCCGTGTCACCTGAACGTTAAATGGGGCCCCGGTAATTCAGTGTCCACCGCTGAATCATCTTTCACCATCACCACTCGTCCATGAAGGCCAATGCGACGAGGCCATAGATAGACGGCGCGTTATAACGGAGGGGGGGGACCAGGAGAAACGTCTAACTACGTGACATCACAACACCCTGCACACAACTGTAGTGGCAGATTAGGGTGCGCATCGTTAACGAATATGTGGTGTAAGTGGTTGAGAGTAGATGGGCGGGCACGCCATGGGCTGGAGTGGAGGTGGACTGATGCGGTACGGGAGGATGTGGAGCTGAGTGGGCTTTGCCGACGACTGGTACCAGCGGTGTCGGGATCGGCCTCTGCGAGGGAGGCTCGTGAAGGACGCTTCTACTGGGCAGTTGGAGACAGTCGCCCTCCACCAACAACAGAGGAGTGACGCTCACAACAACGAGCGGAACACCGGATGATAAATATGCAGCAATTTGGCACAGTACAGGGAACAGGTGGTGCATCTGCCAGTCATCTCAGTCAGCCAACCCATGGCACCTGGGTCTGTTCCAGGACCTCCGGTCAGCGAGCCTTCGACACTTCACGTGGCTTCAAAGTGCACCTGGCCTGGCACAGGCGCCGTGGTGACGTCACTGTCACTTATTGGCGAATGGCGACGGTCGATAACGCAGTGGTGGTTGTGAGAAATGCTATTTTGGGGGGGGGGGGGGGGGGCGCCAAACCTGACCAGCTGTAAACCTCACGTCGCCTCGCAGCCACACAGTGGCAACAGGGAGTTCTGGATGGGTGCAAGGGGCTGGTAATCCCCCTCCACCTTCAACTAAATAACCACACACGCGAGCCCTTGGGTCTCTCTGTGAGTCGATGGATCTGTGTGTGGTGAGTCTATGGGTTTCTGTGAGAGTCCGTGGGTCTCTGTGTGGTGAGTTTATGTGTCTCTGTTTTATGAGTCTATAGGGCTCTGTGCGAGTCTGTTTGATTCGGTGGTTCTCTGTGTGGTGAGTCTATGCGTTTTTGTATGACTCTATGGGTCTCTATGTGGTGATTCTATGGGTCTGTATGGTGAGTCTATGGGTCTCTCTCTGAGTCTATGGGTTTCTGTGGTGAGTCTATGGGTCTCTGTGTGAGTATGGGTACGATTGAGTCTATGGGTATCTGTCTGGTGAGTTTATGTCTCTGTTTGGTGAGTCTATAAGGCTCTGTGCGAGTCTGTGGATCTGTTTGAGTCTGTGGTTCTCTGTCTGATTAGTCTATGGGTCTCTGTGGTGAGTCTATGGTTCTCTGTGCAAGTCTGAGGGTATGTGCGTGGTGAGTGTATAGGTCTATGTGTGATGACTCTATGGGTCTCTATGTGATGGATATCTGTGGTGCACATATCCTGGCACAAGCGCCGTGGTGTCGTCACCACCACTAAGTGGAGAATGCTCCTACCCCTGCTCCTGCTTGTTCTTGTGCTCGGGAAGGAGAGAGAAAACTAGACTAAGGTCCACTCAGCTAAACATCTCTTTTTCAGAAGCGACTTGGCACCAATGATAGCTTAACGAAGTGGCTCATCATCACAGTCACTAAAGTTTTAAGTCAAAACTTTAAACGAATGTTTCTAAATGTGGAGGGAAAAACCGGAGGACCCGGAGAAAAAGTCCACACGACCACGGGGAGAGACAGAGACACGCAAACTCCAAATATACAGCAGGCATCAGCGTCGGGGTCGAACCCACAACCTCCTGTACACCAGGCGAGGTAGTTAGGGGGGAAAGCCGAGACAGCGAGAGGGAGAATTAGTCAAACTCACACTCAGTATTACTAACTAACCATGATACACTCACCATGATACTCACCATGATACTCACGCATTCACCATCATACTCACACACAAGCCCACACACATCAACAGTCGCCATTCACCACTACGTGGCGGTGATGTCCCCACAATAACTCAGGTGCCAAGGTTTGACGGCTGTGCCAGGCTAAGTGCAGGAGGAGGCCACGGGCCAGACTCAGGTGCCGTGGGTTGACTGCTCTGCCTGGCTAGGTACAAGAGGAGGGCTAGACCCTGGTGCTATGGGTTAACTCGTGTGCCACCACCTGCACAACCACCACAATAACAACCACACAACAATAACCACGACCAACAACTGTAACCACAACTATAATTTAACCACAACTATAATTCCCATCAGCCACACGGCCCTCTGGGAGTGCCTCTCAACAGCAGCAGCAGCAGGGCCGAGCTCTGCTTGAAGCAGCGCCGTGAACTCAGCAGAACGTGACGGCTGTGGGCCAGGCGCCTCCTCTGTCTCCCCCCACCGCCGCCGCCACTGCTGATGTGTGCACACCGCGCGAGGTTCTCACCTTCAGGCTGAGTCGACGTAGAGGAGGCCCAGCGAGCCGCCGCTTCAGAAGCTTTCGCGAGCCACTGACGGTGGCCGTGAGCGGGAATCCAAATCAGCCGCTCGCCACCCACAATCCACAGCGCGCGCCGCCTCCACTCGGCCCCGGCCTAAGCGGAAGTAGCAGCGGGGGAGGGGGGCGGGGCATGGGGGGTGAGGGGGCGGGTCACGAGGGGGGGGCAGGGGGGGCAAGGGGGGGGGTGAGGGGGAGCATAGAGGGGGTTCGTTAGGTGGAGAAAAAGGGGGGGCATGGGGGGTTGTGAGGGGGCATGGGGGGTTGTGAGGGGGCATGGGGGGTTGTGAGGGGGCATGGGGGGTTGTGAGGGGGCATGGGGGGTTGTGAGGGGGCATGGGGGGTTGTGAGGGGGCATGGGGGGTTGCGAATGTGGAGGGGCGGGGGGGGAAGGGGGGTCACGAGGAGGGGCAGGGGGGGCAGGGGGGTAGCGAGGGGGAGGGAAATGGCGGACCATGGGGCGTGGTCGCGAGGGGGGGCAGGGGGGGAGGAGCTCAGGTGTGAGGGGGAGGAGCTCATGGCTCTGACGTCACGGGGGCGTGGTTACCTTGGACCACCCTCGCGCCACGTGCTTCCGACTGGCAGTTTGGCCGTTAGAGAGACGCGGACCGACCCCAGAGCAGGAGTGGAACCGGGCTGTGGGTGAGTGATGGCGGTGGTGGTGTGAGTCTCTCTGTGCGAGTCTGTGTGTGTGTGTGTGAGGCTTTCTATATGAGTCTGTGTGTGTGTGACTCTCTGTGTGTGTGTGAGTCTATCTGTGTGAGTCTGTGTGTGTGTGAGTCTCTCTGTGTGAGTCTGTGTGTGAGACTCTGTGTGTGTGCCTCTCTGTATGTGTGTGAGTCTCTGTGTGAGTCTGTGTGTGTGTGAGACTCTCTGTGTGTGTGAGACTCTCGGTGTGAGTCTCTGTGTGTGTGACTCTCTGTGTGACTCTCTGTATGTGTGAGTCTGTGTGTGTGTGTGTGACTCTCTGTATGTGTGAGTCTCTGTGTGTGTGTGTGAGTCTCTGTGTCTGTGTGTGTGTGAGTCTCTGTGTGTGTGTGTGAGTCTGTGTGAGTCTCTGTGTGTGTGAGTCTGTATGTGTGCGAGTCTCTGTGTGAGTCTGTGTGTGTGTGGAACGGTCGTAGAGCTGACAGCGCGCCGCGCTATGAACCCGGCGACCCCGAGTTGGATTCCCTCTAAAGGCCAACAGCAGTAACGATTATCTGAACCGGTGCTGGGCCTCCCCTAGGTTGACTCAACCTCGAATGAGTACCTGGTGTGGTGTGTAAAGATCGCCACTGGGGAGACAAAGGCGGCCGGGCGTGGTGCTGGCAATCCAACCCCCTCGTGTGTCGTGCCGGCCTTCATACGTACTGCTGGCTAACAGCACTTGCCCCTACAGCCTGTTAAGTCTCTACGGGGATCTTTGTCTTTGGTGTCCCATACTGGCAGGGGGAGGAGTGGTGGTGTTAATGTTGGTGGTGTTAGTGGTGGTGGTGCTCGTGATGGTGGTGGTGTTAGTTGTGTTAGTGATGGTGGTGTTAGTGATTGTGGTTGTTAGTAGTGGTGATAGTGGTGGTGTTACTGGTGTTAGTGATGGTGGTGTTGGTGTTGGTGGTATTAGTGATGGTGGTGTAAGTGAGGTGATCGGATGCCATGGTGATCCCCATCTTTAAGAAGGGAGACCGCACAGACTGTAACAACTACAGGGGCATCTCACTCCTCAGTGTGCCGGGAAAGGTCCTGGCAAGGATTATTCAACACTGCCTTACCAGGCATGCTGAGGAGAGGCTTGCGGAGCCCCACTGTGGTTTCAGGAAAGGGTGGTCCTGCACAGATGCCATATTTTCTGTCCGTTTGCTAAAGCAGAGGTGTAGGGAATTCCAACAAGACCTACATCTCTGCTTTATTGACCTGGTAAAGGCCTATGACACCATCAGTAGGCCTGGGCTCTGGGTTCTTCGTGCTTTCGGAGTCCCTGACCCGCTGCTCACGATCTTTATGGACCTTCATTATGGTGAGCGGACCCGGGTAAAACTACATTGCCGGGAGTCGGAGCCATTCCCTGTTCACCTTGGGGTGCGACAGGGATGTCCTCTGGCTCCAACATTATTTAACATCTATTTCGACCACGTAGTTTGTGAGGCCTTCAGTAGCTGTACCGGAGGAATTTCCATCTGGTACAGATACAGTGGGAGGCTGATTAATGCCCGGATGCCGTCAAGGGATGGCTCCCTATTGGTCAACCACGTTATGTATGCCGATGATATGATAATTGCGGCTCACTCAGAGGAGGAGTTGGAGGCGCTGCTGCTAAAACTGGAGTGTGCCACTAAGAGGTGGGGCCTTACCATCAGCCCCACCAAAACGAAGCACCTGCCTGGGTATATTGTACCATCGGGCACTCCACCTCCACAACTCCCAATCGGTGATGGGGCAGTTGTGGAGAGAGTGGAAAGTTTCCCATACCTGGGCAGTGTGCTCATGACCGTCTCCGGTTTAACAGCAGAGGTCTCACTCCGAATCAGTCGAGCGGCATTATCTTTTCACCAGTTGCGTAACGCTGTGTGGAAGCTACCTGGTCTGTCGCTCCACACGAAGCTTCGGGTCTTCTCAGCCACAGTCATTCCCTCCCTTCCCTACGCTTGTGAAACGTGGACCCCCCTAATGGAACATCTTTGCCGGTTAGAAACGTTGAGGCTGGCCTGCCTCTGATCAATCCTGGGTTTAACCAGGCTGGATTGTGTGAGGAACTCACAAATCCTCGAAAGATCTGGACAAAGCCTCATCAGTGAGCTCCTCCGGCAGGCAAGGCTGCGTTGGCTGGGCCATGTAGCCCGCATGCCCAATCACCGCATGCCCAAGCAGCTTTTATTTGGCCGGATCGAGGGGGCTGAAGGGACGCAGCACGGGCTAGAGAAGAGATAGAATGATGTGGTACAGCAGGATGTGGAGCTGAGTGGACTTGCCGATAACTGGTACCAGCTGTGTCAAGATCGGCCTCTGTGGAAGAGGCTCGTGAAGGACGCTACTGGGCAGTTGGAGGCAGTCGCCCTCCAACAACAACAGAGAGCGCAGGAACGACGCTCACAACAACGAGCAGAGCGCCGGATGGCTAAAGCACAGCAAGTTGGCACAGTAAGGGGCACAGGTGGTGCATCAGCCAGTCATCTCAGTCAGTCGACCTGTGGCACCTGGGTCTGCCCCGTGACCTCCTGCCAGCGGGCGGGCGTTCGACACTTCACGTGGCCTCAAGGTGCACATGGCCTGGCACAAGCGTCGTGGTGACATCACCGCCACTTAGTGGCGAATGGCGATTGTTGTTGTTGGTGTTAGTGATGGTGGAATTTTTGTTGCTGGTGTTAGTCGTGGTGGTGTTAGTGATGGTGGTATTATTGGTGCTGGTAGTGGTGTTCGTGGTGGTCTTAGTGGTGGTGTTAGTGTTGGTGGTATTATTGGTGGTGGTGTTAGTAGTGGTGTTAGTGATGGTGTTAGTGGGGTAGTGTAGCAGTTAGCGCGCTGCGCTAAGAACCTGGCGACCTGGGTTTGATTCCCGCTCACAGTCAACATTGGTGACGATTATCTGAACTGGTCCTGGGCCTCACCCTAGATTGACTCAGCCTTAAATGAGTATCTGGTGCGAGGTGCAAACATTGCCACTGGGGAGACAAAGGCGGCCGGGCGTGGTGTTGGCTACCCACCCCCTCGTGTGCCGTGGCGGCCTTCATAGGTGCTCGCGGACAGCACTTGCCCCAACAGTCTGTTAAGGCTATACGGGGGATCTTTGTCTTTGTTCGTGGTGTTAATTGTGGTGTTAGTAGTGGTGTTCGTAGTAGTGGTGTTCGTAGTGGTGGTGTTCGTAGTGGTGGTGTTCGTAGTGGTGGTGTTGGTGGTGTTAGGAGTAGTGTTAGTAGTGGTGTCCGAACAGAGGAGCAACGCTCACGACAACAACCTTTGAGCCGGGCATCTAAAATGCAGCCCCTTCAACTCTGCGTGTCCCTTGCCTCTGTCTGCCGCTCTCCACACAGAGACCCGGACCGCGCGAGAGACACCGTGAGCTCTGAGCACCCTCGTCTGCAAGTTGCTACCATGGAGGTACATGTGGCTCCTCGACTCGTGTGGTGAAGTATGGGTGGACGTGTGTTCTCCCCTCTGCGTGTGCCTACCTGTCACCTGTATACCTGGGTGTGCTTCTCCTTGCCCGCCTAAGTGTGTGCGGGTCTATCAGAGTGTCTCTCCGAGATTCTGTTGGTGTACGTGCCCGTCTACGCGTGAGCATCTACAGCGCTGTTATCTATCCACTGATGGATGAACGCCTCCCTCCCTGAGACCCTACTACCCCTCACATCCTGTGATGGAATAATCCGCCAAGCGCCGATTTCGTCGCACCATCTCTCTGGCGGCTCTCCTCTCTGATGTGTTCTGTTCCTTGGTTGTCGCTCCGTTATTATTCTTGACCGTGAGCCATTGTTGTCCCTCCTAGCCATGGCTCGTCCGGCCCGAGTCCCACTCACTCCTCTTAACAGTTTGAACGATCCCATTGACCTGCGTGTGACCTCGAAATCCACACGTCTTTCATTGTAAATCCAAGCATGGCAACTGATATTGGCCAAATATCCCAACGCTGAGAACTGGCAACATCTCGGCAGGACCCTCCTGAATGTGGAGCCCAGGATGTCAGAGATGCTGGCTCAGTGCTCGCCCACTGCACTTGCTCCAACATCTTAATCAAGCCCATGTGGTGGACCTTTGTCTTTGTGTGTGTAGATCAGCCGAGCTGGAGAGGCTCGGAGTAACGGCGAGTCTTGCACCACGTGGAGTGCGCTGTCCTCAGCGCGCACCGGCTCCATCCGCAGCAAATCGCCACAAGGTAAGAATAGAAATGAGTGACGTCAAGATGGCCACGCTGAATGGTGGGACATCACGACGGTCATGTTTCAAGGGGGACGTCACAGTGACCATGATGCATGGGGGACTTCATGGTGGCCATGTTGCATGGGTGATGTACCGTTCGAATTTTGCCGTTCTCTGGTCTAACACCGACGAGACAAGGTCATAAAGAAGGCTGTCTCTGGTGCGGGCCAGTCAGTTTCAAAGACAATGCCCATATATTATCGGAGCATGTTTGTTTGCATATTTTTCAACAAGTACGTGTGGTAAATGCAGACTTGATGCCTTGCAAAAGGTATCTATTTGGTGTTTGAACATATTAACACCTGTTTTTGTGCCAGAAAGGGTAAAAGCTATTCTTATTTCATAAAATCCTTCTTGGCATACCTGTGTTATATTTATCTAATTCGTTAACCCCGTTTTCAAACCCAAGCAACCTAAGATGTCCTCAGAGCTGCATATAGCTGGACATCGAACAAAGATGATCACTGCATGGCACGCTTTCAGATGTGCTTCTGCAGTCATCTGGAATGCTCTTCCGACATTAGGCAGCCACTGGAGCGATGCACTTTTAAATCAATAATTTTTGCGAACTTGTTAGTTTGTTGCCTTTCCCCCTCACTTCTGATTAGCAGGGCTGCCGAAGCACGGTTTAACATACGGACATAACTGGTATTGGCCAAAACATCCAAATCCCCTGCAAATTCCTCAAATTGGGATCACACAGCAGATGTAATGACAGCAGCGTCGCCCCCATTCTCTGTAAAGCATCTGCAGGAACCTCCTGAAAAGGAATCTTGAGACTTTTTGAGGCTGTGCTGCTTAAATGAAAGATCACCGACAGCTGTTGTTATTCTCTTGCCTGCAGCAATCCTGGCTCTCTTTGGCCCACAAATGACCCACCGGGAGAAGCTGGAGCTTGTCGCCATACAGGAAGTATGGTACTTTGCGCTCCGTAACAGATCCCGGGGACACAACAACGATGGATACGACGACCACGAACATCATTACATTCCGGTGAGACTCGCCACAAAGCCCGCGCCGTGGGGGCGGTCACAGGGCGCAGCGGTCGCGGGGTTCGTGGCTTCTTGTCATTGCAATTTAAGCAGCAACCAACCAGAGAAAGCACACGTGCACTCTCCCACACACTTCACAATCAGAAGTTTATTTCCCAAGTTAAGCCCATTGAGCTAAAGAGCTTTTTTTAGGGTGACTCGGCCAGCAGACATCAGAGCATTCCACAATTACAGATTTAAGAAAACCAAATACTTAATAAAAGCAATTATTCCGTAAAATAATGCTCACATGTTGTGATTTTCAAAATATAGTCAGTCTAAATTTGTGTAATTTTGTGCAGGTCCACCATGAGCACCTTCACTACCGCTATGAGGTGCTGAAGAAGATTGGGGATGGAGCTCAAGGCCAGGTGATCCGGTGCCTTGACCACAAGATGAACACCCTGGTGGCAGTGAAGATCTTGAGATCACCATTGAGGTAAGAATTCAGAGTGGTGTCGTCACAAGGACGACGTTGTTGTTACGTCAAGTGCTGTGGGCGGTCGTGTGATGAGGTGGTGACAAGTCGTGCCTCACGTAGAGGGTCCCCGGTTCGACTCCTGACTCGGGTGTCCTCCTGTGTGGAGTTTGTATGTTCTCCCCCTGTTCTGGATCAGTTCACTCTTACATTACATTAAGTCTTCATTTAACCCGGTAGATGCATTCCTGAAAAGTGCCGCATTAAGGGAAAGCACATTAAGCAAACATAATATCCCCATATATAATGTAACGATAAAGTTTTGCAAGATAAAATACACGCACACAGTGATGTAAAGAGATCAATAACGGAGGGCATGCTGTCACGTCACGTGATCATTCCGCATTCCGCCTACTGTGTCATACCGCTCAGCCTTGCAATTTTATAGCGGGCACATTCCACGTTATAATGGGCGCTTTCCTGCATTAGAACAGAAGCATTCCGGATTATAATGGGTGCGGTCCGTGTTATAACAGGAGCCTTCCATGTTATCATGGGCACGTTCCACGCTATAAAAGTCGTGTTCCACGCTGTAATGGGGTTGTCCCATGTCATAACGGGCGTGTTCCGTGTTATAACGTGTGCGTTCTGCGTTATAGCAGCTACATCATGGGACCTCCTTTGCCAATACCAAAATATACTCCCAAAGAAGGTCCATGATGTAGCCGTTCACCCTGAGCTCTCATTACTCTGATAACGCTTGTCTTTGTGCTGTACGCCTTTTGGCGTCCTCTGGTCTAACATCGTTTTTGAGACGAGGCTCAAAAGAAAGCTGTCTCTGGTGTGGACCAATCAGTTTCAAAGACAATGCATATATTATCAGAGTATGTTTTTTGTTTGCATTCTGACCACAAGTATTATGGTTAATGCAGACATGATTCCTTGTAAAAGGTTTCAGTTTGGTGTTTTAACATCTTAACACCTGTTTTGTTGCCAGAAAAAAATGGAAAATCTATTCTGATATTTTGGTACTGGCAAAGGAGGTCCCATGATATTCCACGTTATAATGCCTTGCTCTGTGAGAGCCACATTCAGTCACGACTCAGCTGTGGCTCAGTCTCTAAAACTCAGGCTCAGCTCTCGCTCAGCCGTGGTTTGGCTCAGGCTTGAGCCGCTCAGCTGCTGTTAAAGATACATGAGTGGCTCAGCCGTGGCTTGGCTCAGCTTCTGGGAATCCTGAGTGTGGCTGGGGCCATGCTCGGAGTCGGCTCAATTCACACATTAGGGAATCACTACGTTCAGGCAACACCCCAAACCCCCTTCTATCCCTTGCTTATTTGATCCTCTTCCCGATCCTTTCTGGAACCTTCCATGAGCGCGCTATCGGAACTCACAATGCCATTACACTTGGGGAACGCATATTTATTTATTTAATTCGGAATAGAATTTGTTTCTGGTCATTCCTTTAGCAAGTCTAAGTCATGATTCATTTGTGGATTTTCTCTGCACAGCTCCAAGGATGATAAATTTCAGAGAAAGGAGCTCCAGATGGCTCTGGAACTTCAGGGCGAGGGCAGTGATGAGGAGTACAACGTCATCAAAGTCCTGAACCATTTTGACTTCAGAGGACACCACTGCATTGTCCTGGAGCTGTTGAAGTACGTACCACGTGTTCCCACCGCCCCCCCACCCCCCATAGCGTGGTTAACTACATTAGCTAAACTAAAACTTTTATTTAACAGGTAAAGCCCACTGCCCTATCAGTTATTTTTCACAAGCGGCCTGGTTACAAATTATAGCTAAAAAAAGTGGCTTATGTGGAAATGTATAGCAGCCAAATACTCTAAACACAAGTTTCTAAATGTGGAGGGACAAACCAGAGAACCCGGAGAAAAATCCACGTGACCAGGGGTAGAACATGCAAACTCAAAATATACATGCGTCACGGTCGGGATCAAAGCCCCGATCTCTTCCACACCAGGGGAGGGTGGTAACGTCACACCACCGGGGCTAGATGTTACTTTTGGGATTCCTGTGCCACCCACGCATTGCGGTACTGTGGAGCTGTCATGTGTCCCGGGTGCACGAGGCCACTCCTCTTTTCTCAATCAGCCCTGCCCACTTTTATATAGCCACGCCTCCACTCGATCAGCAGGTTGGCTGCAGCGCAGTGGTGACGCTTGTGCCCCTCGGTGAAAATCCCTGAGTTCGATTCTCAACTCGGACGCCTTTCTGCGTGGAGTTTGTATCTCCTAATGGATAATTCCACCACCTGGAAACAGAGCCAATGAAAGCAAGTGGACAGATGTGCTAACTGATTTGGTTCATCAGCAAACCGATGACCTAAACCCACACTGAGCTATGAATCATATTAGTCGTGAATGTGCAAATATAATATTAATATTGTCGTTATCAGAATCCACGCAGTATTGCAGGGTATGACACTGACGCTGCTTCGTTGTTGTCATTGTTGTTGCTGCTGCTGCCTCTTTCACAGGGAGAGCCTCTATGATGTGATTACGGAAGCGGGGTTCCGGAAATTGCACATGGGGATGGTGAAAACTTACACCAGGGGCATCCTCAAGTTCCTTTGCCACACCAAGGCCAGGAGCATCATCCATGCGGACATCAAGCCAGTGAGTGGACACAGCATTCAGCGTGACTTTGTTCCGGAGTTGTGTCATTATTGGGGACTCGGTCCATAGAGAAAACTAACCACGTTGGTCACAGGGTCGATGTGTTAGCTCTGTCCGTCTATCTGGAAGGAAGCAGGGTCACGTTACCTCTGGTGATGATCTGGTATGAATTAAACTGTCGTGTAGAGTCGTGTCACTATTGGGGGACTCACCACAGATAAAACTAGCAATGTAGATCACAGCGTTGCCCCAAACTTTGGGAAACACAAACCGGAGCTGAAAAGAATGATTTTCAAAACGTGCCAAACACGCGTTTGAACTGACAGCTGCCCGTTGTCAGCTTCCATGCTGTGAATGGAAAACTTCCCAAGACAAACGCGCGGTGGAAGGCGTCACGAAATCCATGCGCCCTCGAGCGTGGTTTTTGGTCCGTAACTCGTTATCGGGCAGCTGAGCAACTAGGATAAGTTGTCTATAGAGCCTCGACTAACATCGCTCATCTTGACGCATTTGAAAGGGGCACCCCCAGTGGCAGCTGTCAGAAAACAGCGAATGTTGCACTGGACTCAAGGTTGATGACGGTGCTACGCCTCACCTAGTTCCCCTGTTTAGCTTGTACCGTGGTGCGTGATTGATCCACTGCTGGCTGAATGCTATCGGCGTAACCTCCGAGTGTGAATTCCTTCTGCCTTTCTTCCTTTAGGAAAATGTTCTACTCAAGGATCCTGTAACCGGCACCGTCAGGGTCACGGACTTTGGCACCAGCTTTTTTGTGAAAAGGCAACGTGAGTAACCTCACCTGGGTGTGAGTTTCTGCCTGTGGGTGTGTCTGTGTTCCAGTGTGTGTGTGTGTGCAAGTCTCTTAGTGTCTGTACATGTGACAGTGTGTGATAACGATGCTGTTCATGACACAGTGAGTATACACACACACCTACATATATATTTGTTGTTGTTGTGCAGCTCTGCATGTGGGTGGGACCCTGCAATACCTCTCTCCGGAGGTATTGCTGGGCTACAGATTAACGTGTGCAGTGGACATGTGGGCACTGGGCTGCACAGTGGCGAAGTTGGCGACCGGCAGGAATTTATTCCAGTCGGACAGCTGCGACGACCACCTCCCGTGCTGCATGGAGGTATTTCCAACTGGGCGTTCACCCGCTCGTGATTCCCCCCTCCTTTCTTGAAGTTGTAGGCTATGGGGGGGAGCCAGGAGAGGGGGGGCGATTGGCTACTTGGTGATCTGGCGAATGGCAGCCATCGTATGTTTTATGTGTGTACACGTGTGTGTCTTGTACGTGTGGGGGGAGCAGTGGTGTAGCGGTTAGCGTGCTCAGCTACAAACCTGCTAATGCGAGTTTGATTCCAATTCACGGCCAACATCAGTGAGGATTATCTGAACCGGTACTGGGCATCCCCTAGTACAAATCAGCCTCAAATGAGTACCTGGTGCCGTGTGTACCTGCTTCAATATGGCCAACCATCCCCTCTCTGTGTGTGCCACAGTCCTAGCCCTCAACAGGTGCCGCTACTGTTGCTGCTGCTGTTTCTACTCACTACTAAAAACACTTGCCCCTACAGTCTGCTGCGGCTACATGGGTGACTTTTGCCTTTATCTCAACCATGTGCAGATCCTCGGGTTGCCTCCAAAATGCATGATGGATGCAGCTCCTGACGGAATGCACTACTTTGGTGAGTTGAAGGGTGGGGCGAGCATCCGACCGGATTCAGTGTTAGGGTGTGGCCTGGAGCTGTTGTAGTTTTTTTGGGGGGGTGGCCATGGGGGGGGGGGGTCTCTTTGTATTTTCAATTCCTTGGGTGAGTGGGTGGGTAAATAGGGGCGTGGGCGAGTGGGTAGGTGGGCAAAGTGGTGGTTGGTGACTGTGTGTTTCTCCTGCTGTGCATGTCTCCTGCAGATCGTTTGGGCATGATGTTCTGCCCAGTCAAGAGAAGGGTGCCAGGGAGCTTGTCACTTCAGAGGGCACTCAGAAGCCACGACCCGGAGTTTGTTGACTTTGTCAGCTCCTGCCTGCGGTAAGAATCATCCCCCACTCCCTCCCCCCTCCCCATGAGGATTTCCCCCACCAAGGTGATCAACGATCGCTCTCCACCGATAACCAGGAAGATGTGGAGCTGAGTTAACCTGCCGATGACCAGTACCACCGGTGTTAAGATCGCCCTCTTTGGAGGTCCGTTAAAGATGCTCCTCGGCAGTGCGAGGCTCAGGGCATTTTTAGAGTACTGCGTATTGAAGGATTGACGCTGCTACCAAGACTACCGCTGCTGCCGTGCATTCCTGGACCTCGTGGGAGAAGGGAAGGAACGTCAATCCTCTCACCACGCCTCTCTCACCATGTGCGCTGCGTGTGACCCCCGTGCGTCTCTCAACAGATGGGATCCGGATTGTCGTATGACGCCAGCGCAGGCGCTGGGTCACAGCTGGCTCCGGACCGTGGCCACCAGCACCACCAGCAACGCCACCGCCACCACCATTGCTGCTCCTGGCAGGGTACAGTGTTTTGGAGCTGCTGAGCGACGGTAAGCCACGAGCTGCTTGTCCAATGTTCAAGGCAGTCCATAGGGAGGTGTGGGGCCCGGGGCAAGTCACAATTAAATCGGAAGTATTAGCAACAATACAGGGGTTTTTTCGGTTAGATCGCATAGATATACATGTGTTGTTAAACTCACCACCACCCAACACAGCCAATTAGTAAGGTGTATCATGTAAACAAAATGTGCCAATTAGTTACTAGATCAGCACACCAGTGTTGGAAAGTAAACCCACCACATTTACTATTCGATTTCGACATTTTGCCGGGGATTGCAACCAGCCTCATAAGGTGACGGCCAGAATTGTGGAGAAATACTCCTGTTTCGGTCGTAAATAGTGATAAATGTGAATGTGATGTCATCATTTGTGAGCCAATCTGGTGCGAAAGCCTACGTGTTAAAAAGACATTTGACGTCTGACACCGTGACATCGAAGCACAGGGCCGCCAAAAGCACGGTGCCTGGGGCAGTTTCCCCAGTACACCGTACCCGGGGGACGGCTCTGCTCCTGTTAATGTATTTATATTTATTACTACTACCCTTATTTAGCCAGCATGAGCCTCACTCAGTCTCAAGACTCTTTTTCAGTAGAGTCCTGCCAAGTTGTTTGCAGTACAGAACAAATTTGCTTTTGCTACTGCTGCTATGCGATCCCGATTGAATGATTTGGAGGTTCAATTTCTAACACTGGCGAGGATGTCCATCCAACACTGGTTGCGTGGCGTGTGTCAGGGTTCAGTTACGTGGAGGAAAATGCCAAACCCAAAGGAATGAAAGTTACATTTTAATGTACAATTTTATTGAGGGACTGTGTGTTGTCTTGGAGGGGTCTGGGGCTGTTTTTGTTGATGTTTTGCTGCCTTGCCCAAGTTTACATTTAGTGTTGAAAATCTGGCAGAATTTTATGTACTTTGTGCTTATGTGCTCAATTTTTTGTGACTTGCTTACATTTTTACACGTTGCACTCCTTTTGTTTGTTGTTGTAACTTGCTGAGCGTGTGCCTCGACTGCATATCTGTGAAAGAAGAGCTTCATAGCTTATCGGATTCCTCTTCATCCAGTCTAAATAATGTATTCTGATTTTGGAAACCAATGCAGGACAAAACGGGGGGGGGGGGAGGGGGTAGAACACACTCCACATTCCACACGGAGAAAGTGGCCCAAGTATGGGAATCAAACCCAGGTCCCTCTTTGAATGAGTTCCAGCCCTGCCGCCTGCAAACGAACACATGTACAGTTCAAACCCCACGTATACATTCGGTTATATACGGATGTATTTTTATAATTGGTTCCTGGGTGAGGACAAATAATGAGACAGCCATATCTTTGCCATGTAGCCCTTCATCCTTTGTGATATCGTAAGACTAATGCCCATTCTGTAACCAGACCCACGATGGGCAAAGGTATGCTGCATTATTGCAGCATCGTTATTAGCCTGGTTAATCTATCTCTGCACACATGGTGGGGGGGCTGTGATCTCTGCTGTAGCAGGAAGTTGGAACGGTGTCGTGCGCATCTCTTTACAGAGCGGAGCCGGCGCTGCCCCCATCCTCCGCGCTTGCCCTGGCCTCTAAATGGATGCTGACGTTTGTGGTGGAAGAGGAGACCCTGGTGGAGGAGCTGGTGGTGCAGGAGGAGGAGGAGACCCTAGTGGAGGAGCTGGTGGTGCAGGAGGAGGAGACCCTTGTGGAGGAGCTGGTGGTGCAGGAGGAGGAGACCCTTGTGGAGGAGCTGGTGGTGCAGGAGGAGGAGGACACCCTGGTGGAGGAGCTGGTGGTGCAGGAGGAGACACTGGTGGAGGAGCTGGTGGTGCAGGAGGGGGAGGAGACCCTGGTGGAGGAGCTGGTGGTGCAGGAGGAGAGTCTGGTGGAGGAGCTGGTGGTGCAGGAGGAGGAGACCTTGATGGAGGAGCTGGTGGTGCAGGACGAAGAGGAGATGGAGGGGGAGACAGAGGAGGTGGAGATGAAGAAGGAGCAGGAGGAGGAGATGATGGTGCAGGAGATATTGGTGGAGGAGAAGGAGATGACAAGGAAAGAGGATCAGGCGATGGTGATGCAGGAGGAGAAGAGGAAGCGAGGGGGCCTGGCCCGCATAGGGAGAACCATCCGTTCACTCCTCCGACGCGCGCTGCTGTGTGGTGGCCGGTCCACCACACAGTAGAGGTGGTGGTCATGGATCGTTGTGAACCACGACCACTATCACCACACCCACCACATGCACACTCCACACATACACCGCCCTGTGATACCCACCACCCACCACACACACCCTGCACCCACCAACCCCGTGACACCCACCACACACTACACAAAGGGCTAGGGGTTTAGAGGGTTAGGGGTTTATAAAGTTATGGGTTTAGAGGTTTTGGGGTATTTTGGGGATAAGGGGTTTATATGTTTAGGTATTTCGAGGGTTATAGGGTTTAGGGGTTGAGAGTGTTAGGGGTTTAGGGGATTCTAGAGTTAGGGGTTTAGAGGGTTAGGGTTTTAAGGGTAAAGGGGTTTAAAGGGTTAGGTGTTTAGAGGATTAGGCTATTAGGGGTATAGGGGTTTAAAGAGTTAGGGGTTTAGGGGTTCAGAGGGTTATGGTTTTAAGGGTAGAGGGGTTAAGAGGGTTAGGATTTAGAGGGTTTTGGGTTTAAAGATTTTGTGTTTAAGGGTTTAGGTTAGGGGTTCAGTAGGTTAGAGGTTTGGGGGTTTATGGGTTAGGATTTTAGAGCGTGATGGGTTTAGACCGTTATGGTTTTAAGGGTAAAGAGGTTTTGAGGGTTGAGTTTTAGAGGGTTACAGTTTAGAAGGTTATGGTTTTAAAGGGTTCTCGGTTTAGAGAATTAGGTGTTTAGAGGGTTTATGGGGTTTGATTGTTAAAGGGTTAGTGGTTTAGAGGGTTAGGAGTTTATAAGGTTATGGGCTTAGGGGTTTAGAGGTTTTGGGGTTGTTAGGGGGTAAGCAGTTTAGAGGTTTGGGGGGTTTTAAGGGTTATGATGTTTAGGGTTTGAGCGTATTAGGGGTTTTGAGGGTTAGGGTTTTAGTGGGTTAAGGGTGTAGAGGGTTAGGGGATTAGAGGGTGAGGGGTTTAGAGGGTTGGGGTTTTCGGGGTATTTGGGTTAGGATTTCAAAGGGTGAGGAGTTTAGACAGATAGGGTTTTAATGGTGAAGGGGTTGAGGTCTTTATTTGGTAGAGTTTAGAAGGTTATGGGTTTAGAGGGTTAAGGGTTTAGAGTTACTGTCGGTGTTTAGAGGTTTAGGGGGTGTATGGGTTTTGATTGCTCGGTGTTTTGGTTTACAAGGTTACGAGTTTGAGAAGGTTATGGGTTTAGAGGTTTCGGGGATTAGAGGCTTATAAGGTGAGGGGTTTAAAGGGTTATGGTTTTACAGGTTTATGGGTTTAGACAATTTGGGGTTTAAGGGTTTTAGAACAGGGGTGGGCAAATTTTTTGACTCGCGGGCCACAATGGGTTCTAAAATTTGACAGAGGGGCCGGGCCAGGAACAGATGGATGGAGTGTTTGTGTGAACTAATATAAATGTCATGTAAAAATAATAACATGAAAGGATTTGGCCTTTAACAGGTAGCAAAGCATTTATTTGCAAGGCAATTTAACAAATTGCACCAACATGAAAAATACAAAAACATGTCGTAACTCCCGGTCAAAGTGCACCATCTAATGGGGAAATGGGGGCATTACAGGAGAAAGGTAAAATTTAATTTAATAATAATATTTGTACACGTTCGGCGGGCCGGATTAAAAAGCCCAATGGGCCGTACTTTGCCCATGTCTGGTTTAGAAGGTTAAGGGTTTAGACAGTTAAGAGTTTTTGGGGTTTATGGGTTAGGGTTCTAAAGGGTGAGGTGTTTAGACGGTTGGAGTCTTCAGGGTAAAGTCCTTTAGAGAATTTGGTGTTTAGAGGGTTAGAGTTTAGAACGTTTTGAGTTTAGAGGGTTTAGAGAGTTATGTGTTTAGAGGTTTATGGGTTTCGATTGTTAGAGGTTGAATGGTTTAGATGGTTAGGAGTTGAGGAGGTTATAAGGGTATGTGTTTAGGGATTTAGAGGTATAGGGGTTTCAAGGGTTAGGGATTTAGAGTGTTAGGGGTTTAGGGGTTTGAGAGTTGAGGGTTTAACACCTAGACTTTCACAACTAATATTGGGTTAGTCTCCAACACTAAATGGCACTTTTTGTTGATGTGACAAATTTTCCTAATTGGCTGTGTCGGGTGGTGGCTGGTTTAACGACACATTTATAGTTACACAAGCTAACCCCCAAAAAACATTTATGGGTTTAGAGGGTTAGGGGTTTAGTGGGTTATGTGTTTAGAGGGTTAGCATTTTAGGGGTATAGGTGTTTTAAGGGTTAGGCATCTAGAGGGTTAGTTCTTTAGAGGGTTGGGGTTTAAATGTGTTGGGATTAGATTAGGGATTTAGGGTTTTAGAACGTTAGGGTTTTGAGGGTTAGGGTTTTAGAAGTTGAGGATTTAGAAGGTTGTGAGTTCAGAGGGTTAGGGGTCTAGAGGGTTAGTTCATTAGAGGGTTGTGGTTTAGATTGGTTGGTATTTTGAATATTAGGGATTTAGGGTTTTAGAAGGATAGAGTTTCAAGGTTTAGAGGGTTAGGGATTCAGAGGGTTGAGGGTTTGGTTTTTAATGGCTTTGAAGGTTAGGGTTAAAAGACTAAGGGGTTTGGAGAGTGAGGGGTTTTTGGAGGGTTAGGGTTAAGGGTAAAGGGTTTGAGAGGATTAGCGGTTTAGATGGTTATGGGTTTAAATGGTTAGGGATTTAGATAGTTACGGGGTTTAGAGGTTTAGAGGGTTTTATTTGTTCGAGGTTTAGTGGTTAAGGTCTCTGTGCGAGTCCAACAGGTTTATTTTAGTCTATGGTAAGATAAAAACAGTTCAGTTTAATTTGTATATATTTAAACAATTTGTTTACCTTTCCTGTCGTGTTTTTGTATTGTATTTTTGTTATGTTCTGACCCGCCCGATTGGACGTCTGTGAAAACAGATCGTTATAGCTCATCAGATTCATCCAGTATAAATAAATATTCAGATTAAAATTCTATTGACCTCTGTGCGAATCTATGGATTTCTGTGTGAGTTTTTGGGTCTCTTGAGTGTATGGATCTCTGTGTGAGGCTATTGGTCTCTGTGCATGTCAAAATGACTCTGTGTGAGTCTATGGGGTTGCCGTGTGAGTCTGAGTGTCTGTAGGAATGTGTGGGTCTCTGTTGGAGTCTATGGGTTTCTGGGTATGGTTGTTTGTGCGAGTTTTACATGCACAAATGGAACTTAAAAGGCCATTGAGGGTTGCAGAATCCAAGTTGAATATTAAGTTCCCCGCAGTGCAAGCCAGCTCCCTAGTCGTGTCATCAAACAGCCCCTGTAATTCTTTATAATAATAAAACACTTACTCCAAGAAATCCACACTGAGTCACAGTAGGGTCCTGAATTGGGGTTTTATTTTATAATCTTTGGTTTTATTCTGTTAAGACACGTAGGTAAAAAATAAATTAAAATTAAATAAAAAAAATTAAACACGACGTTTCGAAGGCAACACAAGCTTCCGTCTTCAGGTGGAAACAGTCACAGCAAAAAATCGCTGCACCAAGTGGCGAGGCTCTGGAAACCTCTGGCTTAAATAAAGGTTAAGTGAGGGGGGGGGGGAGGAGCCATGTAGGGGGACCTTGGTGGGGTGAGGGGCTGAGTTAATCCGTATTTTGTTGTGTAGAGGGTGTGGGTGGTGGGTCACTGTGTGTGTGCAATAGAAACGGAAAAATTAAAGATCGGCAAGAATGTGCTGTAAGATGCGGAGTAGAAAACCGTGGAAATAGAAAAGCTTAAATGCAGGTTAAGGGGGGGGGGGCGGGTGGGAGGAGCCATGTAGGGGGACCTTGGTGGGGTGCGGGGCTGAGTTAATCCGTCTTTTGTTGTGTAGAGGGTGCGGGGGATGGGTCACTGTGTGTGTGCAATAGAAACGGAAAAAAATTGAAAAATTTAAGATCGGCAAGAATGTGCTGTCAGGGGGAAGTAGAAAAAAGGGAAATTGAAAGTTCAGAAGGAATATGCTTGGTACACCACTACTTGAAATTGCTGTTAGAAATTAGTTGACGTTTGGTATGATTTTAAACGTCCTTCCAGTGGTTGCTTAATTTGAAACTATCCTCTCGGTTGAAGGTATGCCTGTATTTGTATATCTGAATGGCTTGGTGAACACATCTCTGGTGATAACCTAGAGGTTTACAGAGAACCTTGGTATCGGAGAAGACAATCTCATGATCACCCATAGCGTTGTAACAATGATCTGCCACAGCAGATGAATTCGTTCTGCCGTGTTTCAGATCCGATTTGTGCTCGCGAATTCGGTCAGAGATATGTCGTTTCGCCTCCCCGATATAGCAATCACCGCAGGTACAACTCGATTAGTAAACTCCGGGGTACTGTAAGTCAGGGATGACATCCTTTACAGATGGGATCAGATCACGAATTTTGTGTACTGTATTGAACCCGACTTGGATCTTGTGTTTGTTTAGAATTTTGGAAATCTTTTTGTAACGCCTGCTATGTATGGTAGTGTGATGGTTTTGATCAGAGTATCAAGTGGTTGTTTCTGTGTGGTAGGAGAAACAGCTTGGCGGATGGTACGGTCAGAGTATCCGTTCCTCTTGAGGGCCAGCCGTACCAATTTTAATTCACTGGTCAAGTGGTGTTCGTCCGAGATGCAATGAGCCCTATGGTGTAACGTTTTGATGAGAGCATTCTTTTGAGCCGGGTGGTGGTGGTGGGAATCCGGTTTCAAGTAGGAATCTGTGTGGGTGGGCTTTCTGTAAACAGAATGTCCCAACGAGCCATCAAACCTCCTCTCAAACAGAACATCCAAGAATGGCAGTTTGCCATTTTTCTCTACTTCCATGGTGAATTTGATGGAAGGGTGTCTGGAATTGATGTGGTCCAGGAAAAGGTTCAAAGCTGGGAGGCCATGTTGCCAAATGACGAAAGTGTCATCCACATATCTCTTCCACAGGGAAGGACTGAGGGTGGATGTCTGGATGGCGTCCGATTCAAATTTCTCCATGAAAACATTGGCTATCACTTGTGACAAGGGGGAACCCATGGGAGTACCCTCATTTTGCTTGTATAAGGTACCATTCCAAGTAAAGTAGGTGTTGGTGAGGCAGTGCCTAACCAAGGTGGGTACCTCGGGGTTTACTCCGTGTTGGACCAGATCCACAATTATTTTAATGGTGTCAGGTATTGGGACCTTGATGAACAGAGAAACCACATCAAAGCTGACGAGGATATCGTCAGGGGCCAGTGCAATGTCTTTGACCATAGAGACCAATTGGGATGAGTTAAGTACTGCTGAGGAGGTCTTGCCAGTAAAAGGAAGCAGAGTATCTGACAGAAAACGGGCCAGTTTGTGGGTAGGGGAGTTGATCGTGGACACGATGGGTCGTAGTGGGGTACCTTCTTTATGGATCTTGGGAAGACCATAGAATCTAGGAGGTCTCGCAGCGGAGGGTTTTAGGGAGGGAATTTTGGTTGATTCAATTAGGGAGGTCGAATTTGTGATGATCTTGTTGGTTTTAATCGTTAGGCTGTTAGTAGGGACATTTTTAATTTTTGAATAACTCCCATCATTGAGTAGGTCCTGAATTTTATTGTTGTATGAGTCTTCATCCATAATTACAGTGGCATTGCCCTTATCGGCTGAGAGGATGACTATATCATCTCTCTCTTTTAATTTAGCGAGTTCAGAGCGTTCATGGTTGCTGATGTTGCTAACGGGTTTCTTAGCACTCTTAAGAATAGTGGCTATTTCAGCTCTCGAGACGTCTGCTTGGATGTGTCCTATACCTTTGAGAGCTACATCGACCTGACAAATGATATCATCTATTGGTATATATTTTGGGGTGACAGCAAAATTTAGCCCTTTAGCCAATACAGTTTTCAGATTGTCCGAAATCGGGGTGCAACTCTAATTGATAACAATTTTGTTCACGTCTAGTTTTGTGATCTGTGGAACTGGGTTTTTCTTTGATAGGTGGTTGAATTTAGCAATTAGGTTAGCCTTGCATTTGACTGATAGTGAATCAGCAGAAGAAACAGTCATATTATCAAAGTGGTTCCAATCATAAAGTGTTATTTTTTGTGTTAGCATTAAATGAGATTGTAGGAAAGTCCTGTCTAAACTACCGAGTTCAAATCAGAGTAACCTAATCCATTGGTTCTATTCGGTAACATCACGTAGGTAAAAAATAAAACAACAAAAATCACGACGTTTCGGCCACAACACAAGCGGCCTTCATCAGGTGAAGGAACCAGGCTGTCTCGAGGACAGCGCTGGAGTGAAACACAGCCACGCTCAGACCCCGACCTTTAAGCTGTGTGCGAGGAAACAAGGTGCCTTGACAAAGGAAGTAGCATAAAAATTAGCATTTGATTGGCCGACTTAGCATGATGAACGGTGTAGAGGTGGTGTACATGCGGGTGCACATGCCGGTTGGTGCGGGGGGGGGGAGGGGGAGTTTACCTATTGATGGTGTGAAAAGGGAATTTTTAAGAGCTGCGAAAGTTGGGGTACCACTACTTAAAAAATATTCTATACCATTGAAAATTTGTTTAATGTTTGGTTCGATTTAGAACATCTTTCCAATGGTTGCTTAATTTGAAACCATCTTCTCGGTTGAAATTGTGTCTGTGTTTGTAGATCTGAATTGCCTCGTGAACAAATCTCTGATAAAAACCCGTGGGTTTGCAAATAACTTTGGTATCGGAGAAAATTATATCGTGATCACCCAGAGCGTTGTAACAGTGATCAGCTACGGCAGAATAATTCGTTCTGCCGTGTTTCAAATCTGATTTGTGCTCGCGAATTCGGCCAGAGACATGTCGCTTTGTCTCCCCGATATAGCAATCACCGCAGGTACAACTCAATTTGTAAACCCCGGGGTACTGTAAGTCAGGAATGACATCAGATCACGAATTTTGTGTACTGTATTGAACCGGACCTAGATCTTGTGTTTGTTTAGAATATTGGAAATCTTTTTAGTAACGCCTGCTATATATGGTAGTGTGATGGTTTTGACCGGAGTATCAAGTGGTTGTTTCTGTATGGAGGGAGAAACAGCTTGGCGGATGGTACGGTCAGAGAATCCATTCCTTTTGAGGGCCAGGTGTACATGTTTTAATTCACTGGTCAGGTGATGTTGGTCCGAAGTGCAATGAACCCTATGGTATAAAGTTATGATGAGATAATTATTTTGGGCTGGGTGGTGGTGGGAATCAGGTTTCAAGTAAGAATCTGTGTGGGTGCGTTTCCTGTAGACAGAATGCCCCAATGAGCCATCAGGTCTCCTCTCAAACAGAACATCTAAGAATGGTAGCTTGCCATCTTTCTCCACTTCCATGGTGAATTTGATGGCGGGATGTCTGGAATTTATGTGGTGTAGAAAAAGGTTCAGAGGTGGGAGGCCATGTGGCCAAATGACGAAAGTGTCATCCACATATCTCTTCCACAGGGAAGGTCTGAGGGTGGAAGTCTGGATGGCGTCTGATTCAAATTTCTCCATGAAAATATTGGCTATCACTGGTGACAAGGGGGATCGCATGGGGGTACCCTCATATCTTTTGTAGAAGGAGCCATTCCAAGTAAAGTAGGTATTGTTGAGGCAGTGCCTAACCGGTACAGGTGTATTGGCGTCTAGTCCATGTTGGACCAAATTTTCAATTGTTTCAATGGTATCAGGTACTGGGACCTTGGTGAACAAAGAGACCACATCGAAGCTGACAAGGATATCGTCAGGGGACAGTACAACGTCTTTGACCATAGAGACCAATTGGGCTGAGTTAAGTACTGCTGAGGCGGTCTTGCCAGTGAAAGGCAGCAAGGTATCTGACAGAAAACGGGCTAGTCTATAGGTAGGGGAGTTGATCGTGGATACGATGGGTCGTAGTGGGGTGCCTTCTTTATGAATCTTGGAAAGACCATAGAATCTAGGAGTTTTTGCAGCAGAAGGATTTAGGGAGGGACGTTTAGTTGGGTCGATTAGGGAGGTCGAACTTGTGATGATCTTGTTGGTTTTCATCGCTAGGCTATTGGTAGGGTCATTTTTAATTTTTGAGTAACTTCCATCGTTGAGCAGATTCTGGATGTTGTTGTTGTATGAATCTTTATCCATAATAACAGTAGCGTTGCCTTTATCGGCTGAGAGGATGACTATATCACTTCTGGTTTTTTTTAATTCGCGAGTTCAGAGCGTTCATTTTTGCTGATGTTACTAATGGGTTTTTTAGCATTCTTAAGAATAGTGGCTATTTCAGCTCTCGCAACGTCTGCTTGGATGTGTCCCACGCCTTTGAAGGCTACATCGACCTGAGAGATGATATCATCTACTGGTATGTTTTTTGGGGTGACAGCAAAATTCAGTCCCCTAGCCAGTACTTTTTCAGATTGTCCGAAATCGGGGTGCTACTCTGATTAATGACGATTTTGTTGATGTCGAGTTTTGTTATATGTGGAACTGGGTTCTTCTTTGATAGGTGGTTGAATTTGGAAATCAGGTTAGCTTTACATTTGACTGACAGTGAATCAGCAGAAGAAGCAGTCATGTTGTCTATGTGATTCCAATCAGAAGGTGACATTTTTTGTGTTAACATTAAATGAGCTTGTAGGAGAGTCCTGTCTAAAGTATCGAGTTCAAATCGGAGTAGCCTTATCCTCTCTGAGATTAAAGATAGGCTGGCCTTAAACAGAATCTGTTTAGAATTCGGAGAAGATACAGCAGAAGAAATGAGTGTGAAAGCGATAGGTATTACCTTGTGATTGCGGCATCTTTTGAGGAAGGTCAGCGTCTCGATGAGCTGTGACTTCTTGTCCCGTAGTCTGTTAAAAGCTCTAACAGATAGGTGAAAGCCCTCCCCGTAGAGGTTATCAATTCTAGATTTAAAGCTTTCGTGACTGCAAGGATCCATACTCTTTGGTTCTATTCGGTAAAGTCACGTAGGTAAATAATAAAACAACAAAAATCACGACGTTTCGGCCACAACACAAGCGGCCTTCATCAGGTGAAGGAACCAGGCTGTCTCGAAGACAGCGCTGGAGTGAAACACAGCCACGCTCAGACCGCGACCTTTAAGCTGTGTGCGAGGAAACAAGGTGCCTTGACAAAGGAATTAGCATAAAAAATAGCATTTGATTGGCCGACTTAGCATGATGAACGGTGTAGAGGTGGTGTACATGCCTGTGCACATGCCGGTTGGTGCGGATTGGAATCACGTAGACAACATGACTGCTTCTTCTGCTGATTCACTGTCAGTCAAATGTAAAGCTAACCTGATTTCTAAATTCAACCACCTATCAAAGAAGAACCCAGTTCCACATATAACAAAACTAGACGTCAACAAAATCGTCATTAATCAGAGTAGCACCCCAATTTCGGATAATCTGGAAACAGTACTGGCTAGAAGACTGAATTTTGCTGTCACCCTCAAAACACATACCAGTAGATGATATGATCTCTCAGGTCGATGTAGCCCTCAAAGGCGTAGGACACATCCAAGCAGACGTTGCGAGAGCTGAAATAGCCACTTTTCTTAAGAATGCTAAGAAACCCATTAGTAACATCAGCAAAACTGAATGTCATGAACTTGCGAATTTAAAAAAACAGAAGTGATATAGTCATCCTCTCAGCCTATAAAGGCAACACTACTGTAATTATGGATAAAGATTCATACAACAACAAAATTCAGAATCTGCTCAACGATGGAAGTTACTCAAAAATAAAAAAATGACCCTACCAATAGCCTAGCGATGAAAACCAACAAGATCATCACAAGTTCGACCTCCCTAATCGACCCAACTAAACGTCCCTCCCTAAAACCTTCTACTGCAAGAACTCCTAGATTATATGGTCTTCCCAAGATTCATAAAGAAGGCACCCCACTACGACCCATCGTATCCACGATCAACTGCCCTACCTATAGACTAGCCCATTTTCTGTCAGATACCTTGCTGCCTTTCACTGGCAAGACCGCCTCAGCAGTACTTAACTCAGCCCAATTGGTCTCTATGGTCAAAGACGTTGTACTGTCCCCTGATGATATTCTTGTCAGCTTCGATGTGGTCTCTTTGTTCACCAAGGTCCCAGTACCTGATACCATTGAAATAATTGAAAATTTGGTCCAACATGGACTAGACCCCGATACACCTGCACTGGTTAGGCACTGCCTCACCAATACCTACTTTACTTGGAATGGCTCCTTCTACAAACAAAATAAGGGTACCCCCATGGGATCCCCCTTGTCACCAGTGATAGCCAATATTTTCATGGAGAAATTTGAATCAGATGCCATCCAGACTTCCACCCTCAGACCTTCCCTTTGGAAGAGATATGTGGATGACACTTTCGTCATTTGGCCACATGGCCTCCCAGCTCTGAACCTTTTCCTACACCACATCAATTCCAGACATCCCGCCATCAAATTCACCATGGAAGTGGAGAAAGATGGCAAGCTACCATTCTT
The DNA here is from genome assembly GCF_048934315.1 of Petromyzon marinus. Taxonomy (NCBI): domain Eukaryota; kingdom Metazoa; phylum Chordata; class Hyperoartia; order Petromyzontiformes; family Petromyzontidae; genus Petromyzon; species Petromyzon marinus. The sequence continues at coordinate 1,280,046 of NW_027423146.1, forward strand.
AGATGTTCTGTTTGAGAGGAGACCTGATGGCTCATTGGGGCATTTTGTCTACAGGAAACCCACCCACACAGATTCCTACTTGAAACCTGATTCCCACCACCACCCAGCCCAAAAGAATTATCTCAACAAAACTTTATACCATAGGGTTCATTGCATTTCGGACCAACACCACCTGACCAGTGAATGAAAAACATGTACAACTGGCCCTCAAAAGGAATGGATACCCTGACCGTACCATCCGCCAAGCTGTTTCTCCCTCCATACAGAAACAACCACTTGATACTCCGGTCAAAACCATCACATTACCATATATAGCAGGCGTTACAAAAAGATTTCCAAAATTCTAAACAAACACAAGATCCAGGTCCGGTTCAATGCAGTAGACAAAATTCGTGATCTGATCACATCCATGAAGGATGTCATTCCTGACTTACAGTACCCCGGGGTTTACAAATTGAGTTGTACCTGCGGTGATTGCTATATCGGGGAGACAAAGCGACATGTCTCTGGCCGAATTCGCGAGCACAAATCAGATTTGAAACACGGCAGAACGAATTCTTCTGCCGTAGCTGATCACTGTTACAACGCTGTGATTGATCATGATATAATTTTATCCGATACCAAGGTTCTTTGCAAACCCACGGGTTTTTATCAGAGATTTGTTCACGAGGCAATTCAGATCTACAAACACAGACACAATTTCAACCGAGAAGATGGTTTCAAATTAAGCAACCATTGGAAAGATGTTCTAAATCGAACCAAACATTAAACTAATTTTCAATGGTACAGTATATTTTTCAAGTAGTGGTACCCCAAACTTTCGCAGCTCTTAAAAATTCCCTTTTCACACCATCAATAGGTAAACTCCCCCTCCCCCCCCCGCGCCAACCGGCATGTGCACCCGCATGTACACCGTTCATCATGCTAAGTCGGCCAATCAAATGCTATTTTTATGCTAATTCCTTTGTCAAGGCATCTTGTTTCCTCGCACACAGCTTAAAGGTCGCGGTCTGAGCGTGGCTGTGTTTCACTCCAGCGCTGTCCTCGAGACAGCCTGGTTCCTTCACCTGATGAAGGCCGCTTGTGTTGTGGCCGAAACGTCGTGATTTTTGCTGTTTTATTTTTTACCTACGTGACTTTACCAAATAGAACCAAAGAGTATGGATCCTTGCAGTCACGAAAGCTTTAAATCTAGAATTAACCTAATCCTCTCTGAGATTAATGATAGACTTGCCTTAAATAGAATCTGTTTAGAGTTCGGTGAAGATACAGCTGCAGATGTGAGAGTGAAAGTGATGGGTATTACCTTCTGGTCGCGGCATTTTTTGAGGAAGGTCAGCGTCTCGATGAGCTGTGACTTCTTGTCTCGTTGTCTGTTAAAAGCTCTGACAGATAGGTGAAAATCTTCCCCGTAGAAGTTGTTAATTCTAGATTTGAAGCTTTCGTGACTGCAAGAATTCATACTCTTTGGTTTTATTCGGTTAAGTCACGTAGGTAAAAAACAAATTAAAATTAAATAAAAGAAAAAATTAAAACGACGTTTCGGAGGCAACACAAGCTTCCGTCTTCAGGTGGAAACAGTCACAGCAAAAAATTGCTGCACCAAGTGGCGAGGCTCTGGGAACCTTTGGCTTAAATACAGGTTAAGGGAGGGGGGGGGGAGCCATGTAGGGGGACCTTGGTGGGGTGAGGGGCTGAGTTAATCCGTCTTTTGCTGTGTAGAGGGTGAGGGGGTGGGTCACTGTGTGTGTGCAATAGAAAAGGAACAATAGAAAAAATTAAAGATCGGCAAGAATGTGCTGTAAGGTGCGGAGTAGAAAACCGTGGAAAAAGAACAGCTTAAATGCAGGTTAAGGGGGGGGGGGAGGAGCCATGTAGGGGGACCTTGGTGGGGTGCGGGGCTGAGTTAATCCGTCTTTTGTTGTGTAGAGGGTGCGTGGGATGGGTCACTGTGTGTGTGCAATAGAAACGGAAAAAATATATAAAAATTAAAGATCGGCAAGAAAGTGATGTAAGGGGGAAGTATAAAAAAGGGAAATAGAAAGTTCGGAAGGAATATGCTTGGTATACCACTACTTGAAATTGCTGTTAGAAATTAGTTGACTTTTGGTATGATTTAAAACGTCCTTCCAGTGGTTGCTTAATTTTAAACCATCCTCTCGGTTGAAGCTATAATGAATGATGAGTGCTTACACAAGTGGGTGAAACCAGAGCACCTGGAGAAAACCCACGCATACGAGGGGGCAGCACTTTAAACCGTACAGGCAAAGATGGCGATTATCCCAATTTCTGTACCGTCTTCTCCTGGCCAGCCAGCCAGGAGAAGGCACCTCGACGCCCACGGGAAGGGGGTTTCACAACATTCACTGTGTGGTCCACTAACCTTTGCTGCCTTCCACTGCTGGATTACAGGCTTGCAACACGACCGCCTGGTGAATAATAGTAATTATTTAAAGTTTATTAGCGCGCACAAGAACGACTCAGAGGCATGAGGAACCACACACGTGCAGGAAGGAAGCCACGTGGTGAGCCAGTACCAACGATTGTCCAAGCTCTGCAGTCCTCTATGGAGGCATTATGCGCCAATTAATTACGAGTGTTTATACACGTGGGGGAAACCGGAGTACCCATAGAAAACCCATGCGTGCGAGGGTGAAACACTCTATCCCTGTACAGATATACAACAAGGTGAAGATGGTGATTAGTCCACTTGCTCTACTGCGTTCTCCTGGCGAGTCAGGTTATAGCACCTTGACGCCCACGGGAAGGGGATTTGACAACATCATTGTGCGGTGATTCGCCAACCCTCGCTACCTTCCACAGTGCTGGATTAGAGACGTGCGCTACCAACACCAGGCGAATGATAACAATAATAACTTTCTACTTATGACTTGATAACAACAGGCGAATGAGAACAACAGGCGAATGAGAACAGACGAATGGTAAGAACACGCGAATGATACCAATAATATTATTTCCACTTACAACTTGATAACAATATTTATTTCTTCTTTTAACGAAATAATCACAATTTTTTCTCCTTATAACGTGATTACAACAATAATAACAACTATTTCTACTTTTAAATTGATAACAGGCAAATGATAAAGACGGGCACGACATCTACGTCTCTATATAAGGAACAAAACAGGGTGAACGCCTCCACAAATCTGGCAGTCGCCTGCTGAAGCTAGTTGTAATTACTGGCGAAACGTCGTACTCAGATTGTAAATGTTGTGGCTTGACTCTCCAACACACCGGTGTGCTGTACTAGTTACAAATTGGAATGTTCTGTTTACGTGACAACCCTTACTAGTTGGCTGTGTCGGGTGGTGGTGGGTTTTAACGACACATTTATAGATTTACGCGATCTAACCCCCAAAGAAACCTCTTATGGATGATATTGGTCATGAAAGTCTACGTGTTAAACAAACCCGAAGGAATCAGAGAAAAATCGACGCAACCACGGGAGAAGATGCAAACTCCAAATATACAGGCTCAGGGTTGGGATTGATGACTTCCTGTATACTGGGCGAGGTAGTTAACATCTCAACACCGTAGTGACCCATTTTCTGACTCAACCACCCACTCACACACTAACTCACCCACTCAACCTCCCACACTAAATTACCCACCCACCAGTCACCCAACCATTTATCCAAACACCCACTCACTCAACCACCCACACATTCACCTACTCACCACTCACATATTAACCTATCCACTCATACAATGACTCACTCACTCAAACACCCACAAACCCACCCACCCAACCACCCAGGAACCCACTCACTCACTCAATAAACAAAAACTACAAGTTAGTTATATAGATCTTTTTCAGCAGCGACGTGGCCACAAATGATGGCTCAACCAAGTGGGTTAGCACATATAAATGTATAGCAGCTAATTTCCTATAAAGGCATGTTTGTAAATGTGGAGGGAAAACCCAGAGAACCCAGAGAAAAATGCCCACGACCACAGGGAGAACATGCAAACTCCAAATATACAGCCATCAGTGTTGGGGTCAAACCTATGAATTCCAATATACCAGTTTAACACGTCAGCTTTCGCGACCAATATCATCCATAAGAGGGGTTTTATTTTATTTCTTACAATGTCCAATATACCAAGCGAGGGAGTTAACATCTCGCCACTGTGGCGCCTCATTATCTAACTCACCACCCAGTCAACTACTAAAGCCACCCACACACTTACTCACAAACTCACTCACAAATCCAGTCACCCTGCCACCCACTCAGCCGCCAACCCACTCGCTCATGGACACAGCCAGCCACTCAAAAACTTACCTGTGCACCCACCTACACACCCACTCATTAACTCTACGACCCACCCACCAACCGACTCACTCAATCACTGACCCACTCACTCAAGACTCCACTCACCCACCCACTCACCTATTCACTCCCCCACTCACAAACCCACCCATCCACCCACCCACTCTCTAACTCACACACTCACACGCCCGCTCACCCAGCCACTTACCTACTCACCCACCTACCCAACCACCCATGATTCAATCACACACCTACCCACTCAATAAACTAAAACTGAACTATTTTTCATCGTACTAGCTAAGGCCCACAGAGATATATAGATCTTTTTCAAAAGCGACCTTGTTACAAATGACAGGAAAAAAGTGGTTTATCACATATACAGTGAGGGAAAAAAGTATTTGATCCCCTGCTGATTTTGTACGTTTGCCCACTGACAAAAAAAATGATCAGTCTATAATTTTAATGGTAGGTTTATTTGAACAGTGAGAGACAGAATAACAACAGTGGGTGGCATGGTGAGTGGGTGCGTGTGTGAATGGCTCGGTGGTTGAGTTTGTGGGTGGTTGAGTAAGTGGCTGGTTGAGTTAGTGAGTGGTTAAGTTAGTGGGTAGGTGTTTGAGTGGGTGAGAGAGTCCAAGAGCGAAGCGCCATGGTGACGAGATACTATCTTGCCTGGTATCCAGGAGCTTCTAGGTTCAATCCCTACCTTGTTGCGTCTCTATTTCCCTAAACATTTAGAAACATGCATTTAGAGGAGTTGTCTGCTATAAATGTATCCGTGATACGCCAAATTGTTGAGCTATCATTTGTGGTGAAGGTTTTTTTGAAAACGAGCTATATAGCTCAGTGTGCCTTACCTGGTAAAATAAACATAATTTAGATTTAGTTTAGTGTGTAGGTGAGTGGGAGGTGGGTGAGTGAGTGCATAAGTGGATAGGTGAGTGAGTCGGTGTGTGAGTGAAATAGTGGGTTAGAGATATAGTAGTGGGTGGCTTGCTGAGTGGGTGAGTGGATCGGTGGTTGAGTTAGTGGGTGGTCGAGTTAGTGGGTGGTTGAGTTAGTGGGTGGTTTAATTAATAGGTGATTTAGCTTGTGAGTGGTTGAATTATTGGGTGGTTCACTGATGGGTGAGTGGGTGAATAATTCCGTGGTAATGGGTAAGCAGATGAGTGGGCGGGTGGTTGGGTGAGTGGGTGGGTTAGAAATTGAGTGGGTTGCATGGTAAGTGGATGTGTAAGTGGGTGGGTAAGTAGGTGAGTGGCTGAGGGAGTGGGCAGCTGGTTGAGTGAGTGAGTGGGTTAGAAATTGAGTGGGTGGGTTAGAAATTGAGTGGGTGGCAGGGTCAGTTAATGTGTAAGTACTGGGTGAGAAGGTGAGCGGCTCATTGAGTAAGTGAGTGCATGGGTGAGTAGGTGAGTGGATGGATGAGGGAGTGAATGGGTGGGTGGGTGAAGCAGGGCCCATATATCTACTGAGAATTTCATCATCGCCTGCGGCTGGGGTTGGCATCGTCCCCCACTCCTCCTGATGTCGAGGGTAAATGGGCGAGGTTTAGGACTGTGACTCATGCAGCTGCAATGGCTGCTTTTGGGTACGCGGTCCAGACCTCCCCAGAGACCCTGGTTGACAGAGGAGGCGTTCAAGATGGTTGAGAAAAAGCGACAGGCCCACTGTCATTGGCTACAGAATCCCACGTCAGAGAATGAGGAGGCTTACCGCAGCCTTCGCTCGGAGGTTCGGAGAGCCGTGAGGCGCTGCAAGGATGGGTGGTGGTCGCGGGTTGCTGAGGAGATGGAGTCTGCCTCAGTGGCCCACGATCACAAATCTCTATTTAACTCCATCAAAAAAGTAACCTGCAGCGCCACACCTATTACCATCATTAGGGGAAAAAACGGTGATCCAATCTCTGACCCCCCGGTGAAACAGGTTTGCAGATCTGCTGAGCATTTCTGTGAGGTCCTGGGGGAGGGAAAATCCCTCGGCCAGGAAAAAATCGTGGCACAAAGTGAGGATGACTCTGCTGAGGCTGCGATGCCTCAAATATTGGAAGAAGTCACCGCCTGTGAGTGGCTGGCTGAAGTGCCATCTGTTGAGGAAGTACTGAAGGCAATCCGGAGTCTGAGACCAGGAAAGGCAGCGGGCAAAGATGATCTCCCAAGCGAAATGCTGAGGGAGGGTGGCGTTGGTGCACAGACTGCCCTATATGACATCATAACAACAGTCAGGACCACTTGACAGGTTACGCAGGATTGGAAGGATGCCCTGGTGGTCCCCCTCTTTAAGAAGGGAGACCGCACAGACTGTAACAACTACAGGGGCATCTCACTCCTCAGTGTGCCGGGAAAGGTCCTGGCAAGGATTATTCAACATCGCCTTTCCAGGCACGCTGAGGAGAGGCTTGCGGAGCCCCAATGCGGTTTCAGGAAAGGGCGGTCCTGCACAGATGCCATATTTTCTGTCCGTCTGCTACAGCAGAGGTGTAGGGAATTCCAGCAAGACCTACATCTCTGCTTTATTGACCTGGTCAAGGCCTATGATACCATCAGTAGGCCTGGGCTCTGGTTTGTTCTTCGTGCTTTTGGAGTACCTGACCCTTTGCTCACGATCATTAAGGACCTTCATGAGGGTGAGCGGGCCCGGGTAAAACTACGTGGCCGGGAGTCCGAGCCATTCCCTGTATACCTTGGGGTACGACAGGGATGTCCTCTAGCTCCCACATTATTTAACATCTATTTTGACCACGTAGTTCGTGAAGCCTTCAATAGCTGTACTGGGGGAATCTCCATATGGTACAGATATAATGGGAGGCTGATCGATGCCCGGGTGCGGTCAAGGGATGGCTCCCTATTGCTCAACCATGTTATGTATCTTCTTTGGTTCTTTCGGTAAAGTCACGTAGAATGATAATAAAATAATAAATTGATAAAATAAAATAACACAATAATATTCTCACGACGTTTCGGCCACAACACAAGCGGCCTTCATCAGGCGAAGGGGGCGAGACTGTCTGGTAGGACAGTGCTGGAGTGAAAGAGCCACGTTCAGATACGGCCTTTAAGCTGTGTGAGAGGAACTAAGCACCCTCAAATTTCAGCACCACGGATAGCTACGGGCCCCGTTCAGACGGACGAGTTCGTCCATGGTCGGAACAGAGGAGGGGGAGAGAGACAGCTGCGAGGCCCTAGTATGCTCCATGTTGTAAAACTATACCATTAACCGTGGTGTGAGAGGTATTAAGAGGCAATGCTGGCGAAAGAGCTGCGGTCTGAAGGTCATCGTAAAAATACAATTAATTAAGAACAGAAATGATTTAAAACATCTTTCCAGTGGTTACTAAGCCTGAATCCATCTTCTCGGTTGAAATTGTCTCTGTGCTTGTATATGTGAATGGCCTCATGAACGAATCTCTCATGGTAGCCGGTTGGTTTGCAAAGAACCTCCGTCTTGGAGAAGTCAATGTCATGTGAGCCCACTGAATTATAACAGTGATCTGCCACGGCAGAAGAGTGCGTCCTACCCTTTTTGGATGTCTTAATTAAAAGAAGACATGATGAAGGTCGGGGAGACTGCAAAAGAAAATATATTTCTGCACTGCCCTCCAATGCTCACAATGGCTATTACACCATTTATAGCACGTGGTGGCCACCCAATGCTAGGACATCCAATCACTCCCCAAGCCAGACCCTGCTTAGCTTCTGAGACCTGATGAAATCAGGAACATAACGGGTAATCTAATCAGAGGTCAACCAATCGAATTACCTGAGCAATATCCCTCGCCCAAACATCAAAATACTATTACTCAAGCATAACCCGAACACCTGATAGGCAACCCTAACCCGTCATACCGAACACTAACCCTTAATACACAAACCCTAATACACAACCGTAACTCTAAGTTCTAAACCGTAACTGTATCACACTTGCCCGTATGGCAAACTCCAAACTCTAATGATAACTGTGAACTCTAACCCTTCACTCTATCCCCAAACACTAAAACTCAGCCTGTAGCCCATAACCACAACTTTTCACCCCTAATTATTAACAACGATCCCTGATCATTTTTAAAACGCCCGTGTCGGGCTCACTTTTCAGATGTGATGAAGACCGGGCTCACAACTGACGAGATTAACTTTACTTTTATCACCGGTTGTGCATCTTTTAAAAACTAGAATGCGAAATAATCGCGTCCAGTTGCACATTATTTAATTGTAAATTCATTTACATAATTTTGCTTTACAAACAATGTTTTCCATCAATTAAATAATTGTTGAATAACAAGACAAAATGCAGGAGTATCTGCATTATTATGAAAAAACTATTGTAACATTTACAATATTATAGAAATAAGAGAGAAAATAATAAATTGTGTCAAGCAGACGATCATACACTGCAACACGTAAATTAACAATTGGGAATTGTTTAATGATGAATGTTCACCTCTTTTGCATGCCGTTTCTATTTGAAACTAATTCTCACAACAATGTAAGAAATATCTACATCAATATTAATTCTACCGTCAAGAATCCAAGAATCACAATATCCACGACATTGTAGTTTGATTTCATAATAACATTTGCTAAAATTATATATTTAAACGTATTTGTTACAACACGTTACCATAAGCTGAGCTAAACCCCCAAACCCCTCATGCTCATGTAGTGAGTGAGACCCCCACACCCTTGAAAGCCTCAATAAAAACCCCATTAACACGCAAACAATCCTTAAACCACCCCTTTCAGGCTCACCGGTTAAATGATGTGCAGGCTGACAACTGCTGAGATTAATTTCAGTTTAATCAACAATAGTGGAGGCTTTAATAACCACGAGGCTAAATAATCTCACGCTTATTTTAGCTGAGACAAGAAACACAGCGACCAATAAACACAGCTCTTCCAATATGAATGACACGTGGTGCATGACGTCATAGATATCATGATGTCAAAGGTACCACCCACATGACTGTGACATCACAGACTGGAGACAACTACGTCTTTAGCCAGGATCTGACCTGAACAGCAGACCCCTTCCTAATGTTAAATGTAATGTAACTCAGATTATTTCGGGCACAATTGTCCCAGTAATAAGAAAATGATGATTGTGTACATTTTATTCGTAATCTAGATGACTTAAACAGGCTCGTTATCAACGTTTTGAATGGTTACACGGTTACGGTCTAAACAATGTTAGAAACAGCAATATATGAAGTGATATTCCAAGTTACGAATCTAATTGTCTTAATTTGATGGCAGAAAATCCAATTACAACAATATTATGAATATTTGAGTCTAGTTTGAGGTGACAATGTAAAATTATATTTTTTAAATGGCATCTTATGAAAAAAACTATTGTAACATTTACAATATTATAGAAATAAAAGAGAAAATCATAAATTGTGTCAAGCAGATGATCATACACTGCAATACAAATTAACAATTGGGCATTGTTTAATGATTAATGTTCACCTTTTGCATGCCGTTTCTATTTGAAACTATTTTTTACATCAATAAACATTCACATAAAACAATGTCAGAAATATCCACATCAATATTAATTCTACCGTCAAGAATCCAAGAATCACAATATCCACGACATTGCAGTTTGATTTTCTGATAACATATGCTAAAATTGTATATTCAAAAGTATTTGTTACAACACGTTACCTTAAGCTAAGCTAAACGCCCTAACCCCTCATGCTCATGTAGTGAGTGAGACCCCCACACCCTTGAAAGCCTCAATAATAAACCCCATTAACACGCAAACAATCCTTAAACCACCCCTTTCAGGCTCACCGGTTAAATGATGTGCAGGCTGACAACTGCTGAGATTAATTTCAGTTTAATCAACAATAGTGGAGGCTTTAATAACCACGAGGCTAAATAATCTCACGCTTATTTTAGCTGAGACAAGAAACACAGCGACCAATAAACACAGCTCTTCCAATATGAATGACACGTGGTGCATGACGTCATAGATATCATGATGTCAAAGGTACCACCCACATGACTGTGACATCACAGACTGGAGACAACTACGTCATCAGCCAGGATCTGACCTGAACAGCAGACCCCTTCCTAATGTTAAATGTAATGCAACTCAGATTATTTCGGGCACAATTGTCCCAGTAATAAGAAAATGATGATTGTGTACATTTTATTCGTAATCTAGATGACTTAAACAGGCTCGTTATCAACGTTTTGAATGGTTACACGGTTACGGTCTAAACAATGTTAGAAACAGCAATATATGAAGTGATATTCCAAGTTACGAATCTTATTGTCTTAATTTGATGGCAGACAATCCAATTACCACAATATTATGAATATTTGAGTCTAGTTTGAGGTGACAATGTAAAATTATATTTTTTAAATGGCATCTTATGAAAAAAACTATTGTAACATTTACAATATTATAGAAATAAAAGAGAAAATCATAAATTGTGTCAAGCAGATGATCATACACTGCAATACAAATTAACAATTGGGAATTGTTTAATGATGAATGTTCACCTCTTTTGCATGCCGTTTCTATTTGAAACTAATTCTCACAACAATGTAAGAAATATCTACATCAATATTAATTCTACCGTCAAGAATCCAAGAATCACAATATCCACGACATTGTAGTTTGATTTCATAATAACATTTGCTAAAATTATATATTTAAACGTATTTGTTACAACACGTTACCATAAGCTGAGCTAAACCCCCAAACCCCTCATGCTCATGTAGTGAGTGAGACCCCCACACCCTTGAAAGCCTCAATAAAAACCCCATTAACACGCAAACAATCCTTAAACCACCCCTTTCAGGCTCACCGGTTAAATGATGTGCAGGCTGACAACTGCTGAGATTAATTTCAGTTTAATCAACAATAGTGGAGGCTTTAATAACCACGAGGCTAAATAATCTCACGCTTATTTTAGCTGAGACAAGAAACACAGCGACCAATAAACACAGCTCTTCCAATATGAATGACACGTGGTGCATGACGTCATAGATATCATGATGTCAAAGGTACCACCCACATGACTGTGACATCACAGACTGGAGACAACTACGTCTTTAGCCAGGATCTGACCTGAACAGCAGACCCCTTCCTAATGTTAAATGTAATGTAACTCAGATTATTTCGGGCACAATTGTCCCAGTAATAAGAAAATGATGATTGTGTACATTTTATTCGTAATCTAGATGACTTAAACAGGCTCGTTATCAACGTTTTGAATGGTTACACGGTTACGGTCTAAACAATGTTAGAAACAGCAATATATGAAGTGATATTCCAAGTTACGAATCTAATTGTCTTAATTTGATGGCAGAAAATCCAATTACAACAATATTATGAATATTTGAGTCTAGTTTGAGGTGACAATGTAAAATTATATTTTTTAAATGGCATCTTATGAAAAAAACTATTGTAACATTTACAATATTATAGAAATAAAAGAGAAAATCATAAATTGTGTCAAGCAGATGATCATACACTGCAATACAAATTAACAATTGGGCATTGTTTAATGATGAATGTTCACCTTTTGCATGCCGTTTCTATTTGAAACTATTTTTTACATCAATAAACATTCACATAAAACAATGTCAGAAATATCCACATCAATATTAATTCTACCGTCAAGAATCCAAGAATCACAATATCCACGACATTGCAGTTTGATTTTCTGATAACATATGCTAAAATTGTATATTCAAAAGTATTTGTTACAACACGTTACCTTAAGCTAAGCTAAACGCCCTAACCCCTCATGCTCATGTAGTGAGTGAGACCCCCACACCCTTGAAAGCCTCAATAATAAACCCCATTAACACGCAAACAATCCTTAAACCACCCCTTTCAGGCTCACCGGTTAAATGATGTGCAGGCTGACAACTGCTGAGATTAATTTCAGTTTAATCAACAATAGTGGAGGCTTTAATAACCACGAGGCTAAATAATCTCACGCTTATTTTAGCTGAGACAAGAAACACAGCGACCAATAAACACAGCTCTTCCAATATGAATGACACGTGGTGCATGACGTCATAGATATCATGATGTCAAAGGTACCACCCACATGACTGTGACATCACAGACTGGAGACAACTACGTCATCAGCCAGGATCTGACCTGAACAGCAGACCCCTTCCTAATGTTAAATGTAATGCAACTCAGATTATTTCGGGCACAATTGTCCCAGTAATAAGAAGATGATGATTGTGTACATTTTATTCGTAATCTAGATGACTTAAACAGGCTCGTTATCAACGTTTTGAATGGTTACACGGTTACGGTCTAAACAATGTTAGAAACAGCAATATATGAAGTGATATTCCAAGTTACGAATCTTATTGTCTTAATTTGATGGCAGACAATCCAATTACCACAATATTATGAATATTTGAGTCTAGTTTGAGGTGACAATGTAAAATTATATTTTTTAAATGGCATCTTATGAAAAAAACTATTGTAACATTTACAATATTATAGAAATAAAAGAGAAAATCATAAATTGTGTCAAGCAGATGATCATACACTGCAATACAAATTAACAATTGGGAATTGTTTAATGATTAATGTTCACCTCTTGCATGACGTTTCTATTTGAAACTAATTTTTACATCAATAATCAGTCACATAAAACGACAATGTCAGAAATATCCACATCAATATTAATTCTACCGTCAAGAATCCAAGAATCACAATATCCACGACATTGCAGTTTGATTTTCTGATAACATATGCTAAAATTGTATATTCAAAAGTATTTGTTACAACACATTACCTTAAGCTAAGCTAAACCCCCAAACCCCTCATGCTCATGTAGTGAGTGAGACCCCCACACCCTTGAAAGCTTCAATAATAAACCTGATTAACACGCAAACAATCCTTAAACCACCCCTTTCAGTTTGATTTTATAATAACATTAGCTAAAATTATATATTTAAACGTATTTGTTACAACACGTTACCATAAGCTGAGCGAAACCCCCAAACCCCTCATGCTCATGTAGTGAGTGAGACCCCCACACCCTTGAAAGCCTCTCGGTCACGTTCATTTCCTCACTTCTCTACGCTTGCGAAATGTGGACCCCCCTAATGGAACATCTTCGCCGGTTAGAAACATTTAGACAGGCCTGCCTACGATCCATCCTGGGTTTAACCAGACTGGATTGTGTGAGGAGCTCACAATTCCTTGAAAGATCTGGGCAAGGTCCCATTGGTGAGCTCCTCCGGCGGGCAAGGCTGCGATGGCTGGGTCATGTAGCCCGCATGCCCAGCCACCGCATGCCGAAACAGCTTTTGTTCGGCCGGATCGAGGGGGCTAAACGGGCGCGGCACGGGCTAGAGAAGAGATGGAGTGATGTGGTACAGGAGGACGTGGAGCTGAGTGGAGTTGCCGATGACTGGTACCAGCAGTGTCAAAATCGGCCTCTGTGGAGGAGGCTCATGAAGGACGCTACTGGGCATTTGGAGGTAGTCGCCCTCCAACAACAATGGAGGGCGGAGGAGCGACGCTCACAACAACGAGCGGAGCTCCGGGTGGCTAGGGCACAGCAGGTTGGCGCAATAGGGGGCACAGGTGGTGCATCAGCCAGTCATCTCAGTCATCTCAGTCAGTCGACCCGTGGCACCTGGGTCTGCCCCGTGACCTCCTGCCAGCGGGCGTTCGACACTTCACGTGGCCTCAAGGTGCACATGGCCTGGCACAAGCGTCGTGGTGACGTCACCGCCACTTAGTGGCGAATGGCGGTTGTTGTTATATATCTACTGTAATCACCCAGGAATGTATGTCCTTAACGTTCGTGACGTCACTCCACATCGACCAGCCCCCTCATTAATATTCATGAGAAGGTGACGTCCTCCAAATGGACACACCCCCACCCCTCATTCATAATCATAAGCGGGTGACGTCACTCAAGATGCAGTACTCCCCGCCTCACTAATAATCATGAACAAGTGACGTCACTCCACATCGAACAGCCGCCCTCAATAATCATGAACAGGTTACGTCCTCCACATGGAACCCCCCCCCCATCTCAGTAACATCTGGCAGTTCACCAGTTCAAGCGAGCCTGACTGCTGATGAGACACTGAGAGACGAATCCTGTTTCAGGGTGCTGCTTGTGTTGAGTTAATGTTGATGATGAGATGCACTCTTAGAAGCTTGTGCGGCTGAGTAGCACCACTCGCATTGTGTGCGTGGAGAAGTGGCGATGTGGAGGCTGTACAGCTCGGATATCTTGTTCCTTGAGCTGCAGCAGCAGCAGCAGCAGCTGTAGTTATGCATTTGTCCACTAGAGGGCATCACGTGCCTTGTGGAGAACCTGCAGTGCCCCTACATCCTGTAGCCCTAACCCTATAGCCCTGACCCTATAGCCCTGACCCTATAGCCCTGACCCTATAGCCCTGACCCTATAGCCCTGACCCTATAGCCCTGACCCTATAGCCCTGACCCTATAGCCCTGACCCTAACCTAATACTTTTGGTGTCCTTCCCCGGCACCTCCGATTAGCACGGTTGGCTATGTACGGTGCGAAAGAAATTCAGCCTTCAATAGCTGCCCCCAGACATGAGTTATCATTTGTGGTCAAGTGGCTTCTGAAAAATAAGCTAATACCTCATTGGACTTTACCTGATAATATTTTTAAAAAATTGCTTAGTTTATTCTTTTTTTAGTGATTTGTTTACTTTTCCTATACCTTGCGCTCCGATCGTTTTTTTTTGTATTGTTTGTTGCTGTAACGTACAAAGCCGTCCCTACTGGACATCTCTGAAAAAAGCTTTATAGCTCATCGGATTCCTCCAGTATGATTACATATTCAGATTTTGATTCTTATATACATATCTGGGGCAGCTCGTGTTGGTAGTGAGCCCCGATGAAGGCCAGCAAGGCGCTCGAAGGGGACGGAATGGTCAGAACAGTGTCTGGTCCTCAGACTCACCAGAGACACTCACCAGGGACAGACTCACCACATATCGACACACTCACTCACCCACCCACTCATCCACTCACTCAATCTCCCACCCACCCACTCACCCTCACCCACCCATCCACCCACCTACTCACCCATCCACTCTGACTCACCTACCCACCCACTCTCACTCACCCACCCACTCACTCACTCATACACACACTCACCAACTCACCCAATCACTCAATCATTCAAATACCACTTACCCACGTACTTATTCACCCACTCACTCAATTACCCACTCACCCACCCACTCAACTACTCACCCACCCACTCACCCACTCACTCACCCACCCACTCACCCACCCACCCATTCAACCACCCACTCACCCAGCCACCCACTCACTCACTCACTCACCCGCTCACTCACTCACCCACCTACTAACTCACCCACCCGCTCTCCCACCCACCCACGCACCCACTTTCCCACCAGCTAACTCACCCACTCACTCAATCACCTCCCCACTCACCCACCACTCATTCACCCACTAATTTACCCACTCACACATCCAACCACTCCATTACCCTCTCACACACAGACTCACGAACTCACCCATTCACCCAATCACTCATTCAAAAATCCACTCACCCCTATACTCATTCACCCACTCGCTCAATTACCCACTGACCCACCCAAGCACCAAATCATGTATCCAGCTCCCCATTCATTTAATTAGCCACTCAACCACTGATTCATTCAAACTAACTCACTGACCCACCCACTCACTCATTCACCCACCTAATCATGCACCAACTCAACCATCTACTTAATCATTAACACATTCACACATCCACCAATTTACACACTAACCCACTCATTCAATTACCCATCCACCCATTCAACCACCAACCATCCACTCACCCAGGCACCAACTGATCCAATTACCCATCCACTCACCCACATATCCACACACCGATGCACTCATTCATCCACCACCTACCCACCCACTTAGTCAATTTCCCACTCACCCAAGCAGTAATGTGATGGTTTATAATGTGCAGTCAATGGCAACCGCGCTGAGACCATTAATTCACCAGACTTGAGAACCTGCTTTAATCGTAGGTGAATGCCTGGATTCAACCCCATTTTAGTGCTCTGACCTCTGAGCCACTGGACCATCTCTAAACAATCAACACCCCCCCCCCCCATGTTAAATACATAAGCAGCCTGTTTAGTAAGAAGCATTATTGGAATACTTTGCCAAGACAATTGGTATTGTGGAGCAGTCCTGCAATTGCTTTCTCATGCCTCTGCTGGCAAGAAGAATTTACACATTAGAGACCTCTAGATAGGCGTTTGAACGATATTTTGGTCTATTCTTCCATACTCGTCAGATGATTTTGAAGAGGAAGGAGTATCCACACTTTTACCCACCACACGCAACTTGCCACTCGATTTTGGTGTACCCAGTTGTACTGTTTGGCGGACAGAGGCAGGGGAACTTCAGATACTCGACCATTTGTTTCAACTGCTGTGCCAGAAGGTGGAACCAGCAATCTCTCTATTGCCAGTGAAGTTTACGAGCCATTGCATCACAGCAGCCCCCTCCAGTATGCAATGCTAAACGAGGGTCTCTCTCTCTGCGTGCACATCAGGGTAATATTTAATGAGGTGGTATGGACGTCTCGCTGCTTCGTGATGGATGTGATGGCAGTGGGAAAGTGGAGCAATGGAACAGCGGGGCATTAGGGCAGAGTGGCATCAAAGCAGTGGGGCAGCGGAGCAGAGGGGCAGTGAGGCAATGGGGCAGTGGGCAGAGGGGCAGCAGGACAGCGGAAGCAGCTTGGCAGAGGGGCAGTGGGGCAGTGAAGGGGTGGATGTGTCAGACGAATCGCCTGATGATCTTTTCCCACCACTGCTTGTACACGTTCTGAAGAAGGGCCATTGCCTGAAACTTCTCTCATGACATAGTTGTCATTGTACCGGCGCACACACAGCCGGGACACTGCACACGAGCCAAGGCACATTGAACCAACCCAGGCAGCGCTCACAAGCAATGCAAAGTTACATTGTTTCCTCATAGGTTTATGTCATAAAGTTTATAATAAAAACAACAATGATAATTATTACATAATGCATTGGATTGATGCTAACTCTTAACAGAGTTAGTCTGTTGGCAGCAGTCAGTGTCCAGTACAGTCCTGGCATCTGCTGCTCAGTTTCCTTCCCCGGCTGCGGTCCCAGTGGCACCTCCATCACCCCAACTGTGCGGTCGACCGGCCGCAACCAAACAGCATCATGCTGCGGAAGAACGCATGGATCGCGTTCGTCACACGAGCCAGGCCCTTTCGTTCCTGCACTACCACCGCCTCCTGCCACTCTGTCTCCTCCTCTGTCTCCTCCTCTGTCTCCTTCCCCGTCGCCTCCTCTGTCTCCTCCGTCTTCTCTTTCTCCGTCTTTTCGACCTCCTGCATCACCATCTCTTCCACCACCACCACCACCACCATCTTCTCCTTTTCCTCCTCCACAGCCATCTTCTCCTCCATCTCCTTGTCGTCCTCTTCGTCCTCCACCGCTATCTCCTCATTTGTCTTCTCCAACTCCCTCTCCACCTTCTCCATTTCCTCTTTCACCTCCTCCTTCACTTCCTCTTTCATCTTCTTCTCCACAACCTCTCTCTTCTCTTCAACGGCCTGCGAGGATTGCTCCGCTGACTCCGCTCTGTGAAGAGACGCGCATGACACCGTTCAACCTTCTTGCTATGGCAGACATCGCAGTCGTCTCCTTACAATCTGTAGGTGGACTGTGTGGCGGATTAATTCGAATTTAATAACCACAGAAAACATCACAATCAGTGAGTACGCTTGGCATTGCAGCTGTCATTCTCTCAATGCAAGGCTAGCACGAAGAAAGGTGCTGCTGAATCTAACACAGACTGCTGTACTTTCACAGTAGCGGCTGGCATTGCTGTGTAAATCCAATCGAATTACTTGCAGTGACATTTGTATATGTGTACTATAATTGATCCCTGGCACACAATGGCATACTCATTTCCAATGACATCAGGGGAGATTTTTAACGTGTGCTATGAAGGAGAGAGTGTGCGTGTCTTTGTGGTTTACGCAGCAGCACTAATACCCAGGGCAGGACGCCAGAGCTGAACTGTAAGCAGTGAGTGATGAACCCGCTATCGCTGGCCCGCTTCACCCATGCACGATTGTGGAAAAATATCTATGGTGATTCGTGGTCGACTAAGTTGCCCCCTTTGACTTTGATGGCATCTCAGAGCGCTTTACACGTGATGAGCCACTCACATCTTGCATTTCTCGTCTTAATGCATTTGAAAGGGGGCACCCCCCTCCTCCCAATGGCAGCTATCCTTGTGCAGTAAAAATACACTTGGTAGTTGGCCAGGAAACGGGCATTAGTCTGGCAACAATATAGTGGATGTAGGGTTACATGGTGAATATATTACCGAATTGTTACGTGGTCTCACCCAGAAAGCAATTATGGAGAACATTTCTATCGCCGAATGTACATGTGGGGTTTGCATTGTCTGTGTGTTTGTGCGGGTGGCAGAGCTGGAACATCTTTGCCCCATAACTAGAGGGATCTAGGTTCGATTCCCAACTGGGCCACTTTCTCTGTGTGGAGTTTGTTCTCTCCCCCTGTTCTGGGTGGGCTCTGCAGCTTTCTCCCCATAACTGAACCCACATAAGCAATGCAAATCACTCAATTAGGATCGCAAACAACAGTCATTTTGTTCCCGATTACTAACAAAACTTGGCAGGACCCTGCTGAAAAAAGGTCTTGAGACTCACTGATGCTTATCCTGCGTAAAGAATAATAATAAATACACACAGGACACACGCAGAATTGCTTACCCTGGCTCAGCGGCTCCTTCTCTAAAGACATCTTCTCCAATGTGCAGTGTGATTGGGCCCTGCACAGGAGTGGTAGTGGTGGTTGTAGCGGTAGCGGAGGAGGTGGCAGCGGTGCTGGCGGCGGTGCTGGCGGTGGTGCTGGTGGTGGTGCTGGTGGTGGTGCTGGTGGTGGTGCTGGCGGTGGTGCTGGTGATGGTGCTGGCGGTGGTGCTGGTGGTGGTGCTGGTGGTGCTGCTGGTGGTGGTGCTGGCGGTGGTGCTGGTGGTGGTGCTGGTGGTGGTGCTGGTGGCCGTGGTCCGGAGGCAGTGGTGCTTCAATTTTGTGAAGCGCTTCTCTTCCTCGAGAGGCTTCACCTCGCCGAGGTTATTCACCTCCCGAATGCTCCTCTGGTTCTTGGGGCGCCTACACTTGAGCTGCTTCTATTCGTGCATATGCGCAACGATAAGCACAGGAACATTCAAACATGCACACACATGCACAAAATAATACCCACACGCACGCAAACATGCATTTCCACCCATACACAAATGCATACTCACACACCTATGCATGGACGCAAACATGTATATTGACTCATGAAAATATGCTGAGCACACACATACATATACACAATCACCCGATGTTAAAACAAACCTTTACCAATCAGTACTTTTGAACACAGCATTAATGTAGCCCTAACCACTAAATCACCTAAACCCTGCAAACTAATGATACATGTTACACCCTCATATATTCCCACAGACACCTATCGACCCCACAGACCTCATGAACCCCATTGAGGCCTTGATCAACTGCGATAATTTAATGGCGATTGTTATTAACATTCATCACGGGCAATAGGTGCCACAGAATGTTCCATTGTAAGGATCTAGCTGCCCATAATCTGGAAAAATCTAACAGCAGCGCTCATCGTGGGCAACTGGAATAGCACCTTCCAATGAGCTCACAGACAGAGGTCGCGTCACTGCCTGAAAAAAAGCCCAATTTATGTGCATGCACGAGTGGGATATGGCATGACATGGTGGCAAGATGGGGTGATGTCGGGAGATGATGTGGTGGTATTTAGATGTGATGTGTTGGAATGTTATGGAGAGATCGTGTCATGTGATGGTGTAGACACATGGTGAGGTTCTGTGATGGGTTATTGACTGGATGGTGGGGTGGTATGATGGGAAAGGTGGTGTGGAGAGATGGTTTGGTGATGTGATGTGTAGTCATGTTGTAGTTTTATCGTGTGGTGGCATGGTGTGCTATAGTGTACAGATGGTGTCCTTGACCCTCACCGACCACATACACACCTTTTGGTCGCCATTCTTGTCACCTTGGTTCGGGAAAGGGTCAACTCTGTCCATAATGTCCCCCCACGTGGTCGTTTGGAGCTGCGACTTCCGGACTACGGAGCACAGACATTTCATTCAAAGGATGAGTGATGGGTTAGAGAACGAAACACATGGAGATTTCACAGAACTCATTCTGAGATCCCTCTAGTTACCTCTTATCACACTACAGGCCCTGCTATTGAGAAATATTCATCACATGGCATTAACACTTTACATGTCATATTTTTGTGAGCATGTTGAGATCATTCATTCCATAAACTTGAGACCCTAGTTTAATTATAGGTTGCTGAAACCCAGAGCTTAATAAACGTTCTCTGCCATGCTGGATCAGTGTCTAATCCCTTACCCACCAAGCCAGTTCTGCTGAATGCCATTATTATGGAGTTCTCCTCTGCATTTCCTAGTAATTTGTGAAAAGTAAGTTTATAGCTCATCAGAATTCTCCAGAATATATAAATATTCTGATTCTAACAAACTATTTTATGTAGGTATATGTAACTTACTCTCATAGTGCTCCAAGATATCAGCCCACTTAAGTTGTCTGTCCATGTTGTAGGTGTCGTGTCTGTTTGATGGTGGTGGCCTGGAGGGGTTAGAACAAGGATCAAATTTATCAACTCAATTAATCACTCATCCTCTCAATTATTACCATTTTCCACTCACAGTACCAGTTCACTCACTCTTGTGCATGTTGATTTACAAGCCCCTTCATTTACTTGCTTACTGCCAACTCACTCACTTGTGCACCCGCTCACTCACTCATTCACTCACCCACTCACACATGTTTATTCCAATCCACTATTCCATTGAACATAATCGTCAGACTTAACCATGTTCATGTAGAACCCATTTGTATTAATCCACTGGTTGATAAAGGCCTCTTAATGCCTCATGGATGATGAGGGTTATGTAACCATACTTAAAAACGCTGGTCACTGTGGGTTGGTGAAGGTCGGGGAGACTGCAAAAGAAAATATATTTCTGCACTGCCCTCCAATGCTCACAATGGCTATTACACCATTTATAGCACGTGGTGGCCACCCAATGCTAGGACATCCAATCACTCCCCAAGCTAGACCCTGCTTAGCTTCTGAGACCTGATGAAATCAGGAACATAACAGGTAATCTATTCAGAGGTCAACCAATCGAATTACCTGAGCAATATCCCTCGCCCAAACATCAAAATACTATTACTCAAGCATAACCCGAACACCTGATAGGCAACCCTAACCCCTCATACCGAACACTAACCCTTAATACACAAACCCTAACACACAACCGTAACTCTAACTCCTAAACCGTAACTGTATCACACCTACCCCTTTGGCAAACTCCAACCTCTAATTATAACTGTGAACTCTAACCCTTCACTCTATCCCCAAACACTAAAACTCAGCCTGTAGCCCATAACCACAACTTTTCACCCCTAATTATTAACAACGATCCCTGATCATTTTTAAAACGCCCGTGTCGGGCTCGCTTTTCAGATGTGATGAAGACCGGGCTCACAACTGACGAGATTAACTTTACTTTTATCACCGGTTGTGCATCTTTTAAAAACTAGAATGCGAAATTATCGCGTCCAGTTGGACATTATTTAATTGTAAATGCATTTACATAATTTTGCTTTACAAACAATGTTTTCCATCAATTAAATAATTGTTGAATAACAAGACAAAATGCAGGAGTATCTGCATTATTATGAAAGAACTATTGTAACATTTACAATATTATAGAAATAAGAGAGAAAATAATAAATTGTGTCAAGCAGACGATCATACACTGCAACACGTAAATTAACAATTGGGAATTGTTTAATGATTAATGTTCACCTCTTTTGCATGCCGTTTCTATTTGAAACTAATTCTCACAACAATGTAAGAAATATCTACATCAATATTAATTCTACCGTCAAGAATCCAAAAATCACAATATCCACGACATTGTAGTTTGATTTTATAATAACATTTGCTAAAATTATATATTTAAACGTATTTGTTACAACACGTTACCATAAGCTGAGCTAAACCCCCAAACCCCTCATGCTCATGTAGTGAGTGAGACCCCCACACCCTTGAAAGCCTCAATAAAAACCCCATTAACACGCAAACAATCCTTAAACCACCCCTTTCAGGCTTACCGGTTAAATGATGTGCAGGCTGACAACTGCTGAGATTAATTTCAGTTTCATCAACAATAGTGGAGGCTTTAATAACCACGAGGCTAAATAATCTCACGCTTATTTTAGCTGAGACAAGAAACACAGCGACCAATAAACACAGCTCTTCCAATATGAATGACACGTGGTGCATGACGTCATAGATATCATGATGTCAAAGGTACCACCCACATAACTGTGACATCACAGACTGGAGACAACTACGTCATCAGCCAGGATCTGACCTGAACAGCTGACCCCTTCCTAATGTTAAATGTAATGTAACTCAGATTATTTCGGGCACAATTGTCCCAGTAATAAGAAAATGATGATTGTGTACATTTTATTCGTAATCTAGATGACTTAAACAGGCTCGTTATCAACGTTTTGAATGGTTACACGGTTATGGTCTAAACAATGTTAGAAACAGCAATATATGAAGTGATATTCCAAGTTACGAATCTAATTGTCTTAATTTGATGGCAGACAATCCAATTTCCACAATATTATGAATATTTGAATCTAGTTTGAGGTGACAATGTAAAATTCTATTTTTAAAATGGCATCTTATGAAAAAAACTATTGTAACATTTACAATATTATAGAAATAAAAGAGAAAAGCATAAATTGTGTCAAGCAGATGATCATACACTGCAATACAAATTAACAATTGGGAATTGTTTAATGATTAATGTTCACCTTTTGCATGCCGTTTCTATTTGAAACCAATTTTTACATCAATAATCAGTCACATAAAACGACAATGTCAGAAATATCCACATCAATATTAATTCTACCGTCAAGAATCCAAGAATCACAATATCCACGACATTGCAGTTTGAATTTCTGATAACATATGCTAAAATTGCATATTCAAAAGTATTTGTTACAACACGTTACCTTAAGCTAAGCTAAACCCCCAAACCCCTCATGCTCATGTAGTGAGTGAGACTCCCAAACCCTTGAAAGCCTCAATAATAAACCCCATTAACACGCAAACAATCCTTAAACCACCCCTTTCAGGCTCACCGGTTAAATGATGTGCAGGTTGACAACTGCTGAGATTAATTTCAGTTTCATCAACAATAGTGGAGGCTTTAATAACCACGAGGCTAAATAATCTCACGCTTATTTTAGCTGAGACAAGAAACACAGCAACCAATAAACACAGCTCTTCCAATATGAATAACACGTGGTGCATGACGTCATAGATATCATGATGTCAAAGGTACCACCCACATGACTGTGACATCACAGACTGGAGACAACTACGTCATCAGCCAGGATCTGACCTGAACAGCAGACCCCTTCCTAATGTTAAATGTAATGTAACTCAGATTATTTCGGGCACAATTGTCCCAGTAATAATAAAATGATGATTGTGTACATTTTATTCGTAATCTAGATGACTTAAACAGGCTCGTTATCAACGTTTTGAATGGTTACACGGCTACGGTCTAAACAATGTTAGAAACAGCAATATATGAAGTGATATTCCAAGTTACGAATCTAATTGTCTTAATTTGATGGCAGACAATCCAATTACCACAATATTATGAATATTTGAGTCTAGTTTGAGGTGACAATGTAAAATTATATTTTTAAAATGGCATCTTATTAAAAAAAACTATTGTAACATTTACAATATTATAGAAATAAAACAGAAAATCATAAATTGTGTCAAGCAGATGATCATACACTGCAATACAAATTAACAATTGGGAATTGTTTAATGATTAATGTTCACTTTTTGCATGCCGTTTCTATTTGAAACTAATTTTTACATCAATAATCAGTCACAAAAAACGACAATGTCAGAAATATCCACATCAATATTATTTCTACCGTCAAGAATCCAAGAATCACAATATCCACGACATTGCAGTTTGATTTTCTGATAACATATGCTAAAATTGTATATTCAAAAGTATTTGTTACAACACGTTACCTTAAGCTAAGCTAAACCCCCAAACCCCTCATGCTCATGTAGTGAGTGAGACTCCCACACCCTTGAAAGCCTCAATAATAAACCCCATTAACACGCAAACAATCCTTAAACCACCCCTTTCAGTCTCACCGGTTAAATGATGTGCAGGCTGACAACTGCTGAGATTCATTTCAGTTTCATCAACAATAGTGGAGGCTTTAATAACCACGAGGCTAAATAATCTCACGCTTATTTTAGCTGAGACAAGAAACACAGCGACCAATAAACACAGCTCTTCCAATATGAATGACACGTGGTGCATGACGTCATAGATATCATGATGTCAAAGGTACCACCCACATGACTGTGACATCCCTAACTGGAGACAACTACGTCATCAGCCAGGATCTGACCTGAACAGCAGACCCCTTCCTAATGTTAAATGTAATGTAACTCAGATTATTTCGGGCACAATTGTCCCAGTAATAAGAAAATGATGATTGTGTACATTTTATTCGTAATCTAGATGACTTAAACAGGCTCGTTTTCAACGTTTTGAATGGTTACACGGTTACGGTCTAAACAATGTTAGAAACAGCAATATATGAAGTGATATTCCAAGTTACGAATCTAATTGTCTTAATTTGATGGCAGACAATCCAATTACCACAATATTTCGATTTAAAGCTTTCGTGACTGCAATGATTCATCTTCTTTGGTTCTTTCGGTAAAGTCACGTAGAATGATAATAAAATGATAAATTGATAAAATAAAATAACACAATAATATTCTCACGACGTTTCGGCCACAACACAAGCGGCCTTCATCACCTGATGAAGGCCGTGACTTTACCGAAAGAACCAAAGAAGATACCACAATATTATGAATATTTGAGTCTAGTTTGAGGTGACAATGTAAAATTATATTTTTAAAATGGCATCTTATGAAAAAAACTATTGTAACATTTACAATATTATAGAAATAAAAGAGAAAATCATAAATTGTGTCAAGCAGATGATCATACACTGCAATACAAATTAACAATTGGGAATTGTTTAATGATTAATGTTCACCTTTTGCATGCCGTTTCTATTTGAAACTAATTTTTACATCAATAATCAGTCACATAAAACGACAATGTCAGAAATATCCACATCATTATTAATTCTACCGTCAAGAATCCAAGAATCACAATATCCACGACATTGCAGTTTGATTTTCTGATAACATATGCTAAAATTGTATATTCAAAAGTATTTGTTACAACACGTTACCTTAAGCTAAGCTAAACCCCCAAACCCCTCATGCTCATGTAGTGAGTGAGACCCCCACACCCTTGAAAGCTTCAATAATAAACCCGATTAACACGCAAACAATCCTTAAACCACCCCTTTCAGTTTGATTTTATAATAACATTTGCTAAAATGATATATTTAAACGTATTTGTTACAACACGTTACCATAAGCTGAGCGAAACCCCCAAACCCCTCATGCTCATGTAGTGAGTGAGACCCCCACACCCTTGAAAGCCTCTCGGTCACGTTCATTTCCTCACTTCTCTACGCTTGCGAAACTTGGACCCCCCTAATGGAACATCTTCGCCGGTTAGAAACATTTAGACAGGCCTGCCTACGATCCATCCTGGGTTTAACCAGACTGGATTGTGTGAGGAGCTCACAAATCCTTGAAAGATCTGGGCAAGGTCCCATCGGTGAGCTCCTCTGGCGGGCAAGGCTGCGATGGCTGGGTCATGTAGCCCGCATGCCCAGCCACCGCATGCCGAAACAGCTTTTGTTCGGCCGGATCGAGGGGGCTAAACGGGCGCGGCACGGGCTAGAGAAGAGATGGAGTGATGTGGTACAGGAGGACGTGGAGCTGAGTGGAGTTGCCGATGACTGGTACCAGCAGTGTCAAAATCGGCCTCTGTGGAGGAGGCTCATGATGGACGCTACTGGGCATTTGGAGGTAGTCGCCCTCCAACAACAATGGAGGGCAGAGGAGCGACGCTCACAACAACGAGCGGAGCGCCGGGTGGCTAGGGCACAGCAGGTTGGCACAATAGGGGGCACAGGTGGTGCATCAGCCAGTCATCTCAGTCATCTCAGTCAGTCGACCCGTGGCACCTGGG
The DNA here is from genome assembly GCF_048934315.1 of Petromyzon marinus. Lineage (NCBI taxonomy): Eukaryota > Metazoa > Chordata > Hyperoartia > Petromyzontiformes > Petromyzontidae > Petromyzon > Petromyzon marinus. The sequence goes on from NW_027423146.1 coordinate 1,306,685, forward strand.
TCTGCCCCGTGACCTCCTGCCAGCGGGCGTTCGACACTTCACGTGGCCTCAAGGTGCACATGGCCTGGCACAAGCGTCGTGGTGACGTCACCGCCACTTAGTGGCGAATGGCGGTTGTTGTTATATATCTACTGTAATCACCCAGGAATGTATGTCCTTAACGTTCGTGACGTCACTCCACATCGACCAGCCCCCTCATTAATATTCATGAGAAGGTGACGTCCTCCAAATGGACACACCCCCACCCCTCATTCATAATCATAAGCGGGTGACGTCACTCAAGATGCAGTACTCCCCCCCTCACTAATAATCATGAACAAGTGACGTCACTCCACATCGAACAGCCGCCCTCAATAATCATGAACAGGTTACGTCCTCCACATGGAACCCCCCCCCCATCTCAGTAACATCTGGCAGTTCACCAGTTCAAGCGAGCCTGACTGCTGATGAGACACTGAGAGACGAATCCTGTTTCAGGGTGCTGCTTGTGTTGAGTTAATGTTGATGATGAGATGCACTCTTAGAAGCTTGTGCGGCTGAGTAGCACCACTCGCATTGTGTGCGTGGAGAAGTGGCGATGTGGAGGCTGTACAGCTCGGATATCTTGTTCCTTGAGCTGCAGCAGCAGCAGCAGCAGCTGTAGTTATGCATTTGTCCACTAGAGGGCATCACGTGCCTTGTGGAGAACCTGCAGTGCCCCTACATCCTGTAGCCCTAACCCTATAGCCCTGACCCTATAGCCCTGACCCTATAGCCCTGACCCTATAGCCCTGGCCCTATAGCCCTGACCCTATAGCCCTGACCCTATAGCCCTGACCCTAACCTAATACTTTTGGTGTCCTTCCCCGGCACCTCCGATTAGCACGGTTGGCTATGTACGGTGCGAAAGAAATTCAGCCTTCAATAGCTGCCCCCAGACATGAGTTATCATTTGTGGTCAAGTGGCTTCTGAAAAATAAGCTAATACCTCATTGGACTTTACCTGATAATATTTTTAAAAATTACTTAGTTTATTCTTTTTTTAGTGATTTGTTTACTTTTCCTATTCCTTGCACTCCGATCGTTTTTTTTTGTATTGTTTGTTGCTGTAACGTACAAAGCCGTCCCTACTGGACATCTCTGAAAAAAGCTTTATAGCTCATCGGATCCCTCCAGTATGATTACATATTCAGATTTTGATTCTTATATACATATCTGGGGCAGCTCGTGTTAGTAGTGAGCCCCGATGAAGGCCAGCAAGGCCCTCGAAGGGGACGGAATGGTCAGAACAGTGTCTGGTCCTCAGACTCACCAGAGACACTCACCAGGGACAGACTTACCACATATCGACACACTCACTCACCCACCCACTCATCCACTCACTCAATCTCCAACCCACCCACTCACCCTCACCCACCCACTCACCCACCAACCTACTCTCACCCGCTCACCCACCTACTCACCCACCCACCCACTCTCACTCACCCACCCACCCACTCTCACTCACCTACTCACTCACCCACCTACTCACCCACCCACTCACTCACACACACACTCACCAACTCACCCATTCACCCAATCACTCAATCATTCAAATACCACTTACCCACGTACTTATTCACCCACTCACTCAATTACCCACTCACCCACCCACTCAACTACTCACCCACCCACTCACCCACTCACTCACCCACCCACCCATTCACCCACCCACTTACCCAGCCACCCACTCACTCACCCACTCACTCACCCACTCACCTAATAACTCACCCACCCGCTCACCCACCCAGGCACCCACTCGCCCACCAACTAACTCATCCACCCACCCACCCAATCACCTCCCCACTCACCCACCACTCATTCACCCACTAATTTACCCACTCACTCATCCAACCACTCAATTACCCACTCACACACAGACTCACGAACTCAACCATTCACCCAATCACTCATTCACAAATTCACTCACCCACATACTCATTCACCCACTCGCTCAATTACCCACTGACCCACCCAAGCACCAAATAACGTATCCACCTCACCATTCATTTAATTAGCCACTAAACCACTCATTCATTCAAACTAACTCACTGACCGGCCCACTCACTCATCCACCCACCTAATCATTCACCAACTCAACCACCCACTTACTCATTCACACATCCACCAATCTACACACTGACCCACTCATTCAATTACCCATCCAGCCATTCAACCACCAACCATCCACTCACCCAGGCACTAACTCAACCAATTATGCATCCAATTACCCATCCACTCACCCACACATCCACACACCGATACACTCATTCATCCACAACCTACCCACCGACTACTCAATTTCCCACTCACCCAAGCAGTAATGTGATGGTTTATAATGTGCAGTCAATGGCAACCGCGCTGAGACCATTAATTCACTAGACTTGAGAACCTGCTTTAATCGTAGGTGAATGCCTGGATTCAACCCCATTTTAGTGCTCTGACCTCTGAGCCACTGGACCATCTCTAAACAATCAACACCTCCCCCCATGTTAAATACATATGCAGCCTGTTTAGAACGCAGCATTATTGGAATACTTTGCCAACACAATTGGTATTGTGGAGCAGTCCTGCAATTGCTTTCTCATGCCTCTGCTGGCAGGAAGAATTTCCACAAGAGAGACCTCTAGAAAGGCGTTTGAACGATATTTTGGTCTATTCTTCCATACTCGTCAGATTATTTTGAAGAGGAAGGAGTACCCACACTTTTACCCACCACACGCAACTTGCCACTCGATTTTGGTGTACCCAGTTGTACTGTTTGGCGGACAGAGGCAGGGGAACTTCAGATACTCGACCATTTGTTTCAACTGCTGTGCCAGAAGGTGGAACCAGCAATCTCTCTATTGCCAGTGAAGTTTACGAGCCATTGCATCACAGCAGCCCCCTCCAGTATGCAATGCTAAACGAGGGTCTCTCTCTCTGCGTGCACATCAGGGTAATATTTAATGAGGTGGTATGGACGTCTCGCTGCTTCGTGATGGATGTGATGGCAGTGGGAAAGTGGAGCAATGGAACAGCGGGGCATTAGGGCAGAGTGGCATCAAAGCAGTGGGGCAGCGGAGCAGAGGGGCAGTGAGGCAATGGGGCAGTGGGCAGAGGGGCAGCAGGACAGCGGAAGCAGCTTGGCAGAGGGGCAGTGGGGCAGTGAAGGGGTGGATGTGTCAGACGAATCGCCTGATGATCTTTTCCCACCACTGCTTGTACACGTTCTGAAGAAGGGCCATTGCCTGAAACTTCTCTCAAGACATAGTTGTCATTGTTCCGCCGCACACACAGCCGGGACACTGCACACGAGCCAAGGCACATTGAACCAACCCAGGCAGCGCTCACAAGCAATGCAAAGTTACATTGTTTCCTCATAGGTTTATGTCATAAAGTTTATAATAAAAACAACAATGATAATTATTACATAATGCATTGGATTGATGCTAACTCTTAACAGAGTTAGTCTGTTGGCAGCAGTCAGTGTCCAGTACAGTCCTGGCATCTGCTGCTCAGTTTCCTTCCCCGGCTGCGGTCCCAGTGGCACCTCCATCACCCCAACTGTGCGGTCGACCGGCCGCAACCAAACAGCATCATGCTGCGGAAGAGCGCATGGATCGCGTTCGCCACACGAGCCAGGCCCTTTCGTTCCTGCACTACCACCGCCTCCTGCCACTCTGTCTCCTCCTCTGTCTCCTCCTCTGTCTCCTTCCCCGTCGCCTCCTCTGTCTCCTCCGTCTTCTCTTTCTCCGTCTTTTCGACCTCCTGCATCACCATCTCTTCCACCACCACCACCACCACCATCTTCTCCTTTTCCTCCTCCACAGCCATCTTCTCCTCCATCTCCTTGTCGTCCTCTTCGTCCTCCACCGCTATCTCCTCATTTGTCTTCTCCAACTCCCTCTCCACCTTCTCCATTTCCTCTTTCACCTCCTCCTTCACTTCCTCTTTCATCTTCTTCTCCACAACCTCTCTCTTCTCTTCAACGGCCTGCGAGGATTGCTGCGCTGACTCCGCTCTGTGAAGAGACGCGCATGACACCGTTCAACCTTCCTGCTATGGCAGACATCGCAGTCGTCTCCTTACAATCTGTAGGTGGACTGTGTGGCGGATTAATTCGAATTTAATAACCACACAAAACATCACAATCAGTGAGTACGCTTGGCATTGCAGCTGTCATTCTCTCAATGCAAGGCTAGCACGAAGAAAGGTGCTGCTGAATCTAACACAGACTGCTGTACTTTCACAGTAGCGGCTGGCATTGCTGTGTAAATCCAATCGAATTACTTGCAGTGACATTTGTATATGTGTACTATAATTGATCCCTGGCACACAATGGCATACTCATTTCCAATGACATCAGGGGAGATTTTTAACGTGTGCTATGAAGGAGAGAGTGTGCGTGTCTTTGTGGTTTACGCAGCAGCACTAATACCCAGGGCAGGACGCCAGAGCTGAACTGTAAGCAGTGAGTGATGAACCCGCTATCGCTGGCCCGCTTCACCCATGCACGATTGTGGAAAAATATCTATGGTGATTCGTGGTCGACTAAGTTGCCCCCTTTGACTTTGATGGCATCTCAGAGCGCTTTACACGTGATGAGCCACTCACATCTTGCATTTCTCGTCTTAATGCATTTGAAAGGGGGCACCCCCCTCCTCCCAATGGCAGCTATCCTTGTGCAGTAAAAATACACTTGGTAGTTGGCCAGGAAACGGGCATTAGTCTGGCAACAATATAGTGGATGTAGGGTTACATGGTGAATATATTACCGAATTGTTACGTGGTCTCACCCAGAAAGCAATTATGGAGAACATTTCTATCGCCGAATGTACATGTGGGGTTTGCATTGTCTGTGTGTTTGTGCGGGTGGCAGAGCTGGAACATCTTTGCCTCATAACTAGAGGGATCTAGCTTCGATTCCCAACTGGGCCACTTTCTCTGTGTGGAGTTTGTTCTCTCCCCCTGTTCTGGGTGGGCTCTGCAGCCTTCTCCCCATAACTGAACCCACATAAGCAATGCAAATCACTCAATTAGGATCGCAAACAACAATCATTTTGTTCCCGATTACTAACAAAACTTGGCAGGACCCTGCTGAAAAAAGGTCTTGAGACTCACTGATGCTTATCCTGCGTAAACAATCATAATAAATACACACAGGACACACGCAGAGTTGCTTACCCTGGCTCAGCGGCTCCTTCTCTAAAGACATCTTCTCCAATGTGCAGTGTGATTGGGCCCTGCACAGGAGTGGTAGTGGTGGTTGTAGCGGTAGCGGAGGAGGTGGCAGCGGTGCTGGCGGCGGTGCTGGCGGCAGTGCTGGCGGTGGTGCTGGTGGTGGTGCTGGTGGTGGTGCTGGTGGTGGTGCTGGCGGTGGTGCTGGTGGTGGTGCTGGCGGTGGTGCTGGTGGTGGTGCTGACGGTGGTGCTGGTGGTGGTGCTGGTGGTGGTGCTGGTGGTGGTGCTGGCGGTGGTGCTGGTGGTGGTGCTGGCGGTGGTGCTGGTGGTGGTGCTGGCGGTGGTGCTGGTGGTGGTGCTGGTGGTGGTGCTGGTGGCCGTGGTCCGGAGGCAGTGGTGCTTGAATTTGGTGAAGCGCTTCTCCTCCTCGAGAGGCTTCACCTCGCCGAGGTTATTCACCTCCCAAATGCTCCTCTGGTTCTTGGGGCGCCTACACTTGAGCTGCTTCTATTCGTGCATATGCGCAACGATAAGCACAAGAACATTCAAACATGCACACACATGCACAAAATAATACCCACACGCACGCAAACATGCATTTCCACCCATACACAAATGCATACTCACACACCTATGCATGGACGCAAACATGTATATTGACTCATGAAAATATGCTGAGCACACACATACATATACACAATCACCCGATGTTAAAACAAACCTTTACCAATCAGTACTTTTGAACACAGCATTAATGTAGCCCTAACCACTAATTCACCTAAACCCTACAAACTAATGATACATGTTACACCCTCATATATTCCCACAGACACCTATCGACCCCACAGACCTCATGAACCCCATTGAGGCCTTGATCAACTGCGATAATTTAATGGCGATTGTTATTAACATTCATCACGGGCAATAGGTGCCACAGAATGTTCCATTGTAAGGATCTAGCTGCCCATAATCTGGAAAATCTAACAGCAGCGCTCATCGTGGGCAACTGGAATAGCACCTTCCAATGAGCTCACAGACAGAGGTCGCGTCACTGCCTGAAAAAAAGGCCAATTTATGTGCATGCACGAGTGGGATATGGCGTGACATGGTGGTAAGATGGGGTGATGTCGGAAGATGATGTGGTGGTATTTAGATGTGATGTGTTGGAATGTTATGGAGAGATCGTGTCATGTGATGGTGTAGACACATGGTGAGGTTCTGTGATGGGTTATTGACTGGATGGTGGGGTGGTATGATGGGAAAGGTGGTGTGGAGAGATGGTTTGGTGATGTGATGTGTAGTCATGTTGTAGTTTTATCGTGTGGTGGCATGGTGTGCTATCGTGTACAGACGGTGTCCTTGACCCTCACCGACCACATACACACCTTTTGGTCGCCATTCTTGTCACCTTGGTTCGGGAAAGGGTCAACTCTGTCCATAATGTCCCCCCACGTGGTCGTTTGGAGCTGCGACTTCCGGACTACGGAGCACAGACATTTCATTCAAAGGATGAGTGATGGGTTAGAGAACGAAGCACATGGAGATTTCACAGAACTCATTCTGAGATCCCTCTAGTTACCTCTAATCACACTACAGGCCCTGCTATTGAGAAATATTCATCACATGGCATTAACACTTTACATGTCATATTTTTGTGAGCATGTTGAGATCATTCATTCCATAAACTTGAGACCCTAGTTTAATTATAGGTTGCTGAAACCCAGAGCTTAATAAACGTTCTCTGCCATGCTGGATCAGTGTCTAATCCCTTACCCACCAAGCCAGTTCTGCTGAATGCCATTATTATGGAGTTCTCCTCTGCATTTCCTAGTAATTTGTGAAAAGTAAGTTTATAGCTCATCAGAATTCTCCAGAATATATAAATATTCTGATTCTAACAAACTATTTTATGTAGGTATATGTAACTTACTCTCATAGTGCTCCAAGATATCAGCCCACTTAAGTTGTCTGTCCATGTTGTAGGTGTTGTGTCTGTTTGATGGTGGTGGCCTGGAGGGGTTAGAACAAGGATCAAATTTATCAACTCAATTAATCATTAATCCTCTCAATTATTACCATTTTCCACTCACAGTACCAGTCACTCACTCTTGTGCATGTTGATTTACAAGCCCCTTCATTTACTTGCTTACTGCCAACTCACTCACTTGTGCACCCGCTCACTCACTCATTCACTCACCCACTCACACATGTTTATTCCAATCCACTATTCCATTGAACATAATCGTCAGACTTAACCATGTTCATGTAGAACCCATTTGTATTAATCCACTGGTTGATAAAGGCCTCTCAATGCCTCATGGATGATGAGGGTTATGTAACCATACTTAAAAACGCTGGTCAGTGTGGGTTGGTGAAGGTCGGGGAGACTGCAAAAGAAAATATATTTCTGCACTGCCCTCCAATGCTCACAATGACTATTACACCATTTATAGCACGTGGTGGCCACCCAATGCTAGGACATCCAATCACTCCCCAAGCTAGACTCTGCTTAGCTTCTGAGACCTGATGAAATCAGGAACATAACGGGTAATCTATTCAGAGGTCAACCAATCGAATTACCTGAGTAATATCCCTCGCCCAAACATCAAAATACTATTACTCAAGCATAACCCGAACACCTGATAGGCAACCCTAACCCGTCATACCGAACACTAACCCTTAATACACAAACCCTAATACACAACCGTAACTCTAAGTTCTAAACCGTAACTGTATCACACTTGCCCGTATGGCAAACTCCAACCTCTAATTATAACTGTGAACTCTAACCCTTCACTCTATCCCCAAACACTAAAACTCAGCCTGTAGCCCATAACCACAACTTTTCACCCCTAATTATTAACAACGATCCCTGATCATTTTTAAAACGCCCGTATCGGGCTCACTTTTCAGATGTGATGAAGACCAGGCTCACAACTGACGAGATTAACTTTACTTTTATCACCGGTTGTGCATCTTTTAAAAACTAGAATGCGAAATAATCGCGTCCAGTTGCACATTATTTAATTGTAAATGCATTTACATAATTTTGCTTTACAAACAATGTTTTCCATCAATTAAATAATTGTTGAATAACAAGACAAAATGCAGGAGTATCTGCATTATTATGAAAAAAACTATTGTAACATTTACAATATTATAGAAATAAGAGAGAAAATAATTAATTGTGTCAAGCAGACGATCATACAATGTAACACGTAAATTAACAATTGGGAATTGTTTAATGATTAATGTTCACCTCTTTTGCATGCCGTTTCTATTTGAAACTAATTCTCACAACAATGTAAGAAATATCTACATCAATATTAATTCTACCGTCAAGAATCCAAAAATCACAATATCCACGACATTGTAGTTTGATTTTATAATAACATTTGCTAAAATTATATATTTAAACGTATTTGTTACAACACGTTACCATAAGCTGAGCTAAACCCCCAAACCCCTCATGCTCATGTAGTGAGTGAGACCCCCACACCCTTGAAAGCCTCAATGAAAACCCCATTAACACGCAAACAATCCTTAAACCACCCCTTTCAGGCTCACCGGTTAAATGATGTGCAGGCTGACAACTGCTGAGATTAATTTCAGTTTCATCAACAGTAGTGGAGGCTTTAATAACCACGAGGCTAAATAATCTCACGTTTATTTTAGCTGAGACAAGAAACACAGCGACCAATAAACACAGCTCTTCAATATGAATGACACGTTGTGCATGACGTCATAGATATCATGATGTCAAAGGTACCACCCACATGACTGTGACATCACAGACTGGAGACAACTACGTCGTCAGCCAGGATCTCACCTGAACAGCAGACCCCTTCCTAATGTTAAATGTAATGTAACTCAGATTATTTCGGGCACAATTGTCCCAGTAATAAGAAAATGATGATTGTGTACATTTTATTCGTAATCTAGATGACTTAAACAGGCTCGTTATCAACGTTTTGAATGGTTACACGGTTACGGTCTAAACAATGTTAGAAACAGCAATATATGAAGTGATATTCCAAGTTACGAATCTAATTGTCTTAATTTGATGGCAGACAATCCAATTACCACAATATTATGAATATTTGAGTCTAGTTTGAGGTGACAATGTAAAATTATATTTTTAAAATGGCATCTTATGAAAAAAACTATTGTAACATTTACAATATTATAGAAATAAAAGAGAAAATCATAAATTGTGTCAAGCAGATGATCATACACTGCATTACAAATTAACAATTGGGCATTGTTTAATGATTAATGTTCACCTTTTGCAAGCCGTTTCTATTTGAAACTATTTTTTAAATCAATAATCAGTCACATAAAACGACAGTCAGAAATATCCACATCAATATTAATTCTACCGTCAAGAATCCAAGAATCACAATATCCACGACATTGCAGTTTGATTTTCTGATAACATATGCTAAAATTGTATATTCAAAAGTATTTGTTACAACACGTTACCTTAAGCTAAGCTAAACCCCCAAACCCCTCATGCTCATGTAGTGAGTGAGACCCCCACACCCTTGAAAGCTTCAATAATAAACCCGATTAACACGCAAACAATCCTTAAACCAGCCCTTTCAGTTTGATTTTCTAATAACATTTGCTAAAATTATATATTTAAACGTATTTGTTACAACACGTTACCATAAGCTGAGCGAAACCCCCAAACCCCTCATGCTCATGTAGTGAGTGAGACTCCCACACCCTTGAAAGCCTCAATAATAAACCCCATTAACACGCAAACAATCCTTAAACCACCCCTTTCAGGCTCACCGGTTAAATGATGTGCAGGCTGACAACTGCTGAGATTAATTTCAGTTTCATCAACAGTAGTGGAGGCTTTAATAACCACGAGGATAAATAATCTCACGTTTATTTTAGCTGAGACAAGAAACACAGCGACCAATAAACACAGCTCTTCCAATATGAATGACACGTGGTACATGATGTCATAGACATCATGATGTCAAAGGTACCACCCATATGACTGTGACACAGACTGGAGACAACTATGTCATCAGCCAGGATCTGACCTGAACAGCAGACCCCTTCCTAATGTTAAATGTAATGTAACTCAGATTATTTCGGGCACAATTGTCCCAGTAATAAGAAAATGATGATTGTGTACATTTTATTTGTAATCTAGATGACTTAAACAGGCTCGTTATCAACGTTTTGAATGGTTACACGGTTACGGTCTAAACAATGTTAGAAACAGCATAATATGAAGTGATATTCCAAGTTACGAATCTAATTGTCTTAATTTGATGGCAGACAATCCAATTACCACAATATTATGAATATTTGAGTCTAGTTTGAGGTGACAATGTAAAATTATATTTTTAAAATGGCACCTTATGAAAAAAGCTATTGTAACATTTACAATATTATAGAAATTAAAGAGAAAATCATAAATTGTGTCAAGCAGATGATCATACACTGCTACACAAATTAACAATTGGGAATTGTTTTGCATGCCGTTTCTATTTGAAACTAATTTTTACATCAATAATCAGTCACATAAAACGACAATGTCAGAAATATCCACATCAATATTAATTCTACCGTCAAGAATCACAATATCCACGACATTGCAGTTTGATTTTCTGATAACATATGCTAAAATTGTATATTCAAAAGTATTTGTTACAACACGTTACCTTAAGCTAAGCTAAACCCCCAAACCCCTCATGCTCATGTAGTGAGTGAGACCCCCACACCCTTGAAAGCTTCAATAATAAACCGGATTAACACGCAAACAATCCTTAAACCACCCCTTTCAGTTTGATTTTCTGATAACATATGCTAAAATTGTATATGTAAGAGTATTTGTTACAACACGTTACCTTAAGCTAAGCTAAACCCCCAAACCCCTCATGCTCATGTAGTGAGTGAGACCCCCACACCCTTGAAAGCTTCAATAATAAACCCCATTAACACGCAAACAATCCTTAAACCACCCCTTTCAGGCTCACCGGTTAAATGATGTGCAGGCTGACAACTGCTGAGATTAATTTCAGTTTCATCAACAGTAGTGGAGGCTTTAATAACCACGAGGCTAAATAATATCACGCATATTTTAGCTGAGACAAGAAACACAGCCACCAATAAACGCAGCTCTTCCAATATGAATGACACGTGGTGCATGACGTCATAGACATCATGATGTCAAAGGTACCACCCACATGACTGTGACATCACAGACTGGAGTCAACTACGTCATCAGCCAGGATCTGAATGTAATGCAACTCCTATTATTTACGGCACAATTGTCCCAGAAATAAGAAAACGATGATGGTGAAAATTGTATTCATTTTCTAGATGACATACACAAGCTAGTTAGCAAAAGTTTAAATAGATACACGCTTGCGGTCTAAACAAAATATCAGGGAATATGCGAAGCAACGAATCTAATTGTAATTTGGTGGCAGAAAATCAAATTATCACAATATCATAACCATTGTAGCCTAGTTTGTGGTGAAAATCAAATTATCACAATATCATAACCATTATAGCCTAGTTTGTGGTGAAAATCTAATTATCACAATATCATAACCATTGTAGCCTAGTTTGTAGTGAAAATCAAATTATCACAATATCATAACCATTGTAGCCTTGTTTGTGGTGAAAATCTAATTATCACAATATCATAACCATTGTAATATAACCATAACCGTTGTTTCTCTTCAACGTGAATTTACCGAAAAAACTAAGAATATGAATTACTGCAGTCACGAAAGCTTTAAATCAAAATTCATTGTAGCCTAGTTTGTGGTGAAAATCTCACATTTTTTTTTCATTTTATTTTTATAGCACTACTGTAAAATGTACAATAATATAGAAATAAACGTGAGATCCTCAGAAATTGAGTCGAGCAGACAATCATACACTACAACACATAAATCAACAGTTGCGAATTGTTTCATAATTAACTGTAACCTTCTTTGCATGCCGTTTAAATTTGAACCTATTTTTTACATCAATAATCAGTGGCATGAAACGAGAATATAATAAATATTCGCAATAATATTAATTCTACCGTCAATAATCCAAACATCACAATATCCACGACATTGGAATTCGATTTTTTTTAAATAAAATATGCCAAAAAATAACCCGTACCCATGACCCAAGCCGAAACCTACAACCCCTCACTCTTATGTACTGAGAGAGGCCTCCACTTCTTTGAAACCCTCAGCAACAGACCTCATAAATATCCATGAAATCATATTCTTTGGGTCTTTCGGTAGTCACGTAGATAAGTTGAAAGAAAATAATTTTTAAAAATAACAAAAAAACTACGACGTTTTGATCGTCATCAGGAGGAGAAAAGAGGAAAGCTGCTGAGGCAAAACAGTCTGCGACAATTCTGTAAGCAGCCAGGCACTTAAACGAAGGGCAGACCCCTTCCCAATGTTGAATGGAATGCAACTCGTATTATTTCTGGCACAATTATTCCAGAAATCAGAAAACGATGACTGTGGACATTTAATTCATATTCTAGATGCGAGTGGGGACCGGTGGCGCAGCGGTGAGCGCACTGTGTGAGAATGTGGAGATTGGTGGCGTAGTGGTTTGCACATTGTGTGAGGGGGGAGTGGTGGCACCGCGGTTAGCACACCGAGTGAGTGGGGAGCGGTGGGCACGGTGGTTAGCTATAAATGCTCCGATACGTGTGGCATTGCCTTTGTACTGTTCGCCTTTTGGCGATCTCTGGTGTAGGCCAATCAGTTTCAAAGACAATTCAAATATTATCAGAGCATGTTTGTTTGCATATTCACCACAAGTACCGTGTGTGGTTAATGCAGACTTGATTCATTGCAACAGGTTTCTAATTGGTTGTTTGAGCATTTTAACACCACTTCCTGTTTTACTGCCAGAAAGGGTAAAACCTTTTGTTATTTTTCACACTGATTCTGGAAAAAGGTCCCATGATACAGCTTGTTTGGCTGGATGGGGCTAAATGGATGTGTCATAGGCTAGAAGAGAGATGGAATGATGTGGTACAGAAGGATGTGGATGGAGCTAATTGGACTTTGATGACTTGTACCAACAGTGTCAAAATCGGCCTCTGTGGAGGAGGTTTTCATATAAAGTCTTATAACTGTTTTCACAAGATCCCTAATCTCAAGCAAAAAGCCACCAAACACGAACATGTGACACATTTCAATGTTTATTTACCCGATTGCTACTAAGCATGCATCAATTTCCAATTGCAGTCGACAGACACATTATGGTTTGATGTGGAAAATAGACTGTTGCAGAGTGTGAATACGATGTTCAAATATATATATTTTTGAGAGCAGCTTACAGTCTTTTACATGATGAAGGATCATTGCCATTTATCATCCCGACCAGTAAACCATCTTAACCAATCAAATATGCTATGATTTTTGGAATACCATGAAACACTATTAAAGTGTTCATTTTTGTACATATTTTCATGAAATGTTTCCAATAGATGCTTATATAGTTTTCTTACACGCGTCATGTAGTTCACTATAATAATGGTTTTGATATCACGCCATGTACACAGGAGCGTCTCAGATAAGGGGCGTCTCAGATAAGTGCCATGCAGCACATTTCATGAGGTTATCTAAATTAAATTTTTTGCAGGCTCCTTGTGCAAACCAGTCTTGTTTTCACGTCGTTAGTAAAGCAAAACTCACAAACTCATGGACTGTGTTGACCGGGGGAGGTGAAGATAATCACCAATAACCTTGCCATGGACATACTCTAAGACAACCTCTGTAAAGGACGTTCTCCCTGTGGAACTCATCATCCCTTCTGGATGCCCCGATCATTGCAGTGGTCCCCTAGAAGGCCAATAGACCCCCTCTGAGTACCCCGACTGCTCAACATCCATGGCAATTAATGTATGGGAGATGCGAGTTGATGACCCAGGTCAAAATAAAACAAGAATATAAATGTATCATACGTAGTTTGGACAACAATCACTTTGCTATCATGTATAATCAGGTTGGGCCAAATATTTAGACAGTGCATTCATTGTCCATTGTGTCAGTTTTGAAAGAATTAAGCAACATTGAAAAATAGCAAGCTCTGTCTTCATCTTCTGCCAATGCCAACATCATGCTCATGTTTGCTTTGCCAGGCCCGTTGACATGTGTGGCAAACCCAAAAGTTAAAAACGCTATTGACAACGCATGTAAAAAAAAGACTTTTCTGATTTGACCCAAAATCCGTGTTCACTTGGAAATCATTTTTGCATTATGGTGCAGTTAAAATATAGTATTCAGCTCATTAAATTAACCTTTAAACATTAACTTTAAATCAGTTTTTGAAAAATATATTTATTGCCTTAATTAATTATTTTGATGTATAGTTCCCATAATATTTATATCCCTGGTCTATAGTATTCTGCTTGTGCAGAAATGTGTAAGAGACTACTGCATGTTCTGGTGAATCCAGTCCATGAACTTGGCGACGGTGCGCTAGACACCTGGCTGGTAAGCCCGTGCACAGCCAACGCCCCAGCTGGCGATTCCAGAAAGGAACCAGCGGCCGTTTGAGTCCTGGCAAACAAAGGGCCCCCCAGAGTATCCCTGCAACAGACACACACGACACCAATGTTAGAAGTTTACTGACTGACAAGGAGGCATGATGGAGCGCTGATTACAATGACCCAGTATAGGAAATGGCATGTCATGATACCAAAGAAGGCATATCAGAAGGTCCAATAAGTAGGTTTAAATGTTCAGTGCAAAGAGCAGTAGAACTGAGAGGCAGGCTTGAAATGTTGTGGGACTGGGATCCTGAATGAGGACTTTGTTGTGGAAGGCCCATTCAGGACATGGCATTAAAACTCCGCTCTCCTCTTACTTAAAAACAAACAAATGTCACAAAGGGTGATTAATGCACTCAGCAGTGACTTATCTGTGTGCTCCAGTTTCCTTCCACATATATACACTCACTAATTGGCTGGCAACATCTGGACATATATAGAAATGCAGGGCAATTGTTGGCGCAGGCTCACCTCCCTTGCAATATTCCAGCTTGGTCTTTGGCTCCTCAGCAATTCTGAGATGCAATTATCATGAACGACGCTATATAAAATGAATCGCTATATATACTTTTAAATAGCTTAGCAAATGTGCTAAATTATCAGTGACAATTTGCTTCATTCGGAAAAGCCACATAGATCAGAAGGCTGGGAATGCGTTCACGTCGTGCTGAACAGAGAGCTGTGCGAGTGACTCGAAGCGTGGCTGCCCCTGTGGCGCCCCAGCTGATGCCCGCATCGCTCGTGCCACTCTCCTGGACCACCGAGTCGTGGAACTACCCGCGGGACCCTGAGTCGATGCGACTCGTGTCATTGAGGGAGTGGCCGCAGGGCAAGTGAATGTCGGGTGCCCACAACTTGATTGGCATTATTTTCTATTGGCAAGCTTTAGGCAACCCTGTGATGAATTTGTATGTTTGTCTATAGGATACATTCATCATAGTAACAGGACTTTTCTTACCAAAATTTGTTCTTAATTATCATGGGAACTCAACACGTTCGTAAATAACAATGACCTTAAAATTAAATAAAAATGGAAAAATGTAGACTTTTGGGCAATGGCCCTTTTTCATTGTACAAATGGGGGACGGACCATTGCCCGAAACGTTGCATATAATGTTGTGTCTATTGAGGCCACAACATTACTGACTAATGTGTTGAGCTTTTTAGTTAATTGTTCTTGGGTACCACTGCCAACGCAGCAACAGCATTGCCAAATAATAATGTATCATCCGGTTAACTTATTAGCACTCCATACTGCTCAGTCTGGGTCAGCGAAGCATTGAACCAGTTCAGATTTTGCTTTCCACTGATACTAGCCATGACTGGTTATCAAACTCATGTGGCTGGCTTCCACAGCAGAGCACGCTGAACAACACTGCCATTGCCGTGAATATTACATGTTTATATTATTATTATAACATACGATACTTGTTTCCTACCACGTGTGTTGATCTCGATTTAAAGCTTTCGTGACTGCAGGGATTAATCTTCTTGGTTTTTTCGGTAAAGTCACGTAAAAGGGAAATAATAAAATAATAATAAAACATAATAAAATAAAATTATCACGACGTTTTGGCCACAACACAAGCAGCCGTCCTCAGGGGAAGAAACAGAGCTGTCGGAAAGACAGCGCTCCAATGAACACTGCTAAGCTTGGCAGCGTATTTTAAGCTGGATGGGAGGAGCAGAGCGCCTTGACAAAGGAGTTTACATATCAACAGAATAATTTTGCATTGAAGTAGCTATGTTAATGTGAGAGATTAGCAGGATGTTAAAGTCAGAAATTAGCATGTAACTGGGAGATTAGCATAATGTTAATGTGACGAATTAGCATGTAACTGGTCACGGAAGTGGCTATGTTAAAGTCAGAGTTTACATATCAACAGAAGAATTTAGTATACATTGAGGGAAAAAAGTATTTGATCCCCTGCTGATTGTGTACGTTTGCCCACTGACAAAGAAATTATCAGTCTATAATTTTAATGGTAGGTTTTTTTGAACAGTGAGAGACAGAATAACAACAACAAAAATCCAGAAAAACGCATGTCAAAAATGTTATAAATTGATTTGCATTTTAAGAGGGAAATAAGTATTTGACCCCCTCTCAATCAGAAAGATTTCTGGCTCCCAGGTGTCTTTTATACAGGTAACGAGCTGAGATTAGGAGCACACTCTTAAAGGGAGTGCTCCTAATCTCAACTTGTTACCTGTATAAAAGACACCTGTCCACAGATGCAATCAATCAATCAGATTCCAAACTCTCCACCATGGCCAAGACCAAAGAGCTCTCCAAGGAAGTCAGGGACAAGATTGTAGACCTACACAAGGCTGGAATGGGCTACAATACCATTGCCAAGCAGCTTGGTGAGAAGGTGACAACAGTTGGTTTGATTATTCGCAAATGGAAGAAACACAAAAGAACTGTAAATCTCCCTCGGCCTGGGGCTCCATGCAAGATCTCACCTCGTGGAGTTGCAATGATCATGAGAACCGTGAGGAATCAGCCCAGAACTACACGGGAGGATCTTGTCAATGATCTCAAGGCAGCTGGGGCCACAGTCACCAAGAAAACAACTGGTAACACACTACGCCGTGAAGGACTGAAATCCTGCAACGCCCGCAAGGTCCCCCTGCTCAAGAAAGCACATATACATGCCGTCTGAAGTTTGCCAATGAACATCTGAATGATTCAACTCGCCGTGTTTGGAGGAGGAATGCTGCCTATGACCCCAAGAACACCATCCCCACCGTCAAACATGGAGGTGGAAACATAATGCTTTGGGGGTGTTTTTCTGCTAAGGGGACAGGACAACTTCACCGCATCAAAGGGACGATGGACAGAGCCATGTACCGTCAAATCTTGGGTGAGAACCTCCTTCTCTCAGCCAGGGCATTGAAAATGGGTCATGGATGGGTATTCCAGCATGACAATGACCCAAAACACACGGCCAAGGCAACAAAGGGGTGGCTCAAGAAGAAGCCCATTAAGGTCCTGGAGTGGCCTAGCCAGTCTCCAGACCTTAATCCCATAGAAAATCTCTGGAGCGAGCTGAAGGTTCGAGTTGCCAAAAGTCAGCCTCAAAACCTTAATGACTTGGAGAAGATCTGCAAAGTAGAGTGGGACAAAATCCCTCCTGAGATGTGTGCAAATCTGGTGGCCAACTACAAGAAACGTCTGACCTCTGTGATTGCCAACAAAGGTTTTGCCACCAAATACTAAGTCATGTTTTGCAGAGGGGTCAAATACTTTTTTCACTCATTAAAATGCAATCAATTTATAACATTTTTGACATGCGTTTTTCCGGATTTTGTTGTTGTTATTCTGTCTCTCACTGTTCACATAAACCTACCATTAAAATTATAGACTGATAATTTCTTTGTCAGTGGGCAAGCGTACAAAATCAGCAGGGGATCAAATACTTTTTTGCCTCACTGTATATATAAATAAATAGTGCATATTTAGTGTATCATTGAGTGCATGTTTACGTGCTCTAACCCAAAAATCTCGATTATGGACTCAAAAAACCGCTGGGAGACTTCTCACTCAGACCCGTAGCAAGACGATATCTCCCCAATATTCAAATTGTTCAAATATCCCCCGAACCAGCCCAGGATAAATTTAAAGATCATACTCGGCATTCTGAAGGTCCTCCGTGGCCTGACAATGATCACGTTGCCATGTTTACGCTTCTTACAAATATTTTTGCCCTGTTGAATCGATCACCAAACCCAAGTGACGGTAATGTTACGGTAAAAAAAACTCAGTGGGTGACCTCTGGGCACAGCATGACCTTGCAAACAGACGACCAATCGAGTTAAATAAACATGGGAAACGCACCTCGATGAACAGGCTGACTTCCCTGTGTGTTCGGACAAACTCGCAGGCAAAACGAACATGTCCCGAATGCCCACGTCCTTCAGGAACTGCATCTGGAGGTGTTGGCACACCAATTGCATCACCTAACAAAAGAGGAAAACAGCAGGAACGACGTGAATACATCATCGCCATGCAGCAGTCTACGCCCGTCAATTTCTCACAGCGGTAGTAAGGTCCTTAGGTGTCTGGGAGCACAAGGCAGGTGCAGGTGGGTGAGTCATAATTTCCTTCCCTTACGCCAAAACTTATTTCAGGCTGTGCAAGAGATAATGACACAGGTGAATTGTCACAAAAGCCACTTAGAAAGCTGCCATGCTGTTAATGGTTAGTAAACTGAACTCACAGACCAGAGGTCGCTAAATGGGTACACCACAGTTAGCTGATCGGCAAGTCGTGTGTGATGCAGCAAAGTGTGGCTTTCAGCCGGCTCTTCCAACACATCTGGTCAACGTGGAAAAGTAGAATATGGGACCTTCCTGGTGTGGACTAATCAGTTTCAAAGACAATGCATATATTATCAGAGCATGTTTCCATGTTCACCACAAGTACGTGTGGTTAATGCAGACAGGATTCCTTGAATAAGGATTCTGTTTGGTGTTTTAACATCTTGACACCTGTTGTATTGCCAGAAAGGGTAAACCCTATTGTTATATGGAAAAGTAGACCAAATACTCGTAAAGAGTTCGCTCTCATGAAGGTCTTTTCACCAGTGGTGGTGTGACCAAGCAATTGCAGAGCTGCACTTTTATATAAGTCAGGTCAGAGCCAGATACACATTGGAGGATAAACATCCCACGGTGGCTGGGCAATTGTTGTGCAATAATGTCAGGTCAAACTTACTTAGAATATTTACAGGTGCATTTTATTCATGCCGTATATATTAATGCACACATTGTGTAGTAGTATTATTAAACTCACCTTTAATGACGATGACCATAAACATGATTAAGAGTAACTATTAATGAATGTGCGACTGTACGATGTGGACGTAGCGGAGGGGCCCCCCACGGTGAGCGGTGACGCAACGCGCGCAGTGGCCCGCGTCACGTGGTTGGCACCTCACGTGCACAGAGCGAGGCAGGCAGAGCCAGAGGGGGGTGGGGCGGCGATGCCTAGGTGACGTTGGCGTCCTCGCGGTCTACTCCACGGTAAAGCTGCGTGTCACTTGGTGACCCCCCCACCGCCTCTTACTGGACACCTGTGAGTGAGAGCTTGATAGCGCTTCGGATTTCTCCAGGGTCAAAACAGATTTTGATTCCGAGTACAGTGTGCACAGCACCTGTACGACGGGTCCTCTTTTAACGCAGTAGATGCGTTCCTGAAAAGTGCCGCGCTAAGCGAAAATATTTCCCCCGTAATGAATGTCCACGCGCAGTCAGAATTGGGTTACAAATAACTTGGGGGGACGCCGCCGCGTTACCGTCTCGTCTCGCTCAACCGCGCAGCTCAAGAAAGTCGCCTTATGGCGGTGCGCGTTCCCTAAATGAAGGCAACCGCGTTATAGCGTGAACACGCGGGACAGACCCAGTTGTCGTGTGCGGGTCAACTCCATGAGATAAACTTGCTGCCGACTTCATGCGTTGTATACGCCCAGTGCTCAGCCAATTGTTGTGAGCGTCGCTCCTCTGCCCTCTGTTGTTAATGGAGGGAGACTGCACCCAACTGCCAAGTATCATCCTTCGTGAGCCTCTTCAAAACGCTGATCTTGACACCGCTGGAAGCAGCCATTGGCCTTGACCTCACCCCACAACAGTGCAAGTTTAACCGCTCAACATTAAAACACAACGATGGATCACTTGCACCAATCGCACAGCATCACAGCGTTGACTCTCAGCTGTTGCTTGTGTAGAGGGGGTCAGATTGTCCAGACATTCGGTTGATACTAATAGGGTTTATTTGCCAGTATTGCAGATTATTTGAATTCCATTTGTTTGGGCGTCAGGGTGGTGCAGTGGTCACGCCCGTGCATGGCATCTTCTGAAGGAGTGCCTGGCTTCGCTTTCCTAATTCTGGTCCCTTTCTCTGCAAGGGTTTACTCCCATAGCAAAACAACAACAAAAACATACACTGTAACTGGTACTAGTCAAACATCTGGGATTGTTTTTGTTATGCTGCCTTGCCCAAAATGGCATTTGGTGATAAAAAAATTTGGCAGGAATTGATGCACTAATGCAATTTGAACTCTTATATATTTTTATTTCATGACTTGCTTAGCGTTCATATTCTTGGTTCTTTCCGTAAAGTCACGTAAATAGAAAACAAGAAATAAAATTCAAATTAAATAAAAAAAATCAATAAAAAAACAAATAAAAAATAAATTGAAAATAATAAAAGCAAAAAACCCAGGACGTTTCAATCGCAACACAAGCGGTCTTTATTTTATTGTTTTTGTTTGGTGTTTACGTGACTTTACCGAAAGAACCAAGAATATGAATTCCTGCAGTCACGAAAGTTAAGTCAAAATTTGCTTCGCGTTCCTTTACTTTGCCCTCCTATCTGTTTGTATTGTTGTTTGTTGTTGTAACTTTCTGACTCGCCCCGACTGGACATCTGTGAAAAAGAGCTTAATAGCTCATCAGATTCGTCCAGCCTAATTAAAGATTCTGATTCGGACATTAACTGACCCAGTTTTCGCGTGGAGATCACGGCCAGGATGTGGAACAAAGGGACCCCCGGTCACACTCACGTGGAATTCCTAGGGCATTGCACAGCATTTAAATGGACTAGTTTTGTGAGATTGAGTGGTGGCTTAGGGAAGGCCTTTATTCAACAATGTATATCATGGCCGATAAGAATTTGTATAGTCATACACCATAGCCCACGATTTCCTGCACCGTTCATTCACTTGAGGAGACTGCGCATGGTGGAGATGGATGACCCTCGGTATCCTGTCCCAAAGTGATTCCAGTGGTTCAGGTAGTGGAAGAGTTGCTAGAGCTTCTGGTTCTTGCCGAAGCCTTGTGACTTTGGGATGAGAGCGTGGTAGGATGAGTGAAGCGTAGAGCTAAAGCTCCTGGAACATCCTGTACCCAAACAACACCAAACATTCAAAATCTTACAATGCTGCTGTTCCAGCACGAACAACATAACAATGAACAACATATTCTTAGTTTTTTCGGTAAAGTCACGTTGAAGAGAAACAACAAAATAATAAAATATATATAAAACAATAAAAAATTCTCACGACGTTTCGACCATAACTCAAACGGTCGTCTTCAGAACAAAATTCTACTCACCTGGTATCGACAATCAAGGGTATTTCCCTGTCCCCAGACGACCTGCTTGTCAGTTTTGATGTAGTTTCCTTATTCACCAAGGTTCCTGTACCTGACACCATTGCAATCATTGAATACTTGGTTCATCAAGGACTAAACACTGAGGTACCCCCCCTGGTGAGACATTGTTTAACCAATACATACTGCACTTGGAATGGAACTTTCTACAAACAAACTGAGGGCACCCCAATGGGCTCCCCCCTTTCTCCAGTTATAGCTAACATTTTCATGGAGAAATTTGAGACTGACGCCATCCAGACTGCCACTCTGCGCCCAACCTTATGGAAGAGGTACGTGGATGACACTTTTGTCATCTGGCCACATGGCCGGCCTGCTCTAGACCAATTCTTCGACCACATCAATTCCATACACCCAGCCATCAGATTTACCATGGAAGTGGAAATAGATGGCAAGATACCTTTTTTGGATGTCCTAATTAAAAAGAGACCTGATGGTTCAATGAGCCACTCTGTCTACAGGAAAGCTACCCATACGGATGCTTATCTGAAACCGGATTCCCACCACCATCCATCACAGAAGAATTCTCTCATCAAGACTCTGTATCATAGAGTCCAATGCATATCCGACCAGGAACACACAAGCAGTGAACTCAAGCACGTACACCAAGCTCTTAGGGCTAATGGTTACTCCGACTATACAATCCGCAAAGCTATCACTCAAACCATGAAGAAGAACCCTCTTGAGGAGCCTTTCAAAACCATCACTTTACCCTACATTGCTGGGATCACAAAAAAAGATCTCCAAAATCTTGAATAAACACAAGATCCAGGTCCATTTCAACACATTACATAAAATCCGTGATCTGGTTCCGTCTGTAAAAGATGTGATTCCGGACATACAATACCCTGGTGTCTACAAACTAAGTTGCCTCTGTGGTAGTAGTTACATTGGAGAAACCAAACGCCATGTCTCGGACCGCATTCGTGAACACAAAGCAGACCTTAAACACGGTAGGACCAACACCTCGGCCGTGGCAGATCATTGTTATAATTCAGTAGGCTCACATGTCATTGACTTTTCCAAGACAGAGGTTCTTTGTAAGCCATCTGGCTTCCATGAGAGATTCGTTCATGAGGCTATCCACATATACAAGCACAGAGACAATTTCAACCGAGAAGATGGATTCTATCTTAGCAATCATTGGAAAGATTTGATAAACCATTTCAGGTCTTAATTGATTGTTCACGCTTACAGTGGCTTTCAGACAGCATACATTATACAAAATTTCGTCTCCCCCCTCCACTTTTCAGAATATAGATGGACTAGTCCTGGGTAAACTGCCAAATCGTTGCGCGTGGCACTAACGGTTTTTATAAATAAATAAATGCGCCGTTTAAAAATTAATTTATGCGAACCAACACACCTGAAGACGACCGTTTGAGTTATGGTCGAAACGTCGTGAGAATTTTTAGTTGTTATATATATTTTATTATTTTGTTGTTTCTCTTCAACGTGACTTTACCGAAAAAACTAAGAATATGAATTACTGCAGTCACGAAAGCTTTAAAATCAAAATGAACATTTTCACAAATTCAACGTAATGCAGGTAATTGAGTGGCTCGAGGTTAATTTCAATGTCAGAGCACCGAGCCAATGCCATTGAGGTCCTCCGTTCAAAATTCAGTGAGCCATCTATCAACAAACGTTCCTGCGAATTGAGGGCAGGAATGCTGTGGTCTCAACTTGGTCACCAATGGCTGCTCAGTAAGCATAATGTCAAATGTGTTTTTGTTCACTGAAGCATATCCCAGCTCTGAGGGTTTGAATTCCATTTGACGTGTAATGAATTATCTTCAGCTTGGATTCCTGGTAAAGCACATCAGTGGCAACTTGTCTCTGAACCAGGGGTTCCTTGTTCGACAAACTGAGTTTCTGGAACATTCAAGCATCCTCAAGCGCCGTGGATAAATAAGAGTTTTATCGTTCCACTATTGTTTTGTGCACCGTATCAGCTTTAACAGGATTTGCCCAAAAAGCCTTAGCAAGGAAGGATGAGTCTTTGTAAGTTAGCAAATATAGAGGGTGGAGACCTCAGCATGTAGAGATCTCAACCACAACTCTACCTGGTCTCTGTTATTTATTTAATGAGCCAGCCCTTGCCACAGAGGTTATACGAATGAACCTTGCATGCCACAGACAGGGCAGTGAACGGCAGTTGCTGCTATTGTTTTGGTTGTTTGTAGCTTTTTTTACCCAGCGATGGCAAGCTCGTACTCCGAGTGCCTATAGAAGGAGGCTGGGTCAAAGATCACGGGCCCTTCATTAATCTCTGCAGCGTTCCCAGTCCATAGGTCACCGTGGAGCAGTGCCGGAACCACCTCTACATCCCGGAAAAAAATCCCCCAACTGAAGCTGCACACCACGCAAAAAACAACACCACTTTATTCATGATAACGTTGTTTTCGAGTTAGATCGCATAAATTTACATGCGTCGTACACCCACCTCCAATTGCCATTAGGCAATTGCCAGAGGCCAGAACGCTTCTGGCAATTGCTTGATGATGCTGGGTGTAATCATCAGCGAAAGGTCGTACTCGTTTGAAAATGTTCTGCGTTTCCTCTCTAACACACCAGAGTGCCGAAGCAATAACATAAATGGCACGTTCTGTTCATGTCAGAAACATTACTAATGGGCTGTGTTGGGTGGATGTGGGTGTACGATGCATTTACACTGACACGATCTAAGCCAAAAAAAACTTTATCATGAATAATATTGGTCGCGAAAGCCTGCGTGTGAAACACCACTTTACCTTTAAAGTCACCTCGAAAACCCACTGCGATCAAATGGGTTTCCCATATGGCTGTGCACATGATGAGCTACACTGCTGCATGTATTAACTCTTTCCTGCTCCGAGATGACTGCAAGTTGCGGGGTGCATCCCGTTCACCGCTGAATCTCGTGTACGTCATCGGAACGTAATAGGAAGTAAATATTAAAAAACTTTATTAGTACCGAGGATCCCACAAGGCCGTGCGGGAAGGTGTGTAGCACAGTTTGGTACCAGCTATAACAGAGTGCTGTCCTGTCGCTACGGTGCTCTGTGGCGAGTACAATGTCTTTAAAAACAACGGCGCTATTCCTCTCTAAATAAAATTACCGCTGAACCGCTTGCGCGTCCCGAGATTCGGTGAACGAGACCCATCCTGAAATGAGCAGTCGTCTCGGAACAGGAAAGGGTTAAGGGCGAGAGTGAAACAGCTTACGAACCTGAAGCCGAGACCAGAGCTCGCGGGTTTCCCGTTCACCGTAGTCCTTCTCTATCATGTCCAGCTGAAGCTGCAGTCGCTGCCGTGAGAAGAACGTCACCCAGTCCTCCTGCCACTCATTCAGCTGGTGGCATAAATATAGTTTTATTACGGACATTTAGAAACATAAGCAAATAATACCTACTTTATTTGGCCAATCCTTGACCTAAAACAGGGATATTCACTCATTTTCGGAGGGGGGCCACTTTCGCGAATAAGACATTATCAGTGAAAGAGCCACCTCACATTTAAAACCATTGGGGGGTTTGACAGCATGATGGGGTGTTTTCACTTGTGTGTATTGTCGGGGACTGCACGTCAGGGGTCGCAGTAAAAAGGACACCAGGGACTGCCACCGGCCCGCGGGCCTTGCAATGAAGAACACGGACTTAAGATGTCACCCAGCAACGTTGAAATTTACGTACAAATGGCTGGGTAATTCTTAAGACATAATTCGACACTCATGTTATGTACCGATTATCATGCTGTAGTCTTTGAACATCTCATTTAAGCCACCAATTGATATCCTCATAAAAAATACAACAGCATTGATCCTAACGATAGGTTCTGCACTTAATTCCCACACCTCCGTTTAGCACGGTTGGCTATGTACGGTGGAAAGGAAGTTCAACATACATTCATACAAGTCTGTCAAACCTGGCTGAGTGTAATTGGTAATTAGCGAAAACATAACTGATTATGTGAACACTGGTTATGCAAGATCGATCTCTGAGGGAACTTGAGTGACATCTGGTGATGTCAGTTGTAACTGTGTGCCCTGTTATCAATGGTACAACTGTGTGCAATGGAAGAAAATATATGCATTTTTTTAATCAAATATATTGTTTTATAAATTTGTGTACTTATGCAAGATAAAATGTACGCCAATCTAGTTCTTTTTAAAATGTAACCTTAAACCAATGTTACCATCATCAGTGGTTAATAGACTATTACACAAAGGACTCTCATATTTCTACGATGTAATACTAATTAGACTGACATCTGA
Source organism: Petromyzon marinus (assembly GCF_048934315.1). Lineage (NCBI taxonomy): Eukaryota > Metazoa > Chordata > Hyperoartia > Petromyzontiformes > Petromyzontidae > Petromyzon > Petromyzon marinus. The sequence continues at coordinate 1,332,840 of NW_027423146.1, forward strand.
ACAACAGCTGATTTCACCGCTCCATGATAAAACTAATTTAATCAAGTAAACATTATTGCCGTTCCTATAAAACTTTGCTCACCCAGGCTGTCCTTCAACAAAAGGGTACATTAAATCTAAAATATAGTTTTTCTGGGTTAGATCGCATAAAAATAAATGAGCCGTTAAACCCACCACCACCTAACAGCCAATTAGTAAGGTTGTCACGTAAACGGAACATGCCAATCCGCTACTTGTACAGCAAACAGAAGTGTTGGAGAGAAAATCCACAACATTTACAATCTGAGTATGACGTTTCGCCAGTAATTACAACTATCATCATTAGGTGGACAGCCAAATTCGTAGAGAAATCCACCTGTTTCATTCCTTGGAGGGATAGATGTGATTACGTCACTTGTGAGCCCTTCACGAATTGGAATGTTCTGTTTATGTGACAAACCTTACGAATTGGCTGTGTCGGTGGTGGCGGGTTTAACGACAAATTTATATTTCAACGATCTAACCCAAAAAAAAACGATATTATGGATGATATTGGCCGCGAAAGCCTACGTGTTAAACGGGTATATTAAAATTTAAATGGGCTACAACCAGTTTCATGACTTTAAAGCGGAGATCACATGTGGGATGTAACCACAGCATATAGCCGTATGAATCCCACATACTCTACATCCTCCTGCCCAGGGTCCATACCTGTTGGGAGAAATTCAAGACTGAAATTTTTATCAAAATCTGTAAAGCACATGAGAACCTTAATTTAGCAGTCTCAAACTGACTGGGACCCCTGTCGTGACGGAGCAGCTGAACATTGCACAAAATCATCAACCCATATACAGATATATACCAAGGGTGACCAACTTTCCTGACCCTACCAGCAGCATACCATAATCTTCAGATGGCCGCGGGAGCCACAAGAGATAAAGATTAGCCATACAGAAGTTGACTCGTGTCGACTGGCTGTGGAATTTTGAGTTTAGAAATCTCAGTGCCCTGGGAGTACTCATGGCCTGCCTCCGATACCAGATTGTTCTCACTTCATATAAAGTTAAATTGAAGAGTTACAAATTAGCAGCGCCTCTGCAGAGCCACACTTGAACTGCCCAGGAGCCACATGCAGATGCCGAGCGATGGTCTGGCCAACCATGGTATTTTCTGTACATTATAGACTTGTAAATCTAGCGTATATAAAAAAAATTAGCTGAAAACATTTATTTGAGCATTTACTCTATTGCCCTTTAATGAATGAATAGCAAAACTACATGAACTCTCTCCTAAAGCCTTCTTTTGGCTAGCAGACCTTGACATTTATCTCCTGAACATATTGCGATTATATTCTTGGTTCTTTCGGCAAAGTCACGTAGAAGGGAAATAATACAAATAAAACATAATATAATAAAATTCTCACGACATTTCGGCCACAACGCAAGCAGCCGTCCTCAGGTGAAGAAACAGAGCTGTCGGAAAGACAGCGTCTTAATGAACACTGCCCAGTGTTCACTGCCCAGTGTTCATTAAGACGCTGTCTTTCCGACAGCTCTGTTTCTTCATCTGAGGACGTCTGCGTGCGTTGTGGCCGAAACTTCGTGAAAATTTTATTATATAATGTTTTATTTGTATTATTTTATTATTTCCCTTCCACGTGACTTTACCGAAAGAACCAAGAATATGAATTCCTGCAGTCACGAAAGCTTTAAATCGAAAAATATTGCGATTAGCAAAAATATAAAGGGACGCAATGTTGAATTCTCTAAGTCTCCTTTGCAGAAGAGTTTGCCCTGATGGACTTTCATATATTACCCAACATAATTCATATAAAAGTACATTGCACACACATGAACAATACAGTTCCCTTCATCACAAAGATGGCTAAAACAAAGAGATGTGATTAGGTGTGGAAAATCATGACCGCTGGCTCACTGGTTGTGTTCATGTATGAAATAATGACAGCATGTGTGTATCTCATTCACTAGCTCAATCGCTTGATTTTTACGATTAATAAACAGCTGTATGAAATGTGTGTTTGTTTACACACAAATCGCCTGTTTACACATATTCATTAGATCCGATTAGCATGCCTACTCTCAGTGCGAAGGAATGTCAACATAATACATAGTTGACATGATGCTAGGGTTGGATCGGTGGGCCTAGTTTTCCACATGTTTTACATTTTCATGATTCAATACCGATAGTTTTCTCTTCCTTGTGAAGCCTCTCTCCAATCTTCCTGTTGTGAAGGTGCATTTCAGCCAGATGCTGCCCCAACAAGCCTGAGCCCCTGTCAGAGTGTACAACACAATAGACCTGTCAAAGAAAACATTAACTTTATCATGTCAACAAACCCCAAGTAATAATTCATATGCAAACTAAACTACATCATATTTGTCCAGGTGGTCTGTGGCCGAGAACCTCGTTTGAAAATACAAATATATCAGTTCACATTCTGGTTTGGGTGACTCAAAACAATATTCTTCTGGGGTTTATACAATGAGTGTTACTTCCTGGGAAGTCAATCCTATGTAGACTATAAATGACACCATTTTTTATTTTACCAGAGCTATTTTTCAGAACCGACCTGGCCACAAATGATAGCCTAACGAAGTGGCTTATCACATGGAAATTTATAGCAGCCAAATGCTCAAAATACTCATGTTTCTAAATGTGCAGGGAAAAACTGGAGAAACTGGAGAAAACCCTGCACGACCACGGGGAAAACATGCAAACTTCAAATATACAGCAGGCGTCAAGGTCGGGATTGAACCTACGAAGTTCAATATACCAGGCGAGGTAGTTAACATCTCCTAGCCACCATGGCGCCCCATTCTCTGACTTATCCACCCACCCACCCACTCGTAAAGCCACCCACCCACTCACTCACCCTGCCACGTACTGAATCTCTAAACCAACAACTCAACCACCCACCCACTCATCCAACCTCTCACTTGCTAAACCAGCCACTCACCAACCCACCGACCCACTCATCCACCTATTCACTTTAAATAGTTCAACTACAATTGACTTAATTTAAATTCACCAGGTAAGGCCCACTGAGCTATACAGATCCTTGTCGGAAACGATGTGGCATACAAATGATAGCTCAAAGAAGTGGCTTATCACGTGGACATTTATAGCAGCCAAAGCCTCTAAATATATATTTCTAAATATGCATGAAAAACTCGGAGGTCCCAGAGAAAAATCCATGCAACCACAGGGAGAACATGCAAACTCCAAATATACAGGCGTCACGATCCGGATCGAACCCACGATGTCCTATACAAATGGCGAGGGAGTTAACATTCCGCTACCCTGGCGCTCCACTCTGACTCAGCCTCCCACCCACCCTCTCGCCTCCCACCCACCCACTCAAACACCCAGCCAAGCACTCATGAACCCAATCACCCTGGCACCCACTCAATCGCGAAACCCACTCACTCATCAACACACCCAGCCACTCACTTAACCACTTACCTACGAACCCACCTGCATACCCCCCACTCACTAACTCAACGACCCACTCACTCAACACTCCACTAACCCACCCACTCACCTATTCATGCCCCAAATCACACGCTGACCCATTCACCCACTTAATCTATACCTCATGCACTCACCCACCCACCTGCGCAGCAGCCACTTATCTACTCACCCACCCACTCATCCTGCCACCTACTCAACCTCTAACCCACCCACGCACCAAACTACCCACCTACCCAATCACCCATCCAATAAACTACAACTAAACTATTTTGTATTTTACCAGGTAAGCCCCACAGAGCTATATAAAACATTTTAGAAGTGATCTGGTTACAACTGATACGTGAACGAAGTGGCTTATCAAGCTGACATTTAGTGCAACCAAATCTTCTAAACAAATCTTGACTCTAAATGCGGAGGGATAAATCTGGAGGACCCGGAGAAAGATCCACGAGGACACAGGCAAAACATTAAAACTCATAATATACAGGCAGCAGGGTCAGAATCGAATACACGATTTCCTGTATACTCAGTGAGGTAGTTAATATCTCACCATAGTGGCACCCCGCTCTCTGACCCACTCACCCAATTACACACTAACTCACCCACTCAACCTCCCACATTAACTTACCCACCCACCAGTCACTCCCCCATTCACCCAACCACCCCCTCACTCACCCAACCACGCACCAACTCACCTACCCACTAACTCACCCACCCATCTTCTCCCGCACTCAGCCAGCCACCCACTCAATCACGTGCCGACTAACTTACTCACACACTCACCGACCAATACACCCATTCACCCACTCATTTCCCACCCACAATCTCACTACCCAAGCCAACCACCCAGTCCCTCACTCACTCACTTATTCAATCACTCACTACCCCACACACTCACCCAACCACTTGCTCACTTACCCATACGCTAACCCAACCACTCACTCACCGACTCACCCACCCACTAACTCATCAAAATTAATTCTCAACCACTCACCCAACCACCCACGCAATCTCATACCCACTAACTCACTCACCTACCCATTTATGCACTCACGCACCCACTTACTCCCTCACTCACTCACGCACCCACCAACCAACCCACCTACCCATCTCTTCACTCACTCACCCACCCACACAGTCAATCACTCACCTACATACCTACCCACTAATACTCACCCACTCATCCAACAACGAACTCACCAACCCACCCGCCGACTCACTCACTCAGGTACTAACCCACTCAACTTATAGCCCACACACTAACCACCTAACCACCTACCCACACACTCACTCACTCATCCACCCACCCAAACATCCACTCACCCACCCACTAATTCACCCACCCACTCACTCCCTCATCCATCCACTCACCTACTCGCCCATCCACTCACTTACTCAATGAGCCACTCACCTTCTCACCCAGTACTTACACATCAACTAACCCTGCCACCCACTCAATTTCTAACCCACCCACTCACCCAACCAGCTGCCCACTCCCTCAGCCACTCACCTACTTACCCACCCCACTTACACATCCACTTACCCTGCAATCCACTCAATTTCTAATCCCCCACTCACCCAACCACCCGCCCACTCATCTACTCACCCATTACCACGGAATTATTCACCCACCCATCAGTCAACCACCCAATAATTCAACCACTCACAAACTAAATCACCTATTAATTAAACCACCCACTACCTCAACCACCCACTAACTTAACCACCGAGCCACTCACCCACTCAGCAAGCCACCCACTACTATATCTCTAACCCAATATCTCACTCACCCACCGCCCACTCACCTACACACGTATGCACTCACACACCGCTCACTCACCTACACACTAAATTATGTTTATTTTACCAGGTTAGGTCCAATGAGCTACATAGCTCGTTTTCAAAACAACCTTCACCACAAATAAACCGACCATTAAAATTATAGACTGATCATTTCTTTGTCAGTGGGCAAACGTACAAAATCAGCAGAGGATCAAATACTTTTTTCCCTCACTGTACATTGCGGGGGTCACAAAAATATCTCCAAAATCCTGAATAAACACAAGATCCAGGTCCGATTCAACACAGTACAAAAATCCGTGATCTGGTTCCATCTGTAAAGGATGTGGTTCCAGACATACAGTACCCGGGCGTTTACAAACTAAAGTGCCTCTGTGGTAGCAGCTACATTGGAGAAACCATACGACATATATCGGACCCCATCCGCGAACATAAAGCAGACTTGAAACACGGTAGGACGAACTCGTCTGCCGTGGCAGATCACTGTTATAATTCAGTGGGCTCACATGACATTGACTTCTCCAAGACAGAGGTTTTTTGCAAGCCAACCGGCTACCATGAGAGATTCGTTCATGAGGCCATCCACATATACAAGCACAGAGACAATTTCAACCGAAAAGATGGATTCTGGCTTAGTAACCATTGGAAAGATGTTTTAAACCATTTCGGTTCTTAATTGATTGTATTTGATGGTGATTTTCAGACCGCAGACCTTTCGCTGGCACTGCCTCTTAATACTTCACACACCACGGTCAATGGTATGGTTTACAACATGTAGTATAATAATTAATAGTATAACATTGTAATGTTTAACATAACTCATAAGGCAATATATAGCATCGTAATTGCATAATGAATATACATCAGTGTGGTATATAGTAGTGTAATATCACAAGTCTAATAGTTTATAATCTAAAGTATAGGGTAGTGTAAAGTAATGCATTGTATAATTCAAAAGTGGAATTTGTCTATGATATAATGTTATACCATGTAAATTTTGATTTAAAGCTTTCGTGACTGCAGTAATTCATATTCTTAGTTTTTTCGGTAAAGTCACGTTGAAGAGAAACAACAAAATAATAAAATATATATAAAACAATAAAAAATTCTCACGACGTTTCGACCATAACTCAAACGGTCATCTTCAGGTGTGTTGGTTTGCATAAATGTATTTTTAAACGGCGCATTTATTTATATATATAAAAAGACGTTAGCGTCACGCGCAGCGATTTGGCAGTTTACCCAGGACTAGTCCATCTATATTTTGAAAAGAGGAGGGGGGAGATGAAATTTTATAATGTATGCTGTCTGAAAGCCAATGTAAGCGTGAACAATCAATTAAGAACTGAAATGGTTTATCAAATCTTTCCAATGATTGCTAAGATAGAATCCATCTTCTCGGTTGAAATTGTCTCTGTGCTTGTATATGTGGATAGCCTCATGAACGAATCTCTCATGGAAGCCAGATGGCTTACAAAGAACCTCTGTCTTGGAAAAGTCAATGGCATGTGAGCCTACTGAATTAGAACAATGATCTGCTACGGCCGAGGTGTTGGTCCTACCGTGTTTAAGGTCTGCTTTGTGTTCACGAATGCGGTCCGAGACATGGCGTTTGGTTTCTCCAATGTAACTACTACCACAGAGGCAACTTAGTTTGTAGACACCAGGGTATTGTATGTAAAAGATGTGATTCCGGACATACCCAGCCACTCACCTACTCACTCACCCTGCCACCCACTCCATTTCTAACCCACACACTCACCCAACCACCTCCAACTCCCTCAGCCACTCACCGACTCACCAAATTACCCACTACCCAAATAACTAATCATCCACCCACCCATCACTCAACCAAACAATAATAAAGCCACCCAATAATTAAACTACCCATTAACTCAACCACCCACTAACTCAACCAGGTTTATTTTACCAGGTAAGGCCCACTGAGCTATAAATATTGTTTTCAGAAGCACCATCGCCAAAAATTATAGCTCAAAAAAGTGGCTTATCATGTATACATTTATAGCAACCAACTCCTCTAAATACATGTTTCCAAATGTGGAGGGAAATATACAGGCATTAGGGTCAGGATCGAACCCACAACCTTCTGTATGCGAGGCGAGGTAGTTAACATATCGCCACTGTGGCCCCCCACTATATGACTCTCCCACCCACTAACCCACACAGTCACCCACTCACTTAAACACCCACCGTCACATGCATCCAGGCACTGACTCACCCAGCCACTCAGTACCCATAAACCCACCCAGGCACTCACCCATGCACTTGCCCACTCACCCACCCACCTAATTATGCACACACTAAACTAAATTTTTAAAAAAACAAATTTACCAGGTCAAGCCCACAGCAAAATAGATATTTTTCAGAAGCCACGTGACCACAAATAACAGTTCAATGAAGTGGCTTTTCACGTAGAAGCTAAATTCTACAAATGCATGTGTCTAAATGCAGCAGGACAACCCGGAGAACTCTGATTAAATGTCACGCTACCACAGGAACAACATGCACACTCCAAATTTCCAGGCGTCAGGGTCGGGATTGAACTCACAACCTCCTGCATAAAATACGAGGAAGTTAACATCTCGCCACAATGGCACTCCACTATCTGACGTAGCCACCCACTCACCCACCCACTCACAACAAACCCACTCAACCCTGACAACTACTCAATCTCTAACCCACCAACCCAAGCACACAACAACCCACCTACCCATTCACCAACCCAGCCAATAAACTAAACTAATTTTATTTTACCAGGTAAGGCTCACAGAGCTATATACTGTACATCGTTTTCAGTAGTGACCTGGTTACAAATGATAGGCCAACGAAGTGGCTTATCACGTAGACATTTATTGGAGCCAAATCCTATAAATGCATGTTGATTTTATATGCGGAGGGAAAACCCGGAGGACATGGAGAAAAATCCATGCGACCAAGGGGAGAACGTGCAAACTCCAAATATGCAGGCAGAAGGGTCGAGATCGAAACCACAACCTCCTGTTTTCCAGGTGAAGTGGTTCGCATCTCACCACAATGGCGCTCCATTCTCCGACTCTCCCATCCATGAACCCACACACCCACCCACTCAAATACCCACCCATTAACTCAACAACCCATGAACTCATCCACCTACTAACTCAACCAGCCACTTACTCAACCAGCTACTTACTCAACCACCCACAAACTCAACCACCGAGCCACTCACACACTCACCAAGCCACTCTCTCAACCTCTAACTCACACTTATGCATCCAGCTACTCACCCATCCACTCATCCACCCACCCACACACCAACCCACTCACCCACGCACCCAGCCAATCATAAAAAAAAAACACTGAACTAAAATGATTTTTTTTTCCAGGTAAGGCCCACAGCTATATAAATCTTTATCAGAAGCAATCTGCCCACAAATAACAGCTCAATGAAGTGGCTTTTCACATAGAACGTTATAGCAGCCAAGTTCTATAAATGCATGTTTCTAAATACGGAGGGACAACCCGGAGAATCCGGAGAAAATTCCACCCGACCATGGGGAGAAGATGCAAACTCCAAATGTATACAGGCTTTAGGGTTGGGGGGAACCTACGAACTCCAATATACCAGGCGAGGGAGTTAACATCTCGCCACTGTGGCGCCTCATTATCTGACTCACCCACCAACTCAACTACTAAAGCCACCCACACACTCACTCACCCACTCACAAACCCACTCATTCACTAACCCACTGACTCATCAACACACCAAGCCACTCACTCAAGAACTTACTTATGCACCCACCTACACACCCACTCACTCTAAATATACAGACGTCAGGGTCGGGATCGAACCCATGACCTCGTTTATAAAAGACGAGGCAGTTAACATCTCGCCACCATGGCACTCCACTCTCCGACTCAGCCACCTACTCAACCACCCACTCACAAACCCACCCAATGGATCTCAAACACACTCACTCACCAATTTACCCACCCACTCACCCTGACACCCACTCAATCTCCAACTGACCCACCGACGCACTCAAAATCCCACCTACCCACTCAACCATCCAATAAACTGAAACTAAACAATTTTTTTTTATTTTACCAGGTAAGGCCCACAGAGGTATATCAAGTGACCTGGTTACAAATAATAGGTCGACGAAGTGGCTTATCACGTAAACATTTATTGCATTCAAATCCTTTAAACGCATGTTGATTTGAAATGCGGAGGGAAAACCCGGCTATTTTAATGCACACAATGGACCAGAAGGACAAGCGCAAAGGGTTCACATAATGTGCATGCATAATGTACGTTGACTCATTAATCTCCCCCCCCTCCCCACTTTGCATCAAGAGCGCCAAAGTGTGGTCACCACATCTATGCCTCTTTATAAGGAACGAAACAGACTAACTTCTCCACAAATCTGGCTGTCGCCTGATGAAGCTAGTTGTAATTACTGGCGAAAAGTTGTACTCAGATTGTAAATGTTGTGGCTTGACTCTCCAACACACCGGTGTGCTGTATTAGTTACAAATTGGAATGTTCTGATTACGTGACAACCCTTACTAGTTGGCTGTGTCGGGTGGTGGTGGGTTTTAACGACACATTTATATATTTACGCGATCTAACCCAAAAAAAACCCCTATTATGGATAATATTGGTCGCGAAAGCCTACGTGTAAAACAAACCCCAAGGAATCAAAAAAATCGACGCGACCACGGAAGAAGATGAAAACTCCAAATATACAGGCTTCAGGGTCGGGATCGAATTGATTACATCCTGTATTCTGGGCGAGGGTGTTAACATCTCGCCACTGCGGCGCCTCATTATCTGACTCACCCACCCGCTCAACTACTAAAGCCACCCACACACTCACTCACCCACTCACAAACCCACTCACCCTGCCACCCACCCACTCATACAAATCGGGCATCAATACCGTTGCTTTGAATGATCTGTGAAACGCAGAATATTGCAGATAAAATCGGACATTTTGAGCTTGCTGCCGGATCGATTGAGTGGAATCAATACAATTAGTCTCGATTCACGATCAACAAAGACCATATATAGGAAAATCTCTGATCGGTGATTTTGATTGCATCATATTGCAGCGCCCCTTTGATGATGTTATAAAGCACTTGCCCCAACAGTCTGTTAAAGGCTACACGGGGGATCTTTGTGTGCGAGTAGCTCACAGATCCTTGAGAGATCTGGACACTGTCCGATCATCACCGAGCTCCTCCGGCAGGCAAGGCTGAGTTGGCTGTTGTCTGTGCATTAAGAGGTGTTAAATATCCCACGCAGAGGAGTCTGCTTACAGAACAGATAAGAGGTTCTTCACGTACCGTGCCCCGTGTCACCTGAACGTTAAATGGGGCCCCGGTAATTCAGTGTCCACCGCTGAATCATCTTTCACCATCACCACTCGTCCATGAAGGCCAATGCGACGAGGCCATAGATAGACGGCGCGTTATAACGGAGGGGGGGGGACCAGGAGAAACGTCGTACTACGTGACATCACAACACCCTGCACACAACCGTAGTGGTAGATTAGGGTGCGCATCGTTAACGAATATGTGGTGTAAGTGGTTGAGAGTAGATGGGCGGGCACGCCATGGGCTGGAGTGGAGGTGGACTGATGCGGTACGGGAGGATGTGGAGCTGAGTGGGCTTTGCCGACGACTGGTACCAGCGGTGTCGGGATCGGCCTCTGCGAGGGAGGCTCGTGAAAGACGCTTTTACTGGGCAGTTGGAGACAGTCGCCCTCCATCAACAACAGAGGAGTGACGCTCACAACAACGAGCGGAACACCGGATGATAAATATGCAGCAATTTGGCACAGTACAGGGAACAGGTGGTGCATCTGCCAGTCATCTCAGTCAGCCAACCCATGGCACCTGGGTCTGTTCCAGGCCCTCCGGTCAGCGAGCCTTCGACACTTCACGTGGCTTCAAAGTGCACCTGGCCTGGCACAGGCGCCGTGGTGATGTCACTGTCACTTATTGGCGAATGGCGACGGTCGATAACGCAGCGGTGGTTGCGAGAAATGACATTTGGGGGGGGGGGGGGGGGCGCCAAACCTGACCAGCTGTAAACCTCACGTCGCCTCGCAGCCACACAGTGGCAACAGGGAGTTCTGGATGGGTGCAAGGGGTTGGTAATCCCCCTCCACCTTCAACTAAATAACCACACACGCGAGCCCTTGGGTCTCTCTGTGAGTCGATGGATCTGTGTGTGGTGAGTCTATGGGTTTCTGTGAGAGTCCGTGGGTCTCTGTGTGGTGAGTTTATGTGTCTCCGTTTTATGAGTCTATAGGGCTCTGTGCGAGTCTGTTTGATTCGGTGGTTCTCTATGTGATGAGTCTATGCGTTTTTGTATGACTCTATGGGTCTCTATGTGGTGATTCTATGGGTCTGTTTGGTGAGTCTATGGGTCTCTCTCTGAGTCTATGGGTCTCTGTGGTGAGTCTATGGGTCTCTGTGTGAGTATGGGTACGATTGAGTCTATGGGTATCTATCTGGTGAGTCTATGTCTCTGTTTGGTGAGTCTATAGGACTCTGTGCGAGTCTGTGGATCTGTTTGAGTCTGTGGCTCTCTGTCTGATGAGTCTATGGGTCTCTGTGGTGAGTCTATGGTTCTCTGTGCAAGTCTGAGGGTATGTGCGTGGTGAGTGTATAGGTCTATGTGTGATGACTCTGGGTCTCTATGTGATGGATATCTGTGGTGCACATATCCTGGCACAAGCGCCGTGGTGTCGTCACCACCACTAAGTGGAGAATGCTCCTACCCCTGCTCCTGCTTGTTTTTGTGCTCGGGAAGGAGAGAGAAAACTAGACTAAGGTCCACTGAGCTAAACATCTCTTCTTCAGAAGCGACTTGGCACCAATGACAGCTCAACGAAGTGGCTCATCATCACAGTCACGAAAGTTTTAAGTCAAAACTTTAAACGAATGTTTCTAAATGTGGAGGGAAAAACCGGAGGACCCGGAGAAAAAGTCCACACGACCACGGGGAGAGACAGAGACACGCAAACTCCAAATATACAGCAGGCATCAGGGTCGGGGTCGAACCCACAACCTCCTGTACACCAGGCGAGGTAGTTAGGGGGGAAAGCAGAGACAGCGAGAGGGAGGAGAATTAGTCAAACTCACACTCAGTATTACTAACCATGATACACTCACCATGATACTCACCATCATACTCACGCATTCACCATCATACTCACACACAAGCCCACACACATCAACAGTCGCCATTCACCACTACGTGGCGGTGATGTCCCCACAATAACTCAGGTGCCAAGGTTTGACGGCTGTGCCAGGCTAAGTGCAGGAGGAGGCCACGGGCCAGACTCAGGTGCCATGGGTTGACTGCTCTGCCTGGCTAGGTACAAGAGGAGTGCTAGACCCTGGTGCTATGGGTTAACTCGTGTGCCACCACCTGCACAACCACCACAATAACAACCACACAACAATAACCACTACCAACAACTGTAACCACAACTATAATTTAACCACAACTATAATTCCCATCAGCCACACGGCCCTCTGGGAGTGCCTCTCAACAGCAGCAGGGCCGAGCTCTGCTTGAAGCAGCGCCGTGAACTCAGCAGAACGTGACGGCTGTGGGCCAGGCGCCTCCTCTGTCTCCCCCCACCGCCGCCGCCACTGCTGATGTGTGCACACCGCGCGAGGTTCTCACCTTCAGGCTGAGTCGACGTAGAGGAGGCCCAGCGAGCCGCCGCTTCAGAAGCTTTCGCGAGCCACTGACGGTGGCCGTGAGCGGGAATCCAAATCAGCCGCTCGCCACCCACAATCCACAGCGCGCGCCGCCTCCACTCGGCCCCGGCCTAAGCGGAAGTAGCAGCGGGGGAGGGGGGCGGGTCATGGGGGGTGAGGGGGCGGGTCGCAAGGGGGGGCATGGGGGAGCAAGGGGGGGGGTGAGGGGGAGCATAGAGGGGGTTCGTTAGGTGGAGAAAAAGGGGGGGCATGGGGGGTTGTGAGGGGGCATGGGGGGTTGTGAGGGGGCATGGGGGGTTGTGAGGGGGCATGGGGGGTTGTGAGGGGGCATGGGGGGTTGCGAATGTGGAGGGGCGGGGGGGGAAGGGGGGTCACGAGGAGGGGTAGGGGGGGCAGGGGGGTAGCGAGGGGGAGGGAAATGGCGGACCATGGGGCGTGGTCGCGAGGGGGGGCAGGGGGGGAGGAGCTCAGGTGTGAGGGGGAGGAGCTCATGGCTCTGACGTCACGGGGGCGTGGTTACCTTGGACCACCCCCGCGTCTCGCGCCACGTGCTTCCGACTGGCAGTTTGGCCGTTAGAGAGACGCGGACCGACCCCAGAGCAGGAGTGGAACCGGGCTGTGGGTGAGTGGTGGCGGTGGTGGTGTGAGTCTCTCTGTGCGAGTCTGTGTGTGTGTGTGAGGCTTTCTATATGAGTCTGTGTGTGTGTGACTCTCTGTGTGTGTGTGAGTCTATCTGTGTGAGTCTGTGTGTGTGTGAGTCTCTCTGTGTGAGTCTGTGTGTGTGTGAGACTCTCTGTGTGTGTGACTCTCGGTGTGAGTCTCTGTGTGTGTGACTCTCTGTGTGACTGTCTGTATGTGTGAGTCTGTGTGTGTGTGACCCTCTGTATGTGTGAGTCTCTGTGTGTGTGTGTGAGTCTCTGTGTCTGTGTGTGTGTGAGTCTCTGTGTGTGTGTGAGTCTCTGTGTGAGTCTCTGTGTGTGTGTGAGTCTCTGTGTGAGTCTGTATGTGTGTGTGAGAGTCTGTGTGAGTCTCTGTGTGTGTGTGAGTCTCTGTGTGAGTCTGTATGTGTGCGAGTCTCTGTGTGAGTCTGTGTGTGTGTGGAACGGTCGTAGAGCTGACAGCGCGCCGCGCTATGAACCCGGCGACCCCGAGTTGGATTCCCTCTAAAGGCCAACAGCAGTAACGATTATCTGAACCGGTGCTGGGCCTCCCCTAGATCGACTCAACCTCGAATGAGTACCTGGTGTGGTGTGTAAAGATCGCCACTGGGGAGACAAAGGCGGCCGGGCGTGGTGCTGGCAATCCAACCCCCTCGTGTGTCGTGCCGGCCTTCATACGTACTGCTGGCTAACAGCACTTGCCCCTACAGCCTGTTAAGTCTCTACGGGGATCTTTGTCTTTGGTGTCCCATACTGGCAGGGGGAGGAGTGGTGGTGTTAATGTTGGTGGTATTAGTGGTGGGGGTGCTCGTGATGGTGGTGGTGTTAGTTGTGTTAGTGATGGTGGTGTTAGTGATTGTGGTTGTTAGTAGTGGTGATAGTGGTGGTGTTACTGGTGTTAGTGATGGTGGTGTTGGTGGTATTAGTGATGGTGGTGTAAGTGAGGTGATTGGATGCCATGGTGGTCCCCATCTTTAAGAAGGGAGACCGCACAGACTGTAACAACTACAGGGGCATCTCACTCCTCAGTGTGCCGGGAAAGGTCCTGGCAAGGATTATTCAACACTGCCTTACCAGGCATGCTGAGGAGAGGCTTGCGGAGCCCCACTGTGGTTTCAGGAAAGGGTGGTCCTGCACAGATGCCATATTTTCTGTCCGTTTGCTAAAGCAGAGGTGTAGGGAATTCCAACAAGACCTACATCTCTGCTTTATTGACCTGGTAAAGGCCTATGACACCATCAGTAGGCCTGGGCTCTGGGTTCTTCGTGCTTTCGGAGTCCCTGACCCGCTGCTCACGATCTTTATGGACCTTCATTATGGTGAGCGGACCCGGGTAAAACTACATTGCCGGGAGTCGGAGCCATTCCCTATTCACCTTGGGGTGCGACAGGGATGTCCTCTGGCTCCAACATTATTTAACATCTATTTCGACCACGTAGTTCGTGAGGCCTTCAGTAGCTGTACCGGAGGAATTTCCATCTGGTACAGATACAGTGGGAGGCTGATTAATGCCCGGATGCCGTCAAGGGATGGCTCCCTATTGGTCAACCACGTTATGTATGCCGATGATGTGATAATTGCGGCTCACTCAGAGGAGGAGTTGGAGGCGCTGCTGCTAAAACTGGAGTGTGCCACTAAGAGGTGGGGCCTTACCATCAGCCCCACCAAAACGAAGCACCTGCCTGGGTATATTGTACCATCGGGCACTCCACCTCCACAACTCCCAATCGGTGATGGGGCAGTTGTGGAGAGAGTGGAAAGTTTCCCATACCTGGGCAGTGTGCTCATGACCGTCTCCGGTTTAACAGCAGAGGTCTCACTCCGAATCAGTCGAGCGGCATTATCTTTTCACCAGTTGCGTAACGCTGTGTGGAAGCTACCTGGTCTGTCGCTCCACACGAAGCTTCGGGTCTTCTCAGCCACAGTCATTCCCTCCCTTCCCTACGCTTGTGAAACGTGGACCCCCCTAATGGAACATCTTTGCCGGTTAGAAACGTTGAGGCTGGCCTGCCTCTGATCAATCCTGGGTTTAACCAGGCTGGATTGTGTGAGGAACTCACAAATCCTCGAAAGATCTGGACAAAGCCTCATCAGTGAGCTCCTCCGGCA
Source organism: Petromyzon marinus (assembly GCF_048934315.1). Lineage (NCBI taxonomy): Eukaryota > Metazoa > Chordata > Hyperoartia > Petromyzontiformes > Petromyzontidae > Petromyzon > Petromyzon marinus. Next base: position 1,348,619 of record NW_027423146.1, read on the forward strand.
GGCAAGGCTGCGTTGGCTGGGCCATGTAGCCCGCATGCCCAATCACCGCATGCCCAAGCAGCTTTTATTTGGCCGGATCGAGGGGGCTGAAGGGACGCAGCACGGGCTAGAGAAGAGATAGAATGATGTGGTACAGCAGGATGTGGAGCTGAGTGGACTTGCCGATAACTGGTACCAGCTGTGTCAAGATCGGCCTCTGTGGAAGAGGCTCGTGAAGGACGCTACTGGGCAGTTGGAGGCAGTCGCCCTCCAACAACAACAGAGAGCGCAGGAACGACGCTCACAACGAGCAGAGCGCCGGATGGCTAAAGCACAGCAAGTTGGCACAGTAAGGGGCACAGGTGGTGCATCAGCCAGTCATCTCAGTCAGTCGACCTGTGGCACCTGGGTCTGCCCCGTGACCTCCTGCCAGCGGGCGGGCGTTCGACACTTCACGTGGCCTCAAGGTGCACATGGCCTGGCACAAGCGTCGTGGTGACATCACCGCCACTTAGTGGCGAATGGCGATTGTTGTTGTTGGTGTTAGTGATGGTGGAATTTTTGTTGCTGGTGTTAGTCGTGGTGGTGTTAGTGATGGTGGTATTATTGGTGCTGGTAGTGGTGTTCGTGGTGGTCTTAGTGGTGGTGTTAGTGTTGGTGGTATTATTGGTGGTGGTGTTAGTAGTGGTGTTAGTGATGGTGTTAGTGGGGTAGTGTAGCAGTTAGCGCGCTGCGCTAAGAACCTGGCGACCTGGGTTTGATTCCCGCTCACAGTCAACATTGGTGACGATTATCTGAACTGGTCCTGGGCCTCACCCTAGATTGTCTCAGCCTTAAATGAGTATCTGGTGCGAGGTGCAAACATTGCCACTGGGGAGACAAAGGCGGCCGGGCGTGGTGTTGGCTACCCACCCCCTCGTGTGCCGTGGCGGCCTTCATAGGTGCTCGCGGACAGCACTTGCCCCAACAGTCTGTTAAGGCTATACGGGGGATCTTTGTCTTTGTTCGTGGTGTTAATTGTGGTGTTAGTAGTGGTGTTCGTAGTAGTGGTGTTCGTAGTGGTGGTGTTCGTAGTGGTGGTGTTCGTAGTGGTGGTGTTGGTGGTGTTAGGAGTAGTGTTAGTAGTGGTATCCGAACAGAGGAGCAACGCTCACGACAACAACCTTTGAGCCGGGCATCTAAAATGCAGCAAGTTGGCACAGTCATCTCAGTCAGACAACTCATGGCACCTGGGTCTGACCTGTGACCGCCTGTCAGTGAGCCTTCGGCACTTCACGTGGTCTCAAAGTGCACCTGGCCTGGCACAGGCGCCGTGGTCACATCACCGCTACTTAGTGGCGAATGGCAGTTGTTGTTTTTTGTATTTTTCGTATTGTGTGACTGGTGAGGATGTGAGTCCGTGTTGATGAGAGTCCGCATTGTGACGTGACGTGGGTTTAGACGTGGGTGTGTCATGCCCCTTCAACTCTGCGTGTCCCTTGCCTCTGTCTGCCGCTCTCCACGCAGAGACCCGGACCGCGCGAGAGACACCGTGAGCTCTGAGCACCCTCGTCTGCAAGTTGCTACCATGGAGGTACATGTGGCTCCTCGACTCGTGTGGTGAAGTATGGGTGGACGTGTGTTCTCCCCTCTGCGTGTGCCTACCTGTCACCTGTATACCTGGGTGTGCTTCTCCTTGCCCGCTTAAGTGTGTGCGGGTCTATCAGAGTGTCTCTCCGAGATTCTGTTGGTGTACGTGCCCGTCTACGCGTGAGCATCTACAGCGCTGTTATCTATCCACTGATGGATGAACGCCTCCCTCCCTGAGACCCTACTACCCCTCACATCCTGTGATGGAATAATCCGCCAAGCGCCGATTTCGTCGCACCATCTCTCTGGCGGCTCTCCTCTCTGATGTGTTCTGTTCCTTGGTTGTCGCTCCGTTATTATTCTTGACCGTGAGCCATTGTTGTCCCTCCTAGCCATGGCTCGTCCGGCCCGAGTCCCACTCACTCCTCTTAACAGTTTGAACGATCCCATTGACCTGCGTGTGACCTCGAAATCCACACGTCTTTCATTGTAAATCCAAGCATGGCAACTGATATTGGCCAAATATCCCAACGCTGAGAACTGGCAACATCTCGGCAGGACCCTCCTGAATGTGGAGCCCAGGATGTCAGAGATGCTGGCTCAGTGCTCGCCCACTGCACTTGCTCCAACATCTTAATCAAGCCCATGTGGTGGACCTTTGTCTTTGTGTGTGTAGATCAGCCGAGCTGGAGAGGCTCGGAGTAACGGCGAGTCTTGCACCACGTGGAGTGCGCTGTCCTCAGCGCGCACCGGCTCCATCCGCAGCAAATCGCCACAAGGTAAGAATAGAAATGAGTGACGTCAAGATGGCCACGCTGAATGGTGGGACATCACGACGGTCATGTTTCAAGGGGGACGTCACAGTGACCATGATGCATGGGGGACTTCATGGTGGCCATGTTGCATGGGTGATGTACCGTTCGAATTTTGCCGTTCTCTGGTCTAACACCGACGAGACAAGGTCATAAAGAAGGCTGTCTCTGGTGCGGGCCAGTCAGTTTCAAAGACAATGCCCATATATTATCGGAGCATGTTTGTTTGCATATTTTTCAACAAGTACGTGTGGTAAATGCAGACTTGATGCCTTGCAAAAGGTATCTATTTGGTGTTTGAACATATTAACACCTGTTTTTGTGCCAGAAAGGGTAAAAGCTATTCTTATTTTATAAAATCCTTCTTGGCATACCTGTGTTATATTTATCTAATTCGTTAACCCCGTTTTCAAACCCAAGCAACCTAAGATGTCCTCAGAGCTGCATATAGCTGGACATCGAACAAAGATGATCACTGCATGGCACGCTTTCAGATGTGCTTCTGCAGTCATCTGGAATGCTCTTCCGACATTAGGCAGCCACTGGAGCGATGCACTTTTAAATCAATAATTTTTGCGAACTTGTTAGTTTGTTGCCTTTCCCCCTCACTTCTGATTAGCAGGGCTGCCGAAGCACGGTTTAACATACGGACATAACTGGTATTGGCCAAAACATCCAAATCCCCTGCAAATTCCTCAAATTGGGATCACACAGCAGACGTAATGACAGCAGCGTCGCCCCCATTCTCTGTAAAGCATCTGCAGGAACCTCCTGAAAAGGAATCTTGAGACTTTTTGAGGCTGTGCTGCTTAAATGAAAGATCACCGACAGCTGTTGTTATTCTCTTGCCTGCAGCAATCCTGGCTCTCTTTGGCCCACAAATGACCCACCGGGAGAAGCTGGAGCTTGTCGCCATACAGGAAGTATGGTACTTTGCGCTCCGTAACAGATCCCGGGGACACAACAACGATGGATACGACGACCACGAACATCATTACATTCCGGTGAGACTCGCCACAAAGCCCGCGCCGTGGGGGCGGTCACAGGGCGCAGCGGTCGCGGGGTTCGTGGCTTCTTGTCATTGCAATTTAAGCAGCAACCAACCAGAGAAAGCACACGTGCACTCTCCCACACACTTCACAATCAGAAGTTTATTTCCCAAGTTAAGCCCATTGAGCTAAAGAGCTTTTTTTAGGGTGACTCGGCCAGCAGACATCAGAGCATTCCACAATTACAGATTTAAGAAAACCAAATACTTAATAAAAGCAATTATTCCGTAAAATAATGCTCACATGTTGTGATTTTCAAAATATAGTCAGTCTAAATTTGTGTAATTTTGTGCAGGTCCACCATGAGCACCTTCACTACCGCTATGAGGTGCTGAAGAAGATTGGGGATGGAGCTCAAGGCCAGGTGATCCGGTGCCTTGACCACAAGATGAACACCCTGGTGGCAGTGAAGATCTTGAGATCACCATTGAGGTAAGAATTCAGAGTGGTGTCGTCACAAGGACGACGTTGTTGTTACGTCAAGTGCTGTGGGCGGTCGTGTGATGAGGTGGTGACAAGTCGTGCCTCACGTAGAGGGTCCCCGGTTCGACTCCTGACTCGGGTGTCCTCCTGTGTGGAGTTTGTATGTTCTCCCCCTGTTCTGGATCAGTTCACTCTTACATTACATTAAGTCTTCATTTAACCCGGTAGATGCATTCCTGAAAAGTGCCGCATTAAGGGAAAGCACATTAAGCAAACATAATATCCCCATATATAATGTAACGATAAAGTTTTGCAAGATAAAATACACGCACACAGTGATGTAAAGAGATCAATAACGGAGGGCATGCTGTCACGTCACGTGATCATTCCGCATTCCGCCTACTGTGTCATACCGCTCAGCCTTGCAATTTTATAGCGGGCACATTCCACGTTATAATGGGCGCTTTCCTGCATTAGAACAGAAGCATTCCGGATTATAATGGGTGCGGTCCGTGTTATAACAGGAGCCTTCCATGTTATCATGGGCACGTTCCACGCTATAAAAGTCGTGTTCCACGCTGTAATGGGGTTGTCCCATGTCATAACGGGCGTGTTCCGTGTTATAACGTGTGCGTTCTGCGTTATAGCAGCTACATCATGGGACCTCCTTTGCCAATACCAAAATATACTCCCAAAGAAGGTCCATGATGTAGCCGTTCACCCTGAGCTCTCATTACTCTGATAACGCTTGTCTTTGTGCTGTACGCCTTTTGGCGTCCTCTGGTCTAACATCGTTTTTGAGACGAGGCTCAAAAGAAAGCTGTCTCTGGTGTGGACCAATCAGTTTCAAAGACAATGCATATATTATCAGAGTATGTTTTTTGTTTGCATTCTGACCACAAGTATTATGGTTAATGCAGACATGATTCCTTGTAAAAGGTTTCAGTTTGGTGTTTTAACATCTTAACACCTGTTTTGTTGCCAGAAAAAAATGGAAAATCTATTCTGATATTTTGGTACTGGCAAAGGAGGTCCCATGATATTCCACGTTATAATGCCTTGCTCTGTGAGAGCCACATTCAGTCACGACTCAGCTGTGGCTCAGTCTCTAAAACTCAGGCTCAGCTCTCGCTCAGCCGTGGTTTGGCTCAGGCTTGAGCCGCTCAGCTGCTGTTAAAGATACATGAGTGGCTCAGCCGTGGCTTGGCTCAGCTTCTGGGACTCCTGAGTGCGGCTGGGGCCATGCTCGGAGTCGGCTCAATTCACACATTAGGGAATCACTACGTTCAGGCAACACCCCAAACCCCCTTCTATCCCTTGCTTATTTGATCCTCTTCCCGATCCTTTCTGGAACCTTCCATGAGCGCGCTATCGGAACTCACAATGCCATTACACTTGTGGAACGCATATTTATTTATTTAATTCGGAATAGAATTTGTTTCTGGTCATTCCTTTAGCAAGTCTAAGTCATGATTCATTTGTGGATTTTCTCTGCACAGCTCCAAGGATGATAAATTTCAGAGAAAGGAGCTCCAGATGGCTCTGGAACTTCAGGGCGAGGGCAGTGATGAGGAGTACAACGTCATCAAAGTCCTGAACCATTTTGACTTCAGAGGACACCACTGCATTGTCCTGGAGCTGTTGAAGTACGTACCATGTGTTCCCACCGCCTCCCCACCCCCCATAGCGTGGTTAACTACATTAGCTAAACTAAAACTTTTATTTAACAAGTAAAGCCCACTGCCCTATCAGTTATTTTTCACAAGCGGCCTGGTTACAAATTATAGCTAAAAAAAGTGGCTTATGTGGAAATGTATAGCAGCCAAATACTCTAAACACAAGTTTCTAAATGTGGAGGGACAAACCAGAGAACCCGGAGAAAAATCCACGTGACCAGGGGTAGAACATGCAAACTCAAAATATACATGCGTCACGGTCGGGATCAAAGCCCCGATCTCTTCCACACCAGGGGAGGGTGGTAACGTCACACCACCGGGGCTAGATGTTACTTTTGGGATTCCTGTGCCACCCACGCATTGCGGTACTGTGGAGCTGTCATGTGTCCCGGGTGCACGAGGCCACTCCTCTTTTCTCAATCAGCCCTGCCCACTTTTATATAGCCACGCCTCCACTCGATCAGCAGGTTGGCTGCAGCGCAGTGGTGACGCTTGTGCCCCTCGGTGAAAATCCCTGAGTTCGATTCTCAACTCGGACGCCTTTCTGCGTGGAGTTTGTATCTCCTAATGGATAATTCCACCACCCGGAAACAGAGCCAATGAAAGCAAGTGGACAGATGTGCTAACTGATTTGGTTCATCAGCAAACCGATGACCTAAACCCACACTGAGCTATGAATCATATTAGTCGTGAATGTGCAAATATAATATTAATATTGTCGTTATCAGAATCCACGCAGTATTGCAGGGTATGACACTGACGCTGCTTCGTTGTTGTCATTGTTGTTGCTGCTGCTGCCTCTTTCACAGGGAGAGCCTCTATGATGTGATTACGGAAGCGGGGTTCCGGAAATTGCACATGGGGATGGTGAAAACTTACACCAGGGGCATCCTCAAGTTCCTTTGCCACACCAAGGCCAGGAGCATCATCCATGCGGACATCAAGCCAGTGAGTGGACACAGCATTCAGCGTGACTTTGTTCCGGAGTTGTGTCATTATTGGGGACTCGGTCCATAGAGAAAACTAACCACGTTGGTCACAGGGTCGATGTGTTAGCTCTGTCCGTCTATCTGGAAGGAAGCAGGGTCACGTTACCTCTGGTGATGATCTGGTATGAATTAAACTGTCGTGTAGAGTCGTGTCACTATTGGGGGACTCACCACAGATAAAACTAGCAATGTAGATCACAGCGTTGCCCCAAACTTTGGGAAACACAAACCGGAGCTGAAAAGAATGATTTTCAAAACGTGCCAAACACGCGTTTGAACTGACAGCTGCCCGTTGTCAGCTTCCATGCTGTGAATGGAAAACTTCCCAAGACAAACGCGCGGTGGAAGGCGTCACGAAATCCATGCGCCCTCGAGCGTGGTTTTTGGTCCGTAACTCGTTATCGGGCAGCTGAGCAACTAGGATAAGTTATCTATAGAGCCTCGACTAACATCGCTCATCTTGACGCATTTGAAAGGGGCACCCCCAGTGGCAGCTGTCAGAAAACAGCGAATGTTGCACTGGACTCAAGGTTGATGACGGCGCTACGCCTCACCTAGTTCCCCTGTTTAGCTTGTACCGTGGTACGTGATTGATCCACTGCTGGCTGAATGCTATCGGCGTAACCTCCGAGTGTGAATTCCTTCTGCCTTTCTTCCTTTAGGAAAATGTTCTACTCAAGGATCCCGTAACCGGCACCGTCAGGGTCACGGACTTTGGCACCAGCTTTTTTGTGAAAAGGCAACGTGAGTAACCTCACCTGGGTGTGAGTTTCTGCCTGTGGGTGTGTCTGTGTTCCAGTGTGTGTGTGTGTGCAAGTCTCTTAGTGTCTGTACATGTGACAGTGTGTGATAACGATGCTGTTCATGACACAGTGAGTATACACACACACCTACATATATATTTGTTGTTGTTGTGCAGCTCTGCATGTGGGTGGGACCCTGCAATACCTCTCTCCGGAGGTATTGCTGGGCTACAGATTAACGTGTGCAGTGGACATGTGGGCACTGGGCTGCACAGTGGCGAAGTTGGCGACCGGCAGGAATTTATTCCAGTCGGACAGCTGCGACGACCACCTCCCGTGCTGCATGGAGGTATTTCCAACTGGGCGTTCACCCGCTCGTGATTCCCCCCTCCTTTCTTGAAGTTGTAGGCTATGGGGGGAGCCAGGAGAGGGGGGGCGATTGGCTACTTGGTGATCTGGCGAATGGCAGCCATCGTATGTTTTATGTGTGTACACGTGTGTGTCTTGTACGTGTGGGGGGAGCAGTGGTGTAGCGGTTAGCGTGCTCAGCTACAAACCTGCTAATGCGAGTTTGATTCCAATTCACGGCCAACATCAGTGAGGATTATCTGAACCGGTACTGGGCATCCCCTAGTACAAATCAGCCTCAAATGAGTACCTGGTGCCGTGTGTACCTGCTTCAATATGGCCAACCATCCCCTCTCTGTGTGTGCCACAGTCCTAACCCTCAACAGGTGCCGCTACTGTTGCTGCTGCTGTTTCTACTCACTACTAAAAACACTTGCCCCTACAGTCTGCTGCGGCTACATGGGTGACTTTTGCCTTTATCTCAACCATGTGCAGATCCTCGGGTTGCCTCCAAAATGCATGATGGATGCAGCTCCTGACGGAATGCACTACTTTGGTGAGTTGAAGGGTGGGGCGAGCATCCGACCGGATTCAGTGTTAGGGTGTGGCCTGGAGCTGTTGTAGTTTTTTTGGGGGGGTGGCCATGGGGGGGGGGGGGTCTCTTTGTATTTTCAATTCCTTGGGTGAGTGGGTGGGTAAATAGGGGCGTGGGCGAGTGGGTAGGTGGGCAAAGTGGTGGTTGGTGACTGTGTGTTTCTCCTGCTGTGCATGTCTCCTGCAGATCGTTTGGGCATGATGTTCTGCCCAGTCAAGAGAAGGGTGCCAGGGAGCTTGTCACTTCAGAGGGCACTCAGAAGCCACGACCCGGAGTTTGTTGACTTTGTCAGCTCCTGCCTGCGGTAAGAATCATCCCCCACTCCCTCCCCCCTCCCCATGAGGATTTCCCCCACCAAGGTGATCAACGATCGCTCTCCACCGATAACCAGGAAGATGTGGAGCTGAGTTAACCTGCCGATGACCAGTACCACCGGTGTTAAGATCGCCCTCTTTGGAGGTCCGTTAAAGATGCTCCTCGGCAGTGTGAGGCTCAGGGCATTTTTAGAGTACTGCGTATTGAAGGATTGACGCTGCTACCAAGACTACCGCTGCTGCCGTGCATTCCTGGACCTCGTGGGAGAAGGGAAGGAACGTCAATCCTCTCACCACGCCTCTCTCACCATGTGCGCTGCGTGTGACCCCCGTGCGTCTCTCAACAGATGGGATCCGGATTGTCGTATGACGCCAGCACAGGCGCTGGGTCACAGCTGGCTCCGGACCGTGGCCACCAGCACCACCAGCAACGCCACCGCCACCACCATTGCTGCTCCTGGCAGGGTACAGTGTTTTGGAGCTGCTGAGCGACGGTAAGCCACGAGCTGCTTGTCCAATGTTCAAGGCAGTCCATAGGGAGGTGTGGGGCCCGGGGCAAGTCACAATTAAATCGGAAGTATTAGCAACAATACAGGGGTTTTTTCGGTTAGATCGCATAGATATACATGTGTTGTTAAACTCACCACCACCCAACACAGCCAATTAGTAAGGTGTATCATGTAAACAAAATGTGCCAATTAGTTACTAGATCAGCAAACCAGTGTTGGAAAGTAAACCCACCACATTTACTATTCGATTTCGACATTTTGCCGGGGATTGCAACCAGCCTCATAAGGTGACGGCCAGAATTGTGGAGAAATACTCCTGTTTCGGTCGTAAATAGTGATAAATGTGAATGTGATGTCATCATTTGTGAGCCAATCTGGTGCGAAAGCCTACGTGTTAAAAAGACATTTGACGTCTGACACCGTGACATCGAAGCACAGGGCCGCCAAAAGCACGGTGCCTGGGGCGGTTTCCCCAGTACACCGTACCCGGGGGACGGCTCTGCTCCTGTTAATGTATTTATATTTATTACTACTACCCTTATTTAGCCAGCATGAGCCTCACTCAGTCTCAAGACTCTTTTTCAGTAGAGTCCTGCCAAGTTGTTTGCAGTACAGAACAAATTTGCTTTTGCTACTGCTGCTATGCGATCCCGATTGAATGATTTGGAGGTTCAATTTCTAACACTGGCGAGGATGTCCATCCAACACTGGTTGCGTGGCGTGTGTCAGGGTTCAGTTACGTGGAGGAAAATGCCAAACCCAAAGGAATGAAAGTTACATTTTAATGTACAATTTTATTGAGGGACTGTGTGTTGTCTTGGAGGGGTCTGGGGCTGTTTTTGTTGATGTTTTGCTGCCTTGCCCAAGTTTACATTTAGTGTTGAAAATCTGGCAGAATTTTATGTACTTTGTGCTTATGTGCTCAATTTTTTGTGACTTGCTTACATTTTTACACGTTGCACTCCTTTTGTTTGTTGTTGTAACTTGCTGACCGTGTGCCTCGACTGCATATCTGTGAAAGAAGAGCTTCATAGCTTATCGGATTCCTCTTCATCCAGTCTAAATAATGTATTCTGATTTTGGAAACCAATGCAGGACAAAACGGGGGGGGGGGGGAGGGGGTAGAACACACTCCACATTCCACACGGAGAAAGTGGCCCAAGTATGGGAATCAAACCCAGGTCCCTCTTTGAATGAGTTCCAGCCCTGCCGCCTGCAAACGAACACATGTACAGTTCAAACCCCACGTATACATTCGGTTATATACGGATGTATTTTTATAATTGGTTCCTGGGTGAGGACAAATAATGAGACAGCCATATCTTTGCCATGTAGCCCTTCATCCTTTGTGATATCGTAAGACTAATGCCCATTCTGTAACCAGACCCACGATGGGCAAAGGTATGCTGCATTATTGCAGCATCGTTATTAGCCTGGTTAATCTATCTCTGCACACAGTTAGTCCGTACGCGGACGATGGTGGGGGGGCTGTGATCTCTGCTGTAGCAGGAAGTTGGAACGGTGTCGTGCGCATCTCTTTACAGAGCGGAGCCGGCGCTGCCCCCATCCTCCGCGCTTGCCCTGGCCTCTAAATGGATGCTGACGTTTGTGGTGGAAGAGGAGACCCTGGTGGAGGAGCTGGTGGTGCAGGAGGAGGAGGAGACCCTAGTGGAGGAGCTGGTGGTGCAGGAGGAGGAGACCCTTGTGGAGGAGCTGGTGGTGCAGGAGGAGGAGACCCTTGTGGAGGAGCTAGTGGTGCAGGAGGAGGAGGACACCCTGGTGGAGGAGCTGGTGGTGCAGGAGGAGACACTGGTGGAGGAGCTGGTGGTGCAGGAGGGGGAGGAGACCCTGGTGGAGGAGCTGGTGGTGCAGGAGGAGAGTCTGGTGGAGGAGCTGGTGGTGCAGGAGGAGGAGACCTTGATGGAGGAGCTGGTGGTGCAGGACGAAGAGGAGATGGAGGGGGAGACAGAGGAGGTGGAGATGAAGAAGGAGCAGGAGGAGGAGATGGTGGTGCAGGAGATATTGGTGGAGGAGAAGGAGATGACAAGGAAAGAGGATCAGGCGATGGTGATGCAGGAGGAGAAGAGGAAGCGAGGGGGCCTGGCCCGCATAGGGAGAACCATCCGTTCACTCCTCCGACGCGCGCTGCTGTGTGGTGGCCGGTCCACCACACAGTAGAGGTGGTGGTCATGGATCGTTGTGAACCACGACCACTATCACCACACCCACCACATGCACACTCCACACATACACCCCCCTGTGATACCCACCACCCACCACACACACCCTGCACCCACCAACCCCGTGACACCCACCACACACTACACAAAGGGCTAGGGGTTTAGAGGGTTAGGGGTTTATAAAGTTATGGGTTTAGAGGTTTTGGGGTATTTTGGGGATAAGGGGTTTATATGCTTAGGTATTTCGAGGGTTATAGGGTTTAGGGGTTGAGAGTGTTAGGGGTTTAGGGGATTCTAGAGTTAGGGGTTTAGAGGGTTAGGGTTTTAAGGGTAAAGGGGTTTAAAGGGTTAGGTGTTTAGAGGATTAGGCTATTAGGGGTATAGGGGTTTAAAGAGTTAGGGGTTTAGGGGTTCAGAGGGTTATGGTTTTAAGGGTAGAGGGGTTAAGAGGGTTAGGATTTAGAGGGTTTTGGGTTTAAAGATTTTGTGTTTAAGGGTTTAGGTTAGGGGTTCAGTAGGTTAGAGGTTTGGGGGTTTATGGGTTAGGATTTTAGAGCGTGATGGGTTTAGACCGTTATGGTTTTAAGGGTAAAGAGGTTTTGAGGGTTGAGTTTTAGAGGGTTACAGTTTAGAAGGTTATGGTTTTAAAGGGTTCTCGGTTTAGAGAATTAGGTGTTTAGAGGGTTTATGGGGTTTGATTGTTAAAGGGTTAGTGGTTTAGAGGGTTAGGAGTTTATAAGGTTATGGGCTTAGGGGTTTAGAGGTTTTGGGGTTGTTAGGGGGTAAGCAGTTTAGAGGTTTGGGGGGTTTTAAGGGTTATGATGTTTAGGGTTTGAGCGTATTAGGGGTTTTGAGGGTTAGGGTTTTAGTGGGTTAAGGGTGTAGAGGGTTAGGGGATTAGAGGGTGAGGGGTTTAGAGGGTTGGGGTTTTCGGGGTATTTGGGTTAGGATTTCAAAGGGTGAGGAGTTTAGACAGATAGGGTTTTAATGGTGAAGGGGTTGAGGTCTTTATTTGGTAGAGTTTAGAAGGTTATGGGTTTAGAGGGTTAAGGGTTTAGAGTTACTGTCGGTGTTTAGAGGTTTAGGGGGTTTATGGGTTTTGATTGCTCGGTGTTTTGGTTTACAAGGTTACGAGTTTGAGAAGGTTATGGGTTTAGAGGTTTCGGGGATTAGAGGCTTATAAGGTGAGGGGTTTAAAGGGTTATGGTTTTACAGGTTTATGGGTTTAGACAATTTGGGGTTTAAGGGTTTTAGAACAGGGGTGGGCAAATTTTTTGACTCGCGGGCCACAATGGGTTCTAAAATTTGACAGAGGGGCCGGGCCAGGAACAGATGGATGGAGTGTTTGTGTGAACTAATATAAATGTCATGTAAAAATAATAACATGAAAGGATTTGGCCTTTAACAGGTAGCAAAGCATTTATTTGCAAGGCAATTTAACAAATTGCACCAACATGAAAAATACAAAAACATGTCGTAACTCCCGGTCAAAGTGCACCATCTAATGGGGAAATGGGGGCATTACAGGAGAAAGGTAAAATTTAATTTAATAATAATATTTGTACACGTTCGGCGGGCCGGATTAAAAAGCCCAATGGGCCGTACTTTGCCCATGTCTGGTTTAGAAGGTTAAGGGTTTAGACAGTTAAGAGTTTTTGGGGTTTATGGGTTAGGGTTCTAAAGGGTGAGGTGTTTAGACGGTTGGAGTCTTCAGGGTAAAGTCCTTTAGAGAATTTGGTGTTTAGAGGGTTAGAGTTTAGAACGTTTTGAGTTTAGAGGGTTTAGAGAGTTACGTGTTTAGAGGTTTATGGGTTTCGATTGTTAGAGGTTGAATGGTTTAGATGGTTAGGAGTTGAGGAGGTTATAAGGGTATGTGTTTAGGGATTTAGAGGTATAGGGGTTTCAAGGGTTAGGGATTTAGAGTGTTAGGGGTTTAGTGGTTTGAGAGTTGAGGGTTTAACACCTAGACTTTCACAACTAATATTGGGTTAGTCTCCAACACTAAATGGCACTTTTTGTTGATGTGACAAATTTTCCTAATTGGCTGTGTCGGGTGGTGGCTGGTTTAACGACACATTTATAGTTACACAAGCTAACCCCCAAAAAACATTTATGGGTTTAGAGGGTTAGGGGTTTAGTGGGTTATGTGTTTAGAGGGTTAGCATTTTAGGGGTATAGGTGTTTTAAGGGTTAGGCATCTAGAGGGTTAGTTCTTTAGAGGGTTGGGGTTTAAATGTGTTGGGATTAGATTAGGGATTTAGGGTTTTAGAACGTTAGGGTTTTGAGGGTTAGGGTTTTAGAAGTTGAGGATTTAGAAGGTTGTGAGTTCAGAGGGTTAGGGGTCTAGAGGGTTAGTTCATTAGAGGGTTGTGGTTTAGATTGGTTGGTATTTTGAATATTAGGGATTTAGGGTTTTAGAAGGATAGAGTTTCAAGGTTTAGAGGGTTAGGGATTCAGAGGGTTTGGTTTTTAATGGCTTTGAAGGTTAGGGTTAAAAGACTAAGGGGTTTGGAGAGTGAGGGGTTTTTGGAGGGTTAGGGTTAAGGGTAAAGGGTTTGAGAGGATTAGCGGTTTAGATGGTTATGGGTTTAAATGGTTAGGGATTTAGATAGTTACGGGGTTTAGAGGTTTAGAGGGTTTTATTTGTTCGAGGTTTAGTGGTTAAGGTCTCTGTGCGAGTCCAACAGGTTTATTTTAGTCTATGGTAAGATAAAAACAGTTCAGTTTAATTTGTATATATTTAAACAATTTGTTTACCTTTCCTGTCGTGTTTTTGTATTGTATTTTTGTTATGTTCTGACCCGCCCGATTGGACGTCTGTGAAAACAGATCGTTATAGCTCATCAGATTCATCCAGTATAAATAAATATTCAGATTAAAATTCTATTGACCTCTGTGCGAATCTATGGATTTCTGTGTGAGTTTTTGGGTCTCTTGAGTGTATGGATCTCTGTGTGAGGCTATTGCTCTCTGTGCATGTCAAAATGACTCTGTGTGAGTCTATGGGGTTGCCGTGTGAGTCTGAGTGTCTGTAGGAATGTGTGGGTCTCTGTTGGAGTCTATGGGTTTCTGGGTATGGTTGTTTGTGCGAGTTTTACATGCACAAATGGAACTTAAAAAGGCCATTGAGGGTTGCAGAATCCAAGTTGAATATTAAGTTCCCCGCAGTGCAAGCCAGCTCCCTAGTCGTGTCATCAAACAGCCCCTGTAATTCTTTATAATAATAAAAGACTTACTCCAAGAAATCCACACTGAGTCACAGTAGGGTCCTGAATTGGGGTTTTATTTTATAATCTTTGGTTTTATTCTGTTAAGACACGTAGGTAAAAAATAAATTAAAATTAAATAAAAAAATTAAACACGACGTTTCGAAGGCAACACAAGCTTCCGTCTTCAGGTGGAAACAGTCACAGCAAAAAATCGCTGCACCAAGTGGCGAGGCTCTGGAAACCTCTGGCTTAAATAAAGGTTAAGTGAGGGGGGGGGAGGAGCCATGTAGGGGGACCTTGGTGGGGTGAGGGGCTGAGTTAATCCGTCTTTTGTTGTGTAGAGGGTGTGGGGGGTAGGTCACTGTGTGTGTGCAATAGAAACGGAAAAATTAAAGATCGGCAAGAATGTGCTGTAAGATGCGGAGTAGAAAACCGTGGAAATAGAAAAGCTTAAATGCAGGTTAAGGGGGGGGGGCGGGTGGGAGGAGCCATGTAGGGGGACCTTGGTGGGGTGCGGGGCTGAGTTAATCCGTCTTTTGTTGTGTAGAGGGTGCGGGGGATGGGTCACTGTGTGTGTGCAATAGAAACGGAAAAAAATAGAAAAATTTAAGATCGGCAAGAATGTGCTGTCAGGGGGAAGTAGAAAAAAGGGAAATTGAAAGTTCAGAAGGAATATGCTTGGTACACCACTACTTGAAATTGCTGTTAGAAATTAGTTGACGTTTGGTATGATTTTAAACGTCCTTCCAGTGGTTGCTTAATTTGAAACTATCCTCTCGGTTGAAGGTATGCCTGTATTTGTATATCTGAATGGCTTGGTGAACACATCTCTGGTGATAACCTAGAGGTTTACAGAGAACCTTGGTATCGGAGAAGACAATCTCATGATCACCCATAGCGTTGTAACAATGATCTGCCACAGCAGATGAATTCGTTCTGCCGTGTTTCAGATCCGATTTGTGCTCGCGAATTCGGTCAGAGATATGTCGTTTCGCCTCCCCGATATAGCAATCACCGCAGGTACAACTCGATTTGTAAACTCCGGGGTACTGTAAGTCAGGGATGACATCCTTTACAGATGGGATCAGATCACGAATTTTGTGTACTGTATTGAACCCGACTTGGATCTTGTGTTTGTTTAGAATTTTGGAAATCTTTTTGTAACGCCTGCTATGTATGGTAGTGTGATGGTTTTGATCAGAGTATCAAGTGGTTGTTTCTGTGTGGTAGGAGAAACAGCTTGGCGGATGGTACGGTCAGAGTATCCGTTCCTCTTGAGGGCCAGCCGTACCAATTTTAATTCACTGGTCAAGTGGTGTTCGTCCGAGATGCAATGAGCCCTATGGTGTAACGTTTTGATGAGAGCATTCTTTTGAGCCGGGTGGTGGTGGTGGGAATCCGGTTTCAAGTAGGAATCTGTGTGGGTGGGCTTTCTGTAAACAGAATGTCCCAACGAGCCATCAAACCTCCTCTCAAACAGAACATCCAAGAATGGCAGTTTGCCATTTTTCTCTACTTCCATGGTGAATTTGATGGAAGGGTGTCTGGAATTGATGTGGTCCAGGAAAAGGTTCAAAGCTGGGAGGCCATGTTGCCAAATGACGAAAGTGTCATCCACATATCTCTTCCACAGGGAAGGACTGAGGGTGGATGTCTGGATGGCGTCCGATTCAAATTTCTCCATGAAAACATTGGCTATCACTTGTGACAAGGGGGAACCCATGGGAGTACCCTCATTTTGCTTGTATAAGGTACCATTCCAAGTAAAGTAGGTGTTGGTGAGGCAGTGCCTAACCAACGTGGGTACCTCGGGGTTTACTCCGTGTTGGACCAGATCCACAATTATTTTAATGGTGTCAGGTATTGGGACCTTGATGAACAGAGAAACCACATCAAAGCTGACGAGGATATCGTCAGGGGCCAGTGCAATGTCTTTGACCATAGAGACCAATTGGGATGAGTTAAGTACTGCTGAGGAGGTCTTGCCAGTAAAAGGAAGCAGAGTATCTGACAGAAAACGGGCCAGTTTGTGGGTAGGGGAGTTGATCGTGGACACGATGGGTCGTAGTGGGGTACCTTCTTTATGGATCTTGGGAAGACCATAGAATCTAGGAGGTCTCGCAGCGGAGGGTTTTAGGGAGGGAATTTTGGTTGATTCAATTAGGGAGGTCGAATTTGTGATGATCTTGTTGGTTTTAATCGTTAGGCTGTTAGTAGGGACATTTTTAATTTTTGAATAACTCCCATCATTGAGTAGGTCCTGAATTTTATTGTTGTATGAGTCTTCATCCATAATTACAGTGGCATTGCCCTTATCGGCTGAGAGGATGACTATATCATCTCTCTCTTTTAATTTAGCGAGTTCAGAGCGTTCATGGTTGCTGATGTTGCTAACGGGTTTCTTAGCACTCTTAAGAATAGTGGCTATTTCAGCTCTCGAGACGTCTGCTTGGATGTGTCCTATACCTTTGAGAGCTACATCGACCTGACAAATGATATCATCTATTGGTATATATTTTGGGGTGACAGCAAAATTTAGCCCTTTAGCCAATACAGTTTTCAGATTGTCCAAAATCGGGGTGCAACTCTAATTGATAACAATTTTGTTCACGTCTAGTTTTGTGATCTGTGGAACTGGGTTTTTCTTTGATAGGTGGTTGAATTTAGCAATTAGGTTAGCCTTGCATTTGACTGATAGTGAATCAGCAGAAGAAACAGTCATATTATCAAAGTGGTTCCAATCATAAAGTGTTATTTTTTGTGTTAGCATTAAATGAGATTGTAGGAAAGTCCTGTCTAAACTACCGAGTTCAAATCAGAGTAACCTAATCCATTGGTTCTATTCGGTAACATCACGTAGGTAAAAAATAAAACAACAAAAATCACGACGTTTCGGCCACAACACAAGCGGCCTTCATCAGGTGAAGGAACCAGGCTGTCTCGAGGACAGCGCTGGAGTGAAACACAGCCACGCTCAGACCCCGACCTTTAAGCTGTGTGCGAGGAAACAAGGTGCCTTGACAAAGGAATTAGCATAAAAATTAGCATTTGATTGGCCGACTTAGCATGATGAACGGTGTAGAGGTGGTGTACATGCGGGTGCACATGCCGGTTGGCGCGGGGGGGGGGGGGGGAGGGGGAGTTTACCTATTGATGGTGTGAAAAGGGAATTTTTAAGAGCTGCGAAAGTTGGGGTACCACTACTTAAAAAATATTCTATACCATTGAAAATTTGTTTAATGTTTGGTTCGATTTAGAACATCTTTCCAATGGTTGCTTAATTTGAAACCATCTTCTCGGTTGAAATTGTGTCTGTGTTTGTAGATCTGAATTGCCTCGTGAACAAATCTCTGATAAAAACCCGTGGGTTTGCAAAGAACTTTGGTATCGGAGAAAATTATATCGTGATCACCCAGAGCGTTGTAACAGTGATCAGCTACGGCAGAATAATTCGTTCTGCCGTGTTTCAAATCTGATTTGTGCTCGCGAATTCGGCCAGAGACATGTCGCTTTGTCTCCCCGATATAACAATCACCGCAGGTACAACTCAATTTGTAAACCCCGGGGTACTGTAAGTCAGGAATGACATCAGATCACGAATTTTGTGTACTGTATTGAACCGGACCTAGATCTTGTGTTTGTTTAGAATTTTGGAAATCTTTTTAGTAACGCCTGCTATATATGGTAGTGTGATGGTTTTGACCGGAGTATCAAGTGGTTGTTTCTGTATGGAGGGAGAAACAGCTTGGCGGATGGTACGGTCAGAGAATCCATTCCTTTTGAGGGCCAGGTGTACATGTTTTAATTCACTGGTCAGGTGATGTTGGTCCGAAGTGCAATGAACCCTATGGTATAAAGTTATGATGAAATAATTATTTTGGGCTGGGTGGTGGTGGGAATCAGGTTTCAAGTAGGAATCTGTGTGGGTGCGTTTCCTGTAGACAGAATGCCCCAATGAGCCATCAGGTCTCCTCTCAAACAGAACATCTAAGAATGGTAGCTTGCCATCTTTCTCCACTTCCATGGTGAATTTGATGGCGGGATGTCTGGAATTTATGTGGTGTAGAAAAAGGTTCAGAGGTGGGAGGCCATGTGGCCAAATGACGAAAGTGTCATCCACATATCTCTTCCACAGGGAAGGTCTGAGGGTGGAAGTCTGGATGGCGTCTGATTCAAATTTCTCCATGAAAATATTGGCTATCACTGGTGACAAGGGGGATCGCATGGGGGTACCCTCATATCTTTTGTAGAAGGAGCCATTCCAAGTAAAGTAGGTATTGTTGAGGCAGTGCCTAACCGGTACAGGTGTATCGGCGTCTAGTCCATGTTGGACCAAATTTTCAATTGTTTCAATGGTATCAGGTACTGGGACCTTGGTGAACAAAGAGACCACATCGAAGCTGACAAGGATATCGTCAGGGGACAGTACAACGTCTTTGACCATAGAGACCAATTGGGCTGAGTTAAGTACTGCTGAGGCGGTCTTGCCAGTGAAAGGCAGCAAGGTATCTGACAGAAAACGGGCTAGTCTATAGGTAGGGGAGTTGATCGTGGATACGATGGGTCGTAGTGGGGTGCCTTCTTTATGAATCTTGGAAAGACCATAGAATCTAGGAGTTCTTGCAGCAGAAGGATTTAGGGAGGGACGTTTAGTTGGGTCGATTAGGGAGGTCGAACTTGTGATGATCTTGTTGGTTTTCATCGCTAGGCTATTGGTAGGGTCATTTTTAATTTTTGAGTAACTTCCATCGTTGAGCAGATTCTGGATTTTGTTGTTGTATGAATCTTTATCCATAATAACAGTAGCGTTGCCTTTATCGGCTGAGAGGATGACTATATCACTTCTGTTTTTTTTTTTATTCGCGAGTTCAGAGCGTTCATTTTTGCTGATGTTACTAATGGGTTTCTTAGCATTCTTAAGAATAGTGGCTATTTCAGCTCTCGCAACGTCTGCTTGGATGTGTCCCACGCCTTTGAAGGCTACATCGACCTGAGAGATGATATCATCTACTGGTATGTTTTTTGGGGTGACAGCAAAATTCAGTCCCCTAGCCAGTACTTTTTCAGATTGTCCGAAATCGGGGTGCTACTCTGATTAATGACGATTTTGTTGATGTCGAGTTTTGTTATATGTGGAACTGGGTTCTTCTTTGATAGGTGGTTGAATTTGGAAATCAGGTTAGCTTTACATTTGACTGACAGTGAATCAGCAGAAGAAGCAGTCATGTTGTCTATGTGATTCCAATCAGAAGGTGACATTTTTTGTGTTAACATTAAATGAGCTTGTAGGAGAGTCCTGTCTAAAGTATCGAGTTCAAATCGGAGTAGCCTTATCCTCTCTGAGATTAAAGATAGGCTGGCCTTAAACAGAATCTGTTTAGAATTCGGAGAAGATACACCAGAAGAAATGAGTGTGAAAGCGATAGGTATTACCTTGTGATTGCGGCATCTTTTGAGGAAGGTCAGCGTCTCGATGAGCTGTGACTTCTTGTCCCGTAGTCTGTTAAAAGCTCTAACAGATAGGTGAAAGCCCTCCCCGTAGAGGTTATCAATTCTAGATTTAAAGCTTTCGTGACTGCAAGGATCCATACTCTTTGGTTCTATTCGGTAAAGTCACGTAGGTAAATAATAAAACAACAAAAATCACGACGTTTCGGCCACAACACAAGCGGCCTTCATCAGGTGAAGGAACCAGGCTGTCTCGAAGACAGCGCTGGAGTGAAACACAGCCACGCTCAGACCGCGAACTTTAAGCTGTGTGCGAGGAAACAAGGTGCCTTGACAAAGGAATTAGCATAAAAAATAGCATTTGATTGGCCGACTTAGCATGATGAACGGTGTAGAGGTGGTGTACATGCCTGTGCACATGCCGGTTGGTGCGGATTGGAATCACGTAGACAACATGACTGCTTCTTCTGCTGATTCACTGTCAGTCAAATGTAAAGCTAACCTGATTTCTAAATTCAACCACCTATCAAAGAAGAACCCAGTTCCACATATAACAAAACTAGACGTCAACAAAATCGTCATTAATCAGAGTAGCACCCCAATTTCGGATAATCTGGAAACAGTACTGGCTAGAAGACTGCATTTTGCTGTCACCTCAAAACACATACCAGTAGATGATATCATCTCTCAGGTCGATGTAGCCCTCAAAGGCGTAGGACACATCCAAGCAGACGTTGCGAGAGCTGAAATAGCCACTTTTCTTAAGAATGCTAAGAAACCCATTAGTAACATCAGCAAAACTGAATGTCATGAACTTGCGAATTTAAAAAACAGAAGTGATATAGTCATCCTCTCAGCCTATAAAGGCAACGCTACTGTAATTATGGATAAAGATTCATACAACAACAAAATTCAGAATCTGCTCAACGATGGAAGTTACTCAAAAATAAAAAAATGACCCTACCAATAGCCTAGCGATGAAAACCAACAAGATCATCACAAGTTCGACCTCCCTAATCGACCCAACTAAACGTCCCTCCCTAAAACCTTCTACTGCAAGAACTCCTAGATTCTATGGTCTTCCCAAGATTCATAAAGAAGGCACCCCACTACGACCCATCGTATCCACGATCAACTGCCCTACCTATAGACTAGCCCATTTTCTGTCAGATACCTTGCTGCCTTTCACTGGCAAGACCGCCTCAGCAGTACTTAACTCAGCCCAATTGGTCTCTATAGTCAAAGACGTTGTACTGTCCCCTGATGATATTCTTGTCAGCTTCGATGTGGTCTCTTTGTTCACCAAGGTCCCAGTACCTGATACCATTGAAATAATTGAAAATTTGGTCCAACATGGACTAGACCCCGATACACCTGCACTGGTTAGGCACTGCCTCACCAATACCTACTTTACTTGGAATGGCTCCTTCTACAAACAAAATAAGGGTACCCCCATGGGATCCCCCTTGTCACCAGTGATAGCCAATATTTTCATGGAGAAATTTGAATCAGATGCCATCCAGACTTCCACCCTCAGACCTTCCTTTTGGAAGAGATATGTGGATGACACTTTCGTCATTTGGCCACATGGCCTCCCAGCTCTGAACCTTTTCCTACACCACATCAATTCCAGACATCCCGCCATCAAATTCACCATGGAAGTGGAGAAAGATGGCAAGCTACCATTATTAGATGTTCTGTTTGAGAGGAGACCTGATGGCTCATTGGGGCATTTTGTCTACAGGAAACCCACCCACACAGATTCCTACTTGAAACCTGATTCCCACCACCACCCAGCCCAAAAGAATTATCTCAACAAAACTTTATACCATAGGGTTCATTGCATTTCGGACCAACACCACCTGACCAGTGAATGAAAAACATGTACAACTGGCCCTCAAAAGGAATGGATACCCTGACCGTACCATCCGCCAAGCTGTTTCTCCCTCCATACAGAAACAACCACTTGATACTCCGGTCAAAACCATCACATTACCATATATAGCAGGCGTTACAAAAAGATTTCCAAAATTCTAAACAAACACAAGATCCAGGTCCGGTTCAATGCAGTAGACAAAATTCGTGATCTGATCACATCCATGAAGGATGTCATTCCTGACTTACAGTACCCCGGGGTTTACAAATTGAGTTGTACCTGCGGTGATTGCTATATCGGGGAGACAAAGCGACATGTCTCTGGCCGAATTCGCGAGCACAAATCAGATTTGAAACACGGCAGAACGAATTCTTCTGCCGTAGCTGATCACTGTTACAACGCTGTGATTGATCATGATATAATTTTCTCCGATACCAAGGTTCTTTGCAAACCCACGGGTTTTTATCAGAGATTTGTTCACGAGGCAATTCAGATCTACAAACACAGACACAATTTCAACCGAGAAGATGGTTTCAAATTAAGCAACCATTGGAAAGATGTTCTAAATCGAACCAAACATTAAACTAATTTTCAATGGTACAGTATATTTTTCAAGTAGTGGTACCCCAAACTTTCGCAGCTCTTAAAAATTCCCTTTTCACACCATCAATAGGTAAACTCCCCCTCCCCCCCCGCGCCAACCGGCATGTGCACCCGCATGTACACCGTTCATCATGCTAAGTCGGCCAATCAAATGCTATTTTTATGCTAATTCCTTTGTCAAGGCATCTTGTTTCCTCGCACACAGCTTAAAGGTCGCGGTCTGAGCGTGGCTGTGTTTCACTCCAGCGCTGTCCTCGAGACAGCCTGGTTCCTTCACCTGATGAAGGCCGCTTGTGTTGTGACCGAAACGTCGTGATTTTTGCTGTTTTATTTTTTACCTACGTGACTTTACCGAATAGAACCAAAGAGTATGGATCCTTGCAGTCACGAAAGCTTTAAATCTAGAATTAACCTAATCCTCTCTGAGATTAATGATAGACTTGCCTTAAATAGAATCTGTTTAGAGTTCGGTGAAGATACAGCTGCAGATGTGAGAGTGAAAGTGATGGGTATTACCTTCTGGTCGCGGCATTTTTTGAGGAAGGTCAGCGTCTCGATGAGCTGTGACTTCTTGTCTCGTTGTCTGTTAAAAGCTCTGACAGATAGGTGAAAATCTTCCCCGTAGAAGTTGTTAATTCTAGATTTGAAGCTTTCGTGACTGCAAGAATTCATACTCTTTGGTTTTATTCGGTTAAGTCACGTAGGTAAAAAACAAATTAAAATTAAATAAAAGAAAAAAATTAAAACGACGTTTCGGAGGCAACACAAGCTTCCGTCTTCAGGTGGAAACAGTCACAGCAAAAAATTGCTGCACCAAGTGGCGAGGCTCTGGGAACCTCTGGCTTAAATACAGGTTAAGGGAGGGGGGGGGAGCCATGTAGGGGGACCTTGGTGGGGTGAGGGGCTGAGTTAATCCGTCTTTTGCTGTGTAGAGGGTGAGGGGGTGGGTCACTGTGTGTGTGCAATAGAAAAGGAACAATAGAAAAAATTAAAGATCGGCAAGAATGTGCTGTAAGGTGCGGAGTAGAAAACCGTGGAAATAGAACAGCTTAAATGCAGGTTAAGGGGGGGGGGGGGGGAGGAGCCATGTAGGGGGACCTTGGTGGGGTGCGGGGCTGAGTTAATCCGTCTTTTGTTGTGTAGAGGGTGCGTGGGATGGGTCACTGTGTGTGTGCAATAGAAACGGAAAAAATATATAAAAATTAAAGATCGGCAAGAAAGTGATGTAAGGGGGAAGTATAAAAAAGGGAAATAGAAAGTTCGGAAGGAATGTGCTTGGTATACCACTACTTGAAATTGCTGTTAGAAATTAGTCGACGTTTGGTATGATTTAAAACGTCCTTCCAGTGGTTGCTTAATTTTAAACCATCCTCTCGGTTGAAGCTATAATGAATGATGAGTGCTTACACAAGTGGGTGAAACCAGAGCACCTGGAGAAAACCCACGCATACGAGGGGGCAGCACTTTAAACCGTACAGGCAAAGATGGCGATTATCCCAATTTCTGTACCGTCTTCTCCTGGCCAGCCAGCCAGGAGAAGGCACCTCGACGCCCACGGGAAGGGGGTTTCACAACATTCACTGTGTGGTCCACTAACCCTTGCTACCTTCCACTGCTGGATTACAGGCTTGCAACACGACCGCCTGGTGAATAATAGTAATTATTTAAAGTTTATTAGCGTGCACAAGAACGACTCAGAGGCATGAGGAACCACACACGTGCAGGAAGGAAGCCACGTGGTGAGCCAGTACCAACGATTGTCCAAGCTCTGCAGTCCTCTATGGAGGCATTATGCGCCAATTAATTACGAGTGTTTATACACGTGGGGGAAACCGGAGTACCCATAGAAAACCCATGCGTGCGAGGGTGAAACACTCTATCCCTGTACAGATATACAACAAGGTGAAGATGGTGATTAGTCCACTTGCTCTACTGCGTTCTCCTGGCGAGTCAGGTTATAGCACCTTGACGCCCACGGGAAGGGGATTTGACAACATCATAGTGCGGTGATTCGCCAACCCTCGCTACCTTCCACAGTGCTGGATTAGAGACGTGCGCTACCAACACCAGGCGAATGATAACAATAATAACTTTCTACTTATAACTTGATAACAACAGGCGAATGAGAACAACAGGCGAATGAGAACAGACGAATGGTAAGAACAGGCGAATGATACCAATAATTATTATTTCCACTTACAACTTGATAACAATATTTATTTCTTCTTTTAACGAAATAATCACAATTTTTTCTTCTTATAACGTGATTACAACAATAATAACAACTATTTCTACTTTTAAATTGATAACAGGCAAATGATAAAGACGGGCACGACATCTACGTCTCTATATAAGGAACGAAACAGGGTGAACGCCTCCACAAATCTGGCAGTCGCCTGCTGAAGCTAGTTGTAATTACTGGCGAAACGTCGTACTCAGATTGTAAATGTTGTGGCTTGACTCTCCAACACACCGGTGTGCTGTACTAGTTACAAATTGGAATGTTCTGTTTACGTGACAACCCTTACTAGTTGGCTGTGTCGGGTGGTGGTGGGTTTTAACGACACATTTATAGATTTACGCGATCTAACCCCCAAAGAAAACTCTTATGGATGATATTGGTCATGAAAGTCTACGTGTTAAACAAACCCGAAGGAATCAGAGAAAAATCGACGCAACCACGGGAGAAGATGCAAACTCCAAATATACAGGCTCAGGGTTGGGATTGATGACTTCCTGTATACTGGGCGAGGTAGTTAACATCTCAACACCGTAGTGACCCATTTTCTGACTCAACCACCCACTCACACACTAACTCACCCACTCAACCTCCCACACTAAATTACCCACCCACTAGTCACCCAACCATTTATCCAAACACCCACTCACTCAACCACCCACACATTCACCTACTCACCACACACATATTAACTTATCCACTCACACAATGACCCACTCACTCAAACACCCACAAACCCACCCACCCAACCACCCAGAAACCCACTCACTCACTCAATAAACAAAAACTACAAGTTAGTTATATAGATCTTTTTCAGCAGCGACGTGGCCACAAATGATGGCTCAACCAAGTGGGTTAGCACATATAAATGTATAGCAGCTAATTTCCTATAAAGGCATGTTTGTAAATGTGGAGGGAAAACCCCAGAGAACCCAGAGAAAAATGCCCACGACCACAGGGAGAACATGCAAACTCCAAATATACAGCCATCAGGGTTGGGGTCAAACCTATGAATTCCAATATACCAGTTTAACACGTCAGCTTTCGCGACCAATATCATCCATAAGAGGGGTTTTATTTTATTTCTTACAATGTCCAATATACCAAGCGAGGGAGTTAACATCTCGCCACGGTGGCGCCTCATTATCTGACTCACCACCCAGTCAACTACTAAAGCCACCCACACACTTACTCACAAACTCACTCACAAATCCAGTCACCCTGCCACCCACTCAGCCGCCAACCCACTCGCTCATGGACACAGCCAGCCACTCAAAAACTTACCTGTGCACCCACCTACACACCCACTCATTAACTCTACGACCCACCCACCAACCGACTCACTCAATCACTGACCCACTCACTCAAGACTCCACTCACCCACCCACTCACCTATTCACTCCCCCACTCACAAACCCACCCATCCACCCACCCACTCTCTAACTCACACACTCACACGCCCGCTCACCCAGCCACTTACCTACTCACCCACCTACCCAACCACCCATGATTCAATCACACACCTACCCACTCAATAAACTAAAACTGAACTATTTTTCATCGTACTAGCTAAGGCCCACAGAGATATATAGATCTTTTTCAAAAGCGACCTTGTTACAAATGACAGGAAAAAAGTGGTTTATCACATATACAGTGAGGGAAAAAAGTATTTGATCCCCTGCTGATTTTGTACGTTTGCCCACTGACAAAAAAAATGATCAGTCTATAATTTTAATGGTAGGTTTATTTGAACAGTGAGAGACAGAATAACAACAGTGGGTGGCATGGTGAGTGGGTGCGTGTGTGAATGGCTCGGTGGTTGAGTTTGTGGGTGGTTGAGTAAGTGGCTGGTTGAGTTAGTGAGTGGTTAAGTTAGTGGGTAGGTGTTTGAGTGGGTGAGAGAGTCCAAGAGCGAAGCGCCATGGTGACGAGATACTATCTTGCCTGGTATCCAGGAGCTTCTAGGTTCAATCCCTACCTTGTTGCGTCTCTATTTCCCTAAACATTTAGAAACATGCATTTAGAGGAGTTGTCTACTATAAATGTATCCGTGATACGCCAAATTGTTGAGCTATCATTTGTGGTGAAGGTTTTTTTGAAAACGAGCTATATAGCTCAGTGTGCCTTACCTGGTAAAATAAACATAATTTAGATTTAGTTTAGTGTGTAGGTGAGTGGGAGGTGGGTGAGTGAGTGCATAAGTGGATAGGTGAGTGAGTCGGTGTGTGAGTGAAATAGTGGGTTAGAGATATAGTAGTGGGTGGCTTGCTGAGTGGGTGAGTGGATCGGTGGTTGAGTTAGTGGGTGGTCGAGTTAGTGGGTGGTTGAGTTAGTGGGTGGTTTAATTAATAGGTGATTTAGTTGGGAGTGGTTGAATTATTGGGTGGTTCACTGATGGGTGAGTGGGTGAATAATTCCGTGGTAATGGGTAAGCAGATGAGTGGGCGGGTGGTTGGGTGAGTGGGTGGGTTAGAAATTGAGTGGGTTGCATGGTAAGTGGATGTGTAAGTGGGTGGGTAAGTAGGTGAGTGGCTGAGGGAGTGGGCAGCTGGTTGAGTGAGTGAGTGGGTTAGAAATTGAGTGGGTGGGTTAGAAATTGAGTGGGTGGCAGGGTCAGTTAATGTGTAAGTACTGGGTGAGAAGGTGAGCGGCTCATTGAGTAAGTGAGTGCATGGGTGAGTAGGTGAGTGGATGGATGAGGGAGTGAATGGGTGGGTGGGTGAAGCAGGGCCCATATATCTACTGAGAATTTCATCATCGCCTGCGGCTGGGGTTGGCATCGTCCCCTACTCCTCCTGATGTCGAGGGTAAATGGGCGAGGTTTAGGACTGTGACTCATGCAACTGCAATGGCTGCTTTTGGGTATGCGGTCCAGACCTCCCCAGAGACCCTGGTTGACAGAGGAGGCGTTCAAGATGGTTGAGAAAAAGCGACAGGCCCACTGTCATTGGCTACAGAATCCCACGTCAGAGAATGAGGAGGCTTACCGCAGCCTTCGCTCGGAGGTTCGGAGAGCCGTGAGGCGCTGCAAGGATGGGTGGTGGTCGCGGGTTGCTGAGGAGATGGAGTCTGCCTCAGTGGCCCACGATCACAAATCTCTATTTAACTCCATCAAAAAAGTAACCTGCAGCGCCACACCTATTACCATCATTAGGGGAAAAAACGGTGATCCAATCTCTGACCCCCCGGTGAAACAGGTTTGCAGATCTGCTGAGCATTTCTGTGAGGTCCTGGGGGAGGGAAAATCCCTCAGCCAGGAAAAAATCGTGGCACAAAGTGAGGATGACTCTGCTGAGGCTGCGGTGCCTCAAATATTGGAAGAAGTCACCGCCTGTGAGTGGCTGGCTGAAGTGCCATCTGTTGAGGAAGTACTGAAGGCAATCCGGAGTCTGAGACCAGGAAAGGCAGCGGGCAAAGATGATCTCCCAAGCGAAATGCTGAGGGAGGGTGGCGTTGGTGCACAGACTGCCCTATATGACATCATAACAACAGTCAGGACCACTTGACAGGTTACGCAGGATTGGAAGGATGCCCTGGTGGTCCCCCTCTTTAAGAAGGGAGACCGCACAGACTGTAACAACTACAGGGGCATCTCACTCCTCAGTGTGCCGGGAAAGGTCCTGGCAAGGATTATTCAACATCGCCTTTCCAGGCACGCTGAGGAGAGGCTTGCGGAGCCCCAATGCGGTTTCAGGAAAGGGCGGTCCTGCACAGATGCCATATTTTCTGTCCGTCTGCTACAGCAGAGGTGTAGGGAATTCCAGCAAGACCTACATCTCTGCTTTATTGACCTGGTCAAGGCCTATGATACCATCAGTAGGCCTGGGCTCTGGTTTGTTCTTCGTGCTTTTGGAGTACCTGACCCTTTGCTCACGATCATTAAGGACTTTCATGAGGGTGAGCGGGCCCGGGTAAAACTACGTGGTCGGGAGTCCGAGCCATTCCCTGTATACCTTGGAGTACGACAGGGATGTCCTCTAGCTCCCACATTATTTAACATCTATTTTGACCACGTAGTTCGTGAAGCCTTCAATAGCTGTACCGGGGGAATCTCCATATGGTACAGATATAATGGGAGGCTGATCGATGCCGGGTGCGGTCAAGGGATGGCTCCCTATTGCTCAACCATGTTATGTATCTTCTTTGGTTCTTTCGGTAAAGTCACGTAGAATGATAATAAAATAATAAATTGATAAAATAAAATAACACAATAATATTCTCACGACGTTTCGGCCACAACACAAGCGGCCTTCATCAGGTGAAGGGGGCGAGACTGTCTGGTAGGACAGCGCTGGAGTGAAAGAGCCACGTTCAGATACGGCCTTTAAGCTGTGTGAGAGGAACTAAGCACCCTCAAATTTCAGCACCACGGATAGCTACGGGCCCCGTTCAGACGGACGAGTTCGTCCATGGTCGGAACAGAGGAGGGGGAGAGAGACAGCTGCGAGGCCCTAGTATGCTCCATGTTGTAAAACTATACCATTAACCGTGGTGTGAGAGGTATTAAGAGGCAATGCTGGCGAAAGAGCTGCGGTCTGAAGGTCATCGTAAAAATACAATTAATTAAGAACAGAAATGATTTAAAACATCTTTCCAGTGGTTACTAAGCCTGAATCCATCTTCTCGGTTGAAATTGTCTCTGTGCTTGTATATGTGAATGGCCTCATGAACGAATCTCTCATGGTAGCCGGTTGGTTTGCAAAGAACCTCCGTCTTGGAGAAGTCAATGTCATGTGAGCCCACTGAATTATAACAGTGATCTGCCACGGCAGAAGAGTGCGTCCTACCCTTTTTGGATCTCTTAATTAAAAGAAGACATGATGGTTCAATGAGCCACTCTGTCTACAGGAAAGCTACCCATACAGATGCTTAGTTGAAACCGGATTCCCACCACCATCCATCCCAGAAGAACTCCCTCATCAAGACTCTATACCATAGAGCCCAATGCATTTCCGACCAGGAACACATTACCAGTGAACTCAAGCACGTACACCAGGCTCTCAGGGCTAATGGCTACTCCGACTACACAATCCGCAAAGCCATCACTCCAGTCATGAAGAAGGATCCTCTTGTGGAGCCACTCAAAACCATCACCTTACCCTACATTGCAGGGGTCACTAAAAAGATCTCCAAAATCCTGAACAAACACAAGATCGAGGTCCGATTCAACACAGTACTTAAAATCCGTGATTTTGTTCCATCTGTAAAAGATGCTGTTCCAGACATACAGTACCCGGGCGTTTACAAACTAAAGTGCCTCTGTGGTAGTAGCTACATTGGAGAAACCAAAAGACATATCTCAGACCGCATGCGCGAACACAAAGCAGACTTGAAACACGGTAGGACGAACTCCTCTGCCGTGGCAGATCACTGTTATAATTCAGTGGGCTCACATGACATTGACTTCTCCAAGACGGAGGTTCTTTGCAAACCAACCGGCTACTATGAAAGATTCGTTCATGAGGCCATTCACATATACAAGCACAGAGACAATTTCAACCGCGAAGATGGATTCAGGCTTAGTAACCACTGGAAAGATGTTTTAAATCATTTCTGTTCTTAATTAATTGTATTTTTACGATGACCTTCAGACCGCAGCTCTTTCGCCAGCATTGCCTCTTAATACCTCTCACACCACGGTTAACGGTATAGTTTCACAACATGGAGCATACTAGGGCCTCGCAGCTGTTTCTCTCCCCCTCCTCTGTTCCGACCATGGACGAACTCGTCCGTCTGAACGGGGCCCGTAGCTATCCGTGGTGCTGAAATTTGAGGGCGCTTTGTTCCTCTCACACAGCTTAAAGGCCGTATCTGAACGTGGCTCTTTCACTCCAGCGCTGTCCTACCAGACAGTCTCGCCCCCTTCACCTGATGAAGGCCGCTTGTGTTGTGGCCGAAACGTCGTGAGAATATTATTGTGTTATTTTATTTTATCAATTTATTATTTTATTATCATTCTACGTGACTTTACCGAAAGAACCAAAGAAGATGAATCATTGCAGTCACGAAAGCTTTAAATCGTCATGTTATGTATGCCGATGATTTGGTAATAGCTGCTCATTCAGAGGAGGAGTTGGAGATGCTGCTGCTGAGACTGGAGCGTGCTACTAATAGATGGGGCCTTACCATCAGCAACACCAAAACTAAGCACCTGCCTGGGTATTTTGTACCATCGGACACTCCACCCCCACAACTCCCAATCGGTGATGGGGCAGTTGTGGAGAGAGTAGAGAGTTTCCCATACCTGGGTAGTGTGCTTATGACCGGCTCCAGTTTAACAGCAGAGGTCTCACTCTGAATAAGTCGAGTGGCAATATCTTTTCATCGGTTGCGTAACGTTGTGTGGAAGCTGCCTGGTCTGTCGCGCCACACGAAGCTTCGGGTCTTCTCGGTCACGGTCATTTCCTCACTTCTCTACGCTTGCGAAACGTGGACCCCCCTAATGGAACATCTTCGCCGGTTAGAAACATTTAGACAGGCCTGCCTACGATCCATCCTGGGTTTAACCAGACTGGATTGTGTGAGGAGCTCACAAATCCTTGAAAGATCTGGGCAAGGTCCCATCAGTTAGCTCCTCCGGCGGGCAAGGCTGCGATGGCTGGGTCATGTAGCCCGCATGCCCAGCCACCACATGCCGAAACAGCTTTTGTTCGGCCGGATCGAGGGGGCTAAACGGGCGCGGCACGGGCTAGAGAAGAGATGGAGTGATGTGGTACAGGAGGACGTGGAGCTGAGTGGAGTTGCCGATGACTGGTACCAGCAGTGTCAAAATCGGCCTCTGTGGAGGAGGCTCATGAAGGACGCTACTGGGCATTTGGAGGTAGTCTCCCTCCAACAACAATGGAGGGCAGAGGAGCGACGCTCACAACAACGAGGGGAGCGCCGGGTGGCTAGGGCACAGCAGGTTGGCACAATAGGGGGCACAGGTGGTGCATCAGCCAGTCATCTCAGTCATCTCAGTCAGTCAACCCGTGGCACCTGGGTCTGCCCCGTGACCTCCTGCCAGCGGGCGTTCGACACTTCACGTGGCCTCAAGGTGCACATGGCCTGGCACAAGCGTCGTGGTGACGTCACCGCCACTTAGTGGCGAATGGCGGTTGTTGTTATATATCTACTGTAATCACCCAGGAATGTATGTCCTTAACGTTCGTGACGTCACTCCACATCGACCAGCCCCCCTCATTAATATTCATGAGAAGGTGACGTCCTCCAAATGGACACACCCCCACCCCTCATTCATAATCATAAGCGGGTGACGTCACTCAAGATGCAGTACTCCCCCCCTCACTAATAAGCATGAACAAGTGACGTCACTCCACATCGAACAGCCGCCCTCAATAATCATGAACAGGTTACGTCCTCCACATGGAACCCCCCCCCCCCATCTCAGTAACATCTGGCAGTTCACCAGTTCAAGCGAGCCTGACTGCTGATGAGACACTGAGAGACGAAGCCTGTTTCAGGGTGCTGCTTGTGTTGAGTTAATGTTGATGATGAGATGCACTCTTAGAAGCTTGTGCGGCTGAGTAGCACCACTCGCATTGTGTGCGTGGAGAAGTGGCGATGTGGAGGCTGTACAGCTCGGATATCTTGTTCCTTGAGCTGCAGCAGCAGCAGCTGTAGTTATGCGTTTGTCCACTAGAGGGCATCACGTGCCTTGTGGAGAACCTGCAGTGCCCCTACATCCTGTAGCCCTAACCCTATAGCCCTGACCCTATAGCCCTGACCCTATAGCCCTGACCCTATAGCCCTGACCCTATAGCCCTGACCCTATAGCCCTGACCCTATAGCCCTGACCCTATAGCCCTGACCCTATAGCCCTGACCCTAACCTAATGCTTTTGGTGTCCTTCCCCGGCACCTCCGATTAGCACGGTTGGCTATATACGGTGCGAAAGAAATTCAGCCTTCAATAGCTGCCCCCAGACATGAGTGATCATTTGTGGTCAAGTGGCTTCTGAAAAATAAGCTAATACCTCATTGGACTTTACCTGATAATATTTTTAAAAATTGCTTAGTTTATTCTTTGTTTAGTGATTTGTTTACTTTTCCTATACGTTGCACTCCGATCGTTTTTTTGTATTGTTTGTTGCTGTAACGTACAAAGCCGTCCCTACTGGACATCTCTGAAAAAAGCTTTATAGCTCATCGGATTCCTCCAGTATGATTACATATTCAGATTTTGATTCTTATATACATATCTGGGGCAGCTCGTGTTGGTAGTGAGCCCCGATGAAGGCCAGCAAGGCGCTCGAAGGGGACGGAATGGTCAGAACAGTGTCTGGTCCTCAGACTCACCAGAGACACTCACCAGGGACAGACTCACCACATATCGACACACTCACTCACCCACCCACTAATCCACTCACTCAATCTCCCACCCACCCACTCACCCTCACCCACCCATCCACCCACCTACTCACCCATCCACTCTGACTCACCCACCCACCCACTCTCACTCACCCACCCACTCACTCACTCATACACACACTCACCAACTCACCCAATCACTCAATCATTCAAATACCACTTACCCACGTACTTATTCACCCACTCACTCAATTACCCACTCACCCACTCAACTACTCACCCACCCACTCACCCACTCACTCACCCACCCACTCACCCACCCACCCATTCAACCACCCACTCACCCAGCCACCCACTCACTCACTCACTCACCCGCTCACTCACTCACCCACCTACTAACTCACCCACCCGCTCTCCCACCCACCCACGCACCCACTTGCCCACCAGCTAACTCACCCACTCACTCAATCACCTCCCCACTCACCCACCACTCATTCACCCACTAATTTACCCACTCACACATCCAACCACTCCATTACCCTCTCACACACAGACTCACGAACTCACCCATTCACCCAATCACTCATTCAAAAATCCACTCACCCCTATACTCATTCACCCACTCGCTCAATTACCCACTGACCCACCCAAGCACCAAATCATGTATCCAGCTCCCCATTCATTTAATTAGCCACTCAACCACTGATTCATTCAAACTAACTCACTGACCCACCCACTCACTCATCCACCCACCTAATCATTCACCAACTCAACCATCCACTTACTCATTAACACATTCACACATCCACCAATTTACACACTAACCCACTCATTCAATTACCCATCCACCCATTCAACCACCAACCATCCACTCACCCAGGCACCAACTGATCCAATTACCCATCCACTCACCCACATATCCACACACCGATGCACTCATTCATCCACCACCTACCCACCCACTTACTCAATTTCCCACTCACCCAAGCAGTAATGTGATGGTTTATAATGTGCAGTCAATGGCAACCGCGCTGAGACCATTAATTCACCAGACTTGAGAACCTGCTTTAATCGTAGGTGAATGCCTGGATTCAACCCCATTTTAGTGCTCTGACCTCTGAGCCACTGGACCATTTCTAAACAATCAACACCCCCCCCCCCCCATGTTAAATACATAAGCAGCCTGTTTAGTAAGAAGCATTATTGAAATACTTTGCCAAGACAATTGGTATTGTGGAGCAGTCCTGCAATTGCTTTCTCATGCCTCTGCTGGCAAGAATAATTTACACAATAGAGACCTCTAGAAAGGCGTTTGAACGATATTTTGGTCTATTCTTCCATACTCGTCAGATGATTTTGAAGAGGAAGGAGTACCCACACTTTTACCCACCACACGCAACTTGCCACTCGATTTTGGTGTACCCAGTTGTACTGTTTGGCGGACAGAGGCAGGGGAACTTCAGATACTCGACCATTTGTTTCAACTGCTGTGCCAGAAGGTGGAACCAGCAATCTCTCCATTGCCAGTGAAGTTTACGAGCCATTGCATCACAGCAGCCCCCTCCAGTATGCAATGCTAAACGAGGGTCTCTCTCTCTCTGCGTGCACATCAGGGTAATATTTAATGAGGTGGTATGGACGTCTCGCTGCTTCGTGATGGATGTGATGGCAGTGGGAAAGTGGAGCAATGGAACAGCGGGGCATTAGGGCAGAGTGGCATCAAAGCAGTGGGGCAGCGGAGCAGAGGGGCAGTGAGGCAATGGGGCAGTGGGCAGAGGGGCAGCAGGACAGCGGAAGCAGCTTGGCAGAGGGGCAGTGGGGCAGTGAAGGGGTGGATGTGTCAGACGAATCGCCTGATGATCTTTTCCCACCACTGCTTGTACACGTTCTGAAGAAGGGCCATTGCCTGAAACTTCTCTCATGACATAGTTGTCATTGTACCGCCGCACACACAGCCGGGACACTGCACACGAGCCAAGGCACATTGAACCAACCCAGGCAGCGCTCACAAGCAATGCAAAGTTACATTGTTTCCTCATAGGTTTATGTCATAAAGTTTATAATAAAAACAACAATGATAATTATTACATAATGCATTGGATTGATCCTAACTCTTAACAGAGTTAGTCTGTTGGCAGCAGTCAGTGTCCAGTGCAGTCCTGGCATCTGCTGCTCAGTTTCCTTCCCCGGCTGCGGTCCCAGTGGCACCTCCATCACCCCAACTGTGCGGTCGACCGGCCGCAACCAAACAGCATCATGCTGCGGAAGAGCGCACGGATCGCGTTCGCCACACGAGCCAGGCCCTTTCGTTCCTGCACTACCACCGCCTCCTGCCACTCTGTCTCCTCCTCTGTCTCCTCCTCTGTCTCCTTCCTCGTCGCCTCCTCTGTCTCCTCCGTCTTCTCTTTCACGGTCTTTTCGAACTCCTGCATCACCATCTCTTCCACCACCACCACCACCACCACCTTCTCCTTTTCCTCCTCCACAGCCATCTTCTCCTCCATCTCCTTGTCGTCCTCCACCGCTATCTCCTCATTTGTCTTCTCAAACTCCCTCTCCACCTTCTCCATTTTCTCTTTCACCTCCTCCTTCACTTCCTCTTTCATCTTCTTCTCCACAACCTCTCTCTCCTCTTCAACGGCCTGCGAGGATTGCTGCGCTGGCTCCGCTCTGTGAAGAGACGCGCATGACACCGTTCAACCTTCCTGCTATGGCAGACATCGCAGTCGTCTCTTATAATCTGTAGGTGGACTGTGTGGCGTTTTAATTCGAATTTAATAACCACACAAAACATCACAATCAGTGAGTACGCTTGGCATTGCAGCTGTCATTCTCTCAATGCAAGGCTAGCACGAAGAAAGGTGCTGCTGAATCTAACACAGACTGCTGTAGTTTCACAGTAGCGGCTGGCATTGCTGTGTAAATCCAATCGAATTACTTGCAGTGACATTTGTATATGTGTATATAATTGATCCCTGGCACACAATGGCATACTCATTTCCAATGACATCAGGGGAGATTATTAACGTCTGCTACGAAGGAGAGGGTGTGCGTGTCTTTGTGGTTTACGCAGCAGCAGTAATACCCAGGGCAGGACGCCAGAGCTGAACTGTAAGCAGTGAGTGATGAACCCGCTATCGCTGGCCCGCTTCACCCATGCACGATTGTGGAAAAATATCTATGGTGATTCGTGGTCGACTAAGTTCCCCCCTTTGACTTTGATGGCATCTCAGAGCACTTTACACGTGATGAGCCACTCACATCTTGCATTTCTCGTCTCAATGCATTTGAAAGGGGGCACCCCCCTCCTCCCAATGGCAGCTATCCTTGTGCAGTAAAAATACACTTGGTAGTTGGCCAGGAAACGGGCATTAGTCTGGCAACAATATAGTGGATGTAGGGTTACATGGTGAATGTATGACCGCATTGTTACGTGCTCTCACCCAGAAACCAATTATGGAGAACATTTCTATCGCCGAATGTACATGTGGGGTTTGCATTGTCTGTGTGTTTGTGCGGGTGGCAGAGCTGGAACATCTTTGCCTCAAACCTAGAGGGATCTGGGTTCGATTCCCAACTTGGGCCACTTTCTCCGTGTGGAGTTTGTTCTCTCCCCCTGTTCTGGGTGGGCTCTGCAGCTTTCTCCCCATAACTGAACCCACATAAGCAATGCAAATCACTCAATTGGGATCGCAAACAACAGTCATTTTGTTCCCGATTACTAACAAAACTTGGCAGGACCCTGCTGAAAAAAGGTCTTGAGACTCAGTGATGCTTATCATGTGTAAACAATAATAATAAATACACACAGGACACACGCAGAGTTGCTTACCCTGGCTCAGCGCCTCCTTCTCTAAAGACATCTTCTCCAATGTGCAGTGTGATTGGGCCCTGCACAGGAGTGGTAGTGGTGGTTGTAGCGGTAGCGGAGGAGGTGGCGGCGGTGCTGGCGGTGGTGCTGGTGGTGGTGCTGGCGGTGGTGCTGGTGGTGGTGCTGGTGGTGGTGCTGGTGGTGGTGCTGGCGGTGGTGCTGGTGGCCGTGGTCCAGAGGCAGTGGTGCTTCAATTTGGTGATGCGCTTCTCCTCCTCGAGAGGCTTCACTTCCATGAAATGCTTTAACTGATCAAGGCGCTTCTCCATGAGGTGGTTCACATCTTTGAGGCGCTTTTCCACTAAGCGCTTCACTTCCTCGAGCCGCTGCTCTGCAAGCCGCTTCTCCTCTGCAAGCCGCTTCTCCTCTGCAAGCCGCTTCTCCTCTGCAAGGTGCTTCTCTTCCTCGAGACGCTTAACCTCGCCGAGGTTATTCACCTCCCGAATGCATCCTCTGGTTCTTGGGGCACCTACACTGGAGCTGCTTCTATTCGTACATATGCGCAACGATAAGCACAGGAACATTCAGACATGCACACACATGCACAAAATCATACCCACACGCACGCAAACATGCATTTCCACCCATACACAAATGCATACTCACACACCTATGCATGGACGCAAACATGCATATTGACTCATGAAAATATGCTGAGCACACACATACATATACACAATCACCCGGTGTTAAAACAAATCTTTACCAATCAGTACGTTTGAACACAGAATTAATGTAGCCCTAACCCCTAATTCACCTACACCCTACAAACTAATGATACATGTTACACCCTCATATATTCCCACAGACACCTATCGACCCCACAGACCTCATGAACCCCATTGAGGCCTTGATCAACTGCGATAATTTAATGGCGATTGTTAACAACATTCATCACGGGCAATAGGTGCCAGAGGATGTTACATTGTAAGGATCTAGCTGCCCATAATCTAGAAAAATCTAAAAGCAGCGCTCATAGTGGGCAACTGAAATAGCACCTTCCAATGAGCTCACAGACTGAGGTCGCGTCACTGCCTGAAAAAAGGCCAATTTATGTGCATGCACAAGTGGAATATGGCATGACATGGTGGCAAGATGGGGTGATGTCGGGAGATGATGTGGTGGTATTTAGATGTGATGTGTTGGAATGTTATGGAGAGATCGTGTCATGTGATGGTGTAGACACATGGTGAGGTTCTATGATGGGTTATTGACTGGATGGTGGGGTGGTATGATGGGAAAGGTGGTGTGGAGAAATGGTTTGATGTGATGTAGTTTGATCGTGTGGTGGCATGGTTTGCTATCGTGTAGAGACGGTGTCTTTGACCCTCACCGACCACATACACACCTTTTGGCCGCCATTGTTGTCACCTTGGTTCGGGAAAGGGTCAACTCTGTCCATAATGTCCCCCCACGTGGTCGTTTGGAGCTGCGACTTCCGGGCTACGGAGCACAGACATTTCATTCAAAGGATGAGTAATGGATTAGAGAACGAAGCACATGGAGATTTCACAGAACTCATTCTGAGATCCCTCTAGTTACCTCTTATCACACTACAGGCCCTGCTATTGAGAAATATTCATCACATGCCATTAACACTTTACATGTCATAATTTTGTGAGCATGTTGAGATCATTCATTCCATAAACTTTAGACCCTAGTTTAATTATAGGTTGCTGAAACACAGAGCTTAACCAACGTTCTCTGCCATGCTGGATCAGTGTCTAATCCCTTACCCACCAAGCCAGTTCTACTGAATGTCATTATTAGGGAGTTCTCCTCTGCATTTCGTAGTAATTTGTGAAAAGTAAGTTTATAGCTCATCAGAATCCTCCAGAATATATAAATATTCTGATTGTAACAAACTATTTTATGTAGGTATATGTAACTTACTCTCATAGTGCTCCAAGATATCAGCCCACTTAAGTTGTTTGTCCATGTTGTAGGTGTTGTGTCTGCTTGATGGTGGTGGCCTGGAGGGGTTAGAACAAGAATCAAATTTATCAACTCAACGAATCACTCATCCTCTCAATTATTACCATTTCCCACTCACAGTACCAGTTCACTCACTCTTGTGCATGTTGATTCACAAGCCCCTTCATTTACTTGCTTACTGCCAACTCACTCATTTGTGCACCCGCTCACTCTTTCATTCACTCACCCACTCACACATGTTTATTCCAATCCACTATTCCATTGAGCATAATCGTCAGACTTAACCATGTTCATGGAGAATCCATTTGTTTTAATCCACTGGTTGATAAACGCCTCCCAATGCCTCATGGATGATGAGGGTTATGTAACCATACTTAAAAACGCTGGTCAGTGTGGGTTGGTGAAGGTCGGGGAGACTGCAAAAGAAAATATATTTCTGCACTGCCCTCCAATGCTCACAATGGCTATTACACCATTTATAGCACGTGGTGGCCACCCAATGCTAGGACATCCAATCACTCCCCAAGCTAGACCCTGCTTAGCTTCTGAGACCTGATGAAATCAGGAACATAACAGGTAATCTATTCAGAGGTCAACCAATCGAATTACCTGAGCAATATCCCTCGCCCAAACATCAAAATACTATTACTCAAGCATAACCCGAACACCTGATAGGCAACCCTAACCCCTCATACCGAACACTAACCCTTAATACACAAACCCTAACACACAACCGTAACTCTAACTCCTAAACCGTAACTGTATCACACCTACCCCTTTGGCAAACTCCAACCTCTAATTATAACTGTGAACTCTAACCCTTCACTCTATCCCCAAACACTAAAACTCAG
The DNA here is from genome assembly GCF_048934315.1 of Petromyzon marinus. Classification (NCBI taxonomy): domain Eukaryota; kingdom Metazoa; phylum Chordata; class Hyperoartia; order Petromyzontiformes; family Petromyzontidae; genus Petromyzon; species Petromyzon marinus. The sequence goes on from NW_027423146.1 coordinate 1,388,146, forward strand.
CCTGTAGCCCATAACCACAACTTTTCACCCCTAATTATTAACAACGATCCCTGATCATTTTTAAAACGCCCGTGTCGGGCTCACTTTTCAGATGTGATGAAGACCAGGCTCACAACTGACGAGATTAACTTTACTTTTATCACCGGTTGTGCAACTTTTAAAAACTAGAATGCGAAATAATCGCGTCCAGTTGCACATTATTTAATTGTAAATGCATTTACATAATTTTGCTTTACAAACAATGTTTCCATCAATTAAATAACTGTTGAATAACAAGACAAAATGCAGGAGTATCTGCATTATTATGAAAAAACTATTGTAACATTTACAATATTATAGAAATAAGAGAGAAAATAATAAATTGTGTCAAGCAGACGATCATACACTGCAACACGTAAATTAACAATTGGGAATTGTTTAATGATTAATGTTCACCTCTTTTGCATGCCGTTTCTATTTGAAACTAATTCTCACAACAATGTAAGAAATATCTACATCAATATTAATTCTACCGTCAAGAATCCAAAAATCACAATATCCACGACATTGTAGTTTGATTTTATAATAACATTTGCTAAAATTATATATTTAAACGTATTTGTTACAACACGTTACCATAAGCTGAGCTAAACCCCCAAACCCCTCATGCTCATGTAGTGAGTGAGACCCCCACACCCTTGAAAGCCTCAATAAAAACCCCATTAACACGCAAACAATCCTTAAACCACCCCTTTCAGGCTCACCAGTTAAATGATGTGCAGGCTGACAACGGCTGAGATTAATTTCAGTTTCATCAACAATAGTGGAGGCTTTAATAACCACGAGGCTAAATAATCTCACGCTTATTTTAGCTGAGACAAGAAACACAGCGACCAATAAACACAGCTCTTCCAATATGAATGACACGTGGTGCATGACGTCATAGATATCATGATGTCAAAGGTACCACCCACATGACTGTGACATCACAGACTGGAGACAACTACGTCATCAGCCAGGATCTGACCTGAACAGCAGACCCCTTCCTAATGTTAAATGTAATGTAACTCAGATTATTTCGGGCACAATTGTCCCAGTAATAAGAAAATGATGATTGTGTACATTTTATTCGTAATCTAGATGACTTAAACAGGCTCGTTATCAACGTTTTGAATGGTTACACGGTTACGGTCTAAACAATGTTAGAAACAGCAATATATGAAGTGATATTCCAAGTTACGAATCTAATTGTCTTAATTTGATGGCAGACAATCCAATTACCACAATATTATGAATATTTGAGTCTAGTTTGAGGTGACAATGTAAAATTATATTTTTTAAATGGCATCTTATGAAAAAAACTATTGTAACATTTACAATATTATAGAAATAAAAGAGAAAATCATAAATTGTGTCAAGCAGATGATCATACACTGCATTACGAATTAACAATTGGGCATTGTTTAATGATTAATGTTCACCTTTTGCATGCCGTTTCTATTTGAAACTAATTTTTACATCAATAATCAGTCACATAAAACGACGATGTCAGAAATATCCACATCAATATTAATTCTACCGTCAAGAATCCAAGAATCACAATATCCACGACATTGCAGTTTGATTTTCTGATAACATATGCTAAAATTGTATATTCAAAAGTATTTGTTACAACACGTTACCTTAAGCTAAGCTAAACCCCCAAACCCCTCATGCTCATGTAGTGAGTGAGACCCCCACACCCTTGAAAGCTTCAATAATAAACCCGATTTACACGCAAACAATCCTTAAACCAGCCCTTTCAGTTTGATTTTCTAATAACATTTGCTAAAATTATATATTTAAACGTATTTGTTACAACACGTTACCATAAGCTGAGCGAAACCCCCAAACCCCTCATGCTCATGTAGTGAGTGAGACTCCCACACCCTTGAAAGCCTCAATAATAAACCCCATTAACACGCAAACAATCCTTAAACCACCCCTTTCAGGCTCACCGGTTAAATGATGTGCAGGCTGACAACTGCTGAGATTAATTTCAGTTTCATCAACAGTAGTGGAGGCTTTAATAACCACGAGGCTAAATAATCTTACGTTTATTTTAGCTGAGACAAGAAACACAGCGACCAATAAACACAGCTCTTCCAATATGAATGACACGTGGTACATGACGTCATAGACATCATGATGTCAAAGGTACCACCCACATGACTGTGACACAGACTGGAGACAACTATGTCATCAGCCAGGATCTGACCTGAACAGCAGACCCCTTCCTAATGTTAAATGTAATGTAACTCAGATTATTTCGGGCACAATTGTCCCAGTAATAAGAAAATGATGATTGTGTACATTTTATTTGTAATCTAGATGACTTAAACAGGCTCGTTATCAACGTTTTGAATGGTTACACGTTTACGGTCTAAACAATGTTAGAAACAGCATAATATGAAGTGATATTCCAAGTTACGAATCTAATTGTCTTAATTTGATGGCAGACAATCCAATTACCACAATATTATGAATATTTGAGTCTAGTTTGAGGTGACAATGTAAAATTATATTTTTAAAATGGCACCTTATGAAAAAAACTATTGTAACATTTACAATATTATAGAAATTAAAGAGAAAATCATAAATTGTGTCAAGCAGATGATCATACACTGCTACACAAATTAACAATTGGGAATGTTTTAATGATTAATGTTTACCTTTTGCATGCCGTTTCTATTTGAAACTAATTTTTACATCAATAATCAGTCACATAAAACGACAATGTCAGAAATATCCACATCAATATTAATTCTACCGTCAAGAATCCAAGAATCACAATATCCACGACATTGCAGTTTGATTTTCTGATAACATATGCTAAAATTGTATATGTAAGAGTATTTGTTACAACACGTTACCTTAAGCTAAGCTAAACCCCCAAACCCCTCATGCTCATGTAGTGAGTGAGACCCCCACACCCTTGAAAGCTTCAATAATAAACCCCATTAACATGCAAACAATCCTTAAACCACCCCTTTCAGGCTCACCGGTTAAATGATGTGCAGGCTGACAACTGCTGAGATTAATTTCAGTTTCATCAACAGTAGTGGAGGCTTTAATAACCACGAGGCTAAATAATATCACGCATATTTTAGCTGAGACAAGAAACACAGCCACCAATAAACGCAGCTCTTCCAATATGAATGACACGTGGTGCATGACGTCATAGACATCATGATGTCAAAGGTACCACCCACATGACTGTGACATCACAGACTGGAGTCAACTACGTCATCAGCCAGGATCTGAATGTAATGCAACTCCTATTATTTAGGGCACAATTGTCCCAGAAATAAGAAAACGATGATGGTGAAAATTGTATTCATTTTCTAGATGACATAAACAAGCTAGTTAGCAAAAGTTTAAATAGATACACGCTTGCGGTCTAAACAAAATATCAGGGAATATGCGAAGCAACGAATCTAATTGTAATTTGGTGGCAGAAATCAAATTATCACAATATAATAACCATTGTAGCCTAGTTTGTGGTGAAAATCAAATTATCACAATATCATAACCATTATAGCCTAGTTTGTGGTGAAAATCTAATTATCACAATATCATAACCATTGTAGCCTAGTTTGTAGTGAAAATCAAATTATCACAATATCATAACCATTGTAGCCTTGTTTGTGGTGAAATCTAATTATCACAATATCATAACCATTGTAATATAACCATAACCGTTGTTTCTCTTCAACGTGAATTTACCGAAAAAACTAAGAATATGAATTACTGCAGTCACGAAAGCTTTAAATCAAAATTCATTGTAGCCTAGTTTGTGGTGAAAATCTCACAATTTTTTTTTCATTTTATTTTTATAGCACTACTGTAAAATGTACAATAATATAGAAATAAACGTGAGATCCTCAGAAATTGAGTCGAGCAGACAATCATACACTACAACACATAAATCAACAGTTGCAAATTGTTTCATAATTAACTGTAACCTTCTTTGCATGCCGTTTAAATTTGAACCTATTTTTTACATCAATAATCAGTGGCATGAAACGAGAATATAATAAATATTCGCAATAATATTAATTCTACCGTCAATAATCCAAACATCACAATATCCACATTGGAATTCGATTTTTTTTTAAATAAAATATGCCAAAAAATAACCCGTACCCATGACCCAAGCCGAAACCTACAACCCCTCACTCTTATGTACTGAGAGAGGCCTCCACTTCTTTGAAACCCTCAGCAACAGACCTCATAAATATCCATGAAATCATATTCTTTGGGTCTTTCGGTAGTCACGTAGATAAGTTGAAAGAAAATAATTTTTAAAAATAACAAAAAAACTACGACGTTTTGATCGTCATCAGGAGGAGAAAAGAGGAAAGCTGCTGAGGCAAAACAGTCTGCGACAATTCTGTAAGCAGCCAGGCACTTAAACGAAGGGCAGACCCCTTCCCAATGTTGAATGGAATGCAACTCGTATTATTTCTGGCACAATTATTCCAGAAATCAGAAAACGATGACTGTGGACATTTAATTCATATTCTAGATGCGAATGGGGACCGGTGGCGCAGCGGTGAGCGCACTCTGTGAGAATGTGGAGATTGGTGGCGTAGTGGTTTGCACATTGTGTGAGGGGGGAGTGGTGGCACCGCGGTTAGCACACCGAGTGGGGAGCGGTGGGCACGGTGGTTAGCTATAAATGCTCCGATACGTGTGGCATTGCCTTTGTACTGTTCGCCTTTTGGCGATCTCTGGTCTGACACTGGTGGTGAGACTGGGTCATAAAGAAGGCTGTCTCTGGTGTAGGCCAATCAGTTTCAAAGACAATGCAAATATTATCAGAGCATGTTTGTTTGCATATTCACCACAAGTACCGTGTGTGGTTAATGCAGACTTGATTCATTGCAACAGGTTTCTAATTGGTTGTTTGAACATTTTAACACCACTTCCTGTTTTACTGCCAGAAAGGGTAAAACCTTTTGTTATTTTTCACACTGATTCTGGAAAAAGGTCCCATGATACAGCTTGTTTGGCTGGATGGGGCTAAATGGATGTGTCATAGGCTAGAAGAGAGATGGAATGATGTGGTACAGAAGGATGTGGATGGAGCTAATTGGACTTTGATGACTTGTACCAACAGTGTCAAAATCGGCCTCTGTGGAGGAGGTTTTCATATAAAGTCTTATAACTGTTTTCACAAGATCCCTAATCTCAAGCAAAAAGCCACCAGACACGAACATGTGACACATTTCAATGTTTATTTACCCGATTGCTACTAAGCATGCATCAATTTCCAATTGCAGTCGACAGACACATTATGGTTTGATGTGGAAAATAGACTGTTGCAGAGTGTGAATACGATCTTCAAATATATATATTTTTGAGAGCAGCTTACAGTCTTTTACATGATGAAGGATCATTGCCATTTATCATCCCGACCAGTAAACCATCTTAACCAATCAAATATGCTATGATTTTTGGAATACCATGAAACACTATTAAAGTGTTCATTTTTGTACATATTTTCATGAAATGTTTCCAATAGATGTTTATATAGTTTTCTTACACGCGTCATGTAGTTCACTATAATAATGGTTTTGATATCACGCCATTTACACAGGAGCGTCTCAGATAAGGGGCGTCTCAGATAAGTGCCATGCAGCACATTTCATGAGGTTACCTAAATTAAATTTTTTGCAGGCTCCTTGTGCAAACCAGTCTTGTTTTCACGTCGTTAGTAAAGCAAAACTCACAAACTCATGGACTGTGTTGACCGGGGGAGGTGAAGATAATCAACAATAACCTTGCCATGGACATACTCTAAGACAACCTCTGTAAAGGACGTTCTCCCTGTGGAACTCATCATCCCTTCTGGATGCCCCGATCATTGCAGTGGTCCCCTAGAAGGCCAATAGACCCCTCTCTGAGTACCCCGACTGCTCAACATCCATGGCAATTAATGTATGGGAGATGCGAGTTGATGACCCAGGTGAAAATAAAACAAGAATATAAATGTATCATACGTAGTTTGGACAACACTCACTTTGCTATCATGTATAATCAGGTTGGGCCAAATATTTAGACAGTGCATTCATTGTCCATTGTGTCAGTTTTGAAAGAATTAAGCAACATTGAAAAATAGCAAGCTCTGTCTTCATCTTCTGCCAATGCCAACATCATGCTCATGTTTGCTTTGCCAGGCCCGTTGACATGTGTGGCAAACCCAAAAGTTAAAAACGCTATTGACAACGCATGTAAAAAAAAGACTTTTCTGATTTGACCCAAAATCCGTGTTCACTTGGAAATCATTTTTGCATTATGGTGCAGTTAAAATATAGTATTCAGCTCATTAAATTAAACTTTAAACATTAACTTTAAATCAGTTTTTGAAAAATATATTTATTGCCTTAATTATTTTGACGTATAGTTCCCATAAAATTTATATCCCTGGTCTATAGTATTCTGCTTGTGCAGAAATGTGTAAGAGACTACTGCATGTTCTGGTGAATCCAGTCCATGAACTTGGCGACGGTGCGCTAGACACCTGGCTGGTAAGCCCGTGCACAGCCAACGCCCCAGCTGGCGATTCCAGAAAGGAACCAGCGGCCGTTTGAGTCCTGGCAAACAAAGGGCCCCCCAGAGTATCCCTGCAACAGACACACACGACACCAATGTTAGAAGTTTACTGACTGACAAGGAGGCATGATGGAGCGCTGATTACAATGACCCAGTATAGGAAATGGCATGTCATGATACCAAAGAAGGCATATCAGAAGGTCCAATAAGTAGGTTTAAATGTTCAGTGCAAAGAGCAGTAGAACTGAGAGGCAGGCTTGAAATGTTGTGGGACTGGGATCCTGAATGAGGACTTTGTTGTGGAAGGCCCATTCAGGACATGGCATTAAAACTCCGCTCTCCTCTTACTTAAAAACAAACAAATGTCACAAAGGGTGATTAATGCACTCAGCAGTGACTTATCTGTGTGCTCCAGTTTCCTTCCACATATATACACTCACTAATTGGCTGGCAACATCTAGACATATATAGAAATGCAGGGCAATTGTTGGCGCAGGCTCACCTCCCTTGCAATATTCCAGCTTGGTCTTTGGCTCCTCAGCAATTCTGAGATGCAATTATCATGAACGACGCTATATAAAATGAATCGCTATATATACTTTTAAATAGCTTAGCAAATGTGCTAAATTATCAGTGACAATTTGCTTCATTCGGAAAAGCCACATAGATCAGAAGGCTGGGAATGCGTTCACGTCGTGCTGAACAGGGAGCTGTGCGAGTGACTCGAAGCGTGGCTGCCCCTGTGGCACCTCAGCTGATGCCCGCATCGCTCGTGCCACTCTCCCACAACTTGATCGGCATTATTTTCTATTGGCAAGCTTTAGGCAACCCTGTGATGAATTTGTATGTTTGTCTATAGGATACATTCATCATAGTAACAGGACTTTTCTTACCAAAATTTGTTCTTAATTATCATGGGAACTCAACACGTTCGTAAATAACAATGACCTTAAAATTAAATAAAAATGGAAAAATGTAGACTTTTGGGCAATGGCCCTTTTTCATTGTACAAATGGGAGACGGACCATTGCCCGAAACGTTGCATATAATGTTGTGTCTATTGAGGCCACAACATTACTGACTAATGTGTTGAGCTTTTTAGTTAATTGTTCTTGGGTACCACTGCCAACGCAGCAACAGCATTGCCAAATAATAATGTATCATCGGGTTAACTTATTAGTACTCCATACTGCTCAGTCTGGGTCAGCGAAGCATTGAACCAGTTCAGATTTTGCTTTCCACTGATACTAGCCATGACTGGTTATCAAACTCATGTGGCTGGCTTCCACAGCAGAGCACGCTGAACAGAAATTAGCATGAAGTCAGAAATTAGCATGTAACTGGGAGATTAGCATAATGTTAATGTGACGAATTAGCATGTAACTGGTCACGGAAGTGGCTATGTTAAAGTCAGAGTTTACATATCAACAGAAGAATTTAGTATACATTGAGGGAAAAAAGTATTTGATCCCCTGCTGATTTTGTACGTTTGCCCACTGACAAAGAAATTATCAGTCTATAATTTTAATGGTAGGTTTTTTTGAACAGCGAGAGACAGAATAACAACAACAAAAATCCAGAAAAACGCATGTCAAAAATGTTATAAATTGATTTGCATTTTAAGAGGGAAATAAGTATTTGACCCCCTCTCAATCAGAAAGATTTCTGGCTCCCAGGTGTCTTTTATACAGGTAACGAGCTGAGATTAGGAGCACACTCTTAAAGGGAGTGCTCCTAATCTCAACTTGTTACCTGTATAAAAGACACCTGTCCACAGATGCAATCAATCAATCAGATTCCAAACTCTCCACCATGGCCAAGACCAAAGAGCTCTCCAAGGAAGTCAGGGACAAGATTGTAGACCTACACAAGGCTGGAATGGGCTACAATACCATTGCCAAGCAGCTTGGTGAGAAGGTGACAACAGTTGGTTTGATTATTCGCAAATGGAAGAAACACAAAAGAACTGTTAATCTCCCTCGGCCTGGGGCTCCATGCAAGATCTCACCTCGTGGAGTTGCAATGATCATGAGAACCGTGAGGAATCAGCCCAGAACTACACGGGAGGATCTTGTCAATGATCTCAAGGCAGCTGGGGCCACAGTCACCAAGAAAACAACTGGTAACACACTACGCCGTGAAGGACTGAAATCCTGCAACGCCCGCAAGGTCCCCCTGCTCAAGAAAGCACATATACATGCCCGTCTGAAGTTTGCCAATGAACATCTGAATGATTCAACTCGCCGTGTTTGGAGGAGGAATGCTGCCTATGACCCCAAGAACACCATCCCCACCGTCAAACATGGAGGTGGAAACATAATGCTTTGGGGGTGTTTTTCTGCTAAGGGGACAGGACAACTTCACCGCATCAAAGGGACGATGGACAGAGCAATGTACCGTCAAATCTTGGGTGAGAACCTCATTCTCTCAGCCAGGGCATTGAAAATGGGTCATGGATGGGTATTCCAGCATGACAATGACCCAAAACACACGGCCAAGGCAACAAAGGGGTGGCTCAAGAAGAAGCCCATTAAGGTCCTGGAGTGGCCTAGCCAGTCTCCAGACCTTAATCCCATAGAAAATCTCTGGAGGGAGCTGAAGGTTCGAGTTGCCAAAAGTCAGCCTCAAAACCTTAATGACTTGGAGAAGATCTGCAAAGTAGAGTGGGACAAAATCCCTCCTGAGATGTGTGCAAATCTGGTGGCCAACTACAAGAAACGTCTGACCTCTGTGATTGCCAACAAAGGTTTTGCCACCAAATACTAAGTCATGTTTTGCAGAGGGGTCAAATACTTTTTTCACTCATTAAAATGCAAATCAATTTATAACATTTTTGACATGCGTTTTTCCGGATTTTGTTGTTGTTATTCTGTCTCTCACAGTTCACATAAACCTACCATTAAAATTATAGACTGATAATTTCTTTGTCAGTGGGCAAGCGTACAAAATCAGCAGGGGATCAAATACTTTTTTGCCTCACTGTATATATAAATAAATAGTGCATATTTAGTGTATCATTGAGTGCATGTTTACGTGCTCTAACCCAAAAATCTCGATTATGGACTCAAAAAACCGCTGGGAGACTTCTCACTCAGACCCATAGCAAGACGATATCTCCCCAATATTCAAATTGTTCAAATATCCCCCGAACCAGCCCAGGATAAATTTAAAGATCATACTCGGCATTCTGAAGGTCCACCGTGTCCTGACAATGATCACGTTGCCATGTTTACGCTTCTTACAAATATTTTTGCCCTGTTGAATCGATCACCAAACCCAAGTGACGGTAATGTTACGGTAAAAAAAACTCAGTGGGTGACCTCTGGGCACAGCATGACCTTGCAAACAGACGACCAATCGAGTTAAATAAACATGGGAAACGCACCTCGATGAACAGGCTGACTTCCCTGTGTGTTCGGACAAACTCGCAGGCAAAACGAACATGTCCCGAATGCCCACGTCCTTCAGGAACTGCATCTGGAGGTGTTGGCACACCAATTGCATCACCTAGCAAAAGAGGAAAACAGCAGGAACGACGTGAATACATCATCGCCATGCAGCAGTCTACGCCCGTCAATTTCTCACAGCGGTAGTAAGGTCCTTAGGTGTCTGGGAGCACAAGGCAGGTGCAGGTGGGTGAGTCATAATTTCCATCCCTGACGCCAAAACTTATTTCAGGCTGTGCAAGAGATAATGACATGGGTTAATTGTCACACAAGCCAATTAGAAAGCTGCCATGCTGTTAATGGTTAGTAAACTGAACTCACAGACCAGAGGTCGCTAAATGGGTACACCACAGTTAGCTGATCGGCAAGTCGTGTGTGATGCAGCAAAGTGTGGCTTTCAGCCGGCTCTTCCAACACATCTGGTCAACGTGGAAAAGTAGAATATGGGACCTTCCTGGTGTGGACTAATCAGTTTCAAAGACAATGCATATATTATCAGAGCATGTTTCCATGTTCACCACAAGTACGTGTGGTTAATGCAGACAGGATTCCTTGAATAAGGATTCTGTTTGGTGTTTTAACATCTTGACACCTGTTGTATTGCCAGAAAAGGTAAACCCTATTGTTATATGGAAAAGTAGACCAAATACTCGTAAAGAGTTCGCTCTCATGAAGGTCTTTTCACCAGTGGTGGTGTGACCAAGCAATTGCAGAGCTGCACTTTTATATAAGTCAGGTCAGAGCCAGATACACATTGGAGGATAAACATCCCACGGTGGCTGGGCAATTGTTGTGCAATAATGTCAGGTCAAACTTACTTAGACTATTTACAGGTGCATTTTATTCATGCCGTATATATTAATGCACACATTGTGTAGTGGTATTATTATTAAACTCACCTTTAATGACGATGACCATAAACATGATTAAGAGTGTGACTATTAATGAATGTGCGACTGTACGATGTGGACGTAGCGGAGGGGCCCCCCACGGTGAGCGGTGACGCAACGCGCGCAGTGGCCCGCGTCACGTGGTTGGCACCTCACGTGCACAGAGCGAGGCAGGCAGAGCCAGAGGGGGGGGGGCGGCGATGCCTAGGTGACGTTGGCGTCCTCGCGGTCTACTCCACGGTAAAGCTGCGTGTCACTTGGTGACCCCCCCACCGCCTCTTACTGGACACCTGTGAGTGAGAGCTTGATAGCGCTTCGGATTTCTCCAGGGTCAAAACAGATTTTGATTCCGAGTACAGTGCACAGCACCTGTACGGCGGGTCCTCGTTTAACGAAGTAGATGCGTTCCTGAAAAGTGCCGCGCTAAGCGAAAATATTTCCCCCGTAATGAATGTCCACGCGCAGTCAGAATTGGGTTACAAATAACTTGGGGGGACGCCGCCGCGTTACCGTCTCGTCTCGCTCAACCGCGCAGCTCAAGAAAGTAGTTCGGCGTCGACCGCTCACAAGTCGCCTTATGGCGGTGCGCGTTCCCTAAATGAAGGCAACCGCGTTATAGCGTGAACACGCGGGACAGACCCAGTTGTCGTGTGCGGGTCAACTCCCTGAGATAAACTTGCTGCCGACTTCATGCGTTGTATACGCCCAGTGCTCAGCCAATTGTTGTGAGCGTCGCTCCTCTGCCCTCTGTTGTTAATGGAGGGAGACTGCACCCAACTGCCAAGTATCATCCTTCGTGAGCCTCTTCAAAACGCTGATCTTGACACCGCTGGAAGCAGCCATTGGCCTTGACCTCACCCCACAACAGTGCAAGTTTAACCGCTCAACATTAAAACAGAACGATGGGTCGCTTGCACCAATCGCACAGCATCACAGCGTTGACTCTCAGCTGTTGCTTGTGTAGAGGGGGTCAGATTGTCCAGACATTCGGTTGATACTAATAGGGTTTATTTGCCAGTATTGCAGATTATTTGAATTCCATTTGTTTGGGCGTCAGGGTGGTGCAGTGGTCACGCCCGTGCATGGCATCTTCTGAAGGAGTGCCTGGCTTCGCTTTCCTAATTCTGGTCCCTTTCTCTGCAAGGGTTTACTCCCATAGCAAAACAACAACAAAAACATACACTGTAACTGGTACTAGTCAAACATCTGGGATTGTTTTTGTTATGCTGCCTTGCCCAAAATGGCATTTGGTGATAAAAAAATTTGGCAGGAATTGATGCACTAATGCAATTTGAACTCTTATATATTTTTATTTCATGACTTGCTTAGCGTTCATATTCTTGGTTCTTTCCGTAAAGTCACGTAAATAGAAAACAAGAAATAAAATTCAAATTAAATAAAAAAATTCAATAAAAAAACAAATAAAAAATAAATTGAAAATAATAAAAGGAAAAACCCAGGACGTTTCAATCGCAACACAAGCGGTCTTTATTTTATTGTTCTTGTTTGGTGTTTACGTGACTTTACCGAAAGAACCAAGAATATGAATTCCTGCAGTCACGAAAGTTAAGTCAAAATTTGCTTCGCGTTCCTTTACTTTGCCCTCCTATCTGTTTGTATTGTTGTTTGTTGTTGTAACTTTCTGACTCGCCCCGACTGGACATCTGTGAAAAAGAGCTTAATAGCTCATCAGATTCGTCCAGCCTAATTAAAGATTCTGATTCGGACATTAACTGACCCAGTTTTCGCGTGGAGATCACGGCCAGGATGTGGAACAAAGGGACCCCCGGTCACACTCACGTGGAATGCCTAGGGCATTGCACAGCATTTAAATGGACTAGTTTTGTGAGATTGAGTGGTGGCTTAGGGAAGGCCTTTATTCAACAATGTATATCATGGCCGATAAGAATTTGTATAGTCATACACCATAGCCCACGATTTCCTGCACCGTTCATTCACTTGAGGAGACTGCGCATGGTGGAGATGGATGACCCTCGGTATCCTGTCCCAAAGTGATTCCAGTGGTTCAGGTAGTGGAAGAGTTGCTAGAGCTTCTGGTTCTTGCCGAAGCCTTGTGACTTTGGGATGAGAGCGTGGTAGGATGAGTGAAGCGTAGAGCTAAAGCTCCTGGAACATCCTGTACCCAAACAACACCAAACATTCAAAATCTTACAATGCTGCTGTTCCAGCACGAACAACATAACAATGAACAACATATTCTTAGTTTTTTCGGTAAAGTCACGTTGAAGAGAAACAACAAAATAATAAAATATATATAAAACAATAAAAAATTCTCACGACGTTTCGACCATAACTCAAACGGTCGTCTTCAGAACAAAATTCTACTCACCTGGTATCGACAATCAAGGGTATTTCCCTGTCCCCAGACGACCTGCTTGTCAGTTTTGATGTAGTTTCCTTATTCACCAAGGTTCCTGTACCTGACACCATTGCAATCATTGAATACTTGGTTCATCAAGGACTAAACACTGAGGTACCCCCCCTGGTGAGACATTGTTTAACCAATACATACTGCACTTGGAATGGAACTTTCTACAAACAAACTGAGGGCACCCCAATGGGCTCCCCCCTTTCTCCAGTTATAGCTAACATTTTCATGGAGAAATTTGAGACTGACGCCATCCAGACTGCCACTCTGCGCCCAACCTTATGGAAGAGGTACGTGGATGACACTTTTGTCATCTGGCCACATGGCCGGCCTGCTCTAGACCAATTCTTCGACCACATCAATTCCATACACCCAGCCATCAGATTTACCATGGAAGTGGAAATAGATGGCAAGATACCTTTTTTGGATGTCCTAATTAAAAAGAGACCTGATGGTTCAATGAGCCACTCTGTCTACAGGAAAGCTACCCATACGGATGCTTATCTGAAACCGGATTCCCACCACCATCCATCACAGAAGAATTCTCTCATCAAGACTCTGTATCATAGAGCCCAATGCATATCCGACCAGGAACACACAAGCAGTGAACTCAAGCACGTACACCAAGCTCTTAGGGCTAATGGTTACTCCGACTATACAATCCGCAAAGCTATCACTCAAACCATGAAGAAGAACCCTCTTGAGGAGCCTTTCAAAACCATCACTTTACCCTACATTGCTGGGATCACAAAAAAAGATCTCCAAAATCTTGAATAAACACAAGATCCAGGTCCATTTCAACACATTACATAAAATCCGTGATCTGGTTCCGTCTGTAAAAGATGTGATTCCGGACATACAATACCCTGGTGTCTACAAACTAAGTTGCCTCTGTGGTAGTAGTTACATTCGAGAAACCAAACGCCATGTCTCGGACCGCATTCGTGAACACAAAGCAGACCTTAAACACGGTAGGACCAACACCTCGGCCGTGGCAGATCATTGTTATAATTCAGTAGGCTCACATGACATTGACTTTTCCAAGACAGAGGTTCTTTGTAAGCCATCTGGCTTCCATGAGAGATTCGTTCATGAGGCTATCCACATATACAAGCACAGAGACAATTTCAACCGAGAAGATGGATTCTATCTTAGCAATCATTGGAAAGATTTGATAAACCATTTCAGGTCTTAATTGATTGTTCACGCTTACAGTGGCTTTCAGACAGCATACATTATACAAAATTTCGTCTACCCCCTCCACTTTTCAGAATATAGATGGACTAGTCCTGGGTAAACTGCCAAATCGTTGCGCGTGGCACTAACGGTTTTTATAAATAAATAAATGCGCCGTTTAAAAATTAATTTATGCGAACCAACACACCTGAAGACGACCGTTTGAGTTATGGTCGAAACGTCGTGAGAATTTTTAGTTGTTATATATATATTTTATTATTTTGTTGTTTCAGTTCAACGTGACTTTACCGAAAAAACTAAGAATATGAATTACTGCAGTCACGAAAGCTTTAAAATCAAAATGAACATTTTCACAAATTCAACGTAATGCAGGTAATTGAGTGGCTCGAGGTTAATTTCAATGTCAGAGCACCGAGCCAATGCCATTGAGGTCCTCCGTTCAAAATTCAGTGAGCCATCTATCAACAAACGTTCCTGCGAATTGAGGGCAGGAATGCTGTGGTCTCAACTTGGTCACCAATGGCTGCTCAGTAAACATAATGTCAAATGTGTTTTTGTTCACTGAAGCATATCCCAGCTCTGAGGGTTTGAATTCCATTTGACGTGTAATGAATTATCTTCAGCTTGGATTCCTGGTAAAGCACATCAGTGGCAACTTGTCTCTGAACCACGGGTTCCTTGTTCGACAAACTGAGTTTCTGGAACATTCAAGCATCCTCAAGCGCCGTGGATAAATAAGAGTTTTATCGTTCCACTATTGTTTTGTGCACCGTATCAGCTTTAACAGGATTTGCCCAAAAAGCCTTAGCAAGGAAGGATGAGTCTTTGTAAGTTAGCAAATATAGAGGGTGGAGACCTCAGCATGTAGAGATCTCAACCACAACTCTACCTGGTCTCTGTTATTTATTTAATGAGCCAGCCCTTGCCACAGAGGTTATACGAATGAACCTTGCATGCCACAGACAGGGCAGTGAACGGCAGTTGCTGCTATTGTTTTGGTTGTTTGTAGCTTTTTTTACCCAGCGATGGCAAGCTCGTACTCCGAGTGCCTATAGAAGGAGGCTGGGTCAAAGATCACGGGCCCTTCATGAATCTCTGCAGCGTTCCCAGTCCATAGGTCACCATGGAGCAGTGCCGGAACCACCTCTACGTCCCTGAAAAAATCCCCCAACCGAAGCTGCACACCACGCAAAAAACAACACCACTTTATTCATGATAACGTTGTTTTCGAGTTAGATCGCATAAATTTACATGCGTCGTACACCCACCTCCAATTGCCATTAGGCAATTGCCAGAAGTCAGAACGCTTCTGGTAATTGCTTGATGATGCTGGGTGTAATCACCAGCGAAAGGTCGTACTCGTTTGAAAATGTTCTGCGTTTCCTCTCTAACACACCAGAGTGCCGAAGCAATAACATAAATGGCACGTTCTGTTCATGTCAGAAACATTACTAATGGGCTGTGTTGGGTGGATGTGGGTGTACGACGCATTTACACTGACACGATCTAAGCCAAAAAAAACTTTATCATGAATAATATTGGTCGTGAAAGCCTGCGTGTGAAACACCACTTTACCTTTAAAGTCACCTCGAAAACCCACTGCGATCAAATGGGTTTCCCATATGGCTGTGCACATGATGAGCTACACTGCTGCATGTATTAACTCTTTCCTGCTCCGAGATGACTGCAAGTTGCGGGGTGCATCCCGTTCACCGCTGAATCTCGTGTACGTCATCGGAACGTAATAGGAAGTAAATATTAAAAAACTTTATTAGTACCGAGGATCCCACAAGGCCGTGCGGGAAGGTGTGTAGCACAGTTTGGTACCAGCTATAACAGAGTACTGTCCTGTCGCTACGGTGCTCTGTGGCGAGTACAATGTCTTTAAAAACAACGGCGCTATGCCTCTCTAAATAAAATTACCGCTGAACCGCTTGCGCGTCCCGAGATTCGGTGAACGAGACCCATCCTGAAATGAGCAGTCGTCTCGGAACAGGAAAGGGTTAAGGGCGAGAGTGAAACAGCTTACGAACCTGAAGCCGAGACCAGAGCTCGCGGGTTTCCCGTTCACCGTAGTCCTTCTCTATCATGTCCAGCTGAAGCTGCAGTCGCTGCCGTGAGAAGAACGTCACCCAGTCCTCCTGCCACTCATTCAGCTGGTGGCATAAATATAGTTTTATTACGGACATTTAGAAACATAAGCAAATAATACCTACTTTATTTGGCCAATCCTTGACCTAAAACAGGGATATTCACTCATTTTCGGAGGGGGGCCACTTTTGCGAATAAGACATTATCAGTGAAAGAGCCACCTCACATTTAAAACCATTGGGGGGTTTGACAGCATGATGGGGTGTTTTCACTTGTGTGTATTGTCGGGGACTGCACGTCAGGGGTCGCAGTAAAAAGGACACCAGGGACTGCCACCGGCCCGCGGGCCTTGCAATGAAGAACACGGACTTAAGATGTCACCCAGCAACGTTGAAATTTACGTACAAATGGCTGGGTAATTCTTAAGACATAATTCGACACTCATGTTATGTACCGATTATCATGCTGTAGTCTTTGAACATCTCATTTAAGCCACCAATTGATATCCTCATAAAAAATACAACAGCATTGATCCTAACGATAGGTTCTGCACTTAATTCCCACACCTCCGTTTAGCACGGTTGGCTATGTACGGTGGAAAGGAAGTTCAACATACATTCATACAAGTCTGTCAAACCTGGCTGAGTGTAATTGGTAATTAGCGAAAACATAACTGATTATGTGAACACTGGTTATGCAAGATCGATCTCTGAGGGAACTTGAGTGACATCTGGTGATGTCAGTTGTAACTGTGTGCCCTGTTATCAATGGTACAACTGTGTGCAATGGAAGAAAATATATGCATTTTTTTAATCAAATATATTGTTTTATAAATTTGTGTACTTATGCAAGATAAAATGTACGCCAATCTAGTTCTTTTTAAAATGTAACCTTAAACCAATGTTACCATCATCAGTGGTTAATAGACTATTACACAAAGGACTCTCATATTTCTACGATGTAATACTAATTAGACTGACATCTGAACAACAGCTGATTTCACCGCTCCATGATAAAACTAATTTAATCAAGTAAACATTATTGCCGTTCCTATAAAACTTTGGTCACCCAGGCTGTCCTTCAACAAAAGGGTACATTAAATCTAAAATATAGTTTTTCTGGGTTAGATCGCATAAAAATAAATGAGCCGTTAAACCCACCACCACCTAACAGCCAATTAGTAAGGTTGTCACGTAAACGGAACATGCCAATCCGCTACTTGTACAGCAAACAGAAGTGTTGGAGAGAAAATCCACAACATTTACAATCTGAGTATGACGTTTCGCCAGTAATTACAACTATCATCATTAGGTGGACAGCCAAATTCGTAGAGAAATCCACCTGTTTCATTCCTTGGAGGGATAGATGTGATTACGTCACTTGTGAGCCCTTCACGAATTGGAATGTTCTGTTTATGTGACAAACCTTACGAATTGGCTGTGTCGGTGGTGGCGGGTTTAACGACAAATTTATATTTCAACGATCTAACCCAAAAAAAAACGATATTATGGATGATATTGGCCGCGAAAGCCTACGTGTTAAACGGGTATATTAAAATTTAAATGGGCTACAACCAGTTTCATGACTTTAAAGCGGAGATCACATGTGGGATGTAACCACAGCATATAGCCGTATGAATCCCACATACTCTACATCCTCCTGCCCAGGGTCCATACCTGTTGGGAGAAATTCAAGACTGAAATTTTTATCAAAATCTGTAAAGCACATGAGAACCTTAATTTAGCAGTCTCAAACTGACTGGGACCCCTGTCGTGACGGAGCAGCTGAACATTGCACAAAATCATCAACCCATATACAGATATATACCAAGGGTGACCAACTTTCCTGACCCTACCAGCAGCATACCATAATCTTCAGATGGCCGCGGGAGCCACAAGAGATAAAGATTAGCCATACAGAAGTTGACTCGTGTCGACTGGCTGTGGAATTTTGAGTTTAGAAATCTCAGTGCCCTGGGAGTACTCATGGCCTGCCTCCGATACCAGATTGTTCTCACTTCATATAAAGTTAAATTGAAGAGTTACAAATTAGCAGCGCCTCTGCAGAGCCACACTTGAACTGCCCAGGAGCCACATGCAGATGCCGAGCGATGGTCTGGCCAACCATGGTATTTTCTGTACATTATAGACTTGTAAATCTAGCGTATATAAAAAAAAATAGCTGAAAACATTTATTTGAGCATTTACTCTATTGCCCTTTAATGAATGAATAGCAAAACTACATGAACTCTCTCCTAAAGCCTTCTTTTGGCTAGCAGACCTTGACATTTATCTCCTGAACATATTGCGATTATATTCTTGGTTCTTTCGGCAAAGTCACGTAGAAGGGAAATAATACAAATAAAACATAATATAATAAAATTCTCACGACATTTCGGCCACAACGCAAGCAGCCGTCCTCAGGTGAAGAAACAGAGCTGTCGGAAAGACACCGTCTTAATGAACACTGCCCAGTGTTCACTGCCCAGTGTTCATTAAGACGCTGTCTTTCCGACAGCTCTGTTTCTTCATCTGAGGACGTCTGCTTGTGTTGTGGCCGAAACTTCGTGAACATTTTATTATATAATGTTTTATTTGTATTATTTTATTATTTCCCTTCCACGTGACTTTACCGAAAGAACCAAGAATATGAATTCCTGCAGTCACGAAAGCTTTAAATCGAAAAATATTGCGATTAGCAAAAATATAAAGGGACGCAATGTTGAATTCTCTAAGTCTCCTTTGCAGAAGAGTTTGCCCTGATGGACTTTCATATATTACCCAACATAATTCATATAAAAGTACATTGCACACACATGAACAATACAGTTCCCTTCATCACAAAGATGGCTAAAACAAAGAGATGTGATTAGGTGTGGAAAATCATGACCGCTGGCTCACTGGTTGTGTTCATGTATGAAATAATGACAGCATGTGTGTATCTCATTCACTAGCTCAATCGCTTGATTTTTACGATTAATAAACAGCTGTATGAAATGTGTGTTTGTTTACACACAAATCGCCTGTTTACACATATTCATTAGATCCGATTAGCATGCCTACTCTCAGTGCGAAGGAATGTCAACATAATACATAGTTGACATGATGCTAGGGTTGGATCGGTGGGCCTAGTTTTCCACATGTTTTACATTTTCATGATTCAATACCGATAGTTTTCTCTTCCTTGTGAAGCCTCTCTCCAATCTTCCTGTTGTGAAGGTGCATTTCAGCCAGATGCTGCCCCAACAAGCCTGAGCCCCTGTCAGAGTGTACAACACAATAGACCTGTCAAAGAAAACATTAACTTTATCATGTCAACAAACCCCAAGTAATAATTCATATGCAAACTAAACTACATCATATTTGTCCAGGTGGTCTGTGGCCGAGAACCTCGTTTGAAAATACAAATATATCAGTTCACATTCTGGTTTGGGTGACTCAAAACAATATTCTTCTGGGGTTTATACAATGAGTGTTACTTCCTGGGAAGTCAATCCTATGTAGACTATAAATGACACCATTTTTTATTTTACCAGAGCTATTTTTCAGAACCGACCTGGCCACAAATGATAGCCTAACGAAGTGGCTTATCACATGGAAATTTATAGCAGCCAAATGCTCAAAATACTCATGTTTCTAAATGTGCAGGGAAAAACTGGAGAAACTGGAGAAAACCCTGCACGACCACGGGGAAAACATGCAAACTTCAAATATACAGCAGGCGTCAAGGTCGGGATTGAACCTACGAAGTTCAATATACCAGGCGAGGTAGTTAACATCTCCTAGCCACCATGGCGCCCCATTCTCTGACTTATCCACCCACCCACCCACTCGTAAAGCCACCCACCCACTCACTCACCCTGCCACGTACTGAATCTCTAAACCAACAACTCAACCACCCACCCACTCATCCAACCTCTCACTTGCTAAACCAGCCACTCACCAACCCACCGACCCACTCATCCACCTATTCACTTTAAATAGTTCAACTACAATTGACTTAATTTAAATTCACCAGGTAAGGCCCACTGAGCTATACAGATCCTTGTCGGAAACGATGTGGCATACAAATGATAGCTCAAAGAAGTGGCTTATCACGTGGACATTTATAGCAGCCAAAGCCTCTAAATATATATTTCTAAATATGCATGAAAAACTCGGAGGTCCCAGAGAAAAATCCATGCAACCACAGGGAGAACATGCAAACTCCAAATATACAGGCGTCACGATCCGGATCGAACCCACGATGTCCTATACAAATGGCGAGGGAGTTAACATTCCGCTACCCTGGCGCTCCACTCTGACTCAGCCTCCCACCCACCCACTCGCCTCCCACCCACCCACTCAAACACCCAGCCAAGCACTCATGAACCCAATCACCCTGGCACCCACTCAATCGCGAAACCCACTCACTCATCAACACACCCAGCCACTCACTTAACCACTTACCTACGAACCCACCTGCATACCCCCCACTCACTAACTCAACGACCCACTCACTCAACACTCCACTAACCCACCCACTCACCTATTCATGCCCCAAATCACACGCTGACCCATTCACCCACTTAATCTATACCTCATGCACTCACCCACCCACCTGCGCAGCAGCCACTTATCTACTCACCCACCCACTCATCCTGCCACCTACTCAACCTCTAACCCACCCACGCACCGAACTACCCACCTACCCAATCACCCATCCAATAAACTACAACTAAACTATTTTGTATTTTACCAGGTAAGCCCCACAGAGCTATATAAAACATTTTAGAAGTGATCTGGTTACAACTGATACGTGAACGAAGTGGCTTATCAAGCTGACATTTAGTGCAACCAAATCTTCTAAACAAATCTTGACTCTAAATGCGGAGGGATAAATCTGGAGGACCCGGAGAAAGATCCACGAGGACACAGGCAAAACATTAAAACTCATAATATACAGGCAGCAGGGTCAGAATCGAATACACGATTTCCTGTATACTCAGTGAGGTAGTTAATATCTCACCATAGTGGCACCCCGCTCTCTGACCCACTCACCCAATTACACACTAACTCACCCACTCAACCTCCCACATTAACTTACCCACCCACCAGTCACTCCCCCATTCACCCAACCACCCCCTCACTCACCCAACCACGCACCAACTCACCTACCCACTAACTCACCCACCCATCTTCTCCCGCACTCAGCCAGCCACCCACTCAATCACGTGCCGACTAACTTACTCACACACTCACCGACCAATACACCCATTCACCCACTCATTTCCCACCCACAATCTCACTACCCAAGCCAACCACCCAGTCCCTCACTCACTCACTTATTCAATCACTCACTACCCCACACACTCACCCAACCACTTGCTCACTTACCCATACGCTAACCCAACCACTCACTCACCGACTCACCCACCCACTAACTCATCAAAATTAATTCTCAACCACTCACCCAACCACCCACGCAATCTCATACCCACTAACTCACTCACCTACCCATTTATGCACTCACGCACCCACTTACTCCCTCACTCACTCACGCACCCACCAACCAACCCACCTACCCATCTCTTCACTCACTCACCCACCCACACAGTCAATCACTCACCTACATACCTACCCACTAATACTCACCCACTCATCCAACAACGAACTCACCAACCCACCCGCCGACTCACTCACTCAGGTACTAACCCACTCAACTTATAGCCCACACACTAACCACCTAACCACCTACCCACACACTCACTCACTCATCCACCCACCCAAACATCCACTCACCCACCCACTAATTCACCCACCCACTCACTCCCTCATCCATCCACTCACCTACTCGCCCATCCACTCACTTACTCAATGAGCCACTCACCTTCTCACCCAGTACTTACACATCAACTAACCCTGCCACCCACTCAATTTCTAACCCACCCACTCACCCAACCAGCTGCCCACTCCCTCAGCCACTCACCTACTTACCCACCCCACTTACACATCCACTTACCCTGCAATCCACTCAATTTCTAATCCCCCACTCACCCAACCACCCGCCCACTCATCTACTCACCCATTACCACGGAATTATTCACCCACCCATCAGTCAACCACCCAATAATTCAACCACTCACAAACTAAATCACCTATTAATTAAACCACCCACTACCTCAACCACCCACTAACTTAACCACCGAGCCACTCACCCACTCAGCAAGCCACCCACTACTATATCTCTAACCCAATATCTCACTCACCCACCGCCCACTCACCTACACACGTATGCACTCACACACCGCTCACTCACCTACACACTAAATTATGTTTATTTTACCAGGTTAGGTCCAATGAGCTACATAGCTCGTTTTCAAAACAACCTTCACCACAAATAAACCGACCATTAAAATTATAGACTGATCATTTCTTTGTCAGTGGGCAAACGTACAAAATCAGCAGAGGATCAAATACTTTTTTCCCTCACTGTACATTGCGGGGGTCACAAAAATATCTCCAAAATCCTGAATAAACACAAGATCCAGGTCCGATTCAACACAGTACAAAAATCCGTGATCTGGTTCCATCTGTAAAGGATGTGGTTCCAGACATACAGTACCCGGGCGTTTACAAACTAAAGTGCCTCTGTGGTAGCAGCTACATTGGAGAAACCATACGACATATATCGGACCCCATCCGCGAACATAAAGCAGACTTGAAACACGGTAGGACGAACTCGTCTGCCGTGGCAGATCACTGTTATAATTCAGTGGGCTCACATGACATTGACTTCTCCAAGACAGAGGTTTTTTGCAAGCCAACCGGCTACCATGAGAGATTCGTTCATGAGGCCATCCACATATACAAGCACAGAGACAATTTCAACCGAAAAGATGGATTCTGGCTTAGTAACCATTGGAAAGATGTTTTAAACCATTTCGGTTCTTAATTGATTGTATTTGATGGTGATTTTCAGACCGCAGACCTTTCGCTGGCACTGCCTCTTAATACTTCACACACCACGGTCAATGGTATGGTTTACAACATGTAGTATAATAATTAATAGTATAACATTGTAATGTTTAACATAACTCATAAGGCAATATATAGCATCGTAATTGCATAATGAATATACATCAGTGTGGTATATAGTAGTGTAATATCACAAGTCTAATAGTTTATAATCTAAAGTATAGGGTAGTGTAAAGTAATGCATTGTATAATTCAAAAGTGGAATTTGTCTATGATATAATGTTATACCATGTAAATTTTGATTTAAAGCTTTCGTGACTGCAGTAATTCATATTCTTAGTTTTTTCGGTAAAGTCACGTTGAAGAGAAACAACAAAATAATAAAATATATATAAAACAATAAAAAATTCTCACGACGTTTCGACCATAACTCAAACGGTCATCTTCAGGTGTGTTGGTTTGCATAAATGTATTTTTAAACGGCGCATTTATTTATATATATAAAAAGACGTTAGCGTCACGCGCAGCGATTTGGCAGTTTACCCAGGACTAGTCCATCTATATTTTGAAAAGAGGAGGGGGGAGATGAAATTTTATAATGTATGCTGTCTGAAAGCCAATGTAAGCGTGAACAATCAATTAAGAACTGAAATGGTTTATCAAATCTTTCCAATGATTGCTAAGATAGAATCCATCTTCTCGGTTGAAATTGTCTCTGTGCTTGTATATGTGGATAGCCTCATGAACGAATCTCTCATGGAAGCCAGATGGCTTACAAAGAACCTCTGTCTTGGAAAAGTCAATGGCATGTGAGCCTACTGAATTAGAACAATGATCTGCTACGGCCGAGGTGTTGGTCCTACCGTGTTTAAGGTCTGCTTTGTGTTCACGAATGCGGTCCGAGACATGGCGTTTGGTTTCTCCAATGTAACTACTACCACAGAGGCAACTTAGTTTGTAGACACCAGGGTATTGTATGTAAAAGATGTGATTCCGGACATACCCAGCCACTCACCTACTCACTCACCCTGCCACCCACTCCATTTCTAACCCACACACTCACCCAACCACCTCCAACTCCCTCAGCCACTCACCGACTCACCAAATTACCCACTACCCAAATAACTAATCATCCACCCACCCATCACTCAACCAAACAATAATAAAGCCACCCAATAATTAAACTACCCATTAACTCAACCACCCACTAACTCAACCAGGTTTATTTTACCAGGTAAGGCCCACTGAGCTATAAATATTGTTTTCAGAAGCACCATCGCCAAAAATTACAGCTCAAAAAAGTGGCTTATCATGTATACATTTATAGCAACCAACTCCTCTAAATACATGTTTCCAAATGTGGAGGGAAATATACAGGCATTAGGGTCAGGATCGAACCCACAACCTTCTGTATGCGAGGCGAGGTAGTTAACATATCGCCACTGTGGCCCCCCACTATATGACTCTCCCACCCACTAACCCACACAGTCACCCACTCACTTAAACACCCACCGTCACATGCATCCAGGCACTGACTCACCCAGCCACTCAGTACCCATAAACCCACCCAGGCACTCACCCATGCACTTGCCCACCCACCCACCTAATTATGCACACACTAAACTAAATTTTTAAAAAAACAAATTTACCAGGTCAAGCCCACAGCAAAATAGATATTTTTCAGAAGCCACGTGACCACAAATAACAGTTCAATGAAGTGGCTTTTCACGTAGAAGCTAAATTCTACAAATGCATGTGTCTAAATGCAGCAGGACAACCCGGAGAACTCTGATTAAATGTCACGCTACCACAGGAACAACATGCACACTCCAAATTTCCAGGCGTCAGGGTCGGGATTGAACTCACAACCTCCTGCATAAAATACGAGGAAGTTAACATCTCGCCACAATGGCACTCCACTATCTGACGTAGCCACCCACTCACCCACCCACTCACAACAAACCCACTCAACCCTGACAACTACTCAATCTCTAACCCACCAACCCAAGCACACAACAACCCACCTACCCATTCACCAACCCAGCCAATAAACTAAACTAATTTTATTTTACCAGGTAAGGCTCACAGAGCTATATACTGTACATCGTTTTCAGTAGTGACCTGGTTACAAATGATAGGCCAACGAAGTGGCTTATCACGTAGACATTTATTGGAGCCAAATCCTATAAATGCATGTTGATTTTATATGCGGAGGGAAAACCCGGAGGACATGGAGAAAAATCCATGCGACCAAGGGGAGAACGTGCAAACTCCAAATATGCAGGCAGAAGGGTCGAGATCGAAACCACAACCTCCTGTTTTCCAGGTGAAGTGGTTCGCATCTCACCACAATGGCGCTCCATTCTCCGACTCTCCCATCCATGAACCCACACACCCACCCACTCAAATACCCACCCATTAACTCAACAACCCATGAACTCATCCACCTACTAACTCAACCAGCCACTTACTCAACCAGCTACTTACTCAACCACCCACAAACTCAACCACCGAGCCACTCACACACTCACCAAGCCACTCTCTCAACCTCTAACTCACACTTATGCATCCAGCTACTCACCCATCCACTCATCCACCCACCCACACACCAACCCACTCACCCACGCACCCAGCCAATCATAAAAAAAAACACTGAACTAAAATGATTTTTTTTTCCAGGTAAGGCCCACAGCTATATAAATCTTTATCAGAAGCAATCTGCCCACAAATAACAGCTCAATGAAGTGGCTTTTCACATAGAACGTTATAGCAGCCAAGTTCTATAAATGCATGTTTCTAAATACGGAGGGACAACCCGGAGAATCCGGAGAAAATTCCACCCGACCATGGGGAGAAGATGCAAACTCCAAATGTATACAGGCTTTAGGGTTGGGGGGAACCTACGAACTCCAATATACCAGGCGAGGGAGTTAACATCTCGCCACTGTGGCGCCTCATTATCTGACTCACCCACCAACTCAACTACTAAAGCCACCCACACACTCACTCACCCACTCACAAACCCACTCATTCACTAACCCACTGACTCATCAACACACCAAGCCACTCACTCAAGAACTTACTTATGCACCCACCTACACACCCACTCACTCTAAATATACAGACGTCAGGGTCGGGATCGAACCCATGACCTCGTTTATAAAAGACGAGGCAGTTAACATCTCGCCACCATGGCACTCCACTCTCCGACTCAGCCACCTACTCAACCACCCACTCACAAACCCACCCAATGGATCTCAAACACACTCACTCACCAATTTACCCACCCACTCACCCTGACACCCACTCAATCTCCAACTGACCCACCGACGCACTCAAAATCCCACCTACCCACTCAACCATCCAATAAACTGAAACTAAACAATTTTTTTTTATTTTACCAGGTAAGGCCCACAGAGGTATATCAAGTGACCTGGTTACAAATAATAGGTCGACGAAGTGGCTTATCACGTAAACATTTATTGCATTCAAATCCTTTAAACGCATGTTGATTTGAAATGCGG
Source organism: Petromyzon marinus (assembly GCF_048934315.1). Classification (NCBI taxonomy): domain Eukaryota; kingdom Metazoa; phylum Chordata; class Hyperoartia; order Petromyzontiformes; family Petromyzontidae; genus Petromyzon; species Petromyzon marinus. The sequence continues at coordinate 1,415,215 of NW_027423146.1, forward strand.
AGGGAAAACCCGGCTATTTTAATGCACACAATGGACCAGAAGGACAAGCGCAAAGGGTTCACATAATGTGCATGCATAATGTACGTTGACTCATTAATCTCCCCCCCCTCCCCACTTTGCATCAAGAGCGCCAAAGTGTGGTCACCACATCTATGCCTCTTTATAAGGAACGAAACAGACTAACTTCTCCACAAATCTGGCTGTCACCTGATGAAGCTAGTTGTAATTACTGGCGAAAAGTTGTACTCAGATTGTAAATGTTGTGGCTTGACTCTCCAACACACCGGTGTGCTGTATTAGTTACAAATTGGAATGTTCTGATTACGTGACAACCCTTACTAGTTGGCTGTGTCGGGTGGTGGTGGGTTTTAACGACACATTTATATATTTACGCGATCTAACCCAAAAAAAACCCCTATTATGGATAATATTGGTCGCGAAAGCCTACGTGTAAAACAAACCCCAAGGAATCAAAAAAATCGACGCGACCACGGAAGAAGATGAAAACTCCAAATATACAGGCTTCAGGGTCGGGATCGAATTGATTACATCCTGTATTCTGGGCGAGGGTGTTAACATCTCGCCACTGCGGCGCCTCATTATCTGACTCACCCACCCGCTCAACTACTAAAGCCACCCACACACTCACTCACCCACTCACAAACCCACTCACCCTGCCACCCACCCACTCATACAAATCGGGCATCAATACCGTTGCTTTGAATGATCTGTGAAACGCAGAATATTGCAGATAAAATCGGACATTTTGAGCTTGCTGCCGGATCGATTGAGTGGAATCAATACAATTAGTCTCGATTCACGATCAACAAAGACCATATATAGGAAAATCTCTGATCGGTGATTTTGATTGCATCATATTGCAGCGCCCCTTTGATGATGTTATAAAGCACTTGCCCCAACAGTCTGTTAAAGGCTACACGGGGGATCTTTGTGTGCGAGTAGCTCACAGATCCTTGAGAGATCTGGACACTGTCCGATCATCAGCGAGCTCCTCCGGCAGGCAAGGCTGAGTTGGCTGTTGTCTGTGCATTAAGAGGTGTTAAATATCCCACGCAGAGGAGTCTGCTTACAGAACAGATAAGAGGTTCTTCACGTACCGTGCCCCGTGTCACCTGAACGTTAAATGGGGCCCCGGTAATTCAGTGTCCACCGCTGAATCATCTTTCACCATCACCACTCGTCCATGAAGGCCAATGCGACGAGGCCATAGATAGACGGCGCGTTATAACGGAGGGGGGGGGACCAGGAGAAACGTCGTACTACGTGACATCACAACACCCTGCACACAACCGTAGTGGTAGATTAGGGTGCGCATCGTTAACGAATATGTGGTGTAAGTGGTTGAGAGTAGATGGGCGGGCACGCCATGGGCTGGAGTGGAGGTGGACTGATGCGGTACGGGAGGATGTGGAGCTGAGTGGGCTTTGCCGACGACTGGTACCAGCGGTGTCGGGATCGGCCTCTGCGAGGGAGGCTCGTGAAAGACGCTTTTACTGGGCAGTTGGAGACAGTCGCCCTCCATCAACAACAGAGGAGTGACGCTCACAACAACGAGCGGAACACCGGATGATAAATATGCAGCAATTTGGCACAGTACAGGGAACAGGTGGTGCATCTGCCAGTCATCTCAGTCAGCCAACCCATGGCACCTGGGTCTGTTCCAGGCCCTCCGGTCAGCGAGCCTTCGACACTTCACGTGGCTTCAAAGTGCACCTGGCCTGGCACAGGCGCCGTGGTGATGTCACTGTCACTTATTGGCGAATGGCGACGGTCGATAACGCAGCGGTGGTTGCGAGAAATGACATTTGGGGGGGGGGGGGGGGCGCCAAACCTGACCAGCTGTAAACCTCACGTCGCCTCGCAGCCACACAGTGGCAACAGGGAGTTCTGGATGGGTGCAAGGGGTTGGTAATCCCCCTCCACCTTCAACTAAATAACCACACACGCGAGCCCTTGGGTCTCTCTGTGAGTCGATGGATCTGTGTGTGGTGAGTCTATGGGTTTCTGTGAGAGTCCGTGGGTCTCTGTGTGGTGAGTTTATGTGTCTCCGTTTTATGAGTCTATAGGGCTCTGTGCGAGTCTGTTTGATTCGGTGGTTCTCTATGTGATGAGTCTATGCGTTTTTGTATGACTCTATGGGTCTCTATGTGGTGATTCTATGGGTCTGTTTGGTGAGTCTATGGGTCTCTCTCTGAGTCTATGGGTCTCTGTGGTGAGTCTATGGGTCTCTGTGTGAGTATGGGTACGATTGAGTCTATGGGTATCTATCTGGTGAGTCTATGTCTCTGTTTGGTGAGTCTATAGGACTCTGTGCGAGTCTGTGGATCTGTTTGAGTCTGTGGCTCTCTGTCTGATGAGTCTATGGGTCTCTGTGGTGAGTCTATGGTTCTCTGTGCAAGTCTGAGGGTATGTGCGTGGTGAGTGTATAGGTCTATGTGTGATGACTCTGGGTCTCTATGTGATGGATATCTGTGGTGCACATATCCTGGCACAAGCGCCGTGGTGTCGTCACCACCACTAAGTGGAGAATGCTCCTACCCCTGCTCCTGCTTGTTTTTGTGCTCGGGAAGGAGAGAGAAAACTAGACTAAGGTCCACTGAGCTAAACATCTCTTCTTCAGAAGCGACTTGGCACCAATGACAGCTCAACGAAGTGGCTCATCATCACAGTCACGAAAGTTTTAAGTCAAAACTTTAAACGAATGTTTCTAAATGTGGAGGGAAAAACCGGAGGACCCGGAGAAAAAGTCCACACGACCACGGGGAGAGACAGAGACACGCAAACTCCAAATATACAGCAGGCATCAGGGTCGGGGTCGAACCCACAACCTCCTGTACACCAGGCGAGGTAGTTAGGGGGGAAAGCAGAGACAGCGAGAGAGAGGAGAATTAGTCAAACTCACACTCAGTATTACTAACCATGATACACTCACCATGATACTCACCATCATACTCACGCATTCACCATCATACTCACACACAAGCCCACACACATCAACAGTCGCCATTCACCACTACGTGGCGGTGATGTCCCCACAATAACTCAGGTGCCAAGGTTTGACGGCTGTGCCAGGCTAAGTGCAGGAGGAGGCCACGGGCCAGACTCAGGTGCCATGGGTTGACTGCTCTGCCTGGCTAGGTACAAGAGGAGTGCTAGACCCTGGTGCTATGGGTTAACTCGTGTGCCACCACCTGCACAACCACCACAATAACAACCACACAACAATAACCACTACCAACAACTGTAACCACAACTATAATTTAACCACAACTATAATTCCCATCAGCCACACGGCCCTCTGGGAGTGCCTCTCAACAGCAGCAGCAGCAGGGCCGAGCTCTGCTTGAAGCAGCGCCGTGAACTCAGCAGAACGTGACGGCTGTGGGCCAGGCGCCTCCTCTGTCTCCCCCCACCGCCGCCGCCACTGCTGATGTGTGCACACCGCGCGAGGTTCTCACCTTCAGGCTGAGTCGACGTAGAGGAGGCCCAGCGAGCCGCCGCTTCAGAAGCTTTCGCGAGCCACTGACGGTGGCCGTGAGCGGGAATCCAAATCAGCCGCTCGCCACCCACAATCCACAGCGCGCGCCGCCTCCACTCGGCCCCGGCCTAAGCGGAAGTAGCAGCGGGGGAGGGGTGCGGGTCATGGGGGGTGAGGGGGCGGGTCGCAAGGGGGGGCATGGGGGAGCAAGGGGGGGGGTGAGGGGGAGCATAGAGGGGGTTCGTTAGGTGGAGAAAAAGGGGGGGCATGGGGGGTTGTGAGGGGGCATGGGGGGTTGTGAGGGGGCATGGGGGGTTGTGAGGGGGCATGGGGGGTTGTGAGGGGGCATGGGGGGTTGCGAATGTGGAGGGGCGGGGGGGGAAGGGGGGTCACGAGGAGGGGCAGGGGGGGCAGGGGGGTAGCGAGGGGGAGGGAAATGGCGGACCATGGGGCGTGGTCGCGAGGGGGGGCAGGGGGGGAGGAGCTCAGGTGTGAGGGGGAGGAGCTCATGGCTCTGACGTCACGGGGGCGTGGTTACCTTGGACCACCCCCGCGTCTCGCGCCACGTGCTTCCGACTGGCAGTTTGGCCGTTAGAGAGACGCGGACCGACCCCAGAGCAGGAGTGGAACCGGGCTGTGGGTGAGTGGTGGCGGTGGTGGTGTGAGTCTCTCTGTGCGAGTCTGTGTGTGTGTGTGAGGCTTTCTATATGAGTCTGTGTGTGTGTGACTCTCTGTGTGTGTGTGAGTCTATCTGTGTGAGTCTGTGTGTGTGTGAGTCTCTCTGTGTGAGTCTGTGTGTGTGTGAGACTCTCTGTGTGTGTGACTCTCGGTGTGAGTCTCTGTGTGTGTGACTCTCTGTGTGACTGTCTGTATGTGTGAGTCTGTGTGTGTGTGACTCTCTGTATGTGTGAGTCTCTGTGTGTGTGTGTGAGTCTCTGTGTCTGTGTGTGTGTGAGTCTCTGTGTGTGTGTGAGTCTCTGTGTGAGTCTCTGTGTGTGTGTGAGTCTCTGTGTGAGTCTGTATGTGTGTGTGAGAGTCTGTGTGAGTCTCTGTGTGTGTGTGAGTCTCTGTGTGAGTCTGTATGTGTGCGAGTCTCTGTGTGAGTCTGTGTGTGTGTGGAACGGTCGTAGAGCTGACAGCGCGCCGCGCTATGAACCCGGCGACCCCGAGTTGGATTCCCTCTAAAGGCCAACAGCAGTAACGATTATCTGAACCGGTGCTGGGCCTCCCCTAGATCGACTCAACCTCGAATGAGTACCTGGTGTGGTGTGTAAAGATCGCCACTGGGGAGACAAAGGCGGCCGGGCGTGGTGCTGGCAATCCAACCCCCTCGTGTGTCGTGCCGGCCTTCATACGTACTGCTGGCTAACAGCACTTGCCCCTACAGCCTGTTAAGTCTCTACGGGGATCTTTGTCTTTGGTGTCCCATACTGGCAGGGGGAGGAGTGGTGGTGTTAATGTTGGTGGTATTAGTGGTGGGGGTGCTCGTGATGGTGGTGGTGTTAGTTGTGTTAGTGATGGTGGTGTTAGTGATTGTGGTTGTTAGTAGTGGTGATAGTGGTGGTGTTACTGGTGTTAGTGATGGTGGTGTTGGTGGTATTAGTGATGGTGGTGTAAGTGAGGTGATTGGATGCCATGGTGGTCCCCATCTTTAAGAAGGGAGACCGCACAGACTGTAACAACTACAGGGGCATCTCACTCCTCAGTGTGCCGGGAAAGGTCCTGGCAAGGATTATTCAACACTGCCTTACCAGGCATGCTGAGGAGAGGCTTGCGGAGCCCCACTGTGGTTTCAGGAAAGGGTGGTCCTGCACAGATGCCATATTTTCTGTCCGTTTGCTAAAGCAGAGGTGTAGGGAATTCCAACAAGACCTACATCTCTGCTTTATTGACCTGGTAAAGGCCTATGACACCATCAGTAGGCCTGGGCTCTGGGTTCTTCGTGCTTTCGGAGTCCCTGACCCGCTGCTCACGATCTTTATGGACCTTCATTATGGTGAGCGGACCCGGGTAAAACTACATTGCCGGGAGTCGGAGCCATTCCCTATTCACCTTGGGGTGCGACAGGGATGTCCTCTGGCTCCAACATTATTTAACATCTATTTCGACCACGTAGTTCGTGAGGCCTTCAGTAGCTGTACCGGAGGAATTTCCATCTGGTACAGATACAGTGGGAGGCTGATTAATGCCCGGATGCCGTCAAGGGATGGCTCCCTATTGGTCAACCACGTTATGTATGCCGATGATGTGATAATTGCGGCTCACTCAGAGGAGGAGTTGGAGGCGCTGCTGCTAAAACTGGAGTGTGCCACTAAGAGGTGGGGCCTTACCATCAGCCCCACCAAAACGAAGCACCTGCCTGGGTATATTGTACCATCGGGCACTCCACCTCCACAACTCCCAATCGGTGATGGGGCAGTTGTGGAGAGAGTGGAAAGTTTCCCATACCTGGGCAGTGTGCTCATGACCGTCTCCGGTTTAACAGCAGAGGTCTCACTCCGAATCAGTCGAGCGGCATTATCTTTTCACCAGTTGCGTAACGCTGTGTGGAAGCTACCTGGTCTGTCGCTCCACACGAAGCTTCGGGTCTTCTCAGCCACAGTCATTCCCTCCCTTCCCTACGCTTGTGAAACGTGGACCCCCCTAATGGAACATCTTTGCCGGTTAGAAACGTTGAGGCTGGCCTGCCTCTGATCAATCCTGGGTTTAACCAGGCTGGATTGTGTGAGGAACTCACAAATCCTCGAAAGATCTGGACAAAGCCTCATCAGTGAGCTCCTCCGGCAGGCAAGGCTGCGTTGGCTGGGCCATGTAGCCCGCATGCCCAATCACCGCATGCCCAAGCAGCTTTTATTTGGCCGGATCGAGGGGGCTGAAGGGACGCAGCACGGGCTAGAGAAGAGATAGAATGATGTGGTACAGCAGGATGTGGAGCTGAGTGGACTTGCCGATAACTGGTACCAGCTGTGTCAAGATCGGCCTCTGTGGAAGAGGCTCGTGAAGGACGCTACTGGGCAGTTGGAGGCAGTCGCCCTCCAACAACAACAGAGAGCGCAGGAACGACGCTCACAACGAGCAGAGCGCCGGATGGCTAAAGCACAGCAAGTTGGCACAGTAAGGGGCACAGGTGGTGCATCAGCCAGTCATCTCAGTCAGTCGACCTGTGGCACCTGGGTCTGCCCCGTGACCTCCTGCCAGCGGGCGGGCGTTCGACACTTCACGTGGCCTCAAGGTGCACATGGCCTGGCACAAGCGTCGTGGTGACATCACCGCCACTTAGTGGCGAATGGCGATTGTTGTTGTTGGTGTTAGTGATGGTGGAATTTTTGTTGCTGGTGTTAGTCGTGGTGGTGTTAGTGATGGTGGTATTATTGGTGCTGGTAGTGGTGTTCGTGGTGGTCTTAGTGGTGGTGTTAGTGTTGGTGGTATTATTGGTGGTGGTGTTAGTAGTGGTGTTAGTGATGGTGTTAGTGGGGTAGTGTAGCAGTTAGCGCGCTGCGCTAAGAACCTGGCGACCTGGGTTTGATTCCCGCTCACAGTCAACATTGGTGACGATTATCTGAACTGGTCCTGGGCCTCACCCTAGATTGTCTCAGCCTTAAATGAGTATCTGGTGCGAGGTGCAAACATTGCCACTGGGGAGACAAAGGCGGCCGGGCGTGGTGTTGGCTACCCACCCCCTCGTGTGCCGTGGCGGCCTTCATAGGTGCTCGCGGACAGCACTTGCCCCAACAGTCTGTTAAGGCTATACGGGGGATCTTTGTCTTTGTTCGTGGTGTTAATTGTGGTGTTAGTAGTGGTGTTCGTAGTAGTGGTGTTCGTAGTGGTGGTGTTCGTAGTGGTGGTGTTCGTAGTGGTGGTGTTGGTGGTGTTAGGAGTAGTGTTAGTAGTGGTATCCGAACAGAGGAGCAACGCTCACGACAACAACCTTTGAGCCGGGCATCTAAAATGCAGCAAGTTGGCACAGTCATCTCAGTCAGACAACTCATGGCACCTGGGTCTGACCTGTGACCGCCTGTCAGTGAGCCTTCGGCACTTCACGTGGTCTCAAAGTGCACCTGGCCTGGCACAGGCGCCGTGGTCACATCACCGCTACTTAGTGGCGAATGGCAGTTGTTGTTTTTTGTATTTTTCGTATTGTGTGACTGGTGAGGATGTGAGTCCGTGTTGATGAGAGTCCGCATTGTGACGTGACGTGGGTTTAGACATGGGTGTGTCATGCCCCTTCAACTCTGCGTGTCCCTTGCCTCTGTCTGCCGCTCTCCACACAGAGACCCAGACCGCGCGAGAGACACAGTGAGCTCTGAGCACCCTCGTCTGCAAGTTGCTACCATGGAGGTACATGTGGCTCCTCGACTCGTGTGGTGAAGTATGGGTGGACGTGTGTTCTCCCCTCTGCGTGTGCCTACCTGTCACCTGTATACCTGGGTGTGCTTCTCCTTGCCCGCTTAAGTGTGTGCGGGTCTATCAGAGTGTCTCTCCGAGATTCTGTTGGTGTACGTGCCCGTCTACGCGTGAGCATCTACAGCGCTGTTATCTATCCACTGATGGATGAACGCCTCCCTCCCTGAGACCCTACTACCCCTCACATCCTGTGATGGAATAATCCGCCAAGCGCCGATTTCGTCGCACCATCTCTCTGGCGGCTCTCCTCTCTGATGTGTTCTGTTCCTTGGTTGTCGCTCCGTTATTATTCTTGACCGTGAGCCATTGTTGTCCCTCCTAGCCATGGCTCGTCCGGCCCGAGTCCCACTCACTCCTCTTAACAGTTTGAACGATCCCATTGACCTGCGTGTGACCTCGAAATCCACACGTCTTTCATTGTAAATCCAAGCATGGCAACTGATATTGGCCAAATATCCCAACGCTGAGAACTGGCAACATCTCGGCAGGACCCTCCTGAATGTGGAGCCCAGGATGTCAGAGATGCTGGCTCAGTGCTCGCCCACTGCACTTGCTCCAACATCTTAATCAAGCCCATGTGGTGGACCTTTGTCTTTGTGTGTGTAGATCAGCCGAGCTGGAGAGGCTCGGAGTAACGGCGAGTCTTGCACCACGTGGAGTGCGCTGTCCTCAGCGCGCACCGGCTCCATCCGCAGCAAATCGCCACAAGGTAAGAATAGAAATGAGTGACGTCAAGATGGCCACGCTGAATGGTGGGACATCACGACGGTCATGTTTCAAGGGGGACGTCACAGTGACCATGATGCATGGGGGACTTCATGGTGGCCATGTTGCATGGGTGATGTACCGTTCGAATTTTGCCGTTCTCTGGTCTAACACCGACGAGACAAGGTCATAAAGAAGGCTGTCTCTGGTGCGGGCCAGTCAGTTTCAAAGACAATGCCCATATATTATCGGAGCATGTTTGTTTGCATATTTTTCAACAAGTACGTGTGGTAAATGCAGACTTGATGCCTTGCAAAAGGTATCTATTTGGTGTTTGAACATATTAACACCTGTTTTTGTGCCAGAAAGGGTAAAAGCTATTCTTATTTTATAAAATCCTTCTTGGCATACCTGTGTTATATTTATCTAATTCGTTAACCCCGTTTTCAAACCCAAGCAACCTAAGATGTCCTCAGAGCTGCATATAGCTGGACATCGAACAAAGATGATCACTGCATGGCACGCTTTCAGATGTGCTTCTGCAGTCATCTGGAATGCTCTTCCGACATTAGGCAGCCACTGGAGCGATGCACTTTTAAATCAATAATTTTTGCGAACTTGTTAGTTTGTTGCCTTTCCCCCTCACTTCTGATTAGCAGGGCTGCCGAAGCACGGTTTAACATACGGACATAACTGGTATTGGCCAAAACATCCAAATCCCCTGCAAATTCCTCAAATTGGGATCACACAGCAGACGTAATGACAGCAGCGTCGCCCCCATTCTCTGTAAAGCATCTGCAGGAACCTCCTGAAAAGGAATCTTGAGACTTTTTGAGGCTGTGCTGCTTAAATGAAAGATCACCGACAGCTGTTGTTATTCTCTTGCCTGCAGCAATCCTGGCTCTCTTTGGCCCACAAATGACCCACCGGGAGAAGCTGGAGCTTGTCGCCATACAGGAAGTATGGTACTTTGCGCTCCGTAACAGATCCCGGGGACACAACAACGATGGATACGACGACCACGAACATCATTACATTCCGGTGAGACTCGCCACAAAGCCCGCGCCGTGGGGGCGGTCACAGGGCGCAGCGGTCGCGGGGTTCGTGGCTTCTTGTCATTGCAATTTAAGCAGCAACCAACCAGAGAAAGCACACGTGCACTCTCCCACACACTTCACAATCAGAAGTTTATTTCCCAAGTTAAGCCCATTGAGCTAAAGAGCTTTTTTTAGGGTGACTCGGCCAGCAGACATCAGAGCATTCCACAATTACAGATTTAAGAAAACCAAATACTTAATAAAAGCAATTATTCCGTAAAATAATGCTCACATGTTGTGATTTTCAAAATATAGTCAGTCTAAATTTGTGTAATTTTGTGCAGGTCCACCATGAGCACCTTCACTACCGCTATGAGGTGCTGAAGAAGATTGGGGATGGAGCTCAAGGCCAGGTGATCCGGTGCCTTGACCACAAGATGAACACCCTGGTGGCAGTGAAGATCTTGAGATCACCATTGAGGTAAGAATTCAGAGTGGTGTCGTCACAAGGACGACGTTGTTGTTACGTCAAGTGCTGTGGGCGGTCGTGTGATGAGGTGGTGACAAGTCGTGCCTCACGTAGAGGGTCCCCGGTTCGACTCCTGACTCGGGTGTCCTCCTGTGTGGAGTTTGTATGTTCTCCCCCTGTTCTGGATCAGTTCACTCTTACATTACATTAAGTCTTCATTTAACCCGGTAGATGCATTCCTGAAAAGTGCCGCATTAAGGGAAAGCACATTAAGCAAACATAATATCCCCATATATAATGTAACGATAAAGTTTTGCAAGATAAAATACACGCACACAGTGATGTAAAGAGATCAATAACGGAGGGCATGCTGTCACGTCACGTGATCATTCCGCATTCCGCCTACTGTGTCATACCGCTCAGCCTTGCAATTTTATAGCGGGCACATTCCACGTTATAATGGGCGCTTTCCTGCATTAGAACAGAAGCATTCCGGATTATAATGGGTGCGGTCCGTGTTATAACAGGAGCCTTCCATGTTATCATGGGCACGTTCCACGCTATAAAAGTCGTGTTCCACGCTGTAATGGGGTTGTCCCATGTCATAACGGGCGTGTTCCGTGTTATAACGTGTGCGTTCTGCGTTATAGCAGCTACATCATGGGACCTCCTTTGCCAATACCAAAATATACTCCCAAAGAAGGTCCATGATGTAGCCGTTCACCCTGAGCTCTCATTACTCTGATAACGCTTGTCTTTGTGCTGTACGCCTTTTGGCGTCCTCTGGTCTAACATCGTTTTTGAGACGAGGCTCAAAAGAAAGCTGTCTCTGGTGTGGACCAATCAGTTTCAAAGACAATGCATATATTATCAGAGTATGTTTTTTGTTTGCATTCTGACCACAAGTATTATGGTTAATGCAGACATGATTCCTTGTAAAAGGTTTCAGTTTGGTGTTTTAACATCTTAACACCTGTTTTGTTGCCAGAAAAAAATGGAAAATCTATTCTGATATTTTGGTACTGGCAAAGGAGGTCCCATGATATTCCACGTTATAATGCCTTGCTCTGTGAGAGCCACATTCAGTCACGACTCAGCTGTGGCTCAGTCTCTAAAACTCAGGCTCAGCTCTCGCTCAGCCGTGGTTTGGCTCAGGCTTGAGCCGCTCAGCTGCTGTTAAAGATACATGAGTGGCTCAGCCGTGGCTTGGCTCAGCTTCTGGGACTCCTGAGTGCGGCTGGGGCCATGCTCGGAGTCGGCTCAATTCACACATTAGGGAATCACTACGTTCAGGCAACACCCCAAACCCCCTTCTATCCCTTGCTTATTTGATCCTCTTCCCGATCCTTTCTGGAACCTTCCATGAGCGCGCTATCGGAACTCACAATGCCATTACACTTGTGGAACGCATATTTATTTATTTAATTCGGAATAGAATTTGTTTCTGGTCATTCCTTTAGCAAGTCTAAGTCATGATTCATTTGTGGATTTTCTCTGCACAGCTCCAAGGATGATAAATTTCAGAGAAAGGAGCTCCAGATGGCTCTGGAACTTCAGGGCGAGGGCAGTGATGAGGAGTACAACGTCATCAAAGTCCTGAACCATTTTGACTTCAGAGGACACCACTGCATTGTCCTGGAGCTGTTGAAGTACGTACCATGTGTTCCCACCGCCTCCCCACCCCCCATAGCGTGGTTAACTACATTAGCTAAACTAAAACTTTTATTTAACAAGTAAAGCCCACTGCCCTATCAGTTATTTTTCACAAGCGGCCTGGTTACAAATTATAGCTAAAAAAAGTGGCTTATGTGGAAATGTATAGCAGCCAAATACTCTAAACACAAGTTTCTAAATGTGGAGGGACAAACCAGAGAACCCGGAGAAAAATCCACGTGACCAGGGGTAGAACATGCAAACTCAAAATATACATGCGTCACGGTCGGGATCAAAGCCCCGATCTCTTCCACACCAGGGGAGGGTGGTAACGTCACACCACCGGGGCTAGATGTTACTTTTGGGATTCCTGTGCCACCCACGCATTGCGGTACTGTGGAGCTGTCATGTGTCCCGGGTGCACGAGGCCACTCCTCTTTTCTCAATCAGCCCTGCCCACTTTTATATAGCCACGCCTCCACTCGATCAGCAGGTTGGCTGCAGCGCAGTGGTGACGCTTGTGCCCCTCGGTGAAAATCCCTGAGTTCGATTCTCAACTCGGACGCCTTTCTGCGTGGAGTTTGTATCTCCTAATGGATAATTCCACCACCCGGAAACAGAGCCAATGAAAGCAAGTGGACAGATGTGCTAACTGATTTGGTTCATCAGCAAACCGATGACCTAAACCCACACTGAGCTATGAATCATATTAGTCGTGAATGTGCAAATATAATATTAATATTGTCGTTATCAGAATCCACGCAGTATTGCAGGGTATGACACTGACGCTGCTTCGTTGTTGTCATTGTTGTTGCTGCTGCTGCCTCTTTCACAGGGAGAGCCTCTATGATGTGATTACGGAAGCGGGGTTCCGGAAATTGCACATGGGGATGGTGAAAACTTACACCAGGGGCATCCTCAAGTTCCTTTGCCACACCAAGGCCAGGAGCATCATCCATGCGGACATCAAGCCAGTGAGTGGACACAGCATTCAGCGTGACTTTGTTCCGGAGTTGTGTCATTATTGGGGACTCGGTCCATAGAGAAAACTAACCACGTTGGTCACAGGGTCGATGTGTTAGCTCTGTCCGTCTATCTGGAAGGAAGCAGGGTCACGTTACCTCTGGTGATGATCTGGTATGAATTAAACTGTCGTGTAGAGTCGTGTCACTATTGGGGGACTCACCACAGATAAAACTAGCAATGTAGATCACAGCGTTGCCCCAAACTTTGGGAAACACAAACCGGAGCTGAAAAGAATGATTTTCAAAACGTGCCAAACACGCGTTTGAACTGACAGCTGCCCGTTGTCAGCTTCCATGCTGTGAATGGAAAACTTCCCAAGACAAACGCGCGGTGGAAGGCGTCACGAAATCCATGCGCCCTCGAGCGTGGTTTTTGGTCCGTAACTCGTTATCGGGCAGCTGAGCAACTAGGATAAGTTATCTATAGAGCCTCGACTAACATCGCTCATCTTGACGCATTTGAAAGGGGCACCCCCAGTGGCAGCTGTCAGAAAACAGCGAATGTTGCACTGGACTCAAGGTTGATGACGGCGCTACGCCTCACCTAGTTCCCCTGTTTAGCTTGTACCGTGGTACGTGATTGATCCACTGCTGGCTGAATGCTATCGGCGTAACCTCCGAGTGTGAATTCCTTCTGCCTTTCTTCCTTTAGGAAAATGTTCTACTCAAGGATCCCGTAACCGGCACCGTCAGGGTCACGGACTTTGGCACCAGCTTTTTTGTGAAAAGGCAACGTGAGTAACCTCACCTGGGTGTGAGTTTCTGCCTGTGGGTGTGTCTGTGTTCCAGTGTGTGTGTGTGTGCAAGTCTCTTAGTGTCTGTACATGTGACAGTGTGTGATAACGATGCTGTTCATGACACAGTGAGTATACACACACACCTACATATATATTTGTTGTTGTTGTGCAGCTCTGCATGTGGGTGGGACCCTGCAATACCTCTCTCCGGAGGTATTGCTGGGCTACAGATTAACGTGTGCAGTGGACATGTGGGCACTGGGCTGCACAGTGGCGAAGTTGGCGACCGGCAGGAATTTATTCCAGTCGGACAGCTGCGACGACCACCTCCCGTGCTGCATGGAGGTATTTCCAACTGGGCGTTCACCCGCTCGTGATTCCCCCCTCCTTTCTTGAAGTTGTAGGCTATGGGGGGAGCCAGGAGAGGGGGGCGATTGGCTACTTGGTGATCTGGCGAATGGCAGCCATCGTATGTTTTATGTGTGTACACGTGTGTGTCTTGTACGTGTGGGGGGAGCAGTGGTGTAGCGGTTAGCGTGCTCAGCTACAAACCTGCTAATGCGAGTTTGATTCCAATTCACGGCCAACATCAGTGAGGATTATCTGAACCGGTACTGGGCATCCCCTAGTACAAATCAGCCTCAAATGAGTACCTGGTGCCGTGTGTACCTGCTTCAATATGGCCAACCATCCCCTCTCTGTGTGTGCCACAGTCCTAACCCTCAACAGGTGCCGCTACTGTTGCTGCTGCTGTTTCTACTCACTACTAAAAACACTTGCCCCTACAGTCTGCTGCGGCTACATGGGTGACTTTTGCCTTTATCTCAACCATGTGCAGATCCTCGGGTTGCCTCCAAAATGCATGATGGATGCAGCTCCTGACGGAATGCACTACTTTGGTGAGTTGAAGGGTGGGGCGAGCATCCGACCGGATTCAGTGTTAGGGTGTGGCCTGGAGCTGTTGTAGTTTTTTTGGGGGGGTGGCCATGGGGGGGGGGGGTCTCTTTGTATTTTCAATTCCTTGGGTGAGTGGGTGGGTAAATAGGGGCGTGGGCGAGTGGGTAGGTGGGCAAAGTGGTGGTTGGTGACTGTGTGTTTCTCCTGCTGTGCATGTCTCCTGCAGATCGTTTGGGCATGATGTTCTGCCCAGTCAAGAGAAGGGTGCCAGGGAGCTTGTCACTTCAGAGGGCACTCAGAAGCCACGACCCGGAGTTTGTTGACTTTGTCAGCTCCTGCCTGCGGTAAGAATCATCCCCCACTCCCTCCCCCCTCCCCATGAGGATTTCCCCCACCAAGGTGATCAACGATCGCTCTCCACCGATAACCAGGAAGATGTGGAGCTGAGTTAACCTGCCGATGACCAGTACCACCGGTGTTAAGATCGCCCTCTTTGGAGGTCCGTTAAAGATGCTCCTCGGCAGTGTGAGGCTCAGGGCATTTTTAGAGTACTGCGTATTGAAGGATTGACGCTGCTACCAAGACTACCGCTGCTGCCGTGCATTCCTGGACCTCGTGGGAGAAGGGAAGGAACGTCAATCCTCTCACCACGCCTCTCTCACCATGTGCGCTGCGTGTGACCCCCGTGCGTCTCTCAACAGATGGGATCCGGATTGTCGTATGACGCCAGCACAGGCGCTGGGTCACAGCTGGCTCCGGACCGTGGCCACCAGCACCACCAGCAACGCCACCGCCACCACCATTGCTGCTCCTGGCAGGGTACAGTGTTTTGGAGCTGCTGAGCGACGGTAAGCCACGAGCTGCTTGTCCAATGTTCAAGGCAGTCCATAGGGAGGTGTGGGGCCCGGGGCAAGTCACAATTAAATCGGAAGTATTAGCAACAATACAGGGGTTTTTTCGGTTAGATCGCATAGATATACATGTGTTGTTAAACTCACCACCACCCAACACAGCCAATTAGTAAGGTGTATCATGTAAACAAAATGTGCCAATTAGTTACTAGATCAGCAAACCAGTGTTGGAAAGTAAACCCACCACATTTACTATTCGATTTCGACATTTTGCCGGGGATTGCAACCAGCCTCATAAGGTGACGGCCAGAATTGTGGAGAAATACTCCTGTTTCGGTCGTAAATAGTGATAAATGTGAATGTGATGTCATCATTTGTGAGCCAATCTGGTGCGAAAGCCTACGTGTTAAAAAGACATTTGACGTCTGACACCGTGACATCGAAGCACAGGGCCGCCAAAAGCACGGTGCCTGGGGCGGTTTCCCCAGTACACCGTACCCGGGGGACGGCTCTGCTCCTGTTAATGTATTTATATTTATTACTACTACCCTTATTTAGCCAGCATGAGCCTCACTCAGTCTCAAGACTCTTTTTCAGTAGAGTCCTGCCAAGTTGTTTGCAGTACAGAACAAATTTGCTTTTGCTACTGCTGCTATGCGATCCCGATTGAATGATTTGGAGGTTCAATTTCTAACACTGGCGAGGATGTCCATCCAACACTGGTTGCGTGGCGTGTGTCAGGGTTCAGTTACGTGGAGGAAAATGCCAAACCCAAAGGAATGAAAGTTACATTTTAATGTACAATTTTATTGAGGGACTGTGTGTTGTCTTGGAGGGGTCTGGGGCTGTTTTTGTTGATGTTTTGCTGCCTTGCCCAAGTTTACATTTAGTGTTGAAAATCTGGCAGAATTTTATGTACTTTGTGCTTATGTGCTCAATTTTTTGTGACTTGCTTACATTTTTACACGTTGCACTCCTTTTGTTTGTTGTTGTAACTTGCTGACCGTGTGCCTCGACTGCATATCTGTGAAAGAAGAGCTTCATAGCTTATCGGATTCCTCTTCATCCAGTCTAAATAATGTATTCTGATTTTGGAAACCAATGCAGGACAAAACGGGGGGGGGGGGGAGGGGGTAGAACACACTCCACATTCCACACGGAGAAAGTGGCCCAAGTATGGGAATCAAACCCAGGTCCCTCTTTGAATGAGTTCCAGCCCTGCCGCCTGCAAACGAACACATGTACAGTTCAAACCCCACGTATACATTCGGTTATATACGGATGTATTTTTATAATTGGTTCCTGGGTGAGGACAAATAATGAGACAGCCATATCTTTGCCATGTAGCCCTTCATCCTTTGTGATATCGTAAGACTAATGCCCATTCTGTAACCAGACCCACGATGGGCAAAGGTATGCTGCATTATTGCAGCATCGTTATTAGCCTGGTTAATCTATCTCTGCACACAGTTAGTCCGTACGCGGACGATGGTGGGGGGGCTGTGATCTCTGCTGTAGCAGGAAGTTGGAACGGTGTCGTGCGCATCTCTTTACAGAGCGGAGCCGGCGCTGCCCCCATCCTCCGCGCTTGCCCTGGCCTCTAAATGGATGCTGACGTTTGTGGTGGAAGAGGAGACCCTGGTGGAGGAGCTGGTGGTGCAGGAGGAGGAGGAGACCCTAGTGGAGGAGCTGGTGGTGCAGGAGGAGGAGACCCTTGTGGAGGAGCTGGTGGTGCAGGAGGAGGAGACCCTTGTGGAGGAGCTAGTGGTGCAGGAGGAGGAGGACACCCTGGTGGAGGAGCTGGTGGTGCAGGAGGAGACACTGGTGGAGGAGCTGGTGGTGCAGGAGGGGGAGGAGACCCTGGTGGAGGAGCTGGTGGTGCAGGAGGAGAGTCTGGTGGAGGAGCTGGTGGTGCAGGAGGAGGAGACCTTGATGGAGGAGCTGGTGGTGCAGGACGAAGAGGAGATGGAGGGGGAGACAGAGGAGGTGGAGATGAAGAAGGAGCAGGAGGAGGAGATGGTGGTGCAGGAGATATTGGTGGAGGAGAAGGAGATGACAAGGAAAGAGGATCAGGCGATGGTGATGCAGGAGGAGAAGAGGAAGCGAGGGGGCCTGGCCCGCATAGGGAGAACCATCCGTTCACTCCTCCGACGCGCGCTGCTGTGTGGTGGCCGGTCCACCACACAGTAGAGGTGGTGGTCATGGATCGTTGTGAACCACGACCACTATCACCACACCCACCACATGCACACTCCACACATACACCCCCCTGTGATACCCACCACCCACCACACACACCCTGCACCCACCAACCCCGTGACACCCACCACACAGTACACAAAGGGCTAGGGGTTTAGAGGGTTAGGGGTTTATAAAGTTATGGGTTTAGAGGTTTTGGGGTATTTTGGGGATAAGGGGTTTATATGTTTAGGTATTTCGAGGGTTATAGGGTTTAGGGGTTGAGAGTGTTAGGGGTTTAGGGGATTCTAGAGTTAGGGGTTTAGAGGGTTAGGGTTTTAAGGGTAAAGGGGTTTAAAGGGTTAGGTGTTTAGAGGATTAGGCTATTAGGGGTATAGGGGTTTAAAGAGTTAGGGGTTTAGGGGTTCAGAGGGTTATGGTTTTAAGGGTAGAGGGGTTAAGAGGGTTAGGATTTAGAGGGTTTTGGGTTTAAAGATTTTGTGTTTAAGGGTTTAGGTTAGGGGTTCAGTAGGTTAGAGGTTTGGGGGTTTATGGGTTAGGATTTTAGAGCGTGATGGGTTTAGACCGTTATGGTTTTAAGGGTAAAGAGGTTTTGAGGGTTGAGTTTTAGAGGGTTACAGTTTAGAAGGTTATGGTTTTAAAGGGTTCTCGGTTTAGAGAATTAGGTGTTTAGAGGGTTTATGGGGTTTGATTGTTAAAGGGTTAGTGGTTTAGAGGGTTAGGAGTTTATAAGGTTATGGGCTTAGGGGTTTAGAGGTTTTGGGGTTGTTAGGGGGTAAGCAGTTTAGAGGTTTGGGGGGTTTTAAGGGTTATGATGTTTAGGGTTTGAGCGTATTAGGGGTTTTGAGGGTTAGGGTTTTAGTGGGTTAAGGGTGTAGAGGGTTAGGGGATTAGAGGGTGAGGGGTTTAGAGGGTTGGGGTTTTCGGGGTATTTGGGTTAGGATTTCAAAGGGTGAGGAGTTTAGACAGATAGGGTTTTAATGGTGAAGGGGTTGAGGTCTTTATTTGGTAGAGTTTAGAAGGTTATGGGTTTAGAGGGTTAAGGGTTTAGAGTTACTGTCGGTGTTTAGAGGTTTAGGGGGTTTATGGGTTTTGATTGCTCGGTGTTTTGGTTTACAAGGTTACGAGTTTGAGAAGGTTATGGGTTTAGAGGTTTCGGGGATTAGAGGCTTATAAGGTGAGGGGTTTAAAGGGTTATGGTTTTACAGGTTTATGGGTTTAGACAATTTGGGGTTTAAGGGTTTTAGAACAGGGGTGGGCAAATTTTTTGACTCGCGGGCCACAATGGGTTCTAAAATTTGACAGAGGGGCCGGGCCAGGAACAGATGGATGGAGTGTTTGTGTGAACTAATATAAATGTCATGTAAAAATAATAACATGAAAGGATTTGGCCTTTAACAGGTAGCAAAGCATTTATTTGCAAGGCAATTTAACAAATTGCAACAACATGAAAAATACAAAAACATGTCGTAACTCCCGGTCAAAGTGCACCATCTAATGGGGAAATGGGGGCATTACAGGAGAAAGGTAAAATTTAATTTAATAATAATATTTGTACACGTTCGGCGGGCCGGATTAAAAAGCCCAATGGGCCGTACTTTGCCCATGTCTGGTTTAGAAGGTTAAGGGTTTAGACAGTTAAGAGTTTTTGGGGTTTATGGGTTAGGGTTCTAAAGGGTGAGGTGTTTAGACGGTTGGAGTCTTCAGGGTAAAGTCCTTTAGAGAATTTGGTGTTTAGAGGGTTAGAGTTTAGAACGTTTTGAGTTTAGAGGGTTTAGAGAGTTACGTGTTTAGAGGTTTATGGGTTTCGATTGTTAGAGGTTGAATGGTTTAGATGGTTAGGAGTTGAGGAGGTTATAAGGGTATGTGTTTAGGGATTTAGAGGTATAGGGGTTTCAAGGGTTAGGGATTTAGAGTGTTAGGGGTTTAGTGGTTTGAGAGTTGAGGGTTTAACACCTAGACTTTCACAACTAATATTGGGTTAGTCTCCAACACTAAATGGCACTTTTTGTTGATGTGACAAATTTTCCTAATTGGCTGTGTCGGGTGGTGGCTGGTTTAACGACACATTTATAGTTACACAAGCTAACCCCCAAAAAACATTTATGGGTTTAGAGGGTTAGGGGTTTAGTGGGTTATGTGTTTAGAGGGTTAGCATTTTAGGGGTATAGGTGTTTTAAGGGTTAGGCATCTAGAGGGTTAGTTCTTTAGAGGGTTGGGGTTTAAATGTGTTGGGATTAGATTAGGGATTTAGGGTTTTAGAACGTTAGGGTTTTGAGGGTTAGGGTTTTAGAAGTTGAGGATTTAGAAGGTTGTGAGTTCAGAGGGTTAGGGGTCTAGAGGGTTAGTTCATTAGAGGGTTGTGGTTTAGATTGGTTGGTATTTTGAATATTAGGGATTTAGGGTTTTAGAAGGATAGAGTTTCAAGGTTTAGAGGGTTAGGGATTCAGAGGGTTTGGTTTTTAATGGCTTTGAAGGTTAGGGTTAAAAGACTAAGGGGTTTGGAGAGTGAGGGGTTTTTGGAGGGTTAGGGTTAAGGGTAAAGGGTTTGAGAGGATTAGCGGTTTAGATGGTTATGGGTTTAAATGGTTAGGGATTTAGATAGTTACGGGGTTTAGAGGTTTAGAGGGTTTTATTTGTTCGAGGTTTAGTGGTTAAGGTCTCTGTGCGAGTCCAACAGGTTTATTTTAGTCTATGGTAAGATAAAAACAGTTCAGTTTAATTTGTATATATTTAAACAATTTGTTTACCTTTCCTGTCGTGTTTTTGTATTGTATTTTTGTTATGTTCTGACCCGCCCGATTGGACGTCTGTGAAAACAGATCGTTATAGCTCATCAGATTCATCCAGTATAAATAAATATTCAGATTAAAATTCTATTGACCTCTGTGCGAATCTATGGATTTCTGTGTGAGTTTTTGGGTCTCTTGAGTGTATGGATCTCTGTGTGAGGCTATTGCTCTCTGTGCATGTCAAAATGACTCTGTGTGAGTCTATGGGGTTGCCGTGTGAGTCTGAGTGTCTGTAGGAATGTGTGGGTCTCTGTTGGAGTCTATGGGTTTCTGGGTATGGTTGTTTGTGCGAGTTTTACATGCACAAATGGAACTTAAAAAGGCCATTGAGGGTTGCAGAATCCAAGTTGAATATTAAGTTCCCCGCAGTGCAAGCCAGCTCCCTAGTCGTGTCATCAAACAGCCCCTGTAATTCTTTATAATAATAAAAGACTTACTCCAAGAAATCCACACTGAGTCACAGTAGGGTCCTGAATTGGGGTTTTATTTTATAATCTTTGGTTTTATTCTGTTAAGACACGTAGGTAAAAAATAAATTAAAATTAAATAAAAAAATTAAACACGACGTTTCGAAGGCAACACAAGCTTCCGTCTTCAGGTGGAAACAGTCACAGCAAAAAATCGCTGCACCAAGTGGCGAGGCTCTGGAAACCTCTGGCTTAAATAAAGGTTAAGTGAGGGGGGGGGAGGAGCCATGTAGGGGGACCTTGGTGGGGTGAGGGGCTGAGTTAATCCGTCTTTTGTTGTGTAGAGGGTGTGGGGGGTAGGTCACTGTGTGTGTGCAATAGAAACGGAAAAATTAAAGATCGGCAAGAATGTGCTGTAAGATGCGGAGTAGAAAACCGTGGAAATAGAAAAGCTTAAATGCAGGTTAAGGGGGGGGGGCGGGTGGGAGGAGCCATGTAGGGGGACCTTGGTGGGGTGCGGGGCTGAGTTAATCCGTCTTTTGTTGTGTAGAGGGTGCGGGGGATGGGTCACTGTGTGTGTGCAATAGAAACGGAAAAAAATAGAAAAATTTAAGATCGGCAAGAATGTGCTGTCAGGGGGAAGTAGAAAAAAGGGAAATTGAAAGTTCAGAAGGAATATGCTTGGTACACCACTACTTGAAATTGCTGTTAGAAATTAGTTGACGTTTGGTATGATTTTAAACGTCCTTCCAGTGGTTGCTTAATTTGAAACTATCCTCTCGGTTGAAGGTATGCCTGTATTTGTATATCTGAATGGCTTGGTGAACACATCTCTGGTGATAACCTAGAGGTTTACAGAGAACCTTGGTATCGGAGAAGACAATCTCATGATCACCCATAGCGTTGTAACAATGATCTGCCACAGCAGATGAATTCGTTCTGCCGTGTTTCAGATCCGATTTGTGCTCGCGAATTCGGTCAGAGATATGTCGTTTCGCCTCCCCGATATAGCAATCACCGCAGGTACAACTCGATTTGTAAACTCCGGGGTACTGTAAGTCAGGGATGACATCCTTTACAGATGGGATCAGATCACGAATTTTGTGTACTGTATTGAACCCGACTTGGATCTTGTGTTTGTTTAGAATTTTGGAAATCTTTTTGTAACGCCTGCTATGTATGGTAGTGTGATGGTTTTGATCAGAGTATCAAGTGGTTGTTTCTGTGTGGTAGGAGAAACAGCTTGGCGGATGGTACGGTCAGAGTATCCGTTCCTCTTGAGGGCCAGCCGTACCAATTTTAATTCACTGGTCAAGTGGTGTTCGTCCGAGATGCAATGAGCCCTATGGTGTAACGTTTTGATGAGAGCATTCTTTTGAGCCGGGTGGTGGTGGTGGGAATCCGGTTTCAAGTAGGAATCTGTGTGGGTGGGCTTTCTGTAAACAGAATGTCCCAACGAGCCATCAAACCTCCTCTCAAACAGAACATCCAAGAATGGCAGTTTGCCATTTTTCTCTACTTCCATGGTGAATTTGATGGAAGGGTGTCTGGAATTGATGTGGTCCAGGAAAAGGTTCAAAGCTGGGAGGCCATGTTGCCAAATGACGAAAGTGTCATCCACATATCTCTTCCACAGGGAAGGACTGAGGGTGGATGTCTGGATGGCGTCCGATTCAAATTTCTCCATGAAAACATTGGCTATCACTTGTGACAAGGGGGAACCCATGGGAGTACCCTCATTTTGCTTGTATAAGGTACCATTCCAAGTAAAGTAGGTGTTGGTGAGGCAGTGCCTAACCAACGTGGGTACCTCGGGGTTTACTCCGTGTTGGACCAGATCCACAATTATTTTAATGGTGTCAGGTATTGGGACCTTGATGAACAGAGAAACCACATCAAAGCTGACGAGGATATCGTCAGGGGCCAGTGCAATGTCTTTGACCATAGAGACCAATTGGGATGAGTTAAGTACTGCTGAGGAGGTCTTGCCAGTAAAAGGAAGCAGAGTATCTGACAGAAAACGGGCCAGTTTGTGGGTAGGGGAGTTGATCGTGGACACGATGGGTCGTAGTGGGGTACCTTCTTTATGGATCTTGGGAAGACCATAGAATCTAGGAGGTCTCGCAGCGGAGGGTTTTAGGGAGGGAATTTTGGTTGATTCAATTAGGGAGGTCGAATTTGTGATGATCTTGTTGGTTTTAATCGTTAGGCTGTTAGTAGGGACATTTTTAATTTTTGAATAACTCCCATCATTGAGTAGGTCCTGAATTTTATTGTTGTATGAGTCTTCATCCATAATTACAGTGGCATTGCCCTTATCGGCTGAGAGGATGACTATATCATCTCTCTCTTTTAATTTAGCGAGTTCAGAGCGTTCATGGTTGCTGATGTTGCTAACGGGTTTCTTAGCACTCTTAAGAATAGTGGCTATTTCAGCTCTCGAGACGTCTGCTTGGATGTGTCCTATACCTTTGAGAGCTACATCGACCTGACAAATGATATCATCTATTGGTATATATTTTGGGGTGACAGCAAAATTTAGCCCTTTAGCCAATACAGTTTTCAGATTGTCCGAAATCGGGGTGCAACTCTAATTGATAACAATTTTGTTCACGTCTAGTTTTGTGATCTGTGGAACTGGGTTTTTCTTTGATAGGTGGTTGAATTTAGCAATTAGGTTAGCCTTGCATTTGACTGATAGTGAATCAGCAGAAGAAACAGTCATATTATCAAAGTGGTTCCAATCATAAAGTGTTATTTTTTGTGTTAGCATTAAATGAGATTGTAGGAAAGTCCTGTCTAAACTACCGAGTTCAAATCAGAGTAACCTAATCCATTGGTTCTATTCGGTAACATCACGTAGGTAAAAAATAAAACAACAAAAATCACGACGTTTCGGCCACAACACAAGCGGCCTTCATCAGGTGAAGGAACCAGGCTGTCTCGAGGACAGCGCTGGAGTGAAACACAGCCACGCTCAGACCCCGACCTTTAAGCTGTGTGCGAGGAAACAAGGTGCCTTGACAAAGGAATTAGCATAAAAATTAGCATTTGATTGGCCGACTTAGCATGATGAACGGTGTAGAGGTGGTGTACATGCGGGTGCACATGCCGGTTGGCGCGGGGGGGGGGGGGGGGGGAGTTTACCTATTGATGGTGTGAAAAGGGAATTTTTAAGAGCTGCGAAAGTTGGGGTACCACTACTTAAAAAATATTCTATACCATTGAAAATTTGTTTAATGTTTGGTTCGATTTAGAACATCTTTCCAATGGTTGCTTAATTTGAAACCATCTTCTCGGTTGAAATTGTGTCTGTGTTTGTAGATCTGAATTGCCTCGTGAACAAATCTCTGATAAAAACCCGTGGGTTTGCAAAGAACTTTGGTATCGGAGAAAATTATATCGTGATCACCCAGAGCGTTGTAACAGTGATCAGCTACGGCAGAATAATTCGTTCTGCCGTGTTTCAAATCTGATTTGTGCTCGCGAATTCGGCCAGAGACATGTCGCTTTGTCTCCCCGATATAACAATCACCGCAGGTACAACTCAATTTGTAAACCCCGGGGTACTGTAAGTCAGGAATGACATCAGATCACGAATTTTGTGTACTGTATTGAACCGGACCTAGATCTTGTGTTTGTTTAGAATTTTGGAAATCTTTTTAGTAACGCCTGCTATATATGGTAGTGTGATGGTTTTGACCGGAGTATCAAGTGGTTGTTTCTGTATGGAGGGAGAAACAGCTTGGCGGATGGTACGGTCAGAGAATCCATTCCTTTTGAGGGCCAGGTGTACATGTTTTAATTCACTGGTCAGGTGATGTTGGTCCGAAGTGCAATGAACCCTATGGTATAAAGTTATGATGAAATAATTATTTTGGGCTGGGTGGTGGTGGGAATCAGGTTTCAAGTAGGAATCTGTGTGGGTGCGTTTCCTGTAGACAGAATGCCCCAATGAGCCATCAGGTCTCCTCTCAAACAGAACATCTAAGAATGGTAGCTTGCCATCTTTCTCCACTTCCATGGTGAATTTGATGGCGGGATGTCTGGAATTTATGTGGTGTAGAAAAAGGTTCAGAGGTGGGAGGCCATGTGGCCAAATGACGAAAGTGTCATCCACATATCTCTTCCACAGGGAAGGTCTGAGGGTGGAAGTCTGGATGGCGTCTGATTCAAATTTCTCCATGAAAATATTGGCTATCACTGGTGACAAGGGGGATCGCATGGGGGTACCCTCATATCTTTTGTAGAAGGAGCCATTCCAAGTAAAGTAGGTATTGTTGAGGCAGTGCCTAACCGGTACAGGTGTATCGGCGTCTAGTCCATGTTGGACCAAATTTTCAATTGTTTCAATGGTATCAGGTACTGGGACCTTGGTGAACAAAGAGACCACATCGAAGCTGACAAGGATATCGTCAGGGGACAGTACAACGTCTTTGACCATAGAGACCAATTGGGCTGAGTTAAGTACTGCTGAGGCGGTCTTGCCAGTGAAAGGCAGCAAGGTATCTGACAGAAAACGGGCTAGTCTATAGGTAGGGGAGTTGATCGTGGATACGATGGGTCGTAGTGGGGTGCCTTCTTTATGAATCTTGGAAAGACCATAGAATCTAGGAGTTCTTGCAGCAGAAGGATTTAGGGAGGGACGTTTAGTTGGGTCGATTAGGGAGGTCGAACTTGTGATGATCTTGTTGGTTTTCATCGCTAGGCTATTGGTAGGGTCATTTTTAATTTTTGAGTAACTTCCATCGTTGAGCAGATTCTGGATTTTGTTGTTGTATGAATCTTTATCCATAATAACAGTAGCGTTGCCTTTATCGGCTGAGAGGATGACTATATCACTTCTGTTTTTTTTTTAATTCGCGAGTTCAGAGCGTTCATTTTTGCTGATGTTACTAATGGGTTTCTTAGCATTCTTAAGAATAGTGGCTATTTCAGCTCTCGCAACGTCTGCTTGGATGTGTCCCACGCCTTTGAAGGCTACATCGACCTGAGAGATGATATCATCTACTGGTATGTTTTTTGGGGTGACAGCAAAATTCAGTCCCCTAGCCAGTACTTTTTCAGATTGTCCGAAATCGGGGTGCTACTCTGATTAATGACGATTTTGTTGATGTCGAGTTTTGTTATATGTGGAACTGGGTTCTTCTTTGATAGGTGGTTGAATTTGGAAATCAGGTTAGCTTTACATTTGACTGACAGTGAATCAGCAGAAGAAGCAGTCATGTTGTCTATGTGATTCCAATCAGAAGGTGACATTTTTTGTGTTAACATTAAATGAGCTTGTAGGAGAGTCCTGTCTAAAGTATCGAGTTCAAATCGGAGTAGCCTTATCCTCTCTGAGATTAAAGATAGGCTGGCCTTAAACAGAATCTGTTTAGAATTCGGAGAAGATACACCAGAAGAAATGAGTGTGAAAGCGATAGGTATTACCTTGTGATTGCGGCATCTTTTGAGGAAGGTCAGCGTCTCGATGAGCTGTGACTTCTTGTCCCGTAGTCTGTTAAAAGCTCTAACAGATAGGTGAAAGCCCTCCCCGTAGAGGTTATCAATTCTAGATTTAAAGCTTTCGTGACTGCAAGGATCCATACTCTTTGGTTCTATTCGGTAAAGTCACGTAGGTAAATAATAAAACAACAAAAATCACGACGTTTCGGCCACAACACAAGCGGCCTTCATCAGGTGAAGGAACCAGGCTGTCTCGAAGACAGCGCTGGAGTGAAACACAGCCACGCTCAGACCGCGAACTTTAAGCTGTGTGCGAGGAAACAAGGTGCCTTGACAAAGGAATTAGCATAAAAAATAGCATTTGATTGGCCGACTTAGCATGATGAACGGTGTAGAGGTGGTGTACATGCCTGTGCACATGCCGGTTGGTGCGGATTGGAATCACGTAGACAACATGACTGCTTCTTCTGCTGATTCACTGTCAGTCAAATGTAAAGCTAACCTGATTTCTAAATTCAACCACCTATCAAAGAAGAACCCAGTTCCACATATAACAAAACTAGACGTCAACAAAATCGTCATTAATCAGAGTAGCACCCCAATTTCGGATAATCTGGAAACAGTACTGGCTAGAAGACTGCATTTTGCTGTCACCTCAAAACACATACCAGTAGATGATATCATCTCTCAGGTCGATGTAGCCCTCAAAGGCGTAGGACACATCCAAGCAGACGTTGCGAGAGCTGAAATAGCCACTTTTCTTAAGAATGCTAAGAAACCCATTAGTAACATCAGCAAAACTGAATGTCATGAACTTGCGAATTTAAAAAACAGAAGTGATATAGTCATCCTCTCAGCCTATAAAGGCAACGCTGCTGTAATTATGGATAAAGATTCATACAACAACAAAATTCAGAATCTGCTCAACGATGGAAGTTACTCAAAAATAAAAAAATGACCCTACCAATAGCCTAGCGATGAAAACCAACAAGATCATCACAAGTTCGACCTCCCTAATCGACCCAACTAAACGTCCCTCCCTAAAACCTTCTACTGCAAGAACTCCTAGATTCTATGGTCTTCCCAAGATTCATAAAGAAGGCACCCCACTACGACCCATCGTATCCACGATCAACTGCCCTACCTATAGACTAGCCCATTTTCTGTCAGATACCTTGCTGCCTTTCACTGGCAAGACCGCCTCAGCAGTACTTAACTCAGCCCAATTGGTCTCTATAGTCAAAGACGTTGTACTGTCCC
The DNA here is from genome assembly GCF_048934315.1 of Petromyzon marinus. Classification (NCBI taxonomy): domain Eukaryota; kingdom Metazoa; phylum Chordata; class Hyperoartia; order Petromyzontiformes; family Petromyzontidae; genus Petromyzon; species Petromyzon marinus. The sequence goes on from NW_027423146.1 coordinate 1,442,598, forward strand.
CTGATGATATTCTTGTCAGCTTCGATGTGGTCTCTTTGTTCACCAAGGTCCCAGTACCTGATACCATTGAAATAATTGAAAATTTGGTCCAACATGGACTAGACCCCGATACACCTGCACTGGTTAGGCACTGCCTCACCAATACCTACTTTACTTGGAATGGCTCCTTCTACAAACAAAATAAGGGTACCCCCATGGGATCCCCCTTGTCACCAGTGATAGCCAATATTTTCATGGAGAAATTTGAATCAGATGCCATCCAGACTTCCACCCTCAGACCTTCCTTTTGGAAGAGATATGTGGATGACACTTTCGTCATTTGGCCACATGGCCTCCCAGCTCTGAACCTTTTCCTACACCACATCAATTCCAGACATCCCGCCATCAAATTCACCATGGAAGTGGAGAAAGATGGCAAGCTACCATTATTAGATGTTCTGTTTGAGAGGAGACCTGATGGCTCATTGGGGCATTTTGTCTACAGGAAACCCACCCACACAGATTCCTACTTGAAACCTGATTCCCACCACCACCCAGCCCAAAAGAATTATCTCAACAAAACTTTATACCATAGGGTTCATTGCATTTCGGACCAACACCACCTGACCAGTGAATGAAAAACATGTACAACTGGCCCTCAAAAGGAATGGATACCCTGACCGTACCATCCGCCAAGCTGTTTCTCCCTCCATACAGAAACAACCACTTGATACTCCGGTCAAAACCATCACATTACCATATATAGCAGGCGTTACAAAAAGATTTCCAAAATTCTAAACAAACACAAGATCCAGGTCCGGTTCAATGCAGTAGACAAAATTCGTGATCTGATCACATCCATGAAGGATGTCATTCCTGACTTACAGTACCCCGGGGTTTACAAATTGAGTTGTACCTGCGGTGATTGCTATATCGGGGAGACAAAGCGACATGTCTCTGGCCGAATTCGCGAGCACAAATCAGATTTGAAACACGGCAGAACGAATTCTTCTGCCGTAGCTGATCACTGTTACAACGCTGTGATTGATCATGATATAATTTTCTCCGATACCAAGGTTCTTTGCAAACCCACGGGTTTTTATCAGAGATTTGTTCACGAGGCAATTCAGATCTACAAACACAGACACAATTTCAACCGAGAAGATGGTTTCAAATTAAGCAACCATTGGAAAGATGTTCTAAATCGAACCAAACATTAAACTAATTTTCAATGGTACAGTATATTTTTCAAGTAGTGGTACCCCAAACTTTCGCAGCTCTTAAAAATTCCCTTTTCACACCATCAATAGGTAAACTCCCCCTCCCCCCCCGCGCCAACCGGCATGTGCACCCGCATGTACACCGTTCATCATGCTAAGTCGGCCAATCAAATGCTATTTTTATGCTAATTCCTTTGTCAAGGCATCTTGTTTCCTCGCACACAGCTTAAAGGTCGCGGTCTGAGCGTGGCTGTGTTTCACTCCAGCGCTGTCCTCGAGACAGCCTGGTTCCTTCACCTGATGAAGGCCGCTTGTGTTGTGACCGAAACGTCGTGATTTTTGCTGTTTTATTTTTTACCTACGTGACTTTACCGAATAGAACCAAAGAGTATGGATCCTTGCAGTCACGAAAGCTTTAAATCTAGAATTAACCTAATCCTCTCTGAGATTAATGATAGACTTGCCTTAAATAGAATCTGTTTAGAGTTCGGTGAAGATACAGCTGCAGATGTGAGAGTGAAAGTGATGGGTATTACCTTCTGGTCGCGGCATTTTTTGAGGAAGGTCAGCGTCTCGATGAGCTGTGACTTCTTGTCTCGTTGTCTGTTAAAAGCTCTGACAGATAGGTGAAAATCTTCCCCGTAGAAGTTGTTAATTCTAGATTTGAAGCTTTCGTGACTGCAAGAATTCATACTCTTTGGTTTTATTCGGTTAAGTCACGTAGGTAAAAAACAAATTAAAATTAAATAAAAGAAAAAAATTAAAACGACGTTTCGGAGGCAACACAAGCTTCCGTCTTCAGGTGGAAACAGTCACAGCAAAAAATTGCTGCACCAAGTGGCGAGGCTCTGGGAACCTCTGGCTTAAATACAGGTTAAGGGAGGGGGGGGGAGCCATGTAGGGGGACCTTGGTGGGGTGAGGGGCTGAGTTAATCCGTCTTTTGCTGTGTAGAGGGTGAGGGGGTGGGTCACTGTGTGTGTGCAATAGAAAAGGAACAATAGAAAAAATTAAAGATCGGCAAGAATGTGCTGTAAGGTGCGGAGTAGAAAACCGTGGAAATAGAACAGCTTAAATGCAGGTTAAGGGGGGGGGGGGGGGAGGAGCCATGTAGGGGGACCTTGGTGGGGTGCGGGGCTGAGTTAATCCGTCTTTTGTTGTGTAGAGGGTGCGTGGGATGGGTCACTGTGTGTGTGCAATAGAAACGGAAAAAATATATAAAAATTAAAGATCGGCAAGAAAGTGATGTAAGGGGGAAGTATAAAAAAGGGAAATAGAAAGTTCGGAAGGAATGTGCTTGGTATACCACTACTTGAAATTGCTGTTAGAAATTAGTCGACGTTTGGTATGATTTAAAACGTCCTTCCAGTGGTTGCTTAATTTTAAACCATCCTCTCGGTTGAAGCTATAATGAATGATGAGTGCTTACACAAGTGGGTGAAACCAGAGCACCTGGAGAAAACCCACGCATACGAGGGGGCAGCACTTTAAACCGTACAGGCAAAGATGGCGATTATCCCAATTTCTGTACCGTCTTCTCCTGGCCAGCCAGCCAGGAGAAGGCACCTCGACGCCCACGGGAAGGGGGTTTCACAACATTCACTGTGTGGTCCACTAACCCTTGCTACCTTCCACTGCTGGATTACAGGCTTGCAACACGACCGCCTGGTGAATAATAGTAATTATTTAAAGTTTATTAGCGTGCACAAGAACGACTCAGAGGCATGAGGAACCACACACGTGCAGGAAGGAAGCCACGTGGTGAGCCAGTACCAACGATTGTCCAAGCTCTGCAGTCCTCTATGGAGGCATTATGCGCCAATTAATTACGAGTGTTTATACACGTGGGGGAAACCGGAGTACCCATAGAAAACCCATGCGTGCGAGGGTGAAACACTCTATCCCTGTACAGATATACAACAAGGTGAAGATGGTGATTAGTCCACTTGCTCTACTGCGTTCTCCTGGCGAGTCAGGTTATAGCACCTTGACGCCCACGGGAAGGGGATTTGACAACATCATAGTGCGGTGATTCGCCAACCCTCGCTACCTTCCACAGTGCTGGATTAGAGACGTGCGCTACCAACACCAGGCGAATGATAACAATAATAACTTTCTACTTATAACTTGATAACAACAGGCGAATGAGAACAACAGGCGAATGAGAACAGACGAATGGTAAGAACAGGCGAATGATACCAATAATTATTATTTCCACTTACAACTTGATAACAATATTTATTTCTTCTTTTAACGAAATAATCACAATTTTTTCTTCTTATAACGTGATTACAACAATAATAACAACTATTTCTACTTTTAAATTGATAACAGGCAAATGATAAAGACGGGCACGACATCTACGTCTCTATATAAGGAACGAAACAGGGTGAACGCCTCCACAAATCTGGCAGTCGCCTGCTGAAGCTAGTTGTAATTACTGGCGAAACGTCGTACTCAGATTGTAAATGTTGTGGCTTGACTCTCCAACACACCGGTGTGCTGTACTAGTTACAAATTGGAATGTTCTGTTTACGTGACAACCCTTACTAGTTGGCTGTGTCGGGTGGTGGTGGGTTTTAACGACACATTTATAGATTTACGCGATCTAACCCCCAAAGAAAACTCTTATGGATGATATTGGTCATGAAAGTCTACGTGTTAAACAAACCCGAAGGAATCAGAGAAAAATCGACGCAACCACGGGAGAAGATGCAAACTCCAAATATACAGGCTCAGGGTTGGGATTGATGACTTCCTGTATACTGGGCGAGGTAGTTAACATCTCAACACCGTAGTGACCCATTTTCTGACTCAACCACCCACTCACACACTAACTCACCCACTCAACCTCCCACACTAAATTACCCACCCACTAGTCACCCAACCATTTATCCAAACACCCACTCACTCAACCACCCACACATTCACCTACTCACCACACACATATTAACTTATCCACTCACACAATGACCCACTCACTCAAACACCCACAAACCCACCCACCCAACCACCCAGAAACCCACTCACTCACTCAATAAACAAAAACTACAAGTTAGTTATATAGATCTTTTTCAGCAGCGACGTGGCCACAAATGATGGCTCAACCAAGTGGGTTAGCACATATAAATGTATAGCAGCTAATTTCCTATAAAGGCATGTTTGTAAATGTGGAGGGAAAACCCCAGAGAACCCAGAGAAAAATGCCCACGACCACAGGGAGAACATGCAAACTCCAAATATACAGCCATCAGGGTTGGGGTCAAACCTATGAATTCCAATATACCAGTTTAACACGTCAGCTTTCGCGACCAATATCATCCATAAGAGGGGTTTTATTTTATTTCTTACAATGTCCAATATACCAAGCGAGGGAGTTAACATCTCGCCACGGTGGCGCCTCATTATCTGACTCACCACCCAGTCAACTACTAAAGCCACCCACACACTTACTCACAAACTCACTCACAAATCCAGTCACCCTGCCACCCACTCAGCCGCCAACCCACTCGCTCATGGACACAGCCAGCCACTCAAAAACTTACCTGTGCACCCACCTACACACCCACTCATTAACTCTACGACCCACCCACCAACCGACTCACTCAATCACTGACCCACTCACTCAAGACTCCACTCACCCACCCACTCACCTATTCACTCCCCCACTCACAAACCCACCCATCCACCCACCCACTCTCTAACTCACACACTCACACGCCCGCTCACCCAGCCACTTACCTACTCACCCACCTACCCAACCACCCATGATTCAATCACACACCTACCCACTCAATAAACTAAAACTGAACTATTTTTCATCGTACTAGCTAAGGCCCACAGAGATATATAGATCTTTTTCAAAAGCGACCTTGTTACAAATGACAGGAAAAAAGTGGTTTATCACATATACAGTGAGGGAAAAAAGTATTTGATCCCCTGCTGATTTTGTACGTTTGCCCACTGACAAAAAAAATGATCAGTCTATAATTTTAATGGTAGGTTTATTTGAACAGTGAGAGACAGAATAACAACAGTGGGTGGCATGGTGAGTGGGTGCGTGTGTGAATGGCTCGGTGGTTGAGTTTGTGGGTGGTTGAGTAAGTGGCTGGTTGAGTTAGTGAGTGGTTAAGTTAGTGGGTAGGTGTTTGAGTGGGTGAGAGAGTCCAAGAGCGAAGCGCCATGGTGACGAGATACTATCTTGCCTGGTATCCAGGAGCTTCTAGGTTCAATCCCTACCTTGTTGCGTCTCTATTTCCCTAAACATTTAGAAACATGCATTTAGAGGAGTTGTCTACTATAAATGTATCCGTGATACGCCAAATTGTTGAGCTATCATTTGTGGTGAAGGTTTTTTTGAAAACGAGCTATATAGCTCAGTGTGCCTTACCTGGTAAAATAAACATAATTTAGATTTAGTTTAGTGTGTAGGTGAGTGGGAGGTGGGTGAGTGAGTGCATAAGTGGATAGGTGAGTGAGTCGGTGTGTGAGTGAAATAGTGGGTTAGAGATATAGTAGTGGGTGGCTTGCTGAGTGGGTGAGTGGATCGGTGGTTGAGTTAGTGGGTGGTCGAGTTAGTGGGTGGTTGAGTTAGTGGGTGGTTTAATTAATAGGTGATTTAGCTTGTGAGTGGTTGAATTATTGGGTGGTTCACTGATGGGTGAGTGGGTGAATAATTCCGTGGTAATGGGTAAGCAGATGAGTGGGCGGGTGGTTGGGTGAGTGGGTGGGTTAGAAATTGAGTGGGTTGCATGGTAAGTGGATGTGTAAGTGGGTGGGTAAGTAGGTGAGTGGCTGAGGGAGTGGGCAGCTGGTTGAGTGAGTGAGTGGGTTAGAAATTGAGTGGGTGGGTTAGAAATTGAGTGGGTGGCAGGGTCAGTTAATGTGTAAGTACTGGGTGAGAAGGTGAGCGGCTCATTGAGTAAGTGAGTGCATGGGTGAGTAGGTGAGTGGATGGATGAGGGAGTGAATGGGTGGGTGGGTGAAGCAGGGCCCATATATCTACTGAGAATTTCATCATCGCCTGCGGCTGGGGTTGGCATCGTCCCCTACTCCTCCTGATGTCGAGGGTAAATGGGCGAGGTTTAGGACTGTGACTCATGCAACTGCAATGGCTGCTTTTGGGTATGCGGTCCAGACCTCCCCAGAGACCCTGGTTGACAGAGGAGGCGTTCAAGATGGTTGAGAAAAAGCGACAGGCCCACTGTCATTGGCTACAGAATCCCACGTCAGAGAATGAGGAGGCTTACCGCAGCCTTCGCTCGGAGGTTCGGAGAGCCGTGAGGCGCTGCAAGGATGGGTGGTGGTCGCGGGTTGCTGAGGAGATGGAGTCTGCCTCAGTGGCCCACGATCACAAATCTCTATTTAACTCCATCAAAAAAGTAACCTGCAGCGCCACACCTATTACCATCATTAGGGGAAAAAACGGTGATCCAATCTCTGACCCCCCGGTGAAACAGGTTTGCAGATCTGCTGAGCATTTCTGTGAGGTCCTGGGGGAGGGAAAATCCCTCAGCCAGGAAAAAATCGTGGCACAAAGTGAGGATGACTCTGCTGAGGCTGCGGTGCCTCAAATATTGGAAGAAGTCACCGCCTGTGAGTGGCTGGCTGAAGTGCCATCTGTTGAGGAAGTACTGAAGGCAATCCGGAGTCTGAGACCAGGAAAGGCAGCGGGCAAAGATGATCTCCCAAGCGAAATGCTGAGGGAGGGTGGCGTTGGTGCACAGACTGCCCTATATGACATCATAACAACAGTCAGGACCACTTGACAGGTTACGCAGGATTGGAAGGATGCCCTGGTGGTCCCCCTCTTTAAGAAGGGAGACCGCATAGACTGTAACAACTACAGGGGCATCTCACTCCTCAGTGTGCCGGGAAAGGTCCTGGCAAGGATTATTCAACATCGCCTTTCCAGGCACGCTGAGGAGAGGCTTGCGGAGCCCCAATGCGGTTTCAGGAAAGGGCGGTCCTGCACAGATGCCATATTTTCTGTCCGTCTGCTACAGCAGAGGTGTAGGGAATTCCAGCAAGACCTACATCTCTGCTTTATTGACCTGGTCAAGGCCTATGATACCATCAGTAGGCCTGGGCTCTGGTTTGTTCTTCGTGCTTTTGGAGTACCTGACCCTTTGCTCACGATCATTAAGGACTTTCATGAGGGTGAGCGGGCCCGGGTAAAACTACGTGGTCGGGAGTCCGAGCCATTCCCTGTATACCTTGGAGTACGACAGGGATGTCCTCTAGCTCCCACATTATTTAACATCTATTTTGACCACGTAGTTCGTGAAGCCTTCAATAGCTGTACCGGGGGAATCTCCATATGGTACAGATATAATGGGAGGCTGATCGATGCCGGGTGCGGTCAAGGGATGGCTCCCTATTGCTCAACCATGTTATGTATCTTCTTTGGTTCTTTCGGTAAAGTCACGTAGAATGATAATAAAATAATAAATTGATAAAATAAAATAACACAATAATATTCTCACGACGTTTCGGCCACAACACAAGCGGCCTTCATCAGGTGAAGGGGGCGAGACTGTCTGGTAGGACAGCGCTGGAGTGAAAGAGCCACGTTCAGATACGGCCTTTAAGCTGTGTGAGAGGAACTAAGCACCCTCAAATTTCAGCACCACGGATAGCTACGGGCCCCGTTCAGACGGACGAGTTCGTCCATGGTCGGAACAGAGGAGGGGGAGAGAGACAGCTGCGAGGCCCTAGTATGCTCCATGTTGTAAAACTATACCATTAACCGTGGTGTGAGAGGTATTAAGAGGCAATGCTGGCGAAAGAGCTGCGGTCTGAAGGTCATCGTAAAAATACAATTAATTAAGAACAGAAATGATTTAAAACATCTTTCCAGTGGTTACTAAGCCTGAATCCATCTTCTCGGTTGAAATTGTCTCTGTGCTTGTATATGTGAATGGCCTCATGAACGAATCTCTCATGGTAGCCGGTTGGTTTGCAAAGAACCTCCGTCTTGGAGAAGTCAATGTCATGTGAGCCCACTGAATTATAACAGTGATCTGCCACGGCAGAAGAGTGCGTCCTACCCTTTTTGGATCTCTTAATTAAAAGAAGACATGATGGTTCAATGAGCCACTCTGTCTACAGGAAAGCTACCCATACAGATGCTTAGTTGAAACCGGATTCCCACCACCATCCATCCCAGAAGAACTCCCTCATCAAGACTCTATACCATAGAGCCCAATGCATTTCCGACCAGGAACACATTACCAGTGAACTCAAGCACGTACACCAGGCTCTCAGGGCTAATGGCTACTCCGACTACACAATCCGCAAAGCCATCACTCCAGTCATGAAGAAGGATCCTCTTGTGGAGCCACTCAAAACCATCACCTTACCCTACATTGCAGGGGTCACTAAAAAGATCTCCAAAATCCTGAACAAACACAAGATCGAGGTCCGATTCAACACAGTACTTAAAATCCGTGATTTTGTTCCATCTGTAAAAGATGCTGTTCCAGACATACAGTACCCGGGCGTTTACAAACTAAAGTGCCTCTGTGGTAGTAGCTACATTGGAGAAACCAAAAGACATATCTCAGACCGCATGCGCGAACACAAAGCAGACTTGAAACACGGTAGGACGAACTCCTCTGCCGTGGCAGATCACTGTTATAATTCAGTGGGCTCACATGACATTGACTTCTCCAAGACGGAGGTTCTTTGCAAACCAACCGGCTACTATGAAAGATTCGTTCATGAGGCCATTCACATATACAAGCACAGAGACAATTTCAACCGCGAAGATGGATTCAGGCTTAGTAACCACTGGAAAGATGTTTTAAATCATTTCTGTTCTTAATTAATTGTATTTTTACGATGACCTTCAGACCGCAGCTCTTTCGCCAGCATTGCCTCTTAATACCTCTCACACCACGGTTAACGGTATAGTTTCACAACATGGAGCATACTAGGGCCTCGCAGCTGTTTCTCTCCCCCTCCTCTGTTCCGACCATGGACGAACTCGTCCGTCTGAACGGGGCCCGTAGCTATCCGTGGTGCTGAAATTTGAGGGCGCTTTGTTCCTCTCACACAGCTTAAAGGCCGTATCTGAACGTGGCTCTTTCACTCCAGCGCTGTCCTACCAGACAGTCTCGCCCCCTTCACCTGATGAAGGCCGCTTGTGTTGTGGCCGAAACGTCGTGAGAATATTATTGTGTTATTTTATTTTATCAATTTATTATTTTATTATCATTCTACGTGACTTTACCGAAAGAACCAAAGAAGATGAATCATTGCAGTCACGAAAGCTTTAAATCGTCATGTTATGTATGCCGATGATTTGGTAATAGCTGCTCATTCAGAGGAGGAGTTGGAGATGCTGCTGCTGAGACTGGAGCGTGCTACTAATAGATGGGGCTTTACCATCAGCAACACCAAAACTAAGCACCTGCCTGGGTATTTTGTACCATCGGACACTCCACCCCCACAACTCCCAATCGGTGATGGGGCAGTTGTGGAGAGAGTAGAGAGTTTCCCATACCTGGGTAGTGTGCTTATGACCGGCTCCAGTTTAACAGCAGAGGTCTCACTCTGAATAAGTCGAGTGGCAATATCTTTTCATCGGTTGCGTAACGTTGTGTGGAAGCTGCCTGGTCTGTCGCGCCACACGAAGCTTCGGGTCTTCTCGGTCACGGTCATTTCCTCACTTCTCTACGCTTGCGAAACGTGGACCCCCCTAATGGAACATCTTCGCCGGTTAGAAACATTTAGACAGGCCTGCCTACGATCCATCCTGGGTTTAACCAGACTGGATTGTGTGAGGAGCTCACAAATCCTTGAAAGATCTGGGCAAGGTCCCATCAGTTAGCTCCTCCGGCGGGCAAGGCTGCGATGGCTGGGTCATGTAGCCCGCATGCCCAGCCACCACATGCCGAAACAGCTTTTGTTCGGCCGGATCGAGGGGGCTAAACGGGCGCGGCACGGGCTAGAGAAGAGATGGAGTGATGTGGTACAGGAGGACGTGGAGCTGAGTGGAGTTGCCGATGACTGGTACCAGCAGTGTCAAAATCGGCCTCTGTGGAGGAGGCTCATGAAGGACGCTACTGGGCATTTGGAGGTAGTCTCCCTCCAACAACAATGGAGGGCAGAGGAGCGACGCTCACAACAACGAGGGGAGCGCCGGGTGGCTAGGGCACAGCAGGTTGGCACAATAGGGGGCACAGGTGGTGCATCAGCCAGTCATCTCAGTCATCTCAGTCAGTCAACCCGTGGCACCTGGGTCTGCCCCGTGACCTCCTGCCAGCGGGCGTTCGACACTTCACGTGGCCTCAAGGTGCACATGGCCTGGCACAAGCGTCGTGGTGACGTCACCGCCACTTAGTGGCGAATGGCGGTTGTTGTTATATATCTACTGTAATCACCCAGGAATGTATGTCCTTAACGTTCGTGACGTCACTCCACATCGACCAGCCCCCCTCATTAATATTCATGAGAAGGTGACGTCCTCCAAATGGACACACCCCCACCCCTCATTCATAATCATAAGCGGGTGACGTCACTCAAGATGCAGTACTCCCCCCCTCACTAATAAGCATGAACAAGTGACGTCACTCCACATCGAACAGCCGCCCTCAATAATCATGAACAGGTTACGTCCTCCACATGGAACCCCCCCCCCCCATCTCAGTAACATCTGGCAGTTCACCAGTTCAAGCGAGCCTGACTGCTGATGAGACACTGAGAGACGAAGCCTGTTTCAGGGTGCTGCTTGTGTTGAGTTAATGTTGATGATGAGATGCACTCTTAGAAGCTTGTGCGGCTGAGTAGCACCACTCGCATTGTGTGCGTGGAGAAGTGGCGATGTGGAGGCTGTACAGCTCGGATATCTTGTTCCTTGAGCTGCAGCAGCAGCAGCTGTAGTTATGCGTTTGTCCACTAGAGGGCATCACGTGCCTTGTGGAGAACCTGCAGTGCCCCTACATCCTGTAGCCCTAACCCTATAGCCCTGACCCTATAGCCCTGACCCTATAGCCCTGACCCTATAGCCCTGACCCTATAGCCCTGACCCTATAGCCCTGACCCTATAGCCCTGACCCTATAGCCCTGACCCTATAGCCCTGACCCTAACCTAATGCTTTTGGTGTCCTTCCCCGGCACCTCCGATTAGCACGGTTGGCTATATACGGTGCGAAAGAAATTCAGCCTTCAATAGCTGCCCCCAGACATGAGTGATCATTTGTGGTCAAGTGGCTTCTGAAAAATAAGCTAATACCTCATTGGACTTTACCTGATAATATTTTTAAAAATTGCTTAGTTTATTCTTTGTTTAGTGATTTGTTTACTTTTCCTATACGTTGCACTCCGATCGTTTTTTTGTATTGTTTGTTGCTGTAACGTACAAAGCCGTCCCTACTGGACATCTCTGAAAAAAGCTTTATAGCTCATCGGATTCCTCCAGTATGATTACATATTCAGATTTTGATTCTTATATACATATCTGGGGCAGCTCGTGTTGGTAGTGAGCCCCGATGAAGGCCAGCAAGGCGCTCGAAGGGGACGGAATGGTCAGAACAGTGTCTGGTCCTCAGACTCACCAGAGACACTCACCAGGGACAGACTCACCACATATCGACACACTCACTCACCCACCCACTAATCCACTCACTCAATCTCCCACCCACCCACTCACCCTCACCCACCCATCCACCCACCTACTCACCCATCCACTCTGACTCACCCACCCACCCACTCTCACTCACCCACCCACTCACTCACTCATACACACACTCACCAACTCACCCAATCACTCAATCATTCAAATACCACTTACCCACGTACTTATTCACCCACTCACTCAATTACCCACTCACCCACCCACTCAACTACTCACCCACCCACTCACCCACTCACTCACCCACCCACTCACCCACCCACCCATTCAACCACCCACTCACCCAGCCACCCACTCACTCACTCACTCACCCGCTCACTCACTCACCCACCTACTAACTCACCCACCCGCTCTCCCACCCACCCACGCACCCACTTGCCCACCAGCTAACTCACCCACTCACTCAATCACCTCCCCACTCACCCACCACTCATTCACCCACTAATTTACCCACTCACACATCCAACCACTCCATTACCCTCTCACACACAGACTCACGAACTCACCCATTCACCCAATCACTCATTCAAAAATCCACTCACCCCTATACTCATTCACCCACTCGCTCAATTACCCACTGACCCACCCAAGCACCAAATCATGTATCCAGCTCCCCATTCATTTAATTAGCCACTCAACCACTGATTCATTCAAACTAACTCACTGACCCACCCACTCACTCATCCACCCACCTAATCATTCACCAACTCAACCATCCACTTACTCATTAACACATTCACACATCCACCAATTTACACACTAACCCACTCATTCAATTACCCATCCACCCATTCAACCACCAACCATCCACTCACCCAGGCACCAACTGATCCAATTACCCATCCACTCACCCACATATCCACACACCGATGCACTCATTCATCCACCACCTACCCACCCACTTACTCAATTTCCCACTCACCCAAGCAGTAATGTGATGGTTTATAATGTGCAGTCAATGGCAACCGCGCTGAGACCATTAATTCACCAGACTTGAGAACCTGCTTTAATCGTAGGTGAATGCCTGGATTCAACCCCATTTTAGTGCTCTGACCTCTGAGCCACTGGACCATTTCTAAACAATCAACACCCCCCCCCCCCCCATGTTAAATACATAAGCAGCCTGTTTAGTAAGAAGCATTATTGAAATACTTTGCCAAGACAATTGGTATTGTGGAGCAGTCCTGCAATTGCTTTCTCATGCCTCTGCTGGCAAGAATAATTTACACAATAGAGACCTCTAGAAAGGCGTTTGAACGATATTTTGGTCTATTCTTCCATACTCGTCAGATGATTTTGAAGAGGAAGGAGTACCCACACTTTTACCCACCACACGCAACTTGCCACTCGATTTTGGTGTACCCAGTTGTACTGTTTGGCGGACAGAGGCAGGGGAACTTCAGATACTCGACCATTTGTTTCAACTGCTGTGCCAGAAGGTGGAACCAGCAATCTCTCCATTGCCAGTGAAGTTTACGAGCCATTGCATCACAGCAGCCCCCTCCAGTATGCAATGCTAAACGAGGGTCTCTCTCTCTCTGCGTGCACATCAGGGTAATATTTAATGAGGTGGTATGGACGTCTCGCTGCTTCGTGATGGATGTGATGGCAGTGGGAAAGTGGAGCAATGGAACAGCGGGGCATTAGGGCAGAGTGGCATCAAAGCAGTGGGGCAGCGGAGCAGAGGGGCAGTGAGGCAATGGGGCAGTGGGCAGAGGGGCAGCAGGACAGCGGAAGCAGCTTGGCAGAGGGGCAGTGGGGCAGTGAAGGGGTGGATGTGTCAGACGAATCGCCTGATGATCTTTTCCCACCACTGCTTGTACACGTTCTGAAGAAGGGCCATTGCCTGAAACTTCTCTCATGACATAGTTGTCATTGTACCGCCGCACACACAGCCGGGACACTGCACACGAGCCAAGGCACATTGAACCAACCCAGGCAGCGCTCACAAGCAATGCAAAGTTACATTGTTTCCTCATAGGTTTATGTCATAAAGTTTATAATAAAAACAACAATGATAATTATTACATAATGCATTGGATTGATCCTAACTCTTAACAGAGTTAGTCTGTTGGCAGCAGTCAGTGTCCAGTGCAGTCCTGGCATCTGCTGCTCAGTTTCCTTCCCCGGCTGCGGTCCCAGTGGCACCTCCATCACCCCAACTGTGCGGTCGACCGGCCGCAACCAAACAGCATCATGCTGCGGAAGAGCGCACGGATCGCGTTCGCCACACGAGCCAGGCCCTTTCGTTCCTGCACTACCACCGCCTCCTGCCACTCTGTCTCCTCCTCTGTCTCCTCCTCTGTCTCCTTCCTCGTCGCCTCCTCTGTCTCCTCCGTCTTCTCTTTCACGGTCTTTTCGAACTCCTGCATCACCATCTCTTCCACCACCACCACCACCACCACCTTCTCCTTTTCCTCCTCCACAGCCATCTTCTCCTCCATCTCCTTGTCGTCCTCCACCGCTATCTCCTCATTTGTCTTCTCAAACTCCCTCTCCACCTTCTCCATTTTCTCTTTCACCTCCTCCTTCACTTCCTCTTTCATCTTCTTCTCCACAACCTCTCTCTCCTCTTCAACGGCCTGCGAGGATTGCTGCGCTGGCTCCGCTCTGTGAAGAGACGCGCAGGACACCGTTCAACCTTCCTGCTATGGCAGACATCGCAGTCGTCTCTTATAATCTGTAGGTGGACTGTGTGGCGTTTTAATTCGAATTTAATAACCACACAAAACATCACAATCAGTGAGTACGCTTGGCATTGCAGCTGTCATTCTCTCAATGCAAGGCTAGCACGAAGAAAGGTGCTGCTGAATCTAACACAGACTGCTGTAGTTTCACAGTAGCGGCTGGCATTGCTGTGTAAATCCAATCGAATTACTTGCAGTGACATTTGTATATGTGTATATAATTGATCCCTGGCACACAATGGCATACTCATTTCCAATGACATCAGGGGAGATTATTAACGTCTGCTACGAAGGAGAGGGTGTGCGTGTCTTTGTGGTTTACGCAGCAGCAGTAATACCCAGGGCAGGACGCCAGAGCTGAACTGTAAGCAGTGAGTGATGAACCCGCTATCGCTGGCCCGCTTCACCCATGCACGATTGTGGAAAAATATCTATGGTGATTCGTGGTCGACTAAGTTCCCCCCTTTGACTTTGATGGCATCTCAGAGCACTTTACACGTGATGAGCCACTCACATCTTGCATTTCTCGTCTCAATGCATTTGAAAGGGGGCACCCCCCTCCTCCCAATGGCAGCTATCCTTGTGCAGTAAAAATACACTTGGTAGTTGGCCAGGAAACGGGCATTAGTCTGGCAACAATATAGTGGATGTAGGGTTACATGGTGAATGTATGACCGCATTGTTACGTGCTCTCACCCAGAAACCAATTATGGAGAACATTTCTATCGCCGAATGTACATGTGGGGTTTGCATTGTCTGTGTGTTTGTGCGGGTGGCAGAGCTGGAACATCTTTGCCTCAAACCTAGAGGGATCTGGGTTCGATTCCCAACTTGGGCCACTTTCTCCGTGTGGAGTTTGTTCTCTCCCCCTGTTCTGGGTGGGCTCTGCAGCTTTCTCCCCATAACTGAACCCACATAAGCAATGCAAATCACTCAATTGGGATCGCAAACAACAGTCATTTTGTTCCCGATTACTAACAAAACTTGGCAGGACCCTGCTGAAAAAAGGTCTTGAGACTCAGTGATGCTTATCATGTGTAAACAATAATAATAAATACACACAGGACACACGCAGAGTTGCTTACCCTGGCTCAGCGCCTCCTTCTCTAAAGACATCTTCTCCAATGTGCAGTGTGATTGGGCCCTGCACAGGAGTGGTAGTGGTGGTTGTAGCGGTAGCGGAGGAGGTGGCGGCGGTGCTGGCGGTGGTGCTGGTGGTGGTGCTGGTGGTGGTGCTGGCGGTCGTGCTGGTGGTGGTGCTGGTGGTGGTGCTGGTGGTGGTACTGGCGGTGGTGCTGGTGGCCGTGGTCCAGAGGCAGTGGTGCTTCAATTTGGTGATGCGCTTCTCCTCCTCGAGAGGCTTCACTTCCATGAAATGCTTTAACTGATCGAGGCGCTTCTCCATGAGGTGGTTCACATCTTTGAGGCGCTTTTCCACTAAGCGCTTCACTTCCTCGAGCCGCTGCTCTGCAAGCCGCTTCTCCTCTGCAAGGTGCTTCTCTTCCTCGAGACGCTTAACCTCGCCGAGGTTATTCACCTCCCGAATGCTCCTCTGGTTCTTGGGGCGCCTACACTTGAGCTGCTTCTATTCGTACATATGCGCAACGATAAGCACAGGAACATTCAGACATGCACACACATGCACAAAATCATACCCACACGCACGCAAACATGCATTTCCACCCATACACAAATGCATACTCACACACCTATGCATGGACGCAAACATGCATATTGACTCATGAAAATATGCTGAGCACACACGTACATATACACAATCACCCGATGTTAAAACAAATCTTTACCAATCAGTACGTTTGAACACAGAATTAATGTAGCCCTAACCCCTAATTCACCTACACCCTACAAACTAATGATACATGTTACACCCTCATATATTCCCACAGACACCTATCGACCCCACAGACCTCATGAACCCCATTGAGGCCTTGATCAACTGCGATAATTTAATGGCGATTGTTAACAACATTCATCACGGGCAATAGGTGCCAGAGGATGTTACATTGTAAGGATCTAGCTGCCCATAATCTAGAAAAATCTAAAAGCAGCGCTCATAGTGGGCAACTGGAATAGCACCTTCCAATGAGCTCACAGACTGAGGTCGCGTCACTGCCTGAAAAAAGGCCAATTTATGTGCATGCACAAGTGGAATATGGCATGACATGGTGGCAAGATGGGGTGATGTCGGGAGATGATGTGGTGGTATTTAAATGTGATGTGTTGGAATGTTATGGAGAGATCGTGTCATGTGATGGTGTAGACACATGGTGAGGTTCTATGATGGGTTATTGACTGGATGGTGGGGTGGTATGATGGGAAAGGTGGTGTGGAGAAATGGTTTGATGTGATGTAGTTTGATCGTGTGGTGGCATGGTTTGCTATCGTGTAGAGACGGTGTCTTTGACCCTCACCGACCACATACACACCTTTTGGCCGCCATTGTTGTCACCTTGGTTCGGGAAAGGGTCAACTCTGTCCATAATGTCCCCCCACGTGGTCGTTTGGAGCTGCGACTTCCGGGCTACGGAGCACAGACATTTCATTCAAAGGATGAGTAATGGATTAGAGAACGAAGCACATGGAGATTTCACAGAACTCATTCTGAGATCCCTCTAGTTACCTCTTATCACACTACAGGCCCTGCTATTGAGAAATATTCATCACATGCCATTAACACTTTACATGTCATATTTTTGTGAGCATGTTGAGATCATTCATTCCATAAACTTTAGACCCTAGTTTAATTATAGGTTGCTGAAACACAGAGCTTAACCAACGTTCTCTGCCATGCTGGATCAGTGTCTAATCCCTTACCCACCAAGCCAGTTCTACTGAATGTCATTATTAGGGAGTTCTCCTCTGCATTTCGTAGTAATTTGTGAAAAGTAAGTTTATAGCTCATCAGAATCCTCCAGAATATATAAATATTCTGATTGTAACAAACTCTTTTATGTAGGTATATGTAACTTACTCTCATAGTGCTCCAAGATATCAGCCCACTTAAGTTGTTTGTCCATGTTGTAGGTGTTGTGTCTGCTTGATGGTGGTGGCCTGGAGGGGTTAGAACAAGAATCAAATTTATGAACTCAACGAATCACTCATCCTCTCAATTATTACCATTTCCCACTCACAGTACCAGTTCACTCACTCTTGTGCATGTTGATTTACAAGCCCCTTCATTTACTTGCTTACTGCCAACTCACTCATTTGTGCACCCGCTCACTCACTCATTCACTCACCCACTCACACATGTTCATTCCAATCCACTATTCCATTGAGCATAATCGTCAGACTTAACCATGTTCATGGAGAATCCATTTGTTTTAATCCACTGGTTGATAAACGCCTCCCAATGCCTCATGGATGATGAGGGTTATGTAACCATACTTAAAAACGCTGGTCAGTGTGGGTTGGTGAAGGTCGGGGAGACTGCAAAAGAAAATATATTTCTGCACTGCCCTCCAATGCTCACAATGGCTATTACACCATTTATAGCACGTGGTGGCCACCCAATGCTAGGACATCCAATCACTCCCCAAGCTAGACCCTGCTTAGCTTCTGAGACCTGATGAAATCAGGAACATAACAGGTAATCTATTCAGAGGTCAACCAATCGAATTACCTGAGCAATATCCCTCGCCCAAACATCAAAATACTATTACTCAAGCATAACCCGAACACCTGATAGGCAACCCTAACCCCTCATACCGAACACTAACCCTTAATACACAAACCCTAACACACAACCGTAACTCTAACTCCTAAACCGTAACTGTATCACACCTACCCCTTTGGCAAACTCCAACCTCTAATTATAACTGTGAACTCTAACCCTTCACTCTATCCCCAAACACTAAAACTCAGCCTGTAGCCCATAACCACAACGTTTCACCCCTAATTATTAACAACGATCCCTGATCATTTTTAAAACGCCCGTGTCGGGCTCACTTTTCAGATGTGATGAAGACCAGGCTCACAACTGACGAGATTAACTTTACTTTGATCACCGGTTGTGCATCTTTTAAAAACTAGAATGCGAAATAATCGCGTCCAGTTGCACATTATTTAATTGTAAATGCATTTACATAATTTTGCTTTACAAACAATGTTTCCATCAATTAAATAATTGTTGAATAACAAGACAAAATGCAGGAGTATCTGCATTATTATGAAAAAACTATTGTAACATTTACAATATTATAGAAATAAGAGAGAAAATAATAAATTGTGTCAAGCAGACGATCATACACTGCAACACGTAAATTAACAATTGGGAATTGTTTAATGATTAATGTTCACCTCTTTTGCATGCCGTTTCTATTTGAAACTAATTCTCACAACAATGTAAGAAATATCTACATCAATATTAATTCTACCGTCAAGAATACAAAAATCACAATATCCACGACATTGTAGTTTGATTTCATAATAACATTTGCTAAAATTATATATTTAAACGTATTTGTTACAACACGTTACCATAAGCTGAGCTAAACCCCCAAACCCCTCATGCTCATGTAGTGAGTGAGACCCCCACACCCTTGAAAGCCTCAATAAAACCCCCATTAACACGCAAACAATCCTTAAACCACCCCTTTCAGGCTCACCGGTTAAATGATGTGCAGGCTGACAACTGCTGAGATTAATTTCAGTTTAATCACCAATAGTGGAGGCTTTAATAACCACGAGGCTAAATAATCTCACGCTTATTTTAGCTGAGACAAGAAACACAGCGACCAATAAACACAGCTCTTCCAATATGAATGACACGTGGTGCATGACGTCATAAATATCATGATGTCAAAGGTACCACCCACATGACTGTGACATCACAGACTGGAGACAACTACGTCATCAGCCAGGATCTGACCTGAACAGCAGACCCCTTCCTAATGTTAAATGTAATGTAACTCAGATTATTTCGGGCACAATTGTCCCAGTAATAAGAAAATGATGATTGTGTACATTTTATTCGTAATCTAGATGACTTAAACAGGCTCGTTGTCAACGTTTTGAATGGTTACACGGTTACGGTCTAAACAATGTTAGAAACAGCAATATATGAAGTGATATTCCAAGTTACGAATCTAATTGTCTTAATTTGATGGCAGAAAATCCAATTACCACAATATTATGAATATTTGAGTCTAGTTTGAGGTGACAATGTAAAATTATATTTTTAAAATGGCATCTTATGAAAAAAACTATTGTAACATTTACAATATTATAGAAATAAAAGAGAAAATCATAAATTGTGTCAAGCAGATGATCATACACTGCAATACAAATTAACAATTGGGCATTGTTTAATGATTAATGTTCACCTTTTGCATGCCGTTTCTATTTGAAACTATTTTTTACATCAATAAACATTCACATAAAACAATGTCAGAAATATCCACATCAATATTAATTCTACCGTCAAGAATCCAAGAATCACAATATCCACGACATTGCAGTTTGATTTTCTGATAACATATGCTAAAATTGTATATTCAAAAGTATTTGTTACAACACGTTACCTTAAGCTAAGCTAAACCCCCAAACCCCTCATGCTCATGTAGTGAGTGAGACCCCCACACCCTTGAAAGCTTCAATAATAAACCCGATTAACACGCAAACAATCCTTAAACCAACCCTTTCAGTTTTATTTTCTAATAACATTTGCTAAAATTATATATTTAAACGTATTTGTTACAACACGTTACCATAAGCTGAGCTAAACCCCCAAACCCCTCATGCTCATGTAGTGAGTGAGACCCCCACACCCTTGAAAGCCTCAATAAAACCCCCATTAACACGCAAACAATCCTTAAACCACCCCTTTCAGGCTGACCGGTTAAATGATGTGCAGGCTGACAACTGCTGAGATTAATTTCAGCTTAATCAACAATAGTGGAGGCTTTAATAACCACGAGGCTAAATAATCTCACGCTTATTTTAGCTGAGACAAGAAACACAGCGACCAATAAACACAGCTCTTCCAATATGAATGACACGTGGTGCATGACGTCATAGATATCATGATGTCAAAGGTACCACCCACATGACTGTGACATCACAGACTGGAGACAACTACGTCATCAGCCAGGATCTGACCTGAACAGCAGACCCCTTCCTAATGTTAAATGTAATGTAACTCAGATTATTTCGGGCACAATTGTCCCAGTAATAAGAAAATGATGATTGTGTACATTTTATTCGTAATCTAGATGACTTAAACAGGCTCGTTATCAACGTTTTGAATGGTTAAACGGTTACGGTCTAAACAATGTTAGAAACAGCAATATATGAAGTGATATTCCAAGTTACGAATCTAATTGTCTTAATTTGATGGCAGAAAATCCAAGTACCACAATATTATGAATATTTGAGTCTAGTTTGAGGTGACAATGTAAAATTATATTTTTAAAATGGCATCTTATGAAAAAAACTATTGTAACATTTACAATATTATAGAAATAAAAGAGAAAATCATAAATTGTGTCAAGCAGATGATCATACACTGCAATACAAGTTAACAATTGGGCATTGTTTAATGATTAATGTTCACCTTTTGCATGCCGTTTCTATTTGAAACTATTTTTTACATCAATAAACATTCACATAAAACAATGTCAGAAATATCCACATCAATATTAATTCTACCGTCAAGAATCCAAGAATCACAATATCCACGACATTGCAGTTTGATTTTCTGATAACATATGCTAAAATTGTATATTCAAAAGTATTTGTTACAACACGTTACCTTAAGCTAAGCTAAACCCCCAAACCCCTCATGCTCATGTAGTGAGTGAGACCCCCACACCCTTGAAAGCTTCAATAATAAACCCGATTAACACGCAAACAATCCTTAAACCAACCCTTTCAGTTTTATTTTCTAATAACATTTGCTAAAATTATATATTTAAACGTATTTGTTACAACACGTTACCATAAGCTGAGCTAAACCCCCAAACCCCTCATGCTCATGTAGTGAGTGAGACCCCCACACCCTTGAAAGCCTCAATAAAACCCCCATTAACACGCAAACAATCCTTAAACCACCCCTTTCAGGCTCACCGGTTAAATGATGTGCAGGCTGACAACTGCTGAGATTAATTTCAGTTTAATCAACAATAGTGGAGGCTTTAATAACCACGAGGCTAAATAATCTCACGCTTATTTTAGCTGAGACAAGAAACACAGCGACCAATAAACACAGCTCTTCCAATATGAATGACACGTGGTGCATGATGTCATAGATATCATGATGTCAAAGGTACCACCCACATGACTGTGACATCACAGACTGGAGACAACTACGTCATCAGCCAGGATCTGACCTGAACAGCAGACCCCTTCCTAATGTTAAATGTAATGCAACTCAGATTATTTCGGGCACAATTGTCCCAGTAATAAGAAAATGATGATTGTGTACATTTTATTCGTAATCTAGATGACTTAAACAGGCTCGTTATCAACGTTTTGAATGGTTACACGGTTACGGTCTAAACAATGTTAGAAACAGCAATATATGAAGTGATATTCCAAGTTACGAATCTTATTGTCTTAATTTGATGGCAGACAATCCAATTACCACAATATTATGAATATTTGAGTCTAGTTTGAGGTGACAATGTAAAATTATATTTTTTAAATGGCATCTTATGAAAAAAACGATTGTAACATTTACAATATTATAGAAATAAAAGAGAAAATCATAAATTGTGTCAAGCAGATGATCATACACTGCAATACAAATTAACAATTGGGAATTGTTTAATGATTAATGTTCACCTCTTGCATGCCGTTTCTATTTGAAACTAATTTTTACATCAATAATCAGTCACATAAAACGACAATGTCAGAAATATCCACATCAATATTAATTCTACCGTCAAGAATCCT
The DNA here is from genome assembly GCF_048934315.1 of Petromyzon marinus. Classification (NCBI taxonomy): domain Eukaryota; kingdom Metazoa; phylum Chordata; class Hyperoartia; order Petromyzontiformes; family Petromyzontidae; genus Petromyzon; species Petromyzon marinus. The sequence continues at coordinate 1,465,032 of NW_027423146.1, forward strand.
AGAATCACAATATCCACGACATTGCAGTTTGATTTTCTGATAACATATGCTAAAATTGTATATTCAAAAGTATTTGTTACAACACGTTACCTTAAGCTAAGCTAAACCCCCAAACCCCTCATGCTCATGTAGTGAGTGAGACCCCCACACCCTTGAAAGCTTCAATAATAAACCCGATTAACACGCAAACAATCCTTAAACCACCCCTTTCAGTTTGATTTTATAATAACATTTGCTAAAATTATATATTTAAACGTATTTGTTACAACACGTTACCATAAGCTGAGCGAAACCCCCAAACCCCTCATGCTCATGTAGTGAGTGAGACCCCCACACCCTTGAAAGCCTCTCGGTCACGTTCATTTCCTCACTTCTCTACGCTTGCGAAATGTGGACCCCCCTAATGGAACATCTTCGCCGGTTAGAAACATTTAGACAGGCCTGCCTACGATCCATCCTGGGTTTAACCAGACTGGATTGTGTGAGGAGCTCACAATTCCTTGAAAGATCTGGGCTAGGTCCCATTGGTGAGCTCCTCCGGCGGGCAAGGCTGCGATGGCTGGGTCATGTAGCCCGCATGCCCAGCCACCGCATGCCGAAACAGCTTTTGTTCGGCCGGATCGAGGGGGCTAAACGGGCGCGGCACGGGCTAGAGAAGAGATGGAGTGATGTGGTACAGGAGGACGTGGAGCTGAGTGGAGTTGCCGATGACTGGTACCAGCAGTGTCAAAATCGGCCTCTGTGGAGGAGGCTCATGAAGGATGCTACTGGGCATTTGGAGGTAGTCGCCCTCCAACAACAACGAAGTGGCTTATCACGCGGAAATGTATTCTAGCCTCGATATTACAGCTGAATACAAATCCTCTGAGGGTACCCACGAGCCCGGGCAGCAAGGGGGCAGTTGGCAGATGGTAAGGGGCCAAGGAGCAAGGGGGAGGATGGAGAAGGGCAGTGGGGAGTGGAGCAGTGGTGTGGCACGTTCGAGTGATGCAAATATTAACTGATTTGTATTGAATACAACTAGAACAATTTACACCGGTGCGTTGATCGATATGATGTTGGTTATAATGTTAACGATAATTATGTTGGGATTAGGATATGCAGGAGATAGTGAATATAATGATAATGTCTCTACGCATGGTGATGGTAGAGATCTATTAATCTGGTGATGATGTAATGATGATGGCTTGGCAAGTTGAAGATGGTGATGATAGTGCTCCTGCTGGTGGTGGTAATTCAGATGATGATTATGATGCTGCGACTTGCTGTAGCTGCTTATAATAATAATGATGCTGCATTTGCTGCTGACGATGATGATCCCCCCCACCCTCGTCCACCTCCGCAGGTTTAGAGGATCGCCGCATGGTGGTGCAAGCACTGAGCCTGCTGAAGCGCGGGAGTGTGGAGAGGCGACCCCGCGAGATGGAATCAGGAGGGACAGGGTCCTCCTGGGGGGATATCGTGAGCGGCGCAGGGGGTCCTAGCGGGGTCGAGAGGGGAGGAGACACAGCGGATGGACACCTCATTGTTCCCCCCGACGGGGACCCTAATGGGGCCCCAGTGGGCGGGGACTCGGGTGGGAGATAACGGCCGAGGTTCGCGTGGCGAGAACAAACGCGCGACCCCGTGTGCGCGTGAGCGTGCGGGGCCACGAGGGCACGTACACGGGACCCAACCTCGGCGGGTTCGAGGAGGAGGAGGCCCTCCTGGAGCTTGGACTGCACTGAGGCTTGAGACGGAGGTAGGTGGCTGAGGGGTTGGGTGAGCGACAGGTTGGGTGAGTGAAGGAGGCATTGATTGATTGCGTGGGTAGAGGGTGAGTGGGTAATGTTGAGTGAGCGGGTGTATGTGGTTGAGTTAGTTGGTAGGTGGCCGAGTGGGCGAATGTGGGAGGTTGAGGGTGTGAATGAATGGTTGGATGAGAGAGTGGGTTGGTGAGTAGGTGGGTGAGTGTGGGAGGTCGAGTGGGTGAGTGAGGGGGGTCGAGTGGGTGAGTGAGACGGATGGTGAGTGGGTGGGGGAGTTTGAGTGGGTGAGTGGATGCATGGGTGATTTGGTAAGTGCATTGTTAATTGTGTAAATGGCTCGGTGAGTCAGTGAGTGCGTGCATGGGTGGGTAAGTGAGAGGATGAGTGGGTTGGGGAGTGCGTGAGTGGGTTGGGGAGTGCATAAGTGGGTGGGGGAGTGAGTGGGGGAGCGAGTGGGTGGGTTAGTGATTTAATCAATCATCGTGTGATTGAATGGCTGAACGGAGGGGTAGGTGAATGAGTGTTTGTGGTTTAGTGAGTGTGTGTGTGGATGAGTTGGTGGGTGAGTGGATGATTGTGGGAGGTTGAGGGGGTGAGTGGATGTGTAATTTAATGGTTGTATGGGTGGGTGAGCGTGGGAAGTTAAGTGGCTGTGTGAATGAGTGAAGGGGTGGGTGAGTTGAGTGGGTAGGTTGTTGGATAATTGGGGTGAGTGAGTGGGTGAATTATTGGGTGGCTGAGTGGGTGTGCGGGTGAGTTAGGGGGTGGGTCAGTATGGGTGGATGGGTGATGGAGTCGGTGATTGAGTTTGTAAATTGAGTGGGTGATTGAGTAGTAGGGTGAGAGTGGGAGGTTGGGTGGGTGGAGGAGAGGGGTTGCGTGAGTGAGGGGTTGGGTGAGTTGGTGGGTGGGTGAATGAGTGGATTGATCAGTTAGTGTGTGGTTGAGTGGGTGGTTGTCTGAGTGGGTGAGAAGATGGGTCGTTGAGTGAGTGGATGGGTTATAGATTAAGTGGGTGGTTGTGTGATTGATTGGCTGAGCAAAGGGGTGAATTAGTGGATTTGTGTGGTTGAGTTACTGGTTAGGTGGGTGAGTGCATGAGTGTGGGAGGTTGAGAGTTCGTTGGTGAGTGTTTGAGTTAGATATTGAGTTGGTGGTTATGTGATTGAGTAGGTGAGCGGAGGATTGGGTGAGTGAATAGATGTTTATGTTTGAGTTAGTGGGTGGGTGATTGGATGAGTGGGTGGGTGATTGGATGAGTGGGAGGGTAATTGGATGAGTGGGAGATTTAAATGGTGAGTGAATGGGTGATTGAATGCTTGGATGGGGGGTGAGTGATTGAATTGGTGGGTACGAGATTGAGTGGGTGGCTGGGTGAGTGGGTGAGATGATGGGTGGGTTAGTGAGGTGATGATGGGTGGGTTAGTTGATGTGTGAGTGGGTGGGTTAGAGATTCAGTGGGAGGGAGGGTGGGTGAGTGGTTACGTGGCTCGTGGGTGAGTAGCTCAGTGGCTGGTTGAATTGGTGAGTTAATTTGTGCGTGATTGATTTGGTGAATGGGTGAGTGAGTGGATGGATGAGGGAATGGATGAGTGAGACGGTGAGTGCGTTGGTGAGTGATTGAGTTAGTGGGTACGAGATTGGATGACCGTGGAAGGTTGGGTTGGTGAGTGAGTGGATGGATGTGAGAGGTTCAGTGGGTGAGTTATTGCGGTTAAGTATGGAGGGGGTGGGTAAGTGAAGGGGTGGTTCAGTGAGTGGGTGAGTGAGTGGATGGTTGGTGAGTGAGTGGGGTGAGTGAATGCGTGGGTGAGCAAGTGAATGAGTTGGTGAGTGGTTGTGTGAGTAGTGGGTGAGTGGGTGGTGAGTGAGTGGATATTTGTGGGTGATTTAGTCGGTGGGTGATTTGGTGAGTATGGGAGCTTGAAGCAGTGAATGGTTAGGTGAGTGAGGGGTGGGTGAGTGAGTAGATGAATTAATTAGTTAGTGGGAGCACTCGTGGGTGGGTGAGTGAGTGGGTGAGAAATTGAGTCAGTTGGTGGGTGGGTGGTTCCGTGGGTAGTGCGTCTTGGGTGAGTAGGTCAGTGGCTCGGTGAGTTTCTGAATTAATGAGTGGGTTAGTGAGTTGATGGGTGAGTGAGTGGGAAAGTGCATTGGTAAGTGTGAGGGTGAGTGGGTGGGTGGTTGCATGAGTGTGGTTTAGATATTTTAGTGGGTGGCTTTTTGAGTGGATGAGTTCGAGTGGGTCAGTGGTTGCGTTAGTGGGTGGTTGAGCTAGTGGGTTAGAAATTGAATGGGTGGCAGAGTGAGTGAGTCCTGGGTGAGTTAATGAGTTGGTGGGTCGGTCAGTGGGTGAGTGTCTGGATGGGTAATTGAGTAAGTCGGTGAGTGAGGAGTTGGGTGAGTGATGGGTTGGGTATGTGTGTTTTTGGTTCGCGAGTTTGTGGGTGAGTGGGTCAGTTCTTGGTTGGGTGAGTGAGTTCGTTGGTGAGTGTTTGAGTTAGTATGTTGGTGGGTGAGTGTGTAGTTTAGTGAGTGAGTGATTTAGAGATTAAGTGGGTCATAGGGTGAGTGGGTGGGTGAGCAAGTGGGTAACTAAGTGAGTGAGTGGTTGGGTGGGTCGGTGAGTTGTTGACTGAATGGGGTCAGAAAGTAGGTGAGTCAGTGAATGGGTGAGTGACTGCTGGGTGGGTAAGTTAATGTGGGAGGTTGAGTGGGTAAGTTAGCTTGTGAGTGAGTGGGTGAGTCAAAGAGTGGGGCGCTACGGTGGTGAAATGTTCACTACCTCGCCTAGTATACATGAGGTTGTGGATTCGATTGCGATCCTGCCGCCTGTATATTTGGAGTTCGCATGTTCTCCGCCTGGTCGTGTGGATTTTGCTCCGGGTCCTTTCCGCTGCATTTAGAATCAACATGCCTTTTGAGGATTTGGCTGCAATAAATGTATGTGATAAGCCACTTCGTTTATCTATCATTTGTAGCCAGGCCGATTCTGAAAAGGGTCTATATAGCTCAATGGGCCTTACCTGGTGAAATAAAAAGTAGTATATTTTAGGGGGTGGGTGGCTGGTTGGGTCGGTAGGTCGGTTAGAGGTTGAGTGGGCGGCAGGGTGAGTGGGTGGCAGGGTGAGTGGGTGAGTAGGTAAGTAGCTGGGTGAGCGGGTGGACTGGTGAGTGTGCGAGTTAGAGATTGAGTGGGTGGATGGGTGGGTGTGTAAGTGGATGCGTCGGTAAGTGGTTGAGTTGGTGGCAAGGTGCGGGTTTTTGAGTGGGTGGGTGTTTGAGTGGGTAGGTGGCTGAATGGGTGGGTGAGTGGGTGACTGAGTCAAGAAAGTGGAGCGCCATGGTGGTGAGATATTAACTACCTCGCCTTTTGTACAGGAGGTTGTGGGTTCGATCTCGATTATGACGCCTGTATATTTGGAGTGTGCATGTTCTCCTTGTGGTTGCATGGAATTTTCTGCGAGTCCTCCGGGTTTTCTCTCCATATTTAGAAACATGCATTTCGAGGTTTTGGCTGTTCTCGAACTCACCCACTCAACTACTAAAGCCACCCACCAACCCACTCACAAACCCGCTCACCCTACCATGCACTCAATTTCTAATCAACGCACTCACGCACACACCCACTCACTCAACCACTCATCCACGCACCCACCTACACACGCACTCACTAACTTATTTGAGCAGTCATTTGTGGCCGCGTCGCTTATGAAAAAATCTATATAGCTCCGTGGGCCTTTCCTGGTAAAATTAAAATAGTTTAACATGTAGGCTTTCGCGACCAATATTATTCATAATAAAGGTTTTTGGGTTAGATCGCGTTTATTTATAAATGTGTCGTAACCCTCCACCACCCGACACGGCCAATCAGCAAAAAAAGTGTCACGTTGACAAAAGACAAATAGTGAATTATTCACTATTTGTCAGACAAATAGTGAATTATTTGTCAGTGGGTGTGTTAGTGAGAGGGTGGCTGGGTGAAAAGGTGGGTGGGTGAGGGATTGGGTGGGTGGGTGGTTTGGTGCGTGGGTGAGTGAGCAGGTGGGTGGGTGAGTGAGCAGGTGGGTGGGTGAGTGAATGGATGTTTGTGTTTGAGTTAGTGGGTGGGTGATTGGATGAGTGGGAGGTTGAAAAGGTGAGTGGATGGGTGATTTAATGCTTGGGTGGGTGAGTGGTTACGTGGGTCGTGGCTGGCTGAGTTGGTGTGTGAGTGTGTCGGTGAGTGAGTTGGTGAATGGGAGGGTGGGTGAGTGATTAGAGTTAATGGGTAGAAGATTGAGTGAATAAGAAGATGGGTGAGTTGGTGAGTGTTTGGGTTAGAGATTGAGTTGGTGGTTATGTGATTGAGTAGGTGAGTGGAGGGATGGGTGAGTGAATGGGTGTTTGCGTTAGTGGGTGGGTGATTGGATGACTGTGCGAGGTTGAAGGGATGAGTCGATGGGTGATTAAATGGTTGGATGAGAGGGTGGGTTGGTTAGTGGGTGGGTGAATGTGGGAGGTTCAGTGGGTGAGTTATTGGGTGAGTGTGTGGATGAGTGAAGGGTTCGGTGAGTGAGGGGGTGGGTGAGTGAATGTATGGATGGGTGAGTGAGTGGGGTGAGTGAATAGTTGGTTTAGTGAGTGGGTAGGTGGTGAGTGGGGGAGGTTGAGTCGGTGAGTTTATGCGCGAGTTTATGCGCGAGTGGTTGCTGAGTGGGTTGGCGGGTAGGCGAATGGGTTGGCTGGTAGGTGAGTGGGTTGGCTGGTAGGCGAATGGGTTGGCTGGTAGGTGAGTGGGTTGGCGGGTAGGTGAGTGGGTTGGCTGGTAGGTGAGTGGGTTGGCGGGTAGGTGAGTGGGTTGGCTGGTAGGTGAGTGGGTTGGCGGGTAGGTGAGTGGGTTGGCGGGTAGGTGAGTGGGTTGGCGGGTAGGTGAGTGGGTTGGCGGGTAGGTGAGTGGGTTGGCGAATAGGTGAGTGGGTTGGTGGGTGGGTGAGTGAGTGGGTGGCAGTGGGTGTAGTGGAGTTGTAGCCTCAGTAGTGGGTGAGTGACTGGGTGAGTATGTGGGTGGATGAGTTCGTGGCAGGAGAGTTAGTGGATGCGATAGTGAGTTAGTGCATGAGTGGGTGAGGGGATGGGTGAGTTAGTGGTTGGATGATACGGTGAGTTTGTGAGTGCGTGGGTAGGTATTTGAGTGAGTGGATTGTTGAGTGAGTGGATGGGATGTTGAGTGAGTGAGTGGGTGGTTGGGTTGGTTCGTGACTTTGTGGGTGGGTGAGAAGGTGAGTTCGTGGGTGAGAGAGTGAACGAATGCCTGTTAATACGTGGGTGGATGAGTAGGTGGGTGTGGAGGTTGGTGAGTGAGTGGGTGGGTTAGAGATTGAGTGGGTGGTTGTGTGACGGAGTGGGTGGTTGTGTGATTGAGTGGGTGAGTGGACGGGTGAGTGTGTGGATATTTGTGGTTGATTAAGTCGGTGGCTGATGCGAGCAGTGTGGGAGCTTGAAGGGAGTGAGTGGTTAGGTGAGTGAGGGGTGGGTGAATGAGTTAGTAGGAGCGCTAGTGGGTGGGTGAGTGATTAAGTGAGTGAGTTGTGTGGCTGAGTGAGTGACTGGATGGGTGGATGACTGGGTGAGTGAGTGGGAGAGTGATTGAGTAAGTGAGTCAAGCGGGTGGGTGGCTGGGTGAGAAATTGAGTCAGTTGGTGGGAGAATGGGTGAGTAGTTACGTGTGTAGTGCGTCGTGGGTGAGTAGGTCAGTGCCTGGGTGAGTTTTTGAATAATGGGTGGGTTCGTGAGTTGATGGGTTGGGTCAGTGATGTGGTGCGTGGGTGATTGAGTGGATGGATGAGTGAGTGAGTGGGTGAGTGCATTGGTAAGTGTGAGGGTGCTTGAGTTAGTGGGTGGGTGATTGGATGAGTGTGCAATGTTGAAGGGGTGAGTGGGGATGAGTAATTGAATGGCTGGATGAGAGGGTGGGTTGGTGAGTGGGTGGGTGAATGTGGGGGGTTGAGTGGGTGAGTGTGTGGATGAGTGAGGGTTTGGGTGAGTGAGGGGTTTGGTGAGTGAAGGGGTCGGTCAGTTCGTGGGTTAGTGAATGGATGGAATGGGTGGGTGAGTGAATGGGTGGTTGACCGAGTGAGTGAGTGGATGGGTGGATGAGTGAGTGGGTGGGCAGCGGGTGAGTTGTTGCATGGGTAATGGGTGAGTGGGTGGTGAGTAGGTGTATGTGGTTGACTTAGTGGGAGGGTGGGTGAGTGGATGAGTGTGGGAGGTTGAGGGTGTGAGTGAATCGGTGAGTCAGTGGCTGAATGAGAGGATGGATGGATTGGAGAATGAGTGTGTGAGTGTGGTATGTTGAGTGGATGAGTTAATGTGTCGGTGTGTAGCTGAATGAGTGGGTGGGTGAGTGAGTGGGTGGCTTATTGAGTTAGTGGGGTGAGTGAGTGAGTGGGGGTGAATAGGTGGGTGGCTGAGTGGATGGTTGGTTGAAGTGAATGAGTGTTTGGGTTGGTTAGGGAGTTTGTGGGTGGGTCAGTTGGTGAGTTATTGGGTGGGTGGGTTGGTGATTGAGTCTGTGGGTGAGTGAGTGGGAGGGTGAGTGAGTGGGTGGGTGAGTGAGTCTGTGCATAAGTGTGTGGGTGGGTGAGTGGGTGGGTGGGTGAGTGAGCTCGTGGGTACAAGATTGAGTGGGTTGCTTGATGAGTGCGTCAGGATGGGTGAGTTTGTGGGTGGGCGGGCAGGTTAGAGATTGAGTAAGTGGGTAAACTAGTGGGTGGGTTAGAGATTGAGTGGGTGAGCGGAGGGGTGAGTGAATGAGTGAGTGATTTGTGGGTGTGGTTGGATGACAGGATGGGTTTGTGATTGGGCGGGTGCAATGGCAGAGCCAGGATTTTCAGGTAGGGGGGAAACCTCTCCAGCAATGAAAAATCATAGGAGTTGTTAGTAAGTAAGAACTTGCCCCTTGCTTTGTATTCGACGCGTGTCCAGCGATGGCGCAGCCATCGATCGAGGGTCGGATTCGAACGTGTTGTGTGATCGGCATCGCGCTCACTAAAGGTGAATGCCTTGAGGGAAGTTGTGTACTATGCGCAACTTCGCACAATTCTGTGAGTCACTTATAACTGCTTTGCCGTTACTTATTGCCAATTATGGACTCAGACTATTATCCTATCATCTCATAGAGTTCCTGGCACGTAATAATATGCTACACAGTGGCAGTAGGGGTCGCAAAATGCCGATTTATTACTAATAAACACCAATGATCCGATCGAAATTAGGGATTTTGGTCAGATCATTGGGGGGGCCACGTGCCATTACACCCCCCCCCCCCCCCCCACTGGCGGAGTGGATGTGTGGGTGAGTGTGGGAGGTTGAGTCGGTGAGTTTATGCGTGAGTGTGGCTGAATGAGTGGGTGGGTATGTGAGTGAGTAGTTGGGTGGGTTAGTGGGTGGGTGAATTGGTTGGTGGGTGTGTGAGTGGGTTTGTGGATGGGTTAGTGGGTTGGCGGGAAGGGGAGTGGGTTGGCGGGTGGGTGGGTGAGGGGGTTGGGTTAGTGGGTTGGCAGGGAGTGGGTTTGGGGGGTAGGTGAGTGGGTTGGGGGGTAGGTGAGTGGGTTGGCGGGTAGGTGAGTGGGTTGGCGGGTAGGTGAGTGGGTTGGCGGGTAGGTGAGTGGGTTGGCGGGTGGGTCAGGAGTGACTAGGTGGGTGGGGGAGTAGTGGAGTTGTAGCCTGGGTAATGGGTGAGTGGGTGGGTTGTTCACTGGGTGACTACGTGCGTGGGTTCGTTAGTGACAGGCGACTTAGTGGATGCGATAGTGAAGATGCGATAGTGAGTCAGAGTGGATGGGTTGTTGATTGAGTGGGGTGAATGAGTGAGTGGGTGAGTTAGTGAGTGGATTGGTGAGTGGGTGGGTGAGTGCACGAGTGAGTGGATGGGTTAGAGATTGAGTGAGTGGTTGAGTGGATTGGTGATTCAGTGGGTGAGTTAGTGGGTGTTTGAGTTAATTTGTGTGTTAGTCTGTGGGTGATGGAGTCGGTGACTGGGTGAGTCTGTGCTGGTGGCTCGGTGGATGGTTGAGTTCATGGATGGGTTTTTGAGTGAGTGGATGGGTTGTTGAGTGAGTTGATGGGTGAGTGAGTGGGTGAAACGGTGCGTGGGTAGGTTAGTGAGTGAGTGGATGGGTGGGTGATTGATTGGGTGAGTGTGTTGGCAAGTGAGAGGGTGAGTGAGTGGGTGGTTAATCGGTTGGTGGGTGCGTGAAGGAGTGGTTGGGATGAATGAGTTAGTGAGTGGATACGTCAGTGAGTGAATGGGTGGGTGAATGGGTGAGAGGTTGCGTTGGTAGTAGGTGAGTGGGTGGTGAGTGGGTTGGTTCTTGAGTGAGTAGGTGGTTTGTTAAGTGAATGAGTGGGTGGTTGGGTTGGTTATTGAGTTTGTGGGTGAGTTGGTGGGTGGGTGAGTTAGTGGTTGAGTTAGTGAATGAATGCCTGTGTTAATAAGTGGGTGAGTGGGTGTGGGGTTGGTGGATGAGTGGGTTGGTGAATGAGTTAGTGAGTGGATGGGTGGGTGAGTGAGTGGGTGATTGAGTGGATGGGTGGATGACTGGGTAAATGATTGGGTAAGTTACGAGGGTGAGTAAGTGAGTTACAGGGTGAGTGGGTCGGTGGGTGATTGGGTGGGTGGGTGAGTGGGTGTGATCATCCCCATGCTCTCCATGGAGCTCTCTGTAGTGAGGGGCAGCTCACAGGGACAGCTGTTGCAGGGATTCACAACAGCTGCTTCTCCTCCTCCAGTTCTGAACCAGCTGACCAGGGTTGCCAGACGAGACCAAGCAGCTCCTCGAGTTCTTCCACAGCTTCCTTCATGCCTGCCGTGCCACGTGCAGCTTCTGCATGAGGCTACTGTGCCACGTGCGGCTTGTGCATTAGGCTGCTGCGCCGAGTGAGGCTGCTGCGTGAGGCTGCTGCGTGAGGCTGCTGTGCCGTGTGAGGCTGCTGTGCCACGTGAGGCTGCTGCGTGAGGCTGCTGTGTGAGGCTGCTCTGCCGCGTGAGGCTGCTGCGTGAGGCTGCTGTGCCGTGTGAGGTTTCTGCGTGAGGCTGCTCTGCCGCGTGAGGCTGCTGTGCCGCGTGAGATTGCTGTGCCGCGTGGGTCGACGTGACATCACCGTCACTCTAGGGGGATCTTTGTATGAGTGATGGGGCAGTCGTAGAGAAAGTGGAGAAGTTTCCGTACTTATGCAGTCAGCAGAGGTCTCACGCCGAATCAGCTGAGTAGCATTATTTGTTCGTCGTGTGAACCAAAATTGAGGTGAATAATTTTGAGTAAAAAAAATGATGACATTACACTGGCTATGAATATGACTATATAAAAGGTTAGGATCTTGTGCCGGATGCATATTTGCTGGACTTTATACAGTGGCTTGGGCCAAGAAACTGGCATTCAGAGGCAAACTTGTCATGGTGGGGATTTGTTTCCAGAAACACACTCAGCCACCTTTGTTTCTCCAGTGGTGATGTTTACCAACCACACCTGATACTAATTTAAGGTTAAGTCGACTTAGGGGAGGCATAGGGTCCATTAGCATATAATTCATCACTGATTTTGGCCACAACCGGGAATTATATCTCGTAAGACTGCGATCAAGAATACTTGAAATAGTATCGGGGCCTGAGGACATCCCCATCACACCCCACAGTAAACATGAGGAAATGGCTCTGACACCCGGCCATGCAGCGTTACCTGGGCCTGCCCACCATCATGGTCTTTAATGGTCGTGAACAGAAGAATAATCCAAGACCATAGCGTCTTAATGGTAATGCAGGCCTCCAGCAGGTGAAGAGAGGTTCCTGATGCGTTTGTGCGTTTTTCACCATTGCGGTGCCCCGCCGTGGCATTTTGGTGATGCTTTTGTTTTCCATTTGTGGAGGCAATTGCTCGTGCCATGGCCAGGTTGGATCCGGTGTACGGTGGCCCCCCACTGCTTGCGGTGGTGGGGGGCCAGCGAGCTTCTTGATGGTTTGATCCACGATGAGGCACTTATTGGGGATATTTGAGTTCTCCCAATTGTTTATCCACTCATTCGTACCGGTTGTGTGGACAGAAGCCGGAGGGATTTAAGAAAAGTTCACATTGATTAAAATGGCCATGATAAATCGAACCGGCGACTTCTATATTGTGTACCAACCATTACATCATGGCAACATCCTGTGATGTCACGTTTATAAGGGTGGGGGGAAATAACAACCAGGGTACTAGGTGTTAGTGTGTTTGAGGACGCAAGTTTCAAATACAATTATTTTTTATCTTGTCCTCTTCCCCCCAACTGGGGTTAAAACAATCAACAATTGAGGAAAGGGTTGGTGGGACGTGTGCAGAGATCGCCAGTAATCCCAGGTGGACTCCCGCTCGCTGCACAAACGCCTCCTGTGGAATCCATCCAGCAGTTTGTCGACGGAAACGATGATGGTAGGCGACCATGGTTTTTGGAGATCGTAGCCGGGGCCGGAGCGGCAACAGTGATGAAGGAAGGGGGGGGGGGGGGGGGGGAGCGAGTGGCGGGGGCAGAACGGAAGGGGAGATGAGCGGTATCATTGGTGACGCGCGAACGCGCCCCAAACCGTTTGCGATCAGTCATGTCCATGGGTGGGACGGTGCTCGCGTCCACTTCCATGAAGATGTCCTGCAGACACCTGAGAGTGGGCGCACAAATGCACAAGAGAGAAGCCAATGTAACAATCCAGTTTGTCAACCAGGTATCTAGGCCCAGCCTGGATGCCCACGGCAGCCTCAGTGGGCGACGCCTGCCCCAAGTGGGCCACGCAGGCCCCTTAAACTGTGCCACTTGGCCCACTTTCCTATGGGAGCTGCTCGCTTTGATGTAGGCCGACCTTGGAAACGGTCGTGATGTCACGGAGTCAATGCAAAAGAGAGGCAATCGTCAAGTTAGTGCTGATTAAGGTCAAGTTTATAGCAATAAATGTAAAAAACAGATTCCAGCTGGGTATATGTGTAAGTCATCTCAACCACGTTAATAATAATTGAAAAAGAAATATTGTCGCTTTCATCTGGCTGTGGGCAAAAGGGAGGGTGGGAAGTTGTCAGAGTAATGAAAGGATTTGTGGCCATAGAGCCACAAGGCCCTCAATGTTTGAAGAATATTTGTTGCTCGTTATTGCAACGAAGCATAAAAACGTATTGCGGAAAGTGTCGCGCATGTGTCTGGAGCGCGGTGCCCCCACATGTTCTCATTCACCTCAGCGACCATATCACAGTTCATGGTATTTGAGTGGTTCGTTTTTTTCTATTGCATAATCTTGCTGGTATCCATGAATGAACAAGACGAATCTATGAACGCATATTTGTGCCTTTAGGGATAATAATGGTTTGAGTGTCTTTCCATATGAACAGCGTTGCATAATAATCAATCGTCCTACTGTTAACGTGACAAGAATCTGCATTAAGGGTCGCATATGATCAATGACCGAATGCCGTGTTGTGTAACAATTTAAATACGAATTACATATTATAAGGTTAAGGTTTTGATAGAATAGTTTGCATGTTTTAATCTCTCTCTCAACAACAACAACATTGCGTAACGCGTCGGGAATTAACCACAGGTGCCGTTATCGAAGTGAAACAACGCAATCGTGATGTGTACCATGTTAATGCTGTGTTGAAATTCTGAAGTTGAGAGTTCTCATATTATCCAAAAATTTAAGTTTAGCTAGAAAATAAAATTGATTAAAGCAGAAGAGTTGTGTGTGATTCTTTCTGTGATTCTGCATAGAATTGTTCTGCGAATGAGATCTGAATCTCGGTTACCTATCATAAGCACACTAATCACTAATCCAGCACATAATCAATAAGCGTTAAATCGAAGATAATTGTATCCTTATTGAAAATACGGAATTAAATAACAAGTCGAGTCTACTCTCTCTCATTCACGCTCACAATACCTGCACAACTGCATACGATTAATTGCGTTGTTCCAATTAATAACCAACCTTTGTCACCGAAGCTGGACCTAATTATCATAACGACCTGCATCATAACCACGCCCACTCGCATAAATTAATTTCGATTATCTCTCGAATTAGCATAGTTTATGCACATAATTACACCAATTAATTCAGATAAATTATTTAAATTTCAAATTTAATCAAATTTTCATTATTTTCATCAAATTTTCATAACCTACATATACAACAACCTTCGAGCACCCATATCTCACAGAGCGGGCCCTAACCTATAACAGCTGGCAGTTCACCAGCATTGCTTCAAGTGAGCTGGAGCGTGCTGATGAATATAAAAAACGGACCAGAGCTTGGTTTATGTACAACCAATACTGCTGAAATGGTGCACTCCCAGAAGGAAAGCCGTGTGGCTAATGGGATGTGTACAAATACTTGTATTTTTTAAGTGGAAAGACAGATATGTGAAGGAGGGGAATCATCGTTTGCGTGTTAATTTTGTTACTCATATCCACGATGTAAGCCAGTTATTATATTGAAACTTCGCAGAGCTTTCATGAGTAAGAAAGTTGTACCAACAATAATTATTATCGGTTCTATTGCGATCGAGGGCTGCACGTTTCAACGGGCACACATGTGTCATGCTGCGATGGTGACGGTGCTCCCGGTTTTTTAAGACCGGGAGGAAGTGAGGGCTTCACCTTTCTGGCAAATTGCCCGATGATGCTGGATGTAATTACCAGCGAAACGTCGTACTCAAAAATTGTAAATGTTGTGGATTCACTCTTCAACACACCGGTGGGCTGAAGGAGTGATCTATTTCTCTTTTGTCAATGTGACACATTTTTTACTGATTGGCCGTGTCGGGTAGTGGAGGGTTACGACACATTTATGAGTAATGCGATCTAACCCAAAAACGTTTATTATGAATAATATTGGTCGTGAAAGCCTACGGCCTTTCTGGCCGTGATTTTTTATTTCAGCAGCATTGGTTCAACACGAGCAAACGTCAGAATGGTTTTCAGCTCTGCAAAGCTCATGATGACTTTTTGTGAAGTATTCCACAGTTTTGCATAGAACTAGGACCTGTAACTAACAGAGAGCATCCTTGCCTGCAAATATCTGGCAGTTCACCAGCGTCGGTTTGAGACACTGAATGCTCAAACGAACGCAAATGTGGTAATGATTATTTTGTGTTATCTCCATATATAAAAGTTGTAAATATGTGTCTGTTCAAAATGTTTAGCGTACTTCCCGACATGCAACACACTTGAAATTTACCATGTGGGTACTTTCCAGACTCTACACCATGCAAAAGTTATGAAAATACACTTTTTGTGTGTGGGGGGGGAGCTCAATAATGCATTTATTTTTTGTACGGCAAGTGAGCTGTGACGTCAAATCTGTCACGTGACCCGCACATGTGGAAGCGTAACGCATTGTCGTGTAGTGGTTAGCGCGCTGCGCTACGAATCCGGCAACCCGAGTTCGATTCCCGCTCACGGCCACTACCAGTGACGATTATTTTAACCGGTCCTGGGCCTCCCCTACGTCGACTCAGCCTCAAAACGAGTAACTCCTGTGGTGTGTAAACATCGCCACTGGGGAGACAAAGGCGGCCGGGCGTGGTGGATCCAAGTCCCAGGAGAAGCTGGGTAGTACAGCTAGTGTATTATATGCGCGAGTACTAAAGCTGGAACGATTCGATTACCAAGTTGATTATAACCGATTCCTTGTGTATGGTCAATTACTCAGACCCCTTTAAAAATGACAGCCATCCCCACATCTTACTTCCTGTGACGCGGCTGATGTGATCAAGTCCCTCCCATCAGGTGGGACAACCACAGCAAGAAAAAACTGCTGAAGTAGGCGAGAGATCTGCCGTGGCACGAGGTTATATAGGCCTCGGCAGTAGGGGGGAGAGAGAAGGGGGGGGGAAGGAGGCGGGGCAGAAAGTGGACCCCGCAGCAGCACCCGGGTCACTGGAGTAAAGTGGGCCACCACTCATTGATCCGTACATTTAACTCGATGAGTCGATTCGATTCCGTGCCCCGTTGGGTCCTCCCCCCTTTTGTGCTTTTGGGTGTGCTGGGTTTCAACATAATTCCCGATCCATTGTGAATCTTCCCTTCCCCCATTTCAGCACTCCGATCTACATCCGACAGGAGATGATAAACCGCAGGGAGGGGGAGTAAAACCTAATCGCCAGGTAATTGGAAAAGTCGCCCATTGTCTCGCGGATTTGCATGATTGTACGATGGATGGGGCAGAGGAACGTGCTACAGGGACACGCCCTGAGGAATGCAGGCATCGGCCTTTGGATGAAAAACTTTTATTTTTCAGTAATTCAGTGGGCAGTGCTCTCACTGGCAGCTCATTCTCAATTAATGTGGGTGATTCACCACGTGTTTGTGCCACATTTTGTATCTGAGTTGAGTCCATTTTTGTTTCCTTTCCTGTTTCTCTACTCCCTCCTGGTATAGCCGGGTGGGGGTATCGAAGGGGAATGGGCAGATTGTGTTTAACCTTGAGTTTGTCGTGGCATGGGGTGCTGGTATGATTCCGCTCTTGGCTTCCACACCTTGAGATTCCAATAATTACCTGTCTTTGTGTGCTGTGGTTGCCTCGGATTGGTGTGCCACTCTCTCGCTGGATTGCTACCTTGCCATCTCTGTGTGTAATTATGTTGGTAGTTCGTGGGTGCTTGCTCCTCTCTGTATTGTGGGGCTTGATGTGAGGTGCTGTAGCTGCTCACGTGATTTTTACTTCCCTCTAGATGGCGGGGTGCATTATCTCTCTCCCTGTGTTTTGTCCGAATTATATATATATAGCCATGCCGTGTGAACCCTATTCTGTATGTGGTGTAAGGAGGCCGTCTCTGGGTCCAAAACCATTCCCACAATTTCTGTAATCTCTGAACTCAAGGATTAAAAAAAACAATCTTGAACATTTTGTCACCTTCGTGGTATTGATCAACATCACCTGCGTAATACACTCCTCGTTTACGCACTGGGTCATAAATTTGGCAGCATTAAACCCCTCAGTGTTGAATATTCTCCAAACTTCGTAATCACTGTTAGGCTGAGTTTTTTTAAAATAGTTCCTAACCTTGTATGGTAGCGACTTTACCCATGGTATAGAATATTCATGTAACCTTCTTTACAGCACTTGTTTTCTCGTCCAACTTCCTCAGACCTCTAATCATTGCCTCCACTTCTACTGTTGTGATATGAGTGTATGTCTCTGTTCCTATTGTGTGGATCAAAATAGGGGATTCTGACGAGAGCTTTCTCCGTCAATTTAAGAGTCTTACTACTGAATGAGTATTCGGAAAGTTGGTCGTTGTGAGAGGAGTTAGTGTCAGATGAGCTATCACTCAAACTTTGCCGCTGCTTAACATAACTTCTGTAATGTATTTTGCGCCTGTGTTGTGGGTATGAACGTAGAGCGAGACTTCTCTTGGAGGCAATGCGTTTATTACAATAAACGATAACAACACCAATAGCCGTAACACGACTGGTGTATGTTAAAAACACTGCTGCAGTCAATCACAATTGGTTTTGAGTGATTACATTGGGGTGGGGGGGAGGGATGGCAAGTGATGGGTGATGGGAGGAGACAAGGGACGCAACGTGACCGTCCATGTACGAGGATAAGAGTTGCCATCTGTGACGTACACAACCTGGGGACACATCATGGGAAGAAGGATCTCTCAAAACCCGAAGAGGGGAGAACTACATGGAAACGCATTGTCTTGAGCAATGAATTAGCACAAGGGGACGAACAGGGGTTGGAGTCATGTTCTTCATATGGTCGACGTTTATGTAGAGCAACAACTATATTGGATTGAGGTGGTTGAGCCAGATCATTGTGTAAGAAGTAGAGTTGGTGCATCGCTGTGATGATGCCTCCGAATTTGTGAATTGGACATTGAGTTTTCATATATTCCATAGTCTATTCAGGCTTGGAGTTAGGGATAGGGCTACAGATTTGCTGCAGAAATATGTTTCAGAGCGTCAGTGTTTGGCACTACATGTAGGGCAGTTTCACATATTAGGCAAACATCACAATTTCAGCATCATCTTAATTTTATATATTTATATGGGATATAATATAGAAGGTAATTATTGCTTTAGAAATTACATTATTCACACAGATGATTTCTATCTGAATCTCTTGGTTGAAATACTTTGCCCAAGGTAAGATAACTGTGCGATTATGGTAATGAGTATCCACGTCCGTCTGAGACCGTGGAACTGCCCTCCAGCACTGCCGCTCACATCAGGGGACGTAGGAACGACTATGGTTGCTGGCTTCACCGTGGCCAACTAGTTTATTGATGGGCATCTCCTCCTTGCCATCCTTCTAAATTTCCACCACCATCACCACCTCCACAACCTTGTGCTTGTCGCCCCCAACTCAAACTCAGTGCAAACCCCTTGGAGGGCTGGCATTACCCAAGGGACACAGAACTCTGCCTCACATTTGGTTTCTAGAAGCTCCGCAACAGCCACACTGTGGATGTAGACAGCCCTTAGCATTATAAATGTGAGCCACTCGCGTGTCCCAAACACTCAAAAGAATTGAGACGAGGCGATAGTATTAGATACAAATATTTATTATTAAAACGCGATGCCTTGTAAAGAAGGGGAGGTGCTGGTGGGGGTGGGTGGTGCTGGAAGTGTGGGGGGCTGTGAGATGCTCAGAGGGTGTTCGAGGCCTGGGGGGGCAGGTCTTGGGAGGCTTCTTGAATGCCGGGCTCCAGTGAGCAGCCAGAGATGTCCTCTTCCTCCTCAACCGTGACAAGCTGTGGACATACTGACCCATTAGACACTACACACAACTCAGTACTTCTACCAGCTCAACTGGGATTACACACAACAATCAGCACCCCCTACTGGCAGACAAATGCCAATTGCACACCAGGTGCTGAGTCACCTTGTGCCCACAGGACATCTGTCATTGGGCGTCCCCTTTCACACGTGTTGAGATGAGATGTGATGTAAAGCGCTCTGAGATGCCCCGGTGTACAGAAAGGTGCTAAATCATTCTCATCGTTATCACTGTGTCCAGCAATAATGAAATTGTCTGTATTTGTAAACGGGGACCATGACGGCTTAACGTGATGGTTAGACCAGCTCATCATTATCATAATACACTGAATCGTGTGTGCATGAATCTATTATTTACGTTAAACGCAAATTATATACGTGTGTGTGTGTGTGCGATGCGCGAGTGCTGTGCACTCACCTCCACCTCGCTCTGCAGATGCTGCTGCTCCGAGTGTGCACTCTGCTCGTTGTCGCGGTAGGGCGCCAGCTCAGCGTGCAGCTCCGCCACTACACGTTGATACCACTGAATCTCTGCCTGCAGAGATTCCAGTTTCCAATTCCTGTCAATGAGCTGCGTGGGCCACGGGCAAATGGCGGCAGAGGGACACAGGAAAGCATTTTAACGACTGCGTGAAGTTATTGCAGAACATACAGGTATAATAACACACACAACCAGGATCTTTATTTATAATTGAGTAATGTAATGACCTACGAAGCTCTTTTACACAGATGTCCATAGACCACCTTTGACCAAATAAACCGAAATGCATCCAATCATCTCAGATCTTGGAAGAAAAGCATGGTTGAACTTCAAATGCTTGGATGGGCAACCACCATCAATACAAACCAAGATAACACCTATAAAAGCATGATGAAGACCGCTTGTGTTGCAATCGAAACGTCGTGGGTTTTTTTTTATATTATTAAAAAAAAGTACGTGACTTTACCGAAAGAATCAAGAATATGAATTCCTGCAGTCACGAAAGTTTTATGTTAAACATTTTTTAGGAATTAATTAACTCAAAATCTGGATTAAAATAATAGATTAAGATCGCTTCCCAACCAAAAAGAGGGAGGGGATGGAGATGCATGTAGCAGAGGGGAGCAGATGGTCTAGTAGTCGTAGGTACTTCTACTAGAGGTGGGATGGTGGATCGTAACGTGGTACAGTCCTTAAACAGAGAATGCTCAGTAACCTAGTGCGCATCCATTCTGTACAACCATCAGTGTGAAAAATAAGTGTATACATACAGTCCTCGACTTAGGAACACCATACTTACGGAGACCCGACTTACGGATACCCGAGTTCCGAATCTGTTTCTATGAAATGTATTAATTTTTGGATACCATTGACTTTAAAACGCGAACTTGCACTTCCAAACTGAACCACAGAACTATTTTGTTCAGTGCTGCGATCCTCCACAAGATGTCATGAGTCAGCCTCGTGCACGCGCACATGTGCGTATATGTGAAAGTGATTGTGTGGGGAGCGGTAGTGTTGCAGTTCACGCGCTGCGCTACAAACCCACCGACCCAAGTTCAATTCCAACTCACGGCCAACACCAGTGACGATTATCTGAACCATTCCTGGGCCTCCCGTAGGTCAACTCGGCCTCAAATGAGCACCTAGCGCGCTTTATAAACATCACCACTCGGGACACAAATGCAGCTGGGTGTGGTGCTGGCACACAACCCCTCGCATGCCGTGCTGGCTTTCATAGGCTATCGCTAACAGCACGTGCCCCAACAGCCTATTACAGCTACACGGTGGATCTTTGTGCGGATCGGAAGTGTAGCGGTGAGCACGCTTGTGATTTAAAAGCGGTGAGTGAAAAAAATATATTTTTACTACATTGTATGTATTACTTACGATACACTATATTTTTAGTGTTAATGCAAATGTACATGATTTCTTATTTACGAGTTTAACTCTTTTGTTGAACCTTAACACATTTTATAACACTGACAATATGGGAATTTAAATATCGCACATTATTGTATTCCGACTTACGAACCGTTCCGACTTATGAATGGGCCTCAGGAACTAAATGCGTTCGTAAGTCGAGGACTGCCATATTATTGATATATTTGTCTATTATACTGTGTGTATTATTAGTTGTTTATCATGTAAAATTAGTTTACACTTGAAAAATATTCACCATAAATCCGGTATGTGGGGAAAAAATATTGATAGAGTATGTGTAGTGGCATAGCGCTGGCTGCTGGTAAAAAAGGGTAACTGCGGTGTATGGTAGTACCCACGTCAGCAGGCCACGATAGACACGAGAGGGGGACATCTAGGGGAAAGGTCACAGAGGGGGGGCCATCGGGAACCCGCTAGTAGGTTCCAGAGAGGGGGCGTGGCCGTGGCGGAGCGAGGCCACGCTGAGAGTATAAGAAGGGCCCCTGTGAGGGACCTTGTGGCTGTTGCTGGAAGTGGGATCCTCGTCGTGCTGTTCGTATATATATAAGATAGTCGTCGTCACTATCTCGTCATCGTCATTGTCGTCTCGTCGCTGTCGTCTTGTCGCCATCGTCGCTGCCGTCTTCACTCGATATTACGCTGCTAGATAGGTGTTCGCTGTCTCCGTTCAGTGCTGTCAGTGTTAGATGGTTAGTGTTTTGTATAGGCAAGCAACGGTAATAGTGTGTACCCACGTAGGGTGTCTGTATTATCCCAATGGTGCTCGTTAAATAAAAGAAGCGCCTAAAAGTCTTACTGTCTCTGAGTTAGTCACTACACATGTACACATGAAAGTGACTACTGTAGTCAGAGATGCAAACGCTTGGGCGTCATCTGGTGCCTTACTGTCGCCATCTAGCGTAAACTATTTGGGTCTTTATAGTAAAGTTCGTAAATCTCAAGTACGCTATGGCAAGGTACCACAGTACATAACATGCGATTGGCTATCAATGACTTGAGTACGTTAATAGTGAAAGTACGTACAACGGGAGGGCGTAAATAATGGTATTGCTGTATATATCTGCGTTTGTGCCATGCCGGACTTCATAGGTGCTCGCTAACAGCACTTGCTCACCTTCGCCTCACTCTGCTGGTGCAGCACTTGCAGATCCTGGAGCTGACAGTGAATGCTCTGCAGGTTTTCTTGGCATGGCGCCAGCTCAGCGTGCAGCTCTGCCACCACACGCTGGTAACCCAAAATCCCCACCTGCAGGGATCCCAGGTGCTCATTCTTTTCGATGAGCTGCATGGGCCACGGACAAACGGCAGCAGAAGGACATGGCTAAGCATTTTAACGACTGCGTGCAGTTGTTAAAGAACATACAAATCCAACAAACACATACAGAACCAGTATCTTTATTTTAAATGAAGGAATCTGATAAGCTATGAAACTCTTTTTCACAGATGTCCATACACCACACCACCTATGACCAAATGACCCGGAATGCACCCAATATTATAAGATCTTGGAAGAAAAGCAGGGTTGAACTTTTATGGTACTTGGATGGGTGACCACCATCCATACAACCCAAGATAACACCTATAAAAGCCCAGATATATGGATTAATTAACCCAAAAGCTACTTTAAAATGTCCGATTATAATTGCCTCCCAACCAAAAATAGGGAGGGGATGGAGATGCACGTAGCAGAGGGGAGCAGATGTTCTAGTAGTAGTAGGTACTTTTGCTAGAGGTGGGATGGTGGATTGTAATGTGGTACAGTCCCTAAACAGAGGATACTCAGTAACCCAGTGCGCATATACACATCTGTGTGAAAAATAAGTGTATATATAGGCAGTCCTCAACTTACAAACACCTGCACTTACGAACCTGCTTCCATCAAATATATATTTTATAACATTGACTTTAAACGCGAACTCGCACTTGAAAATTGAACCGCGTCACTATTTTGTTCAGTGGAGCAATCCTCCGCGACATGTAATAATTCAGGATGGCGCTTGGAGCAAGTGTATGCCTATAAGTGTGTGTGTATGCACGCGCACGTGTCTATGTGTATGAAAGTGAATGTGTGGGGAGCAGTAGTGTAGCGATTAGCCTTCGAAAGCGGCGACCCGAGTTCGATTCCCGTTCATGGCCAACACCAGTGACGATTATGTGAACCGGTCCTGGGCGTCCCCTAGATCGACCCAGCCTCAAATGAGTACCTGGTGCGATGTGTAAACACCACCACTGGAGAGACAAAGGCAGCGAGGCATGGTGCTGGCCAATCACCCACTTGTGTGCCATGCCGGCCTTCATAGGTGCTGCTCACTAACAGTACTTTCCCCAACAGTCTATTAAGGCTATACGGGGAGTCTTTGTCTGCGACGTGCGAATGCAGTGTACTCACCTCCACCTCGCTCTGCTGGCGCAGCATGTCCAAATGCTGCAGCTGTGAGCGTCCGATCTGTGCGTTTTCGCGGTACTGCTCCAGCTCTGTGTGCAGCTCGGCCAGCATACGCTGATACCAAAGAATCCCCGCATGCAGGCATCCCAGCTCCTGGCTCCTTTCGAACAGCTGCTTGGGCCACAGGCAGAGGGACAGAGAAAAGCATTTTAACGACTGTGTGCGGTTATTGTAGAACATACAGATGCAACAACAGACACATTTAGAACCAGAATCTTTATTCATATTGGAGGAGTCTGATGAGCTGTGAAAATATTTTTCACAGATGTCCATACACCATGTTTGACCAAATCACCCAGGATGCACCCAATCTTGTCAGACCATCATGCACACAACCCATGATTACGCCTATAAAAGCCCACATATATGGATTAAGTAACCCAAAATCTGCATTAAAAGGTCAGATTAAAATCGCTTCCCAAACCAGGACAGGGAGGGCATGGACATGCACGTAGCAGAGGGGAGCAGATGGTCAGACCCTACACAGCCTGACGACTCAAGTGCTGTGTCACGGTCAGACCTGGGCCGTTCCGGGGCCAGGAGAGCCTGGGTTCTCAGCGGCCGTGGGAACGAGGCTGGGAGCATTACCTGACGCAGAGTGTCCTCATTCTCAGCTTGGGACGTGGTCAGCTGATCCTGCAGCGCCGACAGTCCCTGTTGGGGGGTGGAGAGCTCCGGCTGGGCACTGGCGCGCTCCGCCTCACTCGCTGCGAGCTCCTCCTTGCTCGCCTTGAGCTCCTCCCTCAGCCGAGTGATTGTGTCCTCGTCCTCCTGAGCCTTAATACAGGCAACGTTCGTTTTACCATCGTAATCATCACCATCATCATCATGAACAGCCATGATCCGTCCACCGCTGAATGTGTTTTTGTGATACTGCTGGATGAAAGTTTCCCTGAGCCATACCGGTCATGGGAATTAATTGATCATACTTCATCACACTGGTCAGCACAAAGTGGTACACCCAAGACTGGGTCAGATTTCACTGCCCACCAATGCTAGCCATGGTTGGTAATCAAACTCGGACAGCTTGGTTCAGAGTGCAGAAGGCTCATCACAGTAAATTAATACGTTGTATATCATCATAAATATTTCGCCGCACAAGGGTCTCCTCCTCTTGTGAACGCTGCCACAAATGTCTTAAAACTCAAACTTTAATTATCTTTATTTTACCAGCTAAGGCCTACTGAACTATATAGCTCTTTTTCAGAAGCGACCTGCCCACAAATGAAAGTTCAACGAAGTGGCTTATCATGTGGAAATGTATTGCAGCTATAGAATCTAAACGCACGTTTCTAAATGTGGAGGAAGAACCGGAGGACCCGGAAAAAATCCACGTGACCACAGGGAGAACATGCAAACTCCAAATATACAGGTGTCGGGGTTGGGATCAAACCCACAACCTCCTGCATACAGGCGAGGTAGTTAACATCTCGCCACCGTGGCGCCCCTCTTCAGTGCCAATCGCGGCTTCACCACGCGTGCCCTTGCGAGCCGATACCTTCTTGGAGTTGCGCTCGAACTGCTTAAAAGCATCGGTGAGGGTGAGCCGGACCTCCTCCAGCCCTGTCGCCAGCTCGCAGGCCTCTTTCCGATGCGCGTCCTGCTGCTGCGCCTTCTCCATCCCAAGTGCCTGGACGTGCCCCTCCGACTCCTTCAGCTACAGGCACGCACACGTTCCACAATGCTGGATTCATGTCTGGGGAAGTATACTGAATATGGGGTGCAGAATGTGGAAATCTTTTCTGGGTTGGAAAAGACCCAGCTGTAATTAAGCCCGGCTTGCAAACAGATAAATAATTACCACTTAAGTCATTTAAACTCTGTGGTGTGCATATAGCTGTGTGTTTGCAAGCCTATATTGTTTCTCTAACAAATGCAAGCCAATCACATTTTAGAAAAAGTCCTGTAAACTGCAGCTGACTTTATAATTAAATTGTATTTATTCTAACTGAAAGTATTAAAATGTGAGAAAATACATTCGCAACTCTGAATCATGACAAATTATGAGAGGTAGTGAATTAGTTAAAGGCCTAGTCAGGAATTGCCTTGTCTAGTGTAATTACCTCATCCAACATTCACATATCTGCAGACAAAATTAAGAGCCATGAGGGGAGGACCGATCCTGTGGTCACAATTATACCTTTTGCCATATAGAAATGCATTATCATACTACATTCGAAAAAAACATTCTGGCTGTCTGCCTTCCTGGCTGCATCCATATTACTTATATAACCACTTCAGGTTTCAGCCACCTGTGATTAAGCCAGGTTCACATGTGCAGTGAGTTAATGATCTCAGCCTGATCATCAATGACTTCACAGAAAAGCCCATGAAAACAATGTCGGCTTTACACTAAATCGAGCGAAGTTCCAGCTCTGAAAACCAAAGATCCGACTGTTTTGTGATGAACATTACTCATTACTTTCCATAGCAGGGCAGATATCAAAGTATTTCCTCCTATTGGGTGGGTACCAGAGGGCACTTAAATATTTCTCAGAAGTAGTTATGTGATTTATGCTTCTGCAAACCATTCTCTAACATGAAACTTGAATTTGGAGCTTTCGTGACTGCAGGAATTATTCTTTGGTTTTTATTATTAATTTTATTATTTCTTATTTCTACGTGACTTTACCTAAAAAAACATTCTCGAACATGCGATGGTGCACTGCTCAGGCGATGAGGACAGGCCTCATGCACACACATGGAGGTGGGGGGGCTGTCGCATAAGGCTCTGGTTACCTGGTGCTGCAGCCCGGCGATCTGGCCGTGCATGCACTCCATCTCAGCATCCGTGTGCTGAAGTGTGTGCTGCAGCTGCACCACCTCCTGTGCCCTCGCGGCCTCCTCTGCCCTGGAGACTCCCAGCTCGGCCTTGAGAAAGTCCGTCTGTTGCTCCAGAGAATTGCCTGTCGGAAGGGACACAAAACCATGCCGATGAAGACAGTACAGCCACCAGTGGCAGCAGACAGAGAAGGAGCAGCAGCTCAGGAGGAAGAGTACCAGCAGCGGGAGTAGTAGCAGACAGAATAGGTCTGATGTCCCTCAGACCTATTCACCAGCTTGCATGCAAACACAGGGTCCAGAATAATAATATATGCACAGGAAGGGCCTAGTGAGAGAGCAGTTAGTAAACCCAGTGCAGTCCTATGTTAGACAGCGGAAGTGGTCCACGTGGGAAATGAAGTAAAAACGAGGAATTACTCGTTTTAACTCGTAAAAAGAAGTTATTGGTGCACAGTGCTCGACAAAAATTAGTGTTCAATGGGTCCGTGGATTCAGAAAGATTTTGGAGCACAGGCCCCTACCCACCGGTCTCCTCGCAGCAAGCGTTAGCCTCCTGCAGTCGTTGCTGCAGCTCCAGTACTTCATGCCGCAGGTTGTCCACCTCGGTCTGCTGCACCTCTTGGTTGGTAAAGAGGTCGCGCATGTTCGCTCTCAGCTCCGCGGCCTCGGTGCCCAGCCGCTCGGTTTCAGTCCCGCGCTCTCGCGCCTCTTCCCGCGCCGCCACCAGGTCTGCCTCTGAGCGCCGCAGCAGCTCGTCACGCTCCTTCAGCGCCTGCGGGCGGAGACGGGCAGCATCTAAATTACACGTAATTACAACATGTAATTTGAATATATTAATAAATTGTTTAGCATTCATCCAAAATATTGAGAAAATAAGTGGGCTTGCGCAGGACACATTGCTGTTGCAAGAAGGGGGGTGGCTGTTGCGAGAGTGGAGGCCTCACCTTCTGGAGGACCGTGATGTGCACAACGTGAGCGTCGTACTCTGAATCTTCGTGCATATGTGATGCACGATATTCGGCCAGCTCTATGTATGCCAGATGCAGAGTCGCATCGTGCTCACGCCTCAGCTGCTCCTCGCGCTCGCCCCACCGCACTGCCTCCAACTCCACCTGCAGGCTGTTGATGGCCTGCGAGTGTGCCATTAGCTGCTCACGGGCAGAAGGGCACAGTGTCACAGGCACGTGCATGCATAGGTGGGCATCCCTTCATCACAGACACATGCAGCGTGCAGATGAGGACAGGTACAGACATACAGACACACGGAGCATGTAGTTGTACAGAGAGATAAGAGACTATAGACATGGGCAGGAGGCACAAGAAAATAAATTACAGATGCAGAGACATACACACAAAGACACAAGCAAGTCATACAAATTTGGACACATTATGGAAAGACAGTGCATGTGGAGAGAGCTGTACATAGCCAAAGGCAGAACATGCAGAGGGAGACAAGATAAGAATGCGGAGACACGGCCATTGAGTACAGAGACGCACATACAGGCGCCTCGCATGCAGACGGACGCACACGTGCAGTGGATGCTTTTCAAGATGAAAATAAGAAATTGAGATTCTATTGTAAACAAATCAAGAACTACAAAAATATGCAAGGTAAACACCTGTGGTCTTATTGAACATACCACAATCACGTTTAAAATATTTAGAATGATAATAGAAAGTCAAAAAATAGAACCATGATACATTGTATACATCAATCAACGATTGGTAAGCGTGCATACAACATGGCAACGTTCATCATAAGATAATGAAGAAACTCGTTGCACCCAAATGTTCATCTTCAAATTGAGTCAATATTCAAAACAAATAACTCACAACGCCTCCTCACACCATGTCGGTCATGGGAATGTGTTTGACTATACTTCCCCATGCTGGTCAGCACCGTACAGATGTATTAATCAATAAAACATAATACATGCACATTATGTGGGGAGATGCTATGATACAAAAATTTAGTTTGATCTGCTTTTATCTTTTCATTTTCAACATTATTAGGAATAAAACCATGGACCACTCGCTACAGTGAATTTAGCAAAATTTATTACGGAACCAAAATATAATTCGATGGGTTTTTTTGTGCACTCATTTGCAACTAGGCTGAGACCACTATGCTTGAGAATCCGGTTTAATCACTGTGGTTGGGCGGCTGTAATCCACATTCAATCCTGGCATCTCAGCCATGCTGGCACAGCATGTCTGACCCCTGGGGCACCTAGCTACCTCCCAGAATGCACTCATTTAATGTGCCATTTCCTTGACGTTCAGATCGTAACTCTGAATAAAAACTCAACGCATGAATCAATAATGATGCACTTAATAGGGCAGAGCTTCTAAAAGGTGATGTTTCAGGCAATGGCCTTCATCGCATCAGAGAAGTCAAAGCAGTATCCATTGCAGCGTTATTGACGAATATGTTGAGGTTTTGTTATCTCTGCTTGTGTGCCACGCAGCTTCACAACGTGAACACGTTATTTGGGTCTTTCGGTAAGGCCATGTAGATACAAAAATAATAAAAAAAATAATAACAATATC
This sequence comes from Petromyzon marinus, assembly GCF_048934315.1. NCBI lineage: Eukaryota > Metazoa > Chordata > Hyperoartia > Petromyzontiformes > Petromyzontidae > Petromyzon > Petromyzon marinus. Next base: position 1,493,266 of record NW_027423146.1, read on the forward strand.
ACGACATTTCGATCGCAACACAAGCAATCGTCATCAAGTGAAGGATATGGCAGGAGAGCTGCCGAGGCAGGAAAAAATATATGGCGGGAGCGCTGCTAAGGCAGGGAGTTAAAAAGGTTTGAGATGGGTGTAGCTCAAGGGTCAGTGGGCAGGGCTTGATGAAATTTGCATGTAAATGTAAGATCGACGAAATCTTGACAAACGAAGTTTCACTTTAGCCGTGCTCCGTGTAACAAGGGGACAGGGGGGTTGGTGGTGGCCACAGTACCTCCTCAGCATGGTTTTTCTTGAGTTGGTGCAGCATCTCATGGAGACTCTTCTCTGTCTGGCGCAGTGCGCCACGCAGGGTGGCGAACTGCGCTCTTGCCCTGCTCAGATTGTCCCGCAGGGTCGACACCTCCCGGGACAGGTGGTGCATTTCTTTCTCCGGCATTTCCAACTGCGACGGGAGCAAGGGCACATGGCACGGGCACGTTAGCGCCTCCCAGCGTAAATCCTGCCTTCAATCGCATTGTGACATGCCATTCGCCATCGGATGGTGGAGACAACACCATGGCACATGGCAAGTGAGGTGCCTAATACACAGGTAAACACACATAGGACAGATGGGCTGACACCCACACACCCAAGCAAAGGCAACACCACGATTCCCCGCACAGCCTAAACAGAGTGGTAGAATGCGCAGCAGCGCTGGCCTAGGAAACGCACCCACACCATCTTCATTTACATTCGCTCAGCCAATGAGAGTGACAAATGCTCCAAGACAACCAGCATTCATGGCCATGAGTACTTAAAAATCAATAATTTCGTCAATGTTAATACAATATTTGAACCTTATGGGGTCCCATAAGCCCCCGGCTCTCGCATAAACTGCGTTGCGACGTCATTTTGTCTGTTGAAGGCGAATGAAACGGCAATCTATTCCTCTCGACGAGCTCTACACGATGCGCTAATCAAAGTTTCAAAGTTTGGTTTCTTCTGCGCATTCGTCCTCGCTGCGCTTGGACGGCATGACAACAGAATGATCCGCGCCAGGTAGGTCGCGCCGTTTATGTGCGCGGTGTGACGGAGTCACCAAAAATTTATTCATTACGATTTTGACTTACGTTTATTCGCGACCTCGGGGTCCCGCCATAAGGTTAATTTGATATTCAGTTTTATCACAGTACGCTCTGAGCCACACAGCGCTTGCCAATTTTTAAAAGACAAACTCGTCCGCCGACGTGTTTGCTCCTCCTTGGTCTCTCTGCCTTAGCCCCAAAATGTCTGGGAATGTCAACATGCCAGTGATAAGGCCGGTCGAGGTGAGTGAGCATATGGCGATTACACTGGTGAGTACAGTACATAATACTTCCTGATGCTATTATTTAAAAAAAAATTCGTTTTGATGGAATGTTTACCATCTGTTTTATTACTCTTATAAAATAGCGCTGATACTGATACTCCAATGAAGCCCTCATTTATTGTTCATAAGCGATAACGCTGTCGAGAAGTCATCCCCATATATAATGGTATAACCCTTTTCGCGCTGATTTCCTGAATGCTCATTTCTCCACATAGGCATCTTGAGCGCTAAGCGAGACTGCCTGTATTCATTTCAGCCTAAGTCGACATAGGGGAGTCCCAACACTGGCTCAGATATCCCTCGCCACTGGTGTTAGCAGGTATTTGTGGTTCATGCGGACTTGCTGCCTTGTAAAAGGTGTCAATTTGGTGTTGGGGCAAAGCTTTTTTTTATCATTCCATACACGTTTGCATTTTAGCTGGTAAGTGGCAGAGTGGTGGCCTCCACTCCAGCCTAGATTTGTGTCTGTCCCCTACCTCTTGCCGAGTACAACTCCTCTGACATCAAAACACAAGGGGCCGTCCATAAATGACGTCACGCGATTTTGGACCCCTCCCCCTTTGTCACACGGTGTCACAAAAAGTCAGACCCCCCCCAAAAAAAACATGCTTCAAATCGCTTTAGTTCATAGTTCCATTTATTTGGTATAGCCCTGCGAGCCATTCAGCTCTTGAATCGGGTGCAACCGCAACAAACAAAAACATGAACAAGAAAACATCTTAAACTATTGCCATTGTAGTGCGTATTAATGTGGTGCTGCACTCTGATGTTGTAGAACATTTATTAAAAAGTATTTAATTAAGTAGAACGTGTTGTCTATTTTTATTTAAAATTGCGCATTTTGATGTGACATCACATTTCTCAAACCCCCCCCCCGTCACACATCGTCACAAATGTCTGCCCCCCCCCCCCAAGTGCGTGACGTCATTTATGGACGGCCCCCAAGAGGTGGCACTACGCACCTACACTGTTGACACATTCATTGTCTCATGTGTTGCTTTCTCAACTGTGGTCTGTTGAAGAATATCATGTATATTCTTGCCGACGCAGATAAAGAAACACAGGTGCTCAGATCGCTGGCTTTGCCCGAATTACAGGCCACCACGCAGCGATAAGGAGCCCGCAGCGCTGACGTAATCAAATGCAGCGATGACGTTGTCAGATGCAGCGATTACGCCATCGACTACAGCGATGACGACATCGATTAGTGATGACGTCATCAATTACAGTGACGACGTCAATTTCAGTGAAGAAGGCATCGAATACAGTGATGACGTCATCAATGGCAGTGATTACGTCACTGGCTTTACCCAAAAAGGGCGGAGCCAATGTCTCGGGCCTTATTGCGTCACCAAACGTCACGTGACCCCCAGGCACAGCTGCTGGGAAATGGCAGTTGACACGAGATGCTATCACCTTGGCAACGCAAACAAGGACCAACTGCCCAGAGAAAGCTTTCTCCGACTAAAATCCTTGATGAAACTATCAATCTGTGATCTTAAACTATGAACCTCGTTACCCACGCATCAAGCGCTCAATTTAAAGTAAAATTTAAATATTTTAAAAAATAATATTTTTTCTCGATGTGATCACAGTACTATATTTGTTACTTCGTATAACTCCAACGCAAGAGGTGGCGCCACTCACCTCCACTGTTGACGAATTTGGAGTCTCCAGCGTCGCTTGCATCTGCTGCCGTCTCTTGAAGAACTTCATGGCTCCTGTTGGGGGCGCAAGAGACAAACGCAGCCGCTCAGCTCGCTCGCCCTGCCGGAGTGACGTAACGCCATTGGGGTCGGAGGTGAGAGCGCAGGAAGTGACGCACTTGGCCCCGCCTACCATGGGCGGAGCCAGATCACGTGCCCCCAGGCACCCTATGGCGGCAGAGGAAGCTGCCTCCGTATCAGCCAGGGCTCAAAGTTCTCGACGCGGCTTTTGCGTCTGCGATTTGAAACTCGGAACCTCTTCACTCACGTGTCGAGAGTTCAATGTTTGAATGCAATTTAATCGAGGCCACTGTCTTGGTATGGTCCTTTGACTGTTGGTGTTTTGCCATCTTGCCCAAGCCTGGATTTGATGTTGACAAATCTACAAGAAGGTATGAGCTTGCACAGTTTGATTTTACATGACATTTATTCGTGACTTGACTACATTTTCTCAATCCTTACTCGAGTATCTTTAATTGCATTTTGTTGTTGATGCAACTGGCTAACCCGACCCTTCTGGACGTGTGTGAAAGAGAACGTCAAAACTCATGTAAAATACAGATTCTGATTTATCTACACGCACACGCGGAAGGCAAACGCGGGTACCTGGCCTCTATGCAGCAGACACGAGTAATGTATTATCTTTCAGGATGTTATTTAGAACTTTATTGAATGTTATGTCACCAATCAAACATCGAGCATAGCAACAAATATCATGCAACACTCCGGAGACGGACACCTCCCTTACCGACCTCACCTCATCCTCCTCACCCCTAGCCTCGTCCTCACCCCTAGCCTCGGCCTCCTCACCCCTAACCCCTCACCTCGCCCTCCTCACCCCTCGTTCTCCTCACCCCTCATCTTCTCACCTCGTTCTCCTCACCCCTCGCCTCGTCCTCACCCCCGTTCTACTCACCTCGTCCTCACCGCTCGCCTCATCCTCACCCCTCGCCTCATCCTCACCCCTCGCCTCATCCTCACCCCTCACCTCATCCTCACCCCTCACCTCGTCCACCTCACCCGTCGTCCTCAACCCTCACCTCGTTCTCACCCCTCGCCTCTCGTTCTACTCATCTCGTCCTTACCCCTCACCTCGTTCTCACCTCATCCTCACACGGCTACCTGCACTCTATGTAGTAGACGTGAATAATTGACTATAATTCAGATTGTTATTAATAACTTTATTACATGTTTTGTCACGAATCAAACATCACCTCCTCCTCACCCTTCACCTCGTCCTCACCCCGTCCTCGCATCTCGCCTCGTCCTCCTCACCCCGTTCTCCTTCACCCCTCGTTCTCACCCCTCGCCTCGTCCTCCTCACCCTTCACCTCGTCCTTCTCATCCCTCAGCTCGTATTCCTCACCCCTTACCTCGCCCTCACTTCGTCCTCCTCACCCCTCACCTCGTCCTCGCCTCGTCCTCACCCCTTGCCTCGTCATCTTTGCCCCTTAGCTCATCCTCCTCACCCTCACCTCGTCCTTCTCTAACCCCTCGCTCTCCTCACCTCGTCCTTACCCATCACCTTGTCCTCCTCACCCATCGCCTCGTCCTCCTCAACCCTCGTTCTCACCCCTCGTTCTCCTCACCCCTCACTTCGTCCTCCTCACCCCTCACCTCGTCCTCGCCTCGTCCTCCTCACCCCTTGCCTCGTCATCTTTACCCCTCAGCTCATCCTTCTCACCCTCACCTCGTCCTCCTCACCCCTCACCTCGTCCTCCTCAGCTCGTCCTCTTAACCCCTCGTCCTCCTCACCTCGTCCTCAACCCTCACGTCGTCCGCTTGACCTTTCACCTCGTCCACACCCCTTACCTCATCCTCACCCATCACTTCGTCTTCCTCACCCCTCACCTGGTCCTCCTCACCCCTCGACTCGTCCTTCTCACCCCTCATCCTCCTCACCCCTCGTCCTCCTCACCCCTCGCCTCATCTTCCTCACCCCTCGCCTCATCTTCCTCACCCATCGTCCTCCTCACCCCTCGTCCTCCTCACCCCTCGACTCGTCCTCTCACCTCAGCTCGTCCTCCTCACCCGTCGTCGTCCTCACCGCTCACCTCGTCCTTCTCACCCTTAGCTCGTCCTCACTCCTCGTCCTCCCCTCCCCTCGCTGTCCTCACCATTTGCCTCGTCCTCCTCACCCCACACCTCGTTCTTCTTACCCCTCATCTTGTCCTCCTCACCACTCGACTCGTCCTACTCACCCCTCACCTCGTCCTCCTCACCCCTCGTCCTCCTCACCCCTCGTCCTCACCTCTCCTCCTCCTCACCCATCGTCCTCCTCACACATCGTCCTCCTCACCGCTCGTTCTCCTCACCCCTCGTTCTCCTCACCCCTCAGCTCGTCTTCCTCACCCCTCACCTCACCTCGTCCACCGCACCCAGCGCCTCGTCATCCTCACGCCTCGCCCACCTCACCCCTCACCTCGTCCTTCTCACCCACACCGCGTTCTTCTTACCCCTCACCTCTTCCTCCTCACCCCTCGACTCGTCGTTCGCACCCCTCACCTCCTTACCTCTCGTCCTCCTCACCCCTCGTCCTCCTCACCCCTCGCTCTCCTCACCCCTCGTCTTCCTCACCCCTCGCTCTCCTCACCCCTCGCTCTCTTCACCCCTCGCTTTCCTCAACCCTCGTCCTCACCTCGTTTTTCTTCTCACCCCCCGTCCTCACCCCTCGCTCCCCTCAGCCCTCGCCTCGTCCTCCTCACCCCCACACCTCGTTCTTCTTACGTCTCACCCCCCCCTCCTCCTGACTTCTCATCCTCCTCACCCCTCGCTCGTCCACCGCACCCTGCTCCTCATCCTCCTCACCCCTCACCTCGTCCTCCTTACCCCTCACGTCGTCCGCTTGACCCCTCACCTCGTCCTCTTGACCCCTCACCTCGTTCTCACCCCTCACCTCGTCCACCTCACTTGTCCTCAATCCTCACCTCGTTCTCACCCCTCACCTCGTCCTCCTCACCCCCACAGCTCGTTCTTCTTACTCCTCACCCCTCACTCTCCTCACCCCTCGTCCTCCTCACTCTCGTCATCGTCACCCCTCGTCCTCCTCACCCCTCACCCATCGTCCTCCTCACCCCTCGTCCGCCTCACCTTTCACCTCGTCCTCCTCACCCCTCGACTCGTCCTCACCTCTCACCTCAGCTCGTCCTCCTCACCCGTCGTCGTCCTCACCCCTCACCCCTCCCTCGCCTCGTCCTCCTCACCCTTAGCTCGTCCTCACTCCTCGTCCTCCCCTCCCCTCGCTGTCCTCAACATTTGCCTCGTCCTCCTCACCCCACACCTCGTTCTTCTTACCACTCATCTTGTCCTCCTCACCACTCGACTCGTCCTACTCACCCCTCACCTCATCCTACTCACCCCTCACCTCATCCTACTCACCCCTCGTCCTCTTCACCCATTGTCCTCCTCACCCATTGTCCTCCTCACCGCTCGTTCTCCTCACCCCTCGTTCTCCTCACCCCTCAGCTCGTCTTCCTCACCCCTCACCTCACCTCGTCCACCCCACCCCGCGCCTCGTCATCCTCACGCCTCACCCCTCACCTCGTCCTTCTCACCCACACCGCGTTCTTCTTACCCCTCACCTCTTCCTCCTCACCGCTCGACTCGTCCTCCGCACCCCTCACCTCCGCACCCCTCACCTCCTCACCCCTCGTCCTCCTCACCCCTCATTCTCCTCACCCCTCGCTCTCCTCACCCCTCGTCCTCCTCACCCCTCGCTCTCCTCACCGCTCGCTCTCCTCAAACCTCGTCCTCACCCCCACACCTCGTTTTTCTTCTCACCCCCCGTCCTCATCCCTCGCTCGTCCTCCGCGCCCTGCTCCTCACCTCCTCACCCCTCGTCCTCCTCACCCCTCGTCCTCCTCACCCCTCGCTGTCCTCACCCCTCGCTCTCCTCACCCCTCGCTCTCCTCACGCCTCGCTCTCCTCAGCCCTCGCCTCGTCCTCCTCACCCCTCGTCCTCCTCACCCCCACACCTCGTTCTTCTTACTTCTCACCCCCGTCCTCCTCACTTCTTGTTCTCCTCACCCTCTCGCTCGTCCACCGCACCCTGCTCCTCATCCTCCTCACCCCTCACCTCGTCCTCCTTACCCCTCACGTCGTCCGCTTGACCCCTCACCTCGTCCTCTTGACCCCTCACCTCGTTCTCACCCCTCACCTCGTCCACCTCACTTATCCTCAACCCTCACCTCGTTCTCACCCCTCACCTTGTCCTCCTCACCCCCACAGCTCGTTCTTCTTACTCCTCACCTCTCACTCTCCTCACCCCTCACTCTCCTCACCCCTCGTCCTCCTCACTCTCGTCATCGTCACCCCTCGTCCTCCTCACCCCTCGTCCTCCTCACCCCTCGTCCTCCTCACCCCTCGTCCTCCTCACCCCTCGCCTCATCTTCCTCACCCCTCGCCTCATCTTCCTCACCCCTCGCCTCATCTTCCTCACCCATCGTCCTCACCCCTCGTCCGCCTCACCTTTCACCTCGTCCTCACCCCTCGACTCGTCCTCACCTCAGCTCGTCCTCCTCACCCGTCGTCGTCCTCACCGCTCACCTCGTCCTCCTCACCCTTAGCTCGTCCTCACTCCTCGTCCTCCCCTCCCCTCGCTGTCCTCACCATTTGCCTCGTCTTCCTCACCCCACACCTCGTTCTTCTTACTTCTCATCTTGTCCTCCTCACCACTCGACTCATCCTACTCACCCCTCACCTCACCCTCCTCACCCCTCACCCTCCTCACCCCTCGCCTCGTACTCACCCCTCACTTCGTCCTCCTCACCCCTCACCTCGTCCTCCTCGTCCTCGCCTCGTCCTCCTCACGCCTTGCCTCGTCATCTTTACCCCTCAGCTCATCCTCCTCACCCTCACCTCGTCCTCCTCACCCCTCACCTCGTCCTCCTCACCTCGTCCTCCGCACCCCTCAGCTCGTCTTCCTTACCTCGTCCTCACCCCTCACGTCGTCCGCTTGACCTTTCACCTCGTCCACACCCCTCACCTCATCCTCACCCATTACCTCGTCTTCCTCACCCCTCACGTCATCCGCTTTACCCCTCAGCTCGTCCTCCTCACCCCTCGTCCTCCTCACCCCTCGACTCGTCCTTCTCACCCCTCATCCTCCTCACCCCTCGTCCTCACCTCTCATCCTCCTCACCCCTCGTCCTCTTCACCCCTCGTCCTCCTCACCCCTCGCCTCATCTTCCTCACCCATCGTCCTCACCCCTCCGCCTCACCTTTCACCTCGTCCTCCTCACCCCTCACCTCTCCCTCGCCTCGTCCTCCTCACCCTTAGCTCGTCCTCACTCCTCGTCCTCCCCTCGCTGTCCTCACCATTTGCCTCGTCCTCCTCACCCCACACCTCGTTATTCTTACCCCTCATCTTGTCCTCCTCACCACTCGACTCGTCCTACTCACCCCTCACCTCACCCTCCTCACCCATTGTCCTCCTCACCCATTGTCCTCCTCACCCATTGTCCTCCTCACCGCTCGTTCTCCTCACCCCTCAGCTCGTCATCCTCACCCCTCACCTCACCTCGTCCACCGCACCCCGCGCCTCGTCATCCTCACGCCTCGCCCGCCTCACCCCTCACCTCGTCTTTCTCACCCACACCGCGTTCTTCTTACCCCTCACCTCTTCCTCCGCACTCCTCACCCCTCGTCCTCCTCACCCCTCGTCCTCCTCACCCCTCGCTCTCCTCACCCCTCGCTCTCCTCAGCCCTCGCCTCGTCCTCCTCACCCCCACACCTCGTTCTTCTTACTTCTCACCCCCCGTCCTCCTCACTTCTCGTCCTCCTCACCCCTCGTCCTCCTCACCCCCACACCTCGTTCTTCTTACTTCTCACCCCCCGTCCTCCTCACCCCTCGTCCTCCTCACCCATCGTCCTCCTCACCCCTCGACTCGTCCTCACCTCTCACCTCAGCTCGTCCTCCTCACCCGTCGTCGTCCTCACCGCTCACCTCGTCCTCCTCACCCCTCACCTCGTTCTTCTTACCCCTCATCTTGTCCTCACCACTCGACTCATCCTACTCACCCCTCACCTCACGTCACCCTCCTCACCCCTCGTCCTCACCCATTGTCCTCCTCACCGCTCGTTCTCCTCACCCCTCAGCTCGTCTTCCTCACCCCTCACCTCGTCCACCGCACCCCGCGCCTCGTCATCCTCACGCCTCGCCCGCCTCACCTCGTCCTCACCCACACCGCGTTCTTCTTACCCCTCACCTCTTCCTCCTCACCCCTCGACTCGTCCTCCTCACCCCTCGTCCTCCTCACCCCTCGCTCTCCTCACCCCTCGCTCTCCTCACCCCTCGCTCTCCTCACCCCTCGCTCTCCTCACCCCTCGTCCTCACCCCCACACCTCGTTCTTCTCACCCCCCCGTCCTCACCCCTCGCTCGTCCACCGCACCCTGCTCCTCACCTCCTAATTCCTCGTCCTCCTCACCCCTCGTCCTCCTCACCCCTCGTCCTTCTCGCCCCTCGTCCTCCTCACCCCTCGCTCGTCCACCGCACCCTGCTCCTCATCCTCCTCACCCCTCACATCGTCCGCTTGACCCCTCACCTCGTCCTCTTGACCCCTCACCTCATTCTCACCCCTCACCTCGTCCACCTCACTTGTCCTCAACCCTCACCTCGTTCTCACCCCTCACCTCGTCCTCACCCCCACAGCTCGTTCTTCTTACTCCTCACCCCTCACTCTCCTCACTCCTCGTCCTCCTCACCGCTCGTCCTCCTCACCCCTCGTCCGCCTCACCCCTCGTCCTCCTCACCCCTCGTCTTCCTCACCCCTCGTCCTCCTCACCCCTCGTCCTCCTCACCCCTCGTCCTCCTCACCCCTCGTTCTCTTCACTCCTCGTTCTCCTCACCCCTCTCCTCGTCCTCCTCACACCTCATCTCGTCCTCCTCACACCTCATCTCGTCCTCACCCCTCACCTCCTGACCTCGTTCTTCTTACCCTTCACCTCGTCCTCCTCACCCCTTGCCTCGTCCTCCTCACCCGCTCCTGACACGGCCAACACACACGCCCATGGCAACCTCACTTAGGGCACGGCACACCGACTTAGCATCACCCTCATTTATACCTCCACGTTTATCGGCCTCGTTCTATCGTGACGGCCAAGACGCTGGACGTTTGTGATAAAGAACTTCGTAGCTCATCGGATTCCTCCTCCAGTGTACAAATAAATATCACGGCTCTGATCTCTTTGCGGCGCCGCAGTGGCGTTCATCACTCGCCGCCTCCCCATGGCACGACTACGACGCCCTCTGTTGGACGCTGTGTGTCATCAACATTGTTGCCTGTGATTACACTCAACACAACGTTGTTGTGAGTGATTACACTCAACACAACGTTGTTGTTGTGATTACACTCAACACAACGTCGTTGTTAGTGATTACACTAAACACAACGTCGTTGTTAGTGATTACACTAAACACAACGTCGTTGTGTGTGATTACACACAACGTCGTTGTGTGTAATTACACTCAACACAACGTCGTTGTGAGTGATTACACTCAACACAACGTTGTTGTTTGTGATTACACTCAACACAACGTCGTTGCGTCTCATCAATATTTTTGTGTGTGATTACACACACAAAAACGTGTTTAATCACGCAACAATGTTGCGTGTAATCACTCACATATTGAGTGATTACACACTCGGCGTGTGTCTGTAGCAGTTGTACGTGTACCGCTTGTCGTAGATGTTCGCGGTTTGAATCCAGCGGCCGCCCTGTTTAATGCTACAGGCGTGTTCACCGCAAAGACACCATGTGCCGTCTGCTTCAGTGGACGTTGAAGATCCCAGCGTCATGGACCAGATTAACCGAATTAAATACAATTGCCCGCAAATTACCCAGTTGGAATATACTGTGCCTAGTAATCATTGCTGGGAAATGTGGTAGAACCCTCCTGAAAAGAGCCAGTAGGGCTATCCTGGGTAAAACTGACCACCCACCCCCTCGTGTGGCATGCTAGCCTTAATAGGTGCTCGCTAACAGCACTTATTTATCGAACAGACTGTTAAATGAAGGGACTGTGTCTTCATTTCAGTCCGTGACTGTGTAACCTGGTACATAAGGCTGCCGCGGTGGTGGGATGTTAACTCCTTCACCTGGTATGTAATAGGTCGTGGGTTCGATCCGGACCCTGACGCCTGTATATTTGGAGTTTGCATGTCTCTCTCTCTCCCGTGGTCGCGTGGATTGTTCTCCAAGTCTTCCATTTTTTCACTCCATATTTAGAAACATGCGTTTAGAGCAGGAGTCTCAAACTCAACTTACCTGGGGGCCGCTGGAGGTAGAGTCTGGGTGAGGCTGGGCCTCATCAAGTATTCCAAAAAAAAGTGCAACTGATCCAATCTTCTCAATCTTTATTAATAACAGTTCAGAACATGAACGGTTCTTCAGAACATAGGCTTCTCTTACCTACTCCATGCTTCCAGAGACCTGGCAGCGCTTCCTCTTCTTACACAGCTGAGCCACATTTGGCTTGAGGGAGGAAGCAATTGAGACCCTCAGTATGGCTTGAAATGCTCATCAGTAAGTTTGGACCTGTACTTTGACTTATTAAAGTTCATGGTGCAAAAGAGCTTTTCACACAGATATGTGCTCCCAAAAAGGCACATGGTCCGCTTGAACATCCTGGAAAGCTCAGGAAAGGTGGGGGTGATATATTTACATGTTTTTATCCCAATACCTGAGTATTTGGGATCTTATTTAGTATGCCCTTTCTATATATTCTGAGAGGTATTTGAAAACTTGATCATTGTTCATGCTTTTTTTGAGCACTTCGTTTTTCTTATCATTATTAAATTCATCAGTCGTGTTCTCTCTCAGGTGTTTATACCTTTCACATTCATAAATAAAGTGATCTAGATTTTCTTCTTTTTGTTCACATTCTACATATCCTTCTGCTCTACCGAATCTCTCTGGATGCCATTGAGCTAACTCTGGTGTCCATGTTACTCCACCTGTCTTAATTCTTAACATCAAGTGCATTGTCTCATGTTTTATATCTTTTAATTTCTTGCTCTTTTTGATTAAATTGTTCTTGGTAAATTATTTTCTTTTGCGATTGCACATATCTGTCCTTTTTCCTTTTCTTTGTTTCTCTTGTAATAATAATCTATAACTTCTTTATAATATTCAGGTTCTTTTGTTCTTGCCACCCATCTCATGCTATTTGCTATCCATGTAATTATTTTCCCTTTCCTATTGCAACACTCTGTTGTCTTTATTAGGTCACTGATTACACTTGTTGAGTCCGCCCACTTCCTAAGTCCTCTGTACCTTGCACAGGGTGACAGGATATATTTTCCTTCCACTTGGTGTCACTCCGGAATCACGTTTCAACCAAGTGACTAACGTTGCTAATTCGCGTTGGCTAACTTGTCAACAAACACCGGAAGCTGTCACGAGCCTGAGCTATGGAAAAAAATATATAATAATTAAAAAATAAATAAAAGTTGATGTCAAATAGTGGGCCAGAAAATATCGTTCCGCGCACCACAATTGGCCTGCGGGCCGCGAGTTTGAGACCCCTGGTTTAGAGTATTTTACTGCTATAAATTTCCACAAGATGAGCCACTCCGTTAAAACTAACATTTGTGACCAGATCGCTTCTTAAAAAGAGCTATATGGCTCACTTACCTGGTAAAATAAAAAGTTACATTTCAAATAATCACCACGGTAATGTGTTACCCACACAACCTTGAACTTGAGGCATCGCGCAGAACGCGGCATGCAGTGTGGGGTTAGCTGGGTGGTGCAGGGAGCTGCTACTACTTGCAGAGGGGGGCGGGGCAGGGGGGGACTGAGTCCTCTTGCATAATTGACTTGCGGATTGACCGATGCATAGACGAAAAGATAGCACGTGAATGAATGAGTGTACGGCTGGACTGCAAATGAATGGACAATATTCTTCATCGCCATTTTAAAAAAACTTAACATTGTAATCCATCACCCTGTACATCTGCTGAACCAACGTATCCTACAGAAGCATACGAGTGTGTTTTCATACATTGCCTGAGTGTGTGTTTCTTGCGTATGATCGGTATGTGTTTTACGCATGATCCTTATTTGATATCACAAGATTATTGCCTGTTTTTCTAATGATCTGCACGTGTTTCATGCATAATCTCTGGGTTTCACACATGTTCTGTGTGGGTGGCTGGGACCACCCTCAGCTTCCTTTTTCTCCCGAGTTGCGATGTGTACACATCGTACCAGATACTAATTTAAGGCTGAACCGACCTCTCGAGATCCAGGACGCACTGGTGATGGTGGCTGTAAGCGGGAATCGAGCTCGGGTCGCCGGATTCATTGTAGCGCAGCGTGCTAAACCCACACGCTCACAGACAGGACTCCAGCTCATCCACCTCGCGCACCTTTGCCAGGAACTTCCAATTGTGGAGCGACGAGCAAATGAAGCGACCCGACCTCCCCTCGGGATACGATGGCTGGCAGGTGGTTGAAGCTATCCGGCAGGAAGCGAGTGCAGGTAACGCTCACCTGAGCGTTGCGAGGCGTGCCCCGCAGGTGGTATCACGTGGGACGATGGATGTGCGACCACGCTATGGCCCTTTCACGATTCCGCTGCTGTATGGGGACCGCCACAACCTAGCGGATCGTTGCGGTGTATTTGACCATACTTCACCACGCTGGTTGGTTGCAGGTGTGGGGAGCGGCACAGTGCAAGGGTTTATGTTGCTGGACTGCCCCTTTTCTGATCATGTGACCCTTGCCAGATTAATTCTGCAAATGCGCAATCGCCGAGCCATGCGACAGCACCCCCGGTTTGCCACGTGTAGCTCTTGTAGACGATGACAACAAACACGCACCCTGCTCTACGGAGCCTGACAGCAGTCATGATGGTGGTGGTTTGCGTGGTACCTTACCATCAGACAAAAAGACTAAACAATTTTGTATTTTACCCGGTAAAGCTCACTGAGCTACATAGATGTTTCTCTGAAGCGACCTGGCTATCACAAATGATAACTCAACTAAGTGGCTTATCACGCGGAAATGTATTCTAGCCTCGATATTACAACTGAATACAAATCCTCTGAGGGTACCCACGAGCCCGGGCAGCAAGGGGGCAGTTGGCAGATGGTAAGGGGCCAAGGAGCAAGGGGGAGGATGGAGAAGGGCAGTGGGGAGTGGAGCAGTGGTGTGGCACGTTCGAGTGATGCAAATATTAACTGATTTGTATTGAATACAACTAGAACAATTTACACCGGTGCGTTGATCGATATGATGTTGGTTATAATGTTAACGATAATTATGTTGAGATTAGCATATGCAGGAGATAGTGAATATAATGCTAATGTCTTTACGCATGGTGATGGTAGAGATCTATTAATCTGGTGATGATGTAATGATGATGGCTTGGCAAGTTGAAGATGGTGATGATAGTGCTCCTGCTGGTGGTGGTAATTCAGATGATGATTATGATGCTGCGACTTGCTGTAGCTGCTTATAATAATAATGATGCTGCATTTGCTGCTGACGATGATGATCCCCCCCACCCTCGTCCACCTCCGCAGGTTTAGAGGATCGCCGCATGGTGGTGCAAGCACTGAGCCTGCTGAAGCGCGGGAGTGCGGAGAGGCGACCCCGCGAGATGGTATCAGGAGGGAAAGGGTCCTCCTGGGGGGATATCGTGAGCGGCGCAGGGGGTCCTAGCGGGGTCGAGAGGGGAGGAGACACAGCGGATGGACACCTCATTGTTCCCCCCGACGGGGACCCTAATGGGGCCCCAGTGGGCGGGGACTCGGGTGGGAGATAACGGCCGAGGTTCGCGTGGCGAGAACAAACGCGCGACCCCGTGTGCGCGTGAGCGTGCGGGGCCACGAGGGCACGTACACGGGACCCAACCTCGGCGGGTTCGAGGAGGAGGAGGCCCTCCTGGAGCTTGGACTGCACGAGGCTTGAGACGGAGGTAGGTGGCTGAGGGGTTGGGTGAGCGACAGGTTGGGTGAGTGAAGGAGGCATTGATTGATTGCGTGGGTAGAGGGTGAGTGGGTAATGTTGAGTGAGCGGGTGTATGTGGTTGAGTTAGTTGGTAGGTGGCCGAGTGGGTGAATGTGGGAGGTTGAGGGGGTAAATGAATGGTTGGATGAGAGAGTGGGTTGGTGAGTAGGTGGGTGAGTGTGGGAGGTCGAGTGGGTGAGTGAGGGGGGTCGAGTGGGTGAGTGAGACGGATGGTGAGGGGGTGGGGGAGTTTGAGTGGGTGAGTGGATGCGTGGGTGATTTGGTAAGTGCATTGTTAATTGTGTAAATGGCTCGGTGAGTCAGTGAGTGCGTGCATGGGTGGGTAAGTGAGAGGATGAGTGGGTTGGGGAGTGCGTGAGTGGGTTGGGGAGTGCATAAGTGGGTGGGGGAGTGAGTGGGGGAGCGAGTGGGCGGGTTAGTGATTTAATCAATCATCGTGTGATTGAATGGCTGAACGGAGGGGTAGGTGAATGAGTGTTTATGGTTTAGTGAGAGTGTGTGTGGATGAGTTAGTGGGTGGGTGAGTGGATGATTGTGGGAGGTTGAGGGGGTGAGTGGATGTGTAATTTAATGGTTGTATGGGTGGGTGAGCGTGGGAAGTTAAGTGGGTGTGTGAATGAGTGAAGGGGTGGGTGAGTTGAGTGGGTGAGTTGAGTGGGTGAATTATTGGGTGGCTGAGTGGGTGTGCGGGTGAGTTAGGGGGTGGGTCAGTATGGGTGGATGGGTGATGGAGTCGGTGATTGAGTTTGTAAATTGAGTGGGTGATTGAGTAGTAGGGTGAGAGTGGGAGGTTGGGTGGGTGGAGGTGAGGGGTTGCATGAGTGAGGGGTTGGGTGAGTTGGTGGGTGGGTGAATGAGTGGATTGATCAGTTAGTGTGTGGTTGAGTGGGTGGTTGGCTGAGTGGGTGAGAAGATGGGTCGTTGAGTGAGTGGATGGGTTATAGATTGAGTGGGTGGTTGTGTGATTGATTGGCTGAGCAAAGGGGTGAATTAGTGAATTTGTGTGGTTGAGTTACTGGTTAGGTGGGTGAGTGCATGAGTGTGGGAGGTTGAGAGTTCGTTGGTGAGTGTTTGAGTTAGATATTGAGTTGGTGGTTATGTGATTGAGTAGGTGAGCGGAGGATTGGGTGAGTGAATAGATGTTTATGTTTGAGTTAGTGGGTGGGTGATTGGATGAGTGGGTGGGTGATTGGATGAGTGGGAGGGTAATTTGATGAGTGGGAGATTTAAATGGTGAGTGAATGGGTGATTGAATGCTTGGATGGGGGGTGAGTGATTGAATTGGTGGGTGCGAGATTGAGTGGGTGGCTGGGTGAGTGGGTGAGATGATGGGTGGGTTAGTGAGATGATGATGGGTGGGTTAGTTGATGTGTGAGTGGGTAGGTTAGAGATTCAGTGGGAGGGAGGGTGGGTGAGTGGTTACGTGGCTCGTGGGTGAGTAGCTCAGTGGCTGGTTGAATTGGTGAGTTAATTTGTGCGTGATTGATTTGGTGAATGGGTGAGTGAGTGGATGGATGAGGGAATGGATGAGTGAGACGGTGAGTGCGTTGGTGAGTGATTGAGTTAGTGAGTACGAGATTGGATGACCGTGGAAGGTTGGGTTGGTGAGTGAGTGGATGGATGTGAGAGGTTGAGTGGGTGAGTTATTGCGGTTAAGTATGGAGGGGGTGGGTAAGTGAAGGGGTGGTTCAGTGAGTGGGTGAGTGAGTGGATGGTTGGTGAGTGAGTGGGGTGAGTGAATGCGTGGGTGAGCAAGTGAATGAGTTGGTGAGTGGTTGTGTGAGTAGTGGGTGAGTGGGTGGTGAGTGAGTGGATATTTGTGGGTGATTTAGTCGGTGGGTGATTTGGTCAGTATGGGAGCTTGAAGCAGTGAATGGTTAGGTGAGTGAGGGGTGGGTGAGTGAGTAGATGAATGAATTAGTTAGTGGGAGCACTAGTGGGTGGGTGAGTGAGTGGGTGAGAAATTGAGTCAGTTGGTGGGTGGGTGGTTCCGTGGGTAGTGCGTCTTTGGTGAGTAGGTCAGTGGCTCGGTGAGTTCCTGAATTAATGGGTGGGTTAGTGAGTTGATGGGTGAGTGAGTGGGAAAGTGCATTGGTAAGTGTGAGGGTGAGTGGGTGGGTGGTTGCATGAGTGTGGTTTAGATATTTTAGTGGGTGGCTTTTTGAGTGGATGAGTTTGAGTGGGTCAGTGGTTGCGTTAGTGGGTGGTTGAGTTAGTGGGTGGGTGAATAATTACGTGGGTAGTGGGTGAGTGTGTGAAGAGGTGAGTGGCTGAGGGAGTAGGTGTGTGGGTGGGTTAGAAATTGAATGGGTGGCAGAGTGAGTGAGTCCTGGGTGAGTTAATGAGTTGGTGGGTCGGTCAGTGGGTGAGTGTCTGGATGGATGATTGAGTAAGTCGGTGAGTGAGGGGTTGGGTGAGTGATGGGTTGGGTATGTGTGTTTTTGGTTCGCGAGTTTGTGGGTGAGTGAGTGGGTCAGTTCGTGGTTGGGTGAGTGAGTTCGTTGGTGAGTGTTTGAGTTAGTATGTTGGTGGGTGAGTGTGTAGTTTAGTGAGTGAGTGATTTAGAGATTAAGTGCGTCATAGGGTGAGTGGGTGGGTGAGCAAGTGGTTAACTAAGTGAGTGGTTGGGTGGGTCGGTGAGTTGTTGACTGAATGGGGTCAGAAAGTAGGTGAGTGAGTGAATGGGTGAGTGACTGCTGGGTGGGTAAGTTAATGTGGGAGGTTGAGTGGGTAAGTGAGCTTGTGAGTGATTGGGTGAGTCAAAGAGTGGGGCGCTACGGTGGTGAAATGTTCACTACCTCGCCTAGTATACATGAGGTTGTGGATTCGATTGCGATCCTGCCGCCTGTATATTTGGAGTTTGCATGTTCTCCCCCTGGTCGTGTGGATTTTGCTCCGGGTCCTTTCCGCTGCATTTAGAATCAACATGCCTTTTGAGGATTTGGCTGCAATAAATGTATGTGATAAGCCACTTAGTTTATCTATCATTTGTAGCCAGGCCGATTCTGAAAAGGGTCTATATAGCTCAATGAGCCTTACCTGGTGAAATAAAAAGTAGTTTAGTTTAGGGGGTGGGTGGCTGGTTGGGTCGGTAGGTCGGTTAGAGGTTGAGTGGGCGGCAGGGTGAGTGGGTGGCAGGGTGAGTGGGTGAGTAGGTAAGTAGCTGCGTGAGTGGGTGGACTGGTGAGTGTGCGAGTTAGAGATTGAGTGGGTGGATGGGTGGGTGTGTAAGTGGATGTGTCGGTAAGTGGTTGAGTTGGTGGCAAGGTGCGGGTTTTTGAGTGGGTGGGTGTTTCTGAGTGGGTAGGTGGTTCTGAGTGGGTAGGTGGCTGAATGGGTGGGTGAGTGGGTGACTGAGTCAAGAAAGTGGAGCGCCATGGTGGTGAGATATTAACTACCTCGCCTTTTGTACAGGAGGTTGTGGGTTCGATCTCGATTATGACGCCTGTATATTTGGAGTGTGCATGTTCTTGTGGTTGCATGGATTTTTCTCCGAGTCCTCCGGGTTTTCTCTCCATATTTAGAAACATGCATTTCGAGGTTTTGGCTGTTCTGGAACTCACCCACTCAACTACTAAAGCCACCCACCAACCCACTCACAAACCCGCTCACCCTACCATGCACTCAATTTTTAATCAACGCACTCATGCACACACCCACTCACTCGCTCAATCACTCATCCACGCACCCACCTACACACGCACTCACTGACTTATTTGAGCAGTCATTTGTGGCCGCGTCGCTTATGAAAAAAATCTATATAGCTCCGTGGGCCTTTCCTGGTAAAATTAAAATAGTTAAATTTTAGTTTACAGTTGGGTGAGTGGGCGGTGAGTGCGTTGGTGAGTGAGTGAATGGGTGGTTAAGTAAGTAGGTGAGGGGCTGGGTGAGTTGTTGGGAGATTGAGTGGGTCACAGTGTGAGTGGGTGGGTTGGAGCGTGAGTTGGTCACTGAGTGAGTGGGTGGGGTGAGTGGGTGGGTAGGTTGGGTGGGTGGGTGGGTGAGTGAGTTAGTGAGTGCATGTGTAGGTGGGTGCGTGGATGAGTGGTTGAGTGAGTGAGTGGGTGTGTGCGTGAGTGCGTTGATTAGAAATTGAGTGCATGGCAGGGTGAGCGGGTTTGTGAGTGGGTTGGTGGGTGGCTTTAGTAGTTGAGTGGGTGAGTTCGAGAATTGTACGCCACTGTGGCGAGATGTTAGCTACGTCGCCTGGTATTTTGGAGTTCGTAGGTTCCATCCCAACCCTGATGCTTGTATATTTGGGGTTTGCATGTGCTCTATGGTCACGTGGATTTCGACTCCACATTTAGAAACATTCATTTATCGGATTTGGCTGCTATACATTACTATGTGATAGGCCACTTAGTGAAGCTCTCATTTGTGGCCAGGTTACTTTGGAAAAATATTTTATATAGCTCTGTGGGGCTTACCTGGTAACTTAAAAATAGTTGAATTTAGTCAGTTTGGATTAGTGAGTAGGTGGAATGTTGAGTGCGTGGGTTAGAGATTGATTTTGTGGCAGGGTGAGTGGCTGGGTGAGTTTATGATTGGTTGGGTGGGTGAGTGTGTGAGTTAGACATTGAGTTGGTGGATGGGTGGGTGTGTGAGGGAGTGAATAGGTGACCTGGTGGGTGAGTGGATTGTTGAGTGAGTGGGTTGTTGAGTTAGGGAGTGGGTGGGCTGGTAAGTGGGTTGGTGAATTAGTTTGTGGGTGTGTGGGTGAGTCAGTCAGTTAGAGATTGATTTGGTTAGTGTGTTGAGTTCCCGACGACGACTCGGAGACGGCTTGAGGGTAAGGGCTTTCGCCAAAGGTTTATTAAGTATATTACAATAACACAAAGGGTGTGACAACTTCCCAGGGGTTAGGGGTCCTACACTAAGTCCTGGTCCAGCCCGACTAGCTCCGGTCTCTCTCCCTCGAGTCGGATGGGGGAACTTGCCAACCCCACCGACCGGGAAGAGCAGCACCTCCTACGGCTACCACCGGCTTCACTCCTGACTCTTCGTCGATCCCTCTCTACCCCTGGTTCCCTCTCCACCCTTCTCACTCTACCCGTTCCCACAGTGATCCCGCTTTCGTCACGGGGTCCCCCTTAAATACTAGAGGAGACATGACGTCATCGAGCCGCCCAGCGCGCATGATGCCACGTTCCGTGACGTCATCGCACTAGACGGCACACATGACGTCACGCCCCCATTTTACTCTACAAGTGGTTTGTGTGTGGGTGGGTGTTTGAGTGGGTGGTTGAGTTAAAGAGTGGAATGTCAAGGTGGCAAAATTTTAAGAACCTCGCCTGTATATCTAGAGTTTGCACGTTCTCCCCCGTGGTTGCATGGAATTTTCTCTGGGTACTCCAGGTTGCCCCTCCACATTTAGAAACATGCATTTATAGACTTTGACTGCTATAACGTTCTATGTGAAAAGCCATTCCATTGAGCAATCATTTGTACTCTGCTTGTTTCTGAAAAAGATGTATATAGCATGGGCCTTACCTAGTAAAGTAAAAAAAAAGCTACATTTTTATTTGGTGTGTAGATGGGCGGTTTTGTGGGTGGGTGCGTGGATGAGTGAGTGCGACGTTCGATGGGTAGTAGGTGAGAGGCTTGGTGAGTGAGTGTGGATTAGAGATTGAGTGCGTGGCTTGGCGAGTGCGTGGCTGGGTGAGTGAGTGTGTGCAAGGCTCGGTGGTTGAATTAATGGATGGTTGAGTTAGTGGGTCGGTGTTTGAGTGTTTGGTTTCGTGGGTGGGAGAGTCAGAGAATGGAGTGTCATGGTGGCAAGATGTTAACTACCTCGCCGGGTATACAGGATGTTGTGGGTTCGATTCCACATTTAGAAACATGCATTTAGAGGAGTTGGCTGCTATAAATGTATACGTGATAAGCCACTCTGTTGAGCTATCATTTGTGGCGAAGTTGCTTCTGAAAACAATCCATATATCTCAGTGGGCCTTGCCTGGTAAAACAAACATAATTTATATTTAGGCCGTGTTGGTAAGTGGTCGGGTTGGTGAATTAGTGGGTGAGTTAGTGGGTTAGTGGGTGGGTTAATAATTGGATGGGTGAGTTCATGAGTGGGTGGGTGAGGGTAGGTCAGTGGGTGTGTTAGTGGGTACGGGTTTGAGAGGGTGGCTGGGTGAAAAGGTGTGTGGGTGAGTGATTGGGTGGGTGGGTGGTTTGGTGCATGGGTGGTTTGGTGCGTGGGTGAGTGAGCAGGTGGGTGGGTGAGTGAATGGATGTTTGTGTTTGAGTTAGTGGGTGGGTGATTGGATGAGTGGGAGGTTGAAAAGGTGAGTGGATGGGTGATTTAATGCTTGGGTGGGTGAGTGGTTACGTGGGTCGTGGCTGGCTGAGTTGGTGTGTGAGTGTTGGTGAGTGAGTTAGTGAATGGGAATGTGGGTGAGTGATTAGAGTTAATGGGTACAAGATTGAGTGAATAAGAAGATGGGTGAGTTGGTGAGTGTTTGGGTTAGAGATTGAGTTGGTGGTTATGTGATTGAGTAGGTGAGTGGAGGGATGGGTGAGTGAATGGGTGTTTGAGTTAGTGGGTGGGTGATTGGATGACTGTGCGAGGTTGAAGGGATGAGTCGATGGGTGATTCAATGGTTGGATGAGAGGGTGGGTTAGTTAGTGGGTGGGTGAATGTGGGAGGTTCAGTGAGTGAGTTTATGCGCGAGTGGTTGCTGAGTGGGTTGGCGGGTAGGTGAGTGGGTTTGCTGGTAGGTGAGTGGGTTGGCTGGTAGGTGAGTGGTTTGGCTGGTAGGTGAGTGGGTTGGCAGGTAGATGAGTGGGTTGCCGGGTAGGTGAGTGGGTTGGCGGGTAGGTGAGTGGGTTGACGGATAGGTGAGTGGGTTGGCGGGTAGATGAGTGGGTTGGCGGGTAGGTGAGTGGGTTGGCGAATAGGTGAGTGGGTTGGTGGGTGGGCGAGTGAGTGGGTGTAGTGGAGTTGTAGCCTCAGTAGTGGGTGAGTGACTGGGTGAGTATGTGGGTGGATGAGTTCGTGGCAGGAGAGTTAGTGGATGCGATAGTGAGTTAGTGCATGAGTGGGTGAGGGGATGGGTGAGTTAGTGGTTGGATGATACGGTGAGTTTGTGAGTGCGTGGGTAGGTATTTGAGTGAGTGGATTGTTGAGTGAGTGGATGGGATGTTGAGTGAGTGAGTGGGTGGTTTGGGTTGGTTCGTGACTTTGTGGGTGGGTGAGAAGGTGAGTTCGTGGGTGAGAGAGTGAACGAATGCCTGTTAATACGTGGGTGGATGAGTAGGTGGGTGTGGGGGTTGGTGAGTGAGTGGGTGGGTTAGAGATTGAGTGGGTGGTTGTGTGACGGAGTGGGTGGTTGTGTGATTGAGTGGGTGAGTGGACGGGTGAGTGTGTGGATATTTGTGGTTGATTAAGTCGGTGGCTAATGCGAGCAGTGTGGGAGCTTGAAGGGAGTGAGTGGTTAGGTGAGTGAGGGGTGGGTGAATGAGTTAGTAGGAGCGCTAGTGGGTGGGTGAGTCATTAAGTGAGTGAGTTGTGTGGCTGAGTGAGTGACTGGATGGGTGGATGACTGGGTGAGTGAGTGGGAGAGTGATTGAGTAAGTGAGTCAAGCGGGTGGGTGGCTGGGTGAGAAATTGAGTCAGTTGGTGGGAGAATGGGTGAGTAGTTACGTGTGTAGTGCGTCGTGGGTGAGTAGGTCAGTGCCTGGGTGAGTTTCTGAATAATGGGTGGGTTCATAAGTTGATGGGTTGGGTCAGTGATGTGGTGCGTGGGTGATTGAGTGGATGGATGAGTGAGTGGGTGAGTGCATTGGTAAGTGTGAGGGTGTTTGAGTTAGTGGGTGGGTGATTGGATGAGTGTGCAATGTTGAAGGGGTGAGTGGGGATGGGTAATTGAATAGCTGGATGAGAGGGTGGGTTGGTGAGTGGGTGGGTGAATGTGGGGGGTTGAGTGGGTGAGTGTGTGGATGAGTGAGGGTTTGGGTGAGTGAGGGGTTTGGTGAGTGAAGGGGTCGGTCAGTTCGTGGGTTAGTGAATGGATGGAATGGCTGGGTGAGTGAATGGGTGGTTGACCGAGTGAGTGAGTGGATGGGTGGATGAGTGAGTGGGTGGGCAAGCGGGTGAGTTGTTGCATGGGTAATGGGTGAGTGGGTGGTGAGTAGGTGTATGTGGTTGACTTAGTGGGAGGTTGGGTGAGTGGATGAGTGTGGGAGGTTGAGGGTGTGAGTGAATGGGTGAGTCAGTGGCTGAATGAGAGGATGGATGGATTGGTGAATGAGTGTGTGAGTGTGGTATGTTGAGTGGATGAGTTAATGTGTTGGTGTGTAACTGAATGAGTGGGTGGGTGAGTGAGTGGGTGGGTGAGTGAGTCTGTGCATAAGTGAGTGGGTGGGTGAGTGAGTGGGTGGGTGAGTGAGTCTGTGCATAAGTGTGTGGGTGGGTGAGTGGGTGAGTGAGCTCGTGGGTACAAGATTGAGTGGGTTGCTTGATGAGTGCGTCAGGATGGGTGAGTTTGTGGGTGGGGGGGCAGGTTAGAGATTGAGTAAGTGGGTAAGCTAGTGGGTGGGTTAGAGATTGAGTGGGTGAGCGGAGGGGTGAGTGAATGAGTGAGTGATTTGTGGGTGTGGTTGGATGACAGGATGGGTTTGTGATTGGGCGGGTGCAATGGCAGAGCCAGGATTTTCAGGTAGGGGGGAAACCTCTCCAGCAATGAAAAACCATAGGAGTTGTTAGTAAGTAAGAACTTGTCCCTTGCTTTTTATTCAACGCGTGTCCAGCGATGGCGCAGCCATCGATCGAGGGTCGGATTCGAACGTGTTGTGTGATCGGCATCGCGCTCACTAAAGGTGAATGCCTTGCGGGAAGTTGTGTACTATGCGCAACTTCGCACAATTCTGTGAGTCACTTATAACTGCTTTGCCGTTACTTATTGCCAATTATGGACTCACTCTTATCCTATCATCTCATAGAGTTCCTGGCACGTAATAATATGCTACACAGTGGCAGTAGGGGTCGCAAAATGCCGATTTATTACTAATAAACCCCAATGATCTGATCGAAATTAGGGATTTTGGTCGGATCATTGGGGGGGCCACGTGCCATCACCCCCCCCCCCCACTGGCGGAGTGGATGGGTGGGTGAGTGTGGGAGGTTGAGTCGGTGAGTTTATGCGTGAGTGTGGCTGAATGAGTGGGTGGGTATGTGAGTGAGTAGTTGGGTGGGTTAGTGGGTGGGTGAATTGGTGGGTGTGTGAGTGGGTTTGTGGATGGGTTAGTGGGTTTGTGGATGGGTTAGTGGGTTGGCGGGAAGGGGAGTGGGTTGGCGGGTGGGTGAGGGGGTTGGCGGGTGGGTTAGTGGGTTGGCAGGGAGTGGGTTGGGGGGTAGGTGAGTGGGTTGGAGGGTAGGTGAGCGGGTTGGCGGGTAGGTGAGTGGGTTGGCGGGTAGGTGAGTGGGTTGGCGGGTAGGTGAGTGGGTTTGTGGGTGGGTCAGGAGTGACTAGGTGGGTGGGGGAGTAGTGGAGTGGTAGCCTGGGTAATGGGTGAGTGGGTGGGTTGTTCACTGGGTGACTACGTGCGTGGGTTCGTTAGTGACAGGCGACTTAGTGGATGCGATAGTGAAGATGCAATAGTGAGACAGAGTGGATGGGTTGTTGATTGAGTGGGGTGAATGAATGAGTGAGTGGGTGAGTTAGTGAGTGGATTGGTGAGTGGGTGGGTGAGTGCACGAGTGAGTGGATGGGTTAGAGATTGAGTGAGTGGTTGAGTGGATTGGTGATTCAGTGGGTGAGTTAGTGGGTGTTTGAGTTAATTTGTCTGTTAGTCTGTGGGTGATGGAGTCGGTGACTGGGTGAGTCTGTGCTGGTGGCTCGGTGGATGGTTGAGTTCATGGGTGGGTTTTTGAGTGAGTGGATGGGTTGTTGAGTGAGTTGATGGGTGAGTGAGTGGGTGAAACGGTGCGTGGGTAGGTTAGTGAGTGAGTGG
Source organism: Petromyzon marinus (assembly GCF_048934315.1). Classification (NCBI taxonomy): domain Eukaryota; kingdom Metazoa; phylum Chordata; class Hyperoartia; order Petromyzontiformes; family Petromyzontidae; genus Petromyzon; species Petromyzon marinus. Next base: position 1,518,248 of record NW_027423146.1, read on the forward strand.
ATGGGTGGGTGATTGATTGGGTGAGTGTGTTGGCAAGTGAGAGGGTGAGTGGGTGAGTGAGTGGGTGGTTAATCGGTTGGTGGGTGCGTGAAGGAGTGGTTGGGATGAGTGAGTTATTGAGTGGATACGTCAGTGAGTGAATGGGTGGGTGAGTGAGTGAGAGGTTGCGTTGGTAGTAGGTGAGTGGGTGGTGAGTGGGTTGGTTCTTGAGTGAGTAGGTGGTTTGTTAAGTGAATGAGTGGGTGGTTGGGTTGGTTAGTGAGTTTGTGGGTGAGTTGGTGGGTGGGTGAGTTAGTGGTTGAGTTAGTGAATGAATGCCTGTGTTAATAAGTGGGTGAGTGGGTGTGGGGTTGGTGGATGAGTGGGTTGGTGAGTGAGTTAGTGAGTGGATGGGTGGATGAGTGAGTGGGTGATTGAGTGGATGGGTGGATGACTGGGTAAATGATTGGGTAAGTTATGAGGGTGAGTAAGTGAGTTACAGGGTGAGTGGGTCGGTGGGTGATTGGGTGGGTGGGTGAGTGGGTGTGATCATCGCCATGCTCTTCATGGAGCTCTCTGTAGTGAGGGGCAGTTCACAGGGACAGCTGTTGCAGAGATTCACAACAGCTGCTTCTCCTCCTCCAGTTCTGAACCAGCTGACCAGGGTTGCCAGACGAGGCCAAGCAGCTCCTCGAGTTGTTCCACAGCTGCCTTCATGCCTGCCGTGCCACGTGCAGCTTCTGCATGAGGCTACTCTTCCTCCTCAACCGTGACAAGCTGTGGACATACTGACCCATTAGACACTACACACAACTCAGTACTTGGCAGACAAATGCCAATTGCACACCAGGTGCTGAGTCACCTTGTGCCCACAGGGACATCTGTCATTGGGGGTGCCCTTTCACACGTGTTGAGATGAGATGTGATGTAAAGCGCTCTGAGATGCCCCGGTGTACAGAAAGGTGCTAAATCATTCTCATCGTTATCACTGTGTCCAGCAATAATGAAATTGTCTATAGATAGATAATCTGTATTTGTAAACGGGGACCATGACGGCTTAACGTGATGGTTAGACCAGCTCATCATTATCATAATACACTGAATCGTGTGTGCATGAATCTATTATTTACGTTAAACGCAAATTATATACGTGTGTGTGTGTGTGTGCAATGCGCGAGTGCTGTGCACTCACCTCCACCTCGCTCTGCAGACGCTGCTGCTCCGAGTGTTCACTCTGCTCGTTGTCGCGGTAGGGCGCCAGCTCAGCGTGCAGCTCTGCCACTACACGTTGATACCACTGAATCTCTGCCTGCAGAGATTCCAGTTGCCAATTCCTGTCAATGAGCTGCGTGGGCCACGGGCAAATGGCGGCAGAGGGACACAGGAAAGCATTTTAACGACTGCGTGAGGTTATTGCAGAACATACAGGTATAATGACACACACACAACCAGGATCTTCATTTATAATTGAGTAATGTAATGAGCTACGAAGCTCTTTTACACAGATGTCCATACACCACCTTTGACCAAATAAACCGAAATGCATCCAATCATCTCAGATCTTGGAAGAAAAGCATGGTTGAACCTCAAGTGCTTGGATGGGCAACCACCATCAATACAAACCAAGATAACACCTATAAAAGCATGATGAAGACCGCTTGTGTTGCAATCGAAACGTCGTGGGTTTTTTTATATTATTAAAAAAAAGTACGTGACTTTACCGAAAGAATCAAGAATATGAATTCCTGCAGTCACGAAAGTTTTATGTTAAACATTTTTTAGGAATTAATTAACCCAAAATCTGGATTAAAATAATAGATTAAGATCGCTTCCCAACCAAAAAGAGGGAGGGGATGGAGATGCATGTAGCAGAGGGGAGCAGATGGTCTAGTAGTCGTAGGTACTTCTACTAGAGGTGGGATGGTGGATCGTAACGTGGTACAGTCCTTAAACAGAGAATGCTCAGTAACCTAGTGCGCATCCATTCTGTACAACCTTCAGTGTGAAAAATAAGTGTATACATACAGTCCTCGACTTAGGAACACCATACTTACGGAGACCCGACTTACGGATACCCGAGTTCCGAATCTGTTTCTATGAACTGTATTAATTTTTGGTTACCATTGACTTTAAAACGCGAACTTGCACTTCCAAACTGAACCACAGAACTATTTTGTTCAGTGCTGCGATCCTCCACGAGATGTCATGAGTCAGCCTCGTGCACGCGCACATGTGTGTATATGTGAAAGTGATTGTGTGGGGAGCGGTAGTGTTGCAGTTCACGCGCTGCGCTACAAACCCACCGACCCAAGTTCAATTCCAAGTCACGGCCAACACCAGTGACGATTATCTGAACCATTCCTGGGCCTCCCGTAGGTCAACTCGGCCTCAAATGAGCACCTAGCGCGCTGTATAAACATCACCACTCGGGACACAAATGCAGCTGGGTGTGGTGCTGGCACACAACCCCTCGCATGCCGTGCTGGCTTTCATAGGCTATCGCTAACAGCACGTGCCCCAACAGCCTATTAAAGCTACACGGTGGATCTTTGTGCGGATCGGAAGTGTAGCGGTGAGCACGCTTGTGATTTGAAAGCGGTGAGTGAAAATAAAAAATATTTTTACTACATTTTATGTTTTACTTACGATACACTATAATTTTAGTGTTAATGCAAATGTACATGATTTCTTATTTACGAGTTTAACAATGCTTGACTCTTTTGTTGAACCTTAACACATTTTATAACACTGACAATATGGGAATTTAAATATCGCACAATATTGTATTCCGAATTACGAACCGTTCCGACTTATGAATGGGCCTCAGGAACTAAATGCGTTCGTAAGTCGAGGACTGCCATATATATTGATATATTTGTCTATTATACTGTGTGTATTATTAGTTGTTTATCATGTAAAATTAGTTTACACTTGAAAAATATTCACCATAAATCCGGTATGTGGGGAAAAAATATTGATAGAGTATGTGTAGTGGCATAGCGCTGGCTGCTGGTAAAAAAGGGTAACTGCGGTGTATGGTAGTACCCACGTCAGCAGGCCACGATAGACACGAGAGGGGGACATCTAGGGGAAAGGTCACAGAGGGGGGGCCATCGGGAACCCGCTAGTAGGTTCCAGAGAGGGGGCGTGGCCGTGGCGGAGCGAGGCCACGCTGAGAGTATAAGAAGGGCCCCTGTGAGGGACCTTGTGGCTGTTGCTGGAAGTGGGATCCTCGTCGTGCTGTTCGTATATATAAGATAGTCGTCGTCACCATCTCGTCATCGTCGTTGTCATCTCGTCGCTGTCGTCTTGTCGCCATCGTCGCTGCCGTCTTCAGTCGATATTACGCTGCTAGATAGGTGTTCGCTGTCTCCGTTCAGTGCTGTCAGTGTTAGATGGTTAGTGTTTTGTATAGGCAAGCAACGGTAATAGTGTGTACCCACGTAGGGTGTCTGTATTATCCCAATGGTGCTCGTTAAATAAAAGAAGCGCCTAAAAGTCTTACTGTCTCTGAGTTAGTCACTACACATGTACACATGAAAGTGACTACTGTAGTCAGAGATGCAAACGCTTGGGCGTCATCTGGTGCCTTACTGTCGCCATCCAGCGTAAACTATTTGGGTCTTTATAGTAAAGTTCGTAAATCTAAAGTACGCTATGGCAAGGTATCACAGTACATAACATGCGATTGGCTATCAATGACTTGAGTACGTTAATAGTGAAAGTACGTACAACGGGAGGGCGTAAATAATGGTATTACTGTATATATCTGCGTTTGTGCCATGCCGGACTTCATAGGTGCTCGCTAACAGCACTTGCTCACCTTCGCCTCACTCTGCTGGTGCAGCACTTGCAGATCCTGGAGCTGAAAGTGAATGCTCTGCAGGTTTTCTTGGCATGGCGCCAGCTCAGCGTGCAGCTCTGCCACCACACGCTGGTAACCCAAAATCCCCACCTGCAGGGATCCCAGGTGCTCATTCTTTTCGATGAGCTGCATGGGCCACGGACAAACGGCAGCAGAAGGACATGGCTAAGCATTTTAACGACTGCGTGCAGTTGTTAAAGAACATACAAATCCAACAAACACATACAGAACCGGTATCTTTATTTTAAATGAAGGAATCTGATAAGCTATGAAACTCTTTTTCACAGATGTCCATACACCACACCACCTATGACCAAATGACCCGGAATGCACCCAATATTATAAGATCTTGGAAGAAAAGCAGGGTTGAACTTTGATGGTACTTGGATGGGTGACCACCATCCATACAACCCAAGATAACACCTATAAAAGCCCAGATATATGGATTAATTAACCCAAAAGCTACTTTAAAATGTTCGATTATAATTGCTTCCCAACCAAAAATAGGGAGGGGATGGAGATGCACGTAGCAGAGGGGAGCAGATGTTCTAGTAGTAGTAGGTACTTTTACTAGAGGTGGGATGGTGGATTGTAATGTGGTACAGTCCCTAAACAGAGGATGCTCAGTAACCCAGTGCGCATATACACATCTGTGTGAAAAATAAGTGTATATATAGGCAGTCCTCAACTTACAAACACCTGCACTTACGAACCTGCTTCCATCAAATATATATTTTATAACATTGACTTTAAACGCGAACTCGCACTTGAAAATTGAACCGCGTCACTATTTTGTTCAAATAATCACCACGGTAATGTGTTACCCACACGACCTTGAACTTGAGGCATCGCGCAGAACGCGGCATGCAGTGTGGGGTTAGCTGGGTGGTGCAGGGAGCTGCTACTACTTGCAGAGGGGGGCGGGGCAGGGGGGGACTGAGTCCTCTTGCATAATTGACTTGCGGATTGACCTATGCATAGACGAAAAGATAGCACGTGAATGAATGAGTGTACGGCTGGACTGCAAATGAATGGACAATATTCTTCATCGCCATTTTAAAAAAAAACTTAACATTGTAATCCATCACCCTGTACATCTGCTGAACCAACGTATCCTACAGCAGCATATGAGTGTGTTTTCCTGAGTGTGTTTTTTGCGTATGATCGGTATGTGTTTTACACATTATCCATATTTGATATCACACAAGATATTTGCCTGTTTTTCTAATGATCTGCACGTGTTTCACGCATAATCTCTGGGTTTCACACATGTTCTGTGTGGGTGGCCGGGACCACCCTCAGCTGCCTTTTTCTCCCGAGTTGCGATGTGTACACATCGTACCAGATACTAATTTAAGGCTGAACCGACCTCTCGAGATCCAGGACGCAGTGGTGATGGTGGCTGTAAGCGGGAATCGAGCTCGGGTCGCCTCGTCCTCCTCACTCCTCACCTCGTCCTTCTCATCCCTCAGCTCGTATTCCTCACCCCTCACCTCGTCCTCCTCACCCCTCACCTCGTCCTCGCCTCATCCCTCACCGCTTGCCTCGTCATCTTTACCCCTTAGCTCATCCTCCTCACCCTCACCTCGTCCTTCTCTAACCCCTCGCTCTCCTCACCTCGTCCTCACCCATCACCTCGTCCTCACCCATCGCCTCGTCCTCCTCACCCATCGCCTCGTCCTCCTCAACCCTCGTTCTCACCCCTCGCCTCCTCACCCCTCGCCTCGTCCTCCTCACCCCTCGTTCTCCTCACCCCTCGCCTCGTCCTCGCCTCGTCCTCCTCACCCCTTCCCTCGTCATCTTTACCCCTCAGCTCATCCTCCTCACTTCGTCCTCCTCACCCCTCACCTCGTCCTCGCCTCGTCCTCCTCACCCCTTGCCTCGTCATCTTTACCCCTCAGCTCATCCTCCTCACCCTCACCTCGTCCTCCTCACCCCTCACCTCGTCCTCCTCACCCCTCACCTCGTCCTCCTCAGCTCGTCCTCTTCACCCCTCGTCCTCCTCACCTCGTCCTCCTCACCCCTTAGCTCGTCTTCCTCACCTCGTCCTCACCCCTCACGTCGTCCGCTTGACCTTTCACCTCGTCCACACCCCTCACCTCATCCTCACCCATCACCTCGTCTTCCTCACCTCATCCGCTTTACCCCTCAGCTCGTCCTCCTCACCCCGCGTACTCCTCACCCCTCAGCTCGTCTTCCTCACCCCTCACCTCGTCCTCCTCACCCCTCGACTCGTCCTTCTCACCCCTCATCCTCCTCACCCCTCGTCCTCCTCACCCCTCGTCCTCCTCACCCCTCGCCTCATCTTTCTCACCCATCGTCCTCCTCACCCCTCGTCTGCCTCACCTTTTACCTCGTCCTCCTCACCCCTCGACTCGTCCTCTCACCTCAGCTCGTCCTCCTCACCCGTCGTCGTCCTCACCGCTCACCTCGTCCTCCTCACCCCTCGACTCGTCCTTCTCACCCCTCATCCTCCTCACCCCTCGTCCTCCTCACCCCTCGTCCTCCTCACCCCTCGCCTCATCTTTCTCACCCATCGTCCTCCTCACCCCTCGTCTGCCTCACGTTTTACCTCGTCCTCCTCACCCCTCGACTCATCCTCACCCCTCACCTCGTCCACCTCACCCGTCGTCCTCAACCCTCACCTCGTTCTCTCCCCTCGCCTCTCGTTCTATTCACCTCGTCGTTACCCCTCACCTCGTTCTCACCTCATCCTCACACGGCTACCTGCACTCTATGTAGTAGACGTGAATAATTGACTATAATTCAGATTGTTATTAATAACTTTATTACATGTTTTGTCACGAATCAAACATCACCTCCACCTCACCCTTCACCTCGTCCTCACCCCGTCCTCGCATCTCGCCTCGTCCTCCTCACCCCGTTCTCCTTCACCCCTCGTTCTCACCCCTCACCTCGTCCTCCTCGCCCCTCACCTCGTTCTTCTCATCCCTCAGCTCGTATTCCTCACCCCTCGCCCTCACTTCGTCCTCACCCCTCACCTCGTCCTCGGCTCGTCCTCACCCCTTGCCTCGTCATCTTTACCCCTTAGCTCATCCTCCTCACCCTCACCTCGTCCTTCTATAAAACCCCTCGCTCTCCTCACCTCGTCCTCACCCATCACCTCGTCCTCCTCACCCATCGCCTCGTCCTCCTCAACCCTCGTTCTCACCCCTCGCCTCCTCACCGCTCGCCTCGTCCTCCTCACCCCTCGTTCTCCTCACCCCTCGTTCTCCTCACCCCTCACTTCGTCCTCCTCACCCCTCACCTCGTCCTCCTCACCCCTCACCTCGTCCTCCTCGCCCCTCACCTCGTCCTCCTCAGCTCGTCCTCTTCACCTCACCCCTCGCCTCGTCCTCCTCACCCCTCGTTCTCCTCACCCCTCGCCTCGTACTCACCCCTCACTTCGTCCTCCTCACCCCTCACCTCGTCCTCGCCTCGTCCTCCTCACCCCTTGCCTCGTCATCTTTACCCCTCAGCTCATCCTCCTCACCCTCACCTCGTCCTCCTCACCCCTCACCTCGTCCTCCTCAGCTCGTCCTCTTCACCCCTCGTCCTCCTCACCTCGTCCTCCTCACCCCTCAGCTCGTCTTCCTCACCTCGTCCTCACCCCTCAGGTCGTCCGCTTGACCTTTCACCTCGTCCACACCCCTCACATCATCCTCACCCATCACCTCGTCTTCCTCACCCCTCACCTCATCCGCTTTACCCCTCAGCTCGTCCTCCTCACCCCTCGTCCTCCTCACCCGTCAGCTCGTCTTCCTCACCCCTCACCTCATCCTCCTCACCCCTAGCCTCGGCCTCCTCACCCCTAACCCCTCACCTCGCCCTCCTCACCCCTCGTTCTCCTCACCCCTCATCTTCTCACCTCGTTCTCCTCACCCCTCGCCTCGTCCTCACCCCTAGCCTCGGCCTCCTCACCCCTAACCCTTCACCTCGTCCTCCTCACCCCTAGCCTCGTCCTCACCCCTAGCCTCGGCCTCCTCACCCCTAACCCCTCACCTCGCCCTCCTCACCCCTCGTTCTCCTCACCCCTCATCTTCTCACCTCGTTCTCCTCACCCCTCGCCTCGTCCTCACCCCCGTTCTACTCACCTCGTCCTCACCGCTCGCCTCATCCTCACCCCTCGCCTCATCCTCACCCCTCACCTCGTCCACCTCACCCGTCGTCCTCAACCCTCACCTCGTTCTCACCCCTCGCCTCTCGTTCTACTCATCTCGTCCTTACCCCTCACCTCGTTCTCACCTCATCCTCACACGGCTACCTGCACTCTATGTAGTAGACGTGAATAATTGACTATAATTCAGATTGTTATTAATAACTTTATTACATGTTTTGTCACGAATCAAACATCACCTCCTCCTCACCCTTCACCTCGTCCTCACCCCGTCCTCGCATCTCGCCTCGTCCTCCTCACCCCGTTCTCCTTCACCCCTCGTTCTCACCCCTCGCCTCGTCCTCCTCACCCTTCACCTCGTCCTTCTCATCCCTCAGCTCGTATTCCTCACCCCTTACCTCGCCCTCACTTCGTCCTCCTCACCCCTCACCTCGTCCTCGCCTCGTCCTCACCCCTTGCCTCGTCATCTTTACCCCTTAGCTCATCCTCCTCACCCTCACCTCGTCCTTCTCTAACCCCTCGCTCTCCTCACCTCGTCCTCACCCATCACCTCGTCCTCCTCACCCATCGCCTCGTCCTCCTCAACCCTCGTTCTCACCCCTCGTTCTCCTCACCCCTCACTTCGTCCTCCTCACCCCTCACCTCGTCCTCGCCTCGTCCTCCTCACCCCTTGCCTCGTCATCTTTACCCCTCAGCTCATCCTTCTCACCCTCACCTCGTCCTCCTCACCCCTCACCTCGTCCTCCTCAGCTCGTCCTCTTAACCCCTCGTCCTCCTCACCTCGTCCTCAACCCTCACGTCGTCCGCTTGACCTTTCACCTCGTCCACAGCCCTCACCTCATCCTCACCCATCACTTCGTCTTCCTCACCCCTCACCTGGTCCTCCTCACCCCTCGACTCGTCCTTCTCACCCCTCATCCTCCTCACCCCTCGTCCTCCTCACCCCTCGCCTCATCTTCCTCACCCCTCGCCTCATCTTCCTCACCCATCGTCCTCCTCACCCCTCGTCCTCCTCACCCCTCGACTCGTCCTCTCACCTCAGCTCGTCCTCCTCACCCGTCGTCGTCCTCACCGCTCACCTCGTCCTTCTCACCCCTCACCTCTCCCTCGCCTCGTCCTCCTCACCCTTAGCTCGTCCTCACTCCTCGTCCTCCCCTCCCCTCGCTGTCCTCACCATTAGCCTCGTCCTCCTCACCCCACACCTCGTTCTTCTTACCCCTCATCTTGTCCTCCTCACCACTCGACTCGTCCTACTCACCCCTCACCTCGTCCTCCTCACCCCTCGTCCTCCTCACCCCTCGTCCTCACCTCTCGTCCTCCTCACCCATCGTCCTCCTCACACATCGTCCTCCTCACCGCTCGTTCTCCTCACCCCTCGTTCTCCTCACCCCTCAGCTCGTCTTCCTCACCCCTCACCTCACCTCGTCCACTGCACCCAGCGCCTCGTCATCCTCACGCCTCGCCCACCTCACCCCTCACCTCGTCCTTCTCACCCACACCGCGTTCTTCTTACCTCTCACCTCTTCCTCCTCACCCCTCGACTCGTCCTTCGCACCCCTCACCTCCTTACCTCTCGTCCTCCTCACCCCTCGTCTTCCTCACCCCTCGCTCTCCTCACCCCTCGCTCTCTTCACCCCTCGCTTTCCTCAACCCTCGTCCTCACCTCGTTTTTCTTCTCACCCCCCGTCCTCACCCCTCGCTCGTCCACCGCACCCTGCTCCTCATCCTCCTCACCCCTCACCTCGTCCTCCTTACCCCTCACGTCGTCCGCTTGACCCCTCACCTCGTCCTCTTGACCCCTCACCTCGTCCTCTTGACCCCTCACCTCGTTCTCACCCCTCACCTCGTCCACCTCACTTGTCCTCAATCCTCACCTCGTTCTCACCCCTCACCTCGTCCTCCTCACCCCCACAGCTCGTTCTTCTTACTCCTCACCCCTCACTCTCCTCACCCCTCGTCCTCCTCACTCTCGTCATCGTCACCCCTCGTCCTCCTCACCCCTCACCCATCGTCCTCCTCACCCCTCGTCCGCCTCACCTTTCACCTCGTCCTCCTCACCCCTCGACTCGTCCTCACCTCTCACCTCAGCTCGTCCTCCTCACCCGTCGTCGTCCTCACCCCTCACCTCTCCCTCGCCTCGTCCTCCTCACCCTTAGCTCGTCCTCACTCCTCGTCCTCCCCTCCCCTCGCTGTCCTCAACATTTGCCTCGTCCTCCTCACCCCACACCTCGTTCTTCTTACCACTCATCTTGTCCTCCTCACCACTCGACTCGTCCTACTCAACCCTCACCTCATCCTACTCACCCCTCGTCCTCTTCACCCATTGTCCTCCTCACCCATTGTCCTCCTCACCGCTCGTTCTCCTCACCCCTCGTTCTCCTCACCCCTCAGCTCGTCTTCCTCACCCCTCACCTCACCTCGTCCACCCCACCCCGCGCCTCGTCATCCTCACGCCTCACCCCTCACCTCGTCCTTCTCACCCACACTGCGTTCTTCTTACCCCTCACCTCTTCCTCCTCACCGCTCGACTCGTCCTCCGCACCCCTCACCTCCGCACCCCTCACCTCCTCACCCCTCGTCCTCCTCACCCCTCATTCTCCTCACCCCTCGCTCTCCTCACCCCTCGTCCTCCTCACCCCTCGCTCTCCTCACCGCTCGCTCTCCTCAAACCTCGTCCTCACCCCCACACCTCGTTTTTCTTCTCACCCCCCGTCCTCATCCCTCGCTCGTCCTCCGCGCCCTGCTCCTCACCTCCTCACCCCTCGTCCTCCTCACCCCTCGCTGTCCTCACCCCTCGCTCTCCTCACCCCTCGCTCTCCTCATGCCTCGCTCTCCTCAGCCCTCGCCTCGTCCTCCTCACCCCTCGTCCTCCTCACCCCCACACCTCGTTCTTCTTACTTCTCACCCCCCGTCCTCCTCACTTCTCGTTCTCCTCACCCTCTCGCTCGTCCACCGCACCCTGCTCCTCATCCTCCTCACCCCTCACCTCGTCCTCCTTACCCCTCACGTCGTCCGCTTGACCCCTCACCTCGTCCTCTTGACCCCTCACCTCGTTCTCACCCCTCACCTCGTCCACCTCACTTATCCTCAACCCTCACCTCGTTCTCACCCCTCACCTTGTCCTCCTCACCCCCACAGCTCGTTCTTCTTACTCCTCACCTCTCACTCTCCTCACCCCTCGTCCTCCTCACTCTCGTCATCGTCACCCCTCGTCCTCCTCACCCCTCGTCCTCCTCACCCCTCGTCCTCCTCACCCCTCGCCTCATCTTCCTCACCCCTCGCCTCATCTTCCTCACCCCTCGCCTCATCTTCCTCACCCCTCGCCTCATCTTCCTCACCCATCGTCCTCACCCCTCGTCCGCCTCACCTTTCACCTCGTCCTCACCCCTCGACTCGTCCTCACCTCAGCTCGTCCTCCTCACCCGTCGTCGTCCTCACCGCTCACCTCGTCCTCCTCACCCTTAGCTCGTCCTCACTCCTCGTCCTCCCCTCGCTGTCCTCACCATTTGCCTCGTCTTCCTCACCCCACACCTCGTTCTTCTTACTTCTCATCTTGTCCTCCTCACCACTCGACTCATCCTACTCACCCCTCACCTCACCCTCCTCACCCCTCACCCTCCTCACCCCTCGCCTCGTACTCACCCCTCACTTCGTCCTCCTCACCCCTCACCTCGTCCTCCTCACCCCTCACCTCGTCCTCGCCTCGTCCTCCTCACGCCTTGCCTCGTCATCTTTACCCCTCAGCTCATCCTCCTCACCCTCACCTCGTCCTCCTCACCCCTCACCTCGTCCTCCTCACCTCGTCCTCCTCACCCCTCAGCTCGTCTTCCTTACCTCGTCCTCACCCCTCACGTCGTCCGCTTGACGTTTCACCTCGTCCACACCCCTCACCTCATCCTCACCCATTACCTCGTCTTCCTCACCCCTCACCTCATCCGCTTTACCCCTCAGCTCATCCTCCTCACTCCTCAGCTCGTCCTCCTCACCCCTCGTCCTCCTCACCCCTCGACTCGTCCTTCTCACCCCTCATCCTCCTCACCCCTCGTCCTCACCTCTCATCCTCCTCACCCCTCGTCCTCTTCACCCCACGTCCTCCTCACCCCTCGCCTCATCTTCCTCACCCATCGTCCTCACCCCTCCGCCTCACCTTTCACCTCGTCCTCCTCACCCCTCACCTCTCCCTCGCCTCGTCCTCCTCACCCTTAGCTCGTCCTCACTCCTCATCCTCCCCTCGCTGTCCTCACCATTTGCCTCGTCCTCCTCACCCCACACCTCGTTATTCTTACCCCTCATCTTGTCCTCCTCACCACTCGACTCGTCCTACTCACCCCTCACCTCACCTCACCCTCCTCACCCATTGTCCTCCTCACCCATTGTCCTCCTCACCCATTGTCCTCCTCACCGCTCGTTCTCCTCACCCCTCAGCTCGTCATCCTCACCCCTCACCTCACCTCGTCCACCGCACCCCGCGCCTCGTCATCCTCACGCCTCGCCCGCCTCACCCCTCACCTCGTCTTTCTCACCCACACCGCGTTCTTCTTACCCCTCACCTCTTCCTCCTCACCCCTCGACTCATCCTCCGCACTCCTCACCCCTCGTCCTCCTCACCCCTCGCTCTCCTCACCCCTCGCTCTCCTCAGCCCTCGCCTCGTCCTCCTCACCCCCACACCTCGTTCTTCTTACTTCTCACCCCCGTCCTCCTCACTTCTCGTCCTCCTCACCCCTCGTCCTCCTCACCCCCACACCTCGTTCTTCTTACTTCTCACCCCCCGTCCTCCTCACCCCTCGTCCTCCTCACCCATCGTCCTCCTCACCCCTCGACTCGTCCTCACCTCTCACCTCAGCTCGTCCTCCTCACCCGTCGTCGTCCTCACCGCTCACCTCGTCCTCCTCACCCCTCACCTCGTTCTTCTTACCCCTCATCTTGTCCTCACCACTCGACTCATCCTACTCACCCCTCACCTCACGTCACCCTCCTCACCCCTCGTCCTCACCCATTGTCCTCCTCACCGCTCGTTCTCCTCACCCCTCAGCTCGTCTTCCTCACCCCTCACCTCGTCCACCGCACCCCGCGCCTCGTCATCCTCACGCCTCGCCCGCCTCACCTCGTCCTCACCCACACCGCGTTCTTCTTACCCCTCACCTCTTCCTCCTCACCCCTCGACTCGTCCTCCTCACCCCTCGTCCTCCTCACCCCTCGCTCTCCTCACCCCTCGCTCTCCTCACCCCTCGCTCTCCTCACCCCTCGCTCTCCTCACCCCTCGTCCTCACCCCCACACCTCGTTCTTCTCACCCCCCCGTCCTCACCCCTCGCTCGTCCACCGCACCCTGCTCCTCACCTCCTAATTCCTCGTCCTCCTCACCCCTCGTCCTCCTCACCCCTCGTCCTTCTCGCCCCTCGTCCTCCTCACCCCTCGCTCGTCCACCGCACCCTGCTCCTCATCCTCCTCACCCCTCACCTCGTCCGCTTGACCCCTCACCTCGTCCTCTTGACCCCTCACCTCATTCTCACCCCTCACCTCGTCCACCTCACTTGTCCTCAACCCTCACCTCGTTCTCACCCCTCACCTCGTCCTCACCCCCACAGCTCGTTCTTCTTACTCCTCACCCCTCACTCTCCTCACCCTTCGTCCTCCTCACCCCTCGTCCTCCTCACCCCTCGTCCTCCTCACCCCTCGTTCTCTTCACTCCTCGTTCTCCTCACCCCTCTCCTCGTCCTCCTCACACCTCATCTCGTCCTCCTCACACCTCATCTCGTCCTCACCCCTCACCTCCTGACCTCGTTCTTCTTACCCTTCACCTCGTCCTCCTCACCCCTTGCCTCGTCCTCCTCACCCGCTCCTGACACGGCCAACACACACGCCCATGGCAACCTCACTTAGGGCACGGCACACCGACTTAGCATCACCCTCATTTATACCTCCACGTTTATCGGCCTCGTTCTATCGTGACGGCCAAGACGCTGGACGTTTGTGATAAAGAACTTCGTAGCTCATCGGATTCCTCCTCCAGTGTACAAATAAATAAATATCACGGCTCTGATCTCTTTGCGGCGCCGCAGTGGCGTTCATCACTCGCCGCCTCCCCATGGCACGACTACGACGCCCTCTGTTGGATGCTGTGTGTCATCAACATTGTTGCCTGTGATTACACTCAACACAACGTTGTTGTGAGTGATTACACTCAACACAACGTTGTTGTTGTGATTACACTAAACACAACGTCGTTGTTAGTGATTACACTCAACACAACGTTGTTGTAAGTGATTACACTCAACACAACGTCGTTGTTAGTGATTACACTAAACACAACGTCGTTGTTAGTGATTACACTCAACACAACGTCGTTGTGTGTAATTACACTCAACACAACGTCGTTGTGAGTGATTACACTCAACACAACGTTGTTGTTTGTGATTACACTCAACACAACGTCGTTGCGTCTCATCAATATTTTTGTGTGTGATTGCACACACAACAACGTTGTGTTTAATCACACAACAATGTTGCATGTAATCACTCACATATTGAGTGATTACACACTCGGCGTGTGTCTGTAACAGTTGTACGTGTGCCGCTTGTCGTAGATGTTCGCGGTTTGAATCCAGCGGCCGCCCTGTTTAATGCTACAGGCGTGTTCACCGCAAAGACACCATGTGCTGTCTGCTTCAGTGGACGTTGAAGATCCCAGCGTCATGGACCAGATAAACCGAATTAAATACAATTGCCCGCAAATTACTCAGTTGGAATATACTGTGCCTAGTAATCATTGCTGGGAAATGTGGTAAAACCCTCCTGAAAAGAGCCAGTAGGGCTATCCTCCGTGACTGTGTAACCTGGTACATAAGGGTGCCGCGGTGGTGGGATGTTAACTCCTTCACCTGGTATGCAAGAGGTCGTGGGTTCGATCCGGACCCTGACGCCTGTATATTTGGAGTTTGCATGTCTCTCTCTCCCGTGGTCGCGTGGATTGTTCTCCAGGTCTTCCAGTTTTTCCCTCCATATTTAGAAACATGCGTTTAGAGCAGGAGACTCAATCTCAACTTACCTGGGGGCCGCTGGAGGTAGAGTCTGGGTGAGGCTGGGCCGCATCAAGTATTCCAAAAAAAAGTGCAACTGATCCAATCTTCTCAATCTTTATTAATAACAGTTCAGAACATGAACGGTTCTTCAGAACATAGCCTTCTCTTACCTACTCCATGCTTCCAGAGACCTGGCAGCGCTTCCTCTTCTTACACAGCTGAGCCACATTTGGCTTGAGGGAGGAAGCAATTGAGACCCTCAGTATGGCTTGAAATGCTCATCAGTAAGTTTGGACCTGTACTTTGACTTATTAAAGTTCATGGTGCAAAAGAGCTTTTCACACAGATATGTGTTCCCAAAAAGGCACATGGTCCGCTTGAACATCCTGGAAAGCTCAGGGAAGGTGGGGGTGATATATTTACATGTTTTTATCCCAATACCTGAGTATTTGGGATCTTATTTAGTATGCCCTTTCTATATATTCTGAGAGGTATTTGAAAACTTTATCATTGTTCATGCTTTTTTGAGCACTTCGTTTTTCTTATCATTATTAAATTCATCAATCGTGTTCTCTCACAGGTGTTTATACCTTTCACATTCATAAATAAAGTGATCTAGATTTTCTTCTTTTTGTTCACATACTATATATCCTTCTGCTCTACCGAATCTCTCTGGATGCCATTGAGCTAACTCTGGTGTCCATGTTACTCCACCTGTCTTAATTCTTAACATCAAGTGCATTGTCTCATGTTTTATATCTTTTAATTTCTTGCTCTTTTTGATTAAATTGTTCTTGGTAAATTTTTTTCTTTTGCGATTGCACATATCTGTCCTTTTTCCTTTTCTTTGTTTCTCTTGTAATAATAATCTATAACTTCTTTATAATATTCAGGTTCTAACCACCATTTGGCTTTTGTTCTTGCCACCCATCTCATGCTATTTGCTATCCATGTAATTATTTTCCCTTTCCTATTGCAACACTCTGTTGTTTTTATTATGTCACTGATTACACTTGTTGAGTCCGCCCACTTCCTAAGTCCTCTGTACCTTGCACAGGGTGACAGGATATATTTTCCTTCCACTTGGTGTCACTCCGGAATCACGTTTCAACCAAGTGACTAACGTTGCTAATTCGCGTTGGCTAACTTGTCAATAAACACCGGAAGCTGTCACGAGCCTGAGCTATGGTAAAAAATATAATGATTAAAAAATAAATACAAAATTGATGCCAAATAGTGGGCCACAAAATATCGTTCCACGGGCCACAATTGGCCTGCGGGCCGCGAGTTTGAGACCCCTGGTTTAGAGTATTTTACTGCTATAAATTTCCACAAGATGAGCCACTCCGTTAAAACTAACATTTGTGACCAGATCGCTTCTTAAAAAGAGCTATATGGCTCACTTACCTGGTAAAATAAAAAGTTACATTTCAAATAATCACCACGGTAATGTGTTACCCACACGACCTTGAACTTGAGGCATCGCGCAGAACGCGGCATGCAGTGTGGGGTTAGCTGGGTGGTGCAGGGAGCTGCTACTACTTGCAGAGGGGGGCGGGGCAGGGGGGGACTGAGTCCTCTTGCATAATTGACTTGCGGATTGACCGATGCATAGACGAAAAGATAGCACGTGAATGAATGAGTGTACGGCTGGACTGCAAATGAATGGACAATATTCTTCATCGCCATTTAAAAAAAAAACTTAACATCGTAATCCATCACCCTGTACATCTGCTGAACCAACGTATCCTACAGCAGCATATGAGTGTGTTTTCATACATTGCCTGAGTGTGTGTTTCTTGCGTATGATCGGTATGTGTTTTACGCATGATCCATATTTGATATCACACAAGATATTTGCCTGTTTTTCTAATGATCTGCACGTGTTTCACGCATAATCTCTGGGTTTCACACATGTTCTGTGTGGGTGGCCGGGACCACCCTCTGCTGCCTTTTTCTCCCGAGTTGTGATGTGTACACATCGTACCAGATACTAATTTAAGGCTGAACCGACCTCTCGAGATCCAGGACGCAGTGGTGATGGTGGCTGTAAGCGGGAATCGAGCTCGGGTCGCCTCGTCCTCCTCACCCCTCACCTCGTCCTTCTCATCCCTCAGCTCGTATTCCTCACCCCTCACCTCGCCCTCACTTCGTCCTCCTCACCCCTCACCTCGTCCTCGCCTCGTCATCTTTACCCCTTAGCTCATCCTCCTCACCCTCACCTCGTCCTTCTCTAACCCCTCGCTCTCCTCACCTCGTCCTCACCCATCACCTCGTCCTCCTCACCCATCGCCTCGTCCTCCTCACCCATCGCCTCGTCCTCCTCAACCCTCGTTCTCACCCCTCGCCTCCTCCTCACCCCTCGCCTCGTCCTCCTCACCCCTCGTTCTCCTCACCCCTCGCCTCGTCCTCGCCTCGTCCTCACCCCTTGCCTCGTCATCTTTACCCCTCAGCTCATCCTCCTCACCCTCACCTCGTCCTGCTCACCCCTCACCTCGTCCTCCTCAGCTCGTCCTCTTCACCCCTCGTCCTCCTCACCTCGTCCTCCTCACCCCTCAGCTCGTCTTCCTCACCTCGTCCTCACCCCTCACGTCGTCCGCTTGACCTTTCACCTCGTCCACACCCCTCACCTCAGCCTCACTCATCACCTCGTCTTCCTCAACCCTCACCTCATCCGCTTTACCCCTCAGCTCGTCCTTCGCACCCCTCGTCCTCCTCACCCCTCAGCTCGTCTTACTCACCCCTCACCTCGTCCTCACCCCTCGACTCGTCCTTCTCGCCCCTCATCCTCCTCACCCCTTGTCCTCCTCACCCCTCGCCTCATCTTCCTCACCCATCGTCCTCCTCACCCCTCGTCCGCCTCACCTTTTACCTCGTCCTCCTCACCCCTCGACTCGTCCTCACCTCAGCTCGTCCTCCTCACCCGTCGTCATCCTCACCGCTCACCTCGTCCTCGCCTCGTCCTCCTCACCCTTAGCTCGTCCTCACTCCTCGTCCTCCCCTCCCCTCGCTGTCCTCACCATTTGCCTCGTCCTCCTCACCCCACACCTCGTTCTTCTTACCCCTCATCTTGTCCTCCTCACCACTCGACTCGTCCTACTCACCCCTCACCTCACCTCACCCTCCTCACCCATTGTCCTCACCCATTGTCCTCCTCACCCATTGTCCTCCTCACCGCTCGTTCTCCTCACCCCTTGTTCTCCTCACCCCTCAGCTCGTCATTCTCACCCCTCACCTCACCTTGTCCACCGCACCCCGCGCCTTGTCATCCTCACGCCTCGCCCACCTCACCCCTCACCTCGTCCTTCTCACTCACACCGCGTTCTTCTTACCCCTCACCTCTTCCTCCTCACCCCTCGACTCGTCCTCCACACCCCTCACCTCCTCACCCCTCGTCCTCCTCACCCCTCGCTCTCCTCACCCCTCGTCCTCCTCACCCCTCGCTCTCCTCACCCCTCGCCTCGTCCTCCTCACCCCTCGTCCTCCTCACCCCCACACCTCGTTCTTCTTACTTCTCACCCCCCGTCCTCCTCACTTCTCGTCCTCCTCACCCCTCGCTCGTCAACCGCACCCTGCTCCTCATCCTCCTCACCCCTCACCTCGTCCTCCTTACCCCTCACGTCGTCCGCTTGACCCCTCACCTCGTCCTCTTGACCCCTCACCCCTTTTTCACCCCTCACCTCGTCCACCTCACTTGTCCTCAACCCTCACCTCGTTCTCACCCCTCACCTCGTCCTCACCCCCACGGCTCATTCTTCTTACTCCTCACCTCTCACTCTCATCACCCCTCATCCTCCTCACCCCTCGTCCTCCTCACCCCTCGTCCTCCTCACCCCTCGTCCTCCTCACCCCTCGTCCTCCTCACCCTTCGTCCTCACCCCTCGCCTCATCTTTCTCACCCATCGTCCTCCTCATCCCTCGACTCGTCCTCACTTCTCACCTCAGCTCGTCCTCCTCACCCGTCGTCGTCCTCACCGCTCACCTCGTTCTTCTTACCCCTCATCTTGTTCTCCTCACCACTCGACTCATCCTACTCACCCCTCACCTCACCTCACCCTCCTCACCCCTTGTCCTCCTCACCGCTCGTTCTCCTTACCCCTCAGCTCGTCTTCCTCACCCCTCACCTCGTCCACCGCACCCCGCGCCTCGTCATCCTCACGCCTCGCCCGCCTCACCCCTCACCTCGTCCTTCTCACCCACACCGCGTTCTTCATACCCCTCACCTCTTCCTCCTCACCCCTCGACTCGTCCTCCTCACCCATCGTCCTCCTCACCCCTCGTCCTCCTCACCCCTCGTCCTCCTCACCCCTCGCTCTCCTCACCCCTCGCTCTCCTCACCCCTCGTCCTCCTCACCCCTCATCCTCCTCACCTCTCGCTCTCCTCAACCCTCGTCCTCCTCACCCCTCGTCCTCCTCACCCCTCGCTGTCCTCACCCCTCGCTCTCCTCACCCCTCGCTCTCCTCACGCCTCGCTCTCCTCAGCCCTCACCTCGTCCTCCTCACCCCTCGTCCTCCTCACCCCCACACCTCGTTCTTCTTACTTCTCACCCCCCGTCCTCCTCGCCCCTCGTCCTCCTCACCCCTCGCTCGTCCACCGCACCCCGCTCCTCATCCTCGTCACCCCTCACCTCGTCCTCCTTACCCCTCACGTCGTCCGCTTGACCCCTCACCTCGCCCTCTTGACCCCTCACCTCATTCTCACCCCCTCACCTCGTCCACCTCACTTGTCCTCAACCCTCACCTCGTTCTCACCCCTCACCTCGTCCTCACCCCCACAGCTCGTTATTCTTACTCCTCACCCCTCACTCTCCTCACCCCTCGTCCTCCTCACTCTCGTCCTCCTCACCCCTCGTCCTCCTCACCCCTCGTCCTCCTCACCCCTCGTCCTCCTCACCCCTCGTTCTCCTCACCCCTCGTCCTCCTCACCCCTCGTCCCCCTCACCCCTCGTCCTCCTCACCCCTCGTCTTCGGCACCCCTCGTCCTCCTCACCCCTCGTCCTCCTCACACCTCATCTCGTCCTCCTCACCCCTCATCTCGTCCTCCTCACCCCTCACCTCCTGACCTCGTTCTTCTTACCCTTCACCTCGTCGTCCTCCTCCTCTCCCCTTGCCTCGTCCTCCTCACCCGCTCCTGACACGGCCAACACACACGCCCATGGCAACCTCACTTAGGGCACGTCACACCGACTTAGCATCACCCTCATTTATACCTCCACGTTTATCGGCCTCGTTCTATCGTGACGGCCAAGACGCTGGACGTTTGTGATAAAGAACTTCGTAGCTCATCGGATTCCTCCTCCAGTGTACAAATAAATAAATATCACGGCTCTGATCTCTTTGCGGCGCCGCAGTGGCGTTCATCACTCGCCGCCTCCCCATGGCACGACTACGACGCCCTCTGTTGGACGCTGTGTGTCATCAACATTGTTGCCTGTGATTACACTCAACACATCGTTGTTGTTGTGATTACACTCAACACAACGTCGTTGTTAGTGATTACACTAAACACAACGTCGTTGTTAGTGATTACACTAAACACAACGTCGTTGTTAGTGATTACACAAAACACAACGTCGTTGTGTGTGATTACACTAAACACAACGTCGTTGTGAGTGACTACACTCAACACAACGTCGTTTTGAGTGATTACACTCAACACAACGTTGTTGTTTGTGATTACACTCAACACAACGTCGTTGCGTCTCATCAATATTTTTGTGTGTGATGACACACACAACAACGTTGTGTTTAATCACACAACAATGTTGCGTGTAATCACTCACATATTGAGTGATTACACACTCGGCGTGTGTCTGTAGCAGTTGTACGTGTGCCGCTTGTCGTAGATGTTCGCGGTTTGAATCCAGCGGCCGCCCTGTTTAATGCTACAGGCGTGTTCACCACAAAGACACCATGTGCCGTCTGCTTCAGTAGACGTTGAAGATCCCAGCGTCATGGACCAGATTAACCGAGTTAAATACAATTGCCCGCAAATTACCCAGTTGGAATATACTGTGCCTAGTAATCATTGCTGGGAAATGTGGTAGAACCCTCCTGAAAAGAGCCAGTAGGGCTATCCTGGGTAAAACTGACCACCCACCCCCTTGTGTGGCATGCTAGCCTTAATAGGTGCTCGCTAACAGCACTTATTTATGGAACAGACTGTTAAATGAAGGGACTGTGTCTTCATTTGAGTCCGTGACTGTTTAACCTGGTACATAAGGGTGCCGCGGTGGTGGGATGTTAACTCCTTCACCTGGTATGCAAGAGGTCGTGGGTTCGATCCGGACCCTGACGCCTGTATATTTGGAGTTTGCATGTCTCTCTCTCCCGTGGTCGCGTGGATTGTTCTCCAGGTCTTCCAGTTTTTCCCTCCATATTTAGAAACATGCGTTTAGAGCAGGAGTATCAAACTCAACTTGCCTGGGGGCCGCTGGAGGTAGAGTCTGGGTGAGGCTGGGCCTCATCAAGTATTCCAAAAAAAAGTGCAACTGATCCAATCTTCTCAATCTTTATTAATAACAGTTCAGAACATGAACGGTTCTTCAGAACATAGGCTTCTCTTACCTACTCCATGCTTCCAGAGACCTGGCAGCGCTTCCTCTTCTTACACAGCTGAGCCACATTTGGCTTGAGGGAGGAAGCAATTGAGACCCTCAGTATGGCTTGAAATGCTCATCAGTAAGTTTGGACCTGTACTTTGACTTATTAAAGTTCATGGTGCAAAAGAGCTTTTCACACAGATATGTGCTCCCAAAAAGGCACATGGTCCGCTTGAACATCCTGGAAAGCTCAGGGAAGGTGGGGGTGATATATTTACATGTTTTTATCCCTATACCTGAGTATTTGGGATCTTATTTAGTATGCCCTTTCTATATATTCTGAGAGGTATTTGAAAACTTTATCATTGTTCATGCTTTTTGTGAGCACTTCCTTTTTCTCATCATTATTAAATTCATCAATCGTGTTCTCTCTCAGGTGTTTATACCTTTCACATTCATAAATAAAGTGATCTAGATTTTCTTCTTTTTGTTCACATCCTACATATCCTTCTGCTCTACCGAATCTCTCTGGATGCCATTGAGCTAACTCTGGTGTCCATGTTACTCCACCTGTCTTAATTCTTAAATTGTTCTTGGTAAATTATTTTCTTTTGCGATTGCACATATCTGTCCTTTTTCCTTTTCTTTGTTTCTCTTGTAATAATAATCTATAACTTATTTATAATATTCAGGTTCTAACCAACATTTGGCTTTTTTCCCTTTCCTATTGCAACACTCTGTTGTCTTTATTAGGTCACTGATTACACTTGTTGAGTCCGCCCACTTCCTAAGTCCTCTGTACCTTGCACAGGGTGACAGGATATATTTTCCTTCCACTTGGTGTCACTCCGGAATCACGTTTCAACCAAGTGACTAACGTTGCTAATTCGCGTTGGCTAACTTGTCAACAAACACCGGAAGCTGTCACGAGCCTGAGCTATGGTAAAAAATATATAATAAATAAAAAATTGATGCCAAATAGTGGGCCACAAAATATTGTTCCGCGGGCCACAATTGGCCTGCGGGCCGCGAGTTTGAGACCCCTGGTTTAGAGTATTTTACTGCTATAAATTTCCACAAGATGAGCCACTCCGTTAAAACTAACATTTGTGACCAGATCGCTTCTTAAAAAGAGCTATATGGCTCACTTACCTGGTAAAATGAAAAGTTACATTTCAAATAATCACCACGGTAATGTGTCACCCACACGACCTTGAACTTGAGGCATCGCGCAGAACGCGGCATGCAGTGTGGGGTTAGCTGGGTGGTGCAGGGAGCTGCTACTACTTGCAGAGGGGGGCGGGGCAGGGGGGGACTGAGTCCTCTTGCATAATTGACTTGCGGATTGACCGATGCATAGACGAAAAGATAGCACGTGAATGAATGAGTGTACGGCTGGACTGCAAATGAATGGACAATATTCTTCATCGCCATTTAAAAAAAACTTAACATTGTAATCCATCACCCTGTACATCTGCTGAACCAACGTATCCTACAGCAGCATATGAGTGTGTTTTCATACATTGCCTGAGTGTGTGTTTCTTGCGTATGATCGGTATGTGTTTTACGCATGATCCATATTTGATATCACACAAGATATTTGCCTGTTTTTCTAATGATCTGCACGTGTTTCACGCAATAATCTCTGGGTTTCACACATGTTCTGTGTGGGTGGCCGGGACCACCCTCAGCTGCCTTTTTCTTCCCAGTTGCGATGTGTACACATCGTACCAGATACTAATTTAAGGCTGAACCGACCTCTCGAGATCCAGGACGCAGTGGTGATGGTGGCTGTAAGCGGGAATCGAGCTCGGGTCGCCTCGTCCTCCTCACCCCTCACCTCGTCCTTCTCCATCCCTCAGCTCGTATTCCTCACCCCTCACCTCGCCCTCACTTCGTCCTCCTCACCCCTCACCTCGTCCTCGCCTCGTTCCTCACCCCTTGCCTCGTCATCTTTACCCCTTAGCTCATCCTCCTGACCCTCACCTCGTACTTCTTTAACCCCTCGCTCTCCTCACCTCGTCCTCACCCATCACCTCGTCCTCCTCACCCATCGCCTCGTCCTCCTCACCCCTCGTCCTCCTCACCCCTCACCTCGTCCTTCTCATCCCTCAGCTCGTATTCCTCACCCCTCACCTCGCCCTCACTTCGTCCTCCTCACCCCTCACCTCGTCCTCGCCTCGTCATCTTTACCCCTTAGCTCATCCTCCTCACCCTCACCTCGTCCTTCTCTAACCCCTCGCTCTCCTCACCTCGTCCTCACCCATCACCTCGTCCTCCTCACCCATCGCCTCGTCCTCCTCACCCATCGCCTCGTCCTCCTCAACCCTCGTTCTCACCCCTCGCCTCCTCCTCACCCCTCGCCTCGTCCTCCTCACCCCTCGTTCTCCTCACCCCTCGCCTCGTACTCACCCCTCACTTCGTCCTCCTCACCCCTCACCTCGTCCTCGCCTCGTCCTCCTCACCCCTTGCCTCGTCATCTTTACCCCTCAGCTCATCCTCCTCACCCTCACCTCGTCCTCCTCAGCTCGTCCTCTTCACCCCTCGTCCTCCTCACCTCGTCCTCCTCACCCCTCAGCTCGTCTTCCTCACCTCGTCCTCACCCCTCACGTCGTCCGCTTGACCTTTCACCTCATCCACACCCCTCACCTCATCCTCACCCATCACCTCGTCTTCCTCACCCCTCACCTCATCCGCTTTACCCCTCAGCTCGTCCTCCTCACCCCTCGTCCTCCTCACCCCTCAGCTCGTCCTCCTCACCCCTCGACTCGTCCTTCTCACCCCTCATCCTCCTCACCCCTCGTCCTCCTCACCCCTCGTCCTCCTCACCCCTCGCCTCATCTTTCTCACCCATCGTCCTCCTCACCCCTCGTCTGCCTCACCTTTTACCTCGTCCTCCTCACCCCTCGACTCGTCCTCTCACCTCAGCTCGTCCTCCTCACCCGTCGTCGTCCTCACCGCTCACCTCGTCCTTCTCACCCCTCACCTCTCCCTCGCCTCGTCCTCCTCACCCTTAGCTCGTCCTCACTCCTCGTCCTCTCCTCCCCTCGCTGTCCTCACCATTTGCCTCGTCCTCCTCACCCCACACCTCGTTCTTCTTACCCCTCATCTTGTCCTCCTCACCACTCGACTCGTCCTACTCACCCCTCACCTCACCCTCCTCACCCCTCGTCCTCCTCACCCCTCGTCCTCCTCACCCCTCGTCCTCCTCACCAATTGTCCTCCTCACACATTGTCCTCCTCACACATTGTCCTCCTCACCGCTCGTTCTCCTCTCCCCTCGTTCTCCTCACCCCTCAGCTCGTCTTCCTCACCCCTCACCTCACCTCGTCCACCCCACCCCGCGCCTCGTCATCCTCACGCCTCGCCCACCTCACCCCTCACCTCGTCCTTCTCACCCACACCGCGTTCTTCTTACCCCTCACCTCTTCCTCCTCACCCCTCGACTCATCCTCCTCACCCCTCGTCCTCCTCACCCCTCGTCCTCCTCACCCCTCGCTCTCCTCACCCCTCGTCTTCCTCACCCCTCGCTCTCCTCACCCCTCGTCTTCCTCACCCCTCGCTCTCCTCACCCCTCGCTTTCTTCACCCCTCGCTCTCCTCAACCCTCGTCCTCACCTCGTTTTTCTTCTCACCCCCCGTCCTCACCCCTCGCTCGTCCACCGGAACCTGCTCCTCACCTCCTTATCCCTCGTCCTCCTCACCCCTCGTCCTCCTCACCCCTCGTCCTCCTCACCCCTCGTCCTCCTCACTTCTCGTCCTACTCACCCCTCACCCCTCGTCCTCCTCACCCCTCACGCCTCATCTTCCTAACCCATCGTCCTCCTCACCCCTCGTCCGCCTCACCTTTCACCTCGTCCTCCTCACCCCTCGACTCGTCCTCACCTCTCACCTCAGCTCATCCTCCTCACCCGTCGTCGTCCTCACCGCTCACCTCGTCCTCCTCACCCCTCACCTCTCCCTCGCCTCGTCCTCCTCACCCTTAGCTCGTCCTCCTCGTCCTCCCCTCCCCTCGCTGTCCTCACCATTTGCCTCGTCCTCCTCACCCCACACCTCGTTCTTCTTACCCCGCATCTTGTCCTCCTCACCACTCGACTCGTCCTACTCACCCCTCACCTCACCCTCCTCACCCCTCGTCCTCCTCACCCATTGTCCTCCTCACCCATTGTCCTCCTCACCGCTCGTTCTCCTCACCCCTCGTTCTCCTCACCCCTCAGCTCGTCTTCCTCACCCCTCACCTCGTCCACCGCACCCCGCGCCTCGGCATCCTCACGCCTCGCCCGCCTCACCCCTCACCTCGTCCTTCTCATCCACACCGCGTTCTTCTTACCCCTCACCTCTTCCTCCGCACCCCTCGCTGTCCTCACCCCTCGCTCTCTTCACCCCTCGCTCTCCTCAACCCTCGTCCTCACCCCCGCACCTCGTTTTTCTTCTCACCCCCCGTCCTCACCCCTCGCTCGTCCACCGCACCCTGCTCCTCACCTCCTCACCCCTCGTCCTCACCCCTCGTCCTCCTCACCCCTCGTCCTCCTCACCCCTCGCTCTCCTCACCCCTCGCTCTCCTCACGCCTCGCTCTCCTCAGCCCTCGCCTCGTCCTCCTCACCCCTCGTCCTCCTCACCCCTCGTCCTCCTCACCCCCACACCTCGTTCTTCTTACTTCTCACCCCCGTCCTCCTCACTTCTCATTCTCCTCACCCCTCGCTCGTCCACCGCACCCTGCTCCTCATCCTCCTCACCCCTCACCTCGTCCTCCTTACCCCTCACGTCGTCCGCTTGACCCCTCACCTCGTCCTCTTGACCCCTCACCTCGTTCTCACTCCTCACCTCGTCCACCTCACTTATCCTCAACCCTCACCTCGTTCTCACCCCTCACCTCGTCCTCCTCACCCCCACAGCCCGTTCTTCTTACTCCTGACCCCTCATCCTCCTCACCCCTCGTCCTCCTCACCTTTCGCCTCATCTTCCTCACCCATCGTCCTCCTCACCCCTCTTCCGCCTCACCTTTTACGTCGTCCTCCTCACCCCTCGACTCGTCCTCACCTCAGCTCGTCCTCCTCACCCGTCGTCGTCCTCACCGCTCACCTCGTCCTCGCCTCGTCCTCCTCACCCTTAGCTCGTCCTCACTCCTCGTCCTCCCCTCCCCTCGCTGTCCTCACCATTTGCCTCGTCCTCCTCACCCCACACCTCGTTCCCCTCATCTTGTCCTCCTCACCACTCGACTCGTCCTACTCACCCCTCACCTCACCTCACCCTCCTCACCCATTGTCCTCACCCATTGTCCTCCTCACCCATTGTCCTTCTCACCGCTCGTTCTCCTCACCCCTCGTTCTCCTCACCCCTCAGCTCGTCATTCTCACCCCTCACCTCACCTTGTCCACCACACCCCGCGCCTCGTCATCCTCACGCCTCGCCCACCTCACCCCTCACCTCGTCCTTCTCACCCACACCGCGTTCTTCTTACCCCTCACCTCTTCCTCCTCACCCCTCGCTCTCCTCACCCCTCGCTCTCCTCACCCCTCGTCCTCCTCACCCCTCGCTCTCCTCACCCCTCGCCTCGTCCTCCTCACCCCTCGTCCTCCTCACCCCCACACCTCGTTCTTCTTACTTCTCACCCCCCGTCCTCCTCACTTCTCGTCCTCCTCACCCCTCGCTCGTCAACCGCACCCTGCTCCTCATCCTCCTCACCCCTCACCTCGTCCTCCTTACCCCTCATGTCGTCCGCTTGACCCCTCACCTCGTCTTCTTGACCCCTCACCCCTTTCTCACCCCTCACCTCGTCCACCTCACTTGTCCTCAACCCTCACCTCGTTCTCACCCCTCACCTCGTCCTCACCCCCACGGCTCATTCTTCTTACTCCTCACCTCTCACTCTCCTCACCCCTCGTCCTCCTCACCCCTCGTCCTCCTCACCCCTCGTCCTCCTCACCCCTCGTCCTCCTCACCCCTCGTCCTCCTCACCTTTCACCTCATCCTCCTCACCCCTCGACTCGTCCTCACCCCTCACCTCATCTTTCTCACCCATCGTCCTCCTCACCCCTCGTCCACCTCACCTTTCACCTCGTCCTCCTCACCCCTCGACTCGTCCTCACCTCTCACCTCAGCTCGTCCTCACCCGTCGTCGTCCTCACCGCTCACCTCGTTCTCCTCACCCCTCACCTCGTTCTTCTTACCCCTCATCTTGTCCTCCTCACCACTCGACTCATCCTACTCACCCCTCACCTCACCTCACCCTCCTCACCCCTCGTCCTCACCCATTGTCCTCCTCACCGCTCATCCTCCTCACCCCTCAGCTCGTCTTCCTCACCCCTCACCTCGTCCACCGCACCCCGCGCCTCGTCATCCTCACGCCTCGCCCGCCTCACTCCTCGTCCTCCTCACCCCTCGCTGTCCTCACCCCTCGCTCTCCTCACCCCTCGCTCTCCTCACGCCTCGCTCTCCTTAGCCCTCACCTCGTCCTCCTCACCCCTCGTCCTCCTCACCCCCACACCTCGTTCTTCTTACTTCTCACCCCTCGTCCTCCTCACCCCTCGTCCTCCTCACCCCTCGTCCTCCTCACCCCTCGTCCTCCTCACCCCTCGTCCTCCTCACCCCTCGTTCTCCTCACCCCTCGTTCTCCTCACCCCTCGTACTCCTCACCCCTCGTCTTCCTCAATCCTCGTCCTCCTCACCCCTCGTCTTCGGCACCCCTCGTCCTCCTCACCCCTCGTCCTCCTCACCCCTCGTCCTCCTCACACCTCATCTCGTCCTCCTCACCCCTCATCTCGTCCTCCTCACCCCTCACCTCCTGACCTCGTTCTTCTTACCCTTCACCTCGTCCTCCTCACCCCTTGCCTCGTCCTCCTCACCCGCTCCTGACACGGCGAACACACACGCCCATGGCAACCTCACTTAGGGCACGGCACACCGACTTAGCATCACCCTCATTTATACCTCCACGTTTATCGGCCTCGTTCTATCGTGACGGCCAAGACGCTGGACGTTTGTGATAAAGAACTTCGTAGCTCATCGGATTCCTCCTCCAGTGTACAAATAAATAAATATCACGGCTCTGATCTCTTTGCGGCGCCGCAGTGGCGTTCATCACTCGCCGCCTCCCCATGGCACGACTACGACGCCCTCTGTTGGACGCTGTGTGTCATCAACATTGTTGCCTGTGATTACACTCAACACAACGTCGTTGTTAGTGATTACACTCAACACAACGTCGTTGTGTGTGATTACACTAAACACAACGTCGTTGTGTGTGATTACACTAAACACAACGTCGTTGCGTTTCATCAATATTTTTGTGTGTGATTACACACACAACAACGTTGTGTTTAAGCACACAACAATGTTGCGTGTAATCACTCACATATTGAGTGATTACACACTCGGCGTGTGTCTGTAGCAGTTGTACGTGTGCCGCTTGTCGTAGATGTTCGCGGTTTGAATCCAGCGGCCGCCCTGTTTAATGCTACAGGCGTGTTCACCGCAAAGACACCATGTGCCGTCTGCTTCAGTGGACGTTGAAGATCCCAGCGTCATGGACCAGATTTACCGAATTAAATACAATTGCCCGCAAATTACCCAGTTGGAATATACTGTGCCTAGTAATCATTGCTGGGAAATGTGGTAGAACCCTCCTGAAAAGAGCCAGTAGGGCTATCCTGGCTAAAACTGACCACCCACCCCCTCGTGTGGCATGCTAGCCTTAATAGGTGCTCGCTAACAGCACTTATTTATCGAACAGACTGTTAAATGAAGGGACTGTGTCTTCATTTGAGTCCGTGACTGTGTAACCTGGTACATAAGGGTGCCGTGGTGGTGGGATGTTAACTCCTTCACCAGGTATGCAAGAGGTCGTGTGGTCGATCTGGACCCTGACGCCTGTATATTTGGAGTTTGCATGTCTCTCTCTCTCCCGTGGTCGCGTGGATTGTTCTCCAGGTCTTCCAGTTTTTCCCTCCATATTTAGAAACATGCGTTCAGAGCAGGAGTCTCAAACTCAACTTACCTGGGGGCCGCTGGAGGTAGAGTCTGGGTGAGGCTGGGCCGCATCAAGTATTCCAAAAAAAAGTGCAACTGATCCAATCTTCTCAATCTTTATTAATAACAGTTCTGAACATGAACGGTTCTTCAGAACATAGGCTTCTCTTACCTACTCCAAGCTTCCAGAGACCTGGCAGCGCTTCCTCTTCTTACACAGCTGAGCCACATTTGGCTTGAGGGAGGAAGCAATTGAGACCCTCAGTATGGCTTGAAATGCTCATCAGTAAGTTTGGACCTGTACTTTGACTTATTAAAGTTCATGGTGCAAAAGAGCTTTTCACACAGATATGTGCTCCCAAAAAGGCCCATGGTCTGCTTGAACATCCTGGAAAGCTCAGGGAAGGTGGGGGTGATATATATTTACATGTTTTTATCCCAATACCTGAGTATTTGGGATCTTATTTAGTATGCCCTTTCTATATATTCTGAGAGGTATTTGAAAACTTTATCATTGTTCATGCTTTTTTTGAGCACTTCGTTTTTTTTATCATTATTAAATTCATCAATCGTGTTCTCTCTCAGGTGTTTATACCTTTCACATTCATAAATAAAGTGATCTAGATTTTCTTCTTTTTGTTCACATCCTACATATCCTTCTGCTCTAATGAATCTCTCTGGATGCCATTGAGCTAACTCTGGTGTCCATGTTACTCCACCTGTCTTAATTCTTAACATCAAGTGCATTGTCTCATGTTTTATATCTTTTAATTTCTTGCTCTTTTTCATTAAATTGTTCTTGGTAAATTATTTTCTTTTGCGATTGCACATATCTGTCCTTTTTCCTTTTCTTTGTTTCTCTTGTAATAATAATCTATAACTTCTTTATAATATTCAGGTTCTAACCACCATTTGGCTTTTGTTCTTGCCACCCATCTCATGCTATTTGCTATCCATGTAATTATTTTCCCTTTCCTATCGCAACACTCTGTTGTCTTTATTAGGTCACTGATTACACTTGTTGAGTCCGCCCACTTCCTAAGTCCTCTGTACCTTGCACTGAGTGACAGGATATATTTTCCTTCCACTTGGTGTCACTCCGGAATCACGTTTCAACCAAGTGACTAACGTTGCTAATTCGCGTTGGCTAACTTGTCAACAAACACCGGAAGCTGTCACGAGCCTGAGCTATGGTAAAAAAATATAATAATTAAAAAAAAATTGATGTCAAATAGTGGGCCACAAAATATCGTTCCGCGGGCCACAATTGGCCTGCGGGCCGCAAGTTTGAGACCCCTGGTTTAGAGTATTTTACTGCTATAAATTTCCACAAGATGAGCCACTCCGTTAAAACTAACATTTGTGACCAGATCGCTTCTTAAAAAGAGCTATATGGCTCACTTACCTGGTAAAATAAAAAGTTACATTTCAAATAATCACCACGGTAATGTGTTACCCACACGACCTTGAACTTGAGGCATCGCGCAGAACGCGGCATGCAGTGTGGGGTTAGCTGGGTGGTGCAGGGAGCTGCTACTACTTGCAGAGGGGGGTGGGGCAAGGGGGGACTGAGTCCTCTTGCATAATTGACTTGCGGATTGACCGATGCATAGACGAAAAGATAGCACGTGAATGAATGAGTGTACGGCTGGACTGCAAATGAATGGACAATATTCTTCATCGCCATTTTAAAAAAAAACTTTACATTGTAATCCATCACCCTGTACATCTGCTGAACCAACGTATCCTACAGCAGCATATGAGTGTGTTTTCATACATTGCCTGAGTGTGTGTTTCTTGCGTATGATCGGTATGTGTTTTACGCATGATCCATATTTGATATCACACAAGATATTTGCCTGTTTTTCTAATGATCTGCACGTGTTTCACGCATAATCTCTGGGTTTCACACATGTTCTGTGTGGGTGGCCGGGACCACCCTCAGCTGCCTTTTTCTCCCGAGTTGTGATGTGTACACAACGTACCAGATACTAATTTAAGGCTGAACCGACCTCTCGAGATCCAGGACGCAGTGGTGATGGTGGCTGTAAGCGGGAATCGAGCTCGGGTCGCCTCGTCCTCCTCACCCCTCACCTCGTCCTTCTCATCCCTCAGCTCGTATTCCTCACCCCTCACCTCGCCCTCACTTCGTCCTCCTCACCTCGTCCTCGCCTCGTCCTCGCCTCGTCCTCACCCCTTGCCTCGTCATCTTTACCCCTTGCCTCGTCATCTTTACCCCTTGCCTCGTCATCTTTACCCCTTAGCTCATCCTCCTCACCCTCACCTCGTCCTTCTCTAACCCCTCGCTCTCCTCACGTCCTCCTCATCCATCGCCTCGTCCTCCTCATCCCTCGTTCTCACCCCTCGCCTCCTCCTCACCCCTCGCCTCGTCCTCCTCACCCCTCGTCCTCCTCACCCCTCGTGCTCCTCACCCCTCGTCCTCCTCACCCTCGTCCTCCTCACCCCTCGTTCTCTTCACTCCTCGTTCTCCTCACCCCTCTCCTCGTCCTCTTCACACCTCATCTCGTCCTCCTCACCCCTCACCTCCTGACCTCGTTTTTCTTACCCTTCACCTCGTCCTCCTCACCCCTTGCCTCGTCCTCCTCACCCGCTCCTGACACGGCCAACACACACGCCCATGGCAACCTCACTTAGGGCACGGCACACCGACTTAGCATCACCCTCATTTATACCTCCACGTTTATCGGCCTCGTTCTATCGTGACGGCCAAGACGCTGGACGTTTGTGATAAAGAACTTCGTAGCTCATCGGATTCCTCCTCCAGTGTACAAATAAATATCACGGCTCTGATCTCTTTGCGGCGCCGCAGTGGCGTTCATCACTCGCCACCTCCCCATGGCACGACTACGACGCCCTCTGTTGGACGCTGTGTGTCATCAACATTGTTGCCTGTGATTACACTCAACACAACGTTGTTGTTGTAAGTGATTACACTCAACACAACGTCGTTGTTAGTGATTACACTCAACACAACGTCGTTGTTAGTGATTACACTAAACACAACGTAGTTGTTAGTGATTACACTAAACACAACGTCGTTGTTAGTGATTACACTAAACACAACGTCGTTGTGTGTGATTACACACAACGTCGTTGTGTGTGATTACACTCAACACAACGTCGTTGTGTGTAATTACACTCAACACAATGTCGTTTTGAGTGATTACACTCAACACAACGTTGTTGTTTGTGATTACACTCAACACAACGTCGTTGCGTCTCATCAATATTTGTGTGTGTGATTACACACACAACGACGTTGTGTTTAATCACACAACAATGTTGCGTGTAATCACTCACAGATTGAATGATTACACACTCGGCGTGTGTCTGTAGCAGTTGTACGTGTGCCGCTTGTCGTAGATGTTCGCGGTTTGAATCCAGCGGCCGCCCTGTTTAATGCTACAGGCGTGTTCACCGCAAAGACACCATGTGCCGTCTGCTTCAGTGGACGTTGAAGATCCCAGCGTCATGGACCAGATTAACCGAATTAAATACAATTGCCCGCAAATTACCCAGTTGGAATATACTGTGCCTAGTAATCATTGCTGGGAAATGTGGTAGAACCCTCCTGAAAAGAGCCAGTAGGGCTATCCTGGGTAAAACTGACCACCCACCTCCTCGTGTGGCATGCTAGCCTTAATAGGTGCTCGCTAACAGCACTTCTTTATCGAACAGACTGTTAAATGAAGGGACTGTGTCTTCATTTGAGTCCGTGACTGTGTAACCTGGTACATAAGGGTGGTGGGATGTTAACTCCTTCACCTGGTATGCAAGAGGTCGTGGGTTCGATCCGGACCCTGACGCCTGTATATTTGGAGTTTGCATGTCTCTCTCTCTCCCGTGGTCGCGTGGATTGTTCTCCAGGTCTTCCAGTTTTTCCCTCCATATTTAGAAACATGCGTTCAGAGCAGGAGTCTCAAACTCAACTTACCTGGGGGCCGCTGGAGGTAGAGTCTGGGTGAGGCTGGGCCGCATCAAGTATTCCAAAAAAAAGTGCAACTGATCCAATCTTCTCAATCTTTATTAATAACAGTTCAGAACATGAACGGTTCTTCAGAACATAGGCTTCTCTTACCTACTCCATGCTTCCAGAGACCTGGCAGCGCTTCCTGCTCCGGGTCCTTTCCGCTGCATTTAGAATCAACATGCCTTTTGAGGATTTGGCTGCAATAAATGTATGTGATAAGCCACTTCGTTTATCTATCATTTGTAGCCAGGCCGATTCTGAAAAGGGTCTATATAGCTCAATGGGTCTTACCTGGTGAAATAAAAAGTAGTTTACTTTAGGGGGTGGGTGGCTGGTTGGGTCGGTAGGTCGGTTAGAGGTTGAGTGGGCGGCAGGGTGAGTGGGTGGCAGGGTGAGTGGGTGAGTAGGTAAGTAGCTGGGTGAGCGGGTGGACTGGTGAGTGTGCGAGTTAGAGATTGAGTGGGTGGATGGGTGGGTGTGCAAGTGGATGCGTCGGTAAGTGGTTGAGTTGGTGGCAAGGTGCGGGTTTTTGAGTGGGTGGGTGTTTGAGTGGGTAGGTGGCTGAATGGGTGGGTGAGTGGGTGACTGAGTCAAGAAAGTGGAGCGCCATGGTGGTGAGATATTAACTACCTCGCCTTTTGTACAGGAGCTTGTGGGTTCGATCTCGATTATGACGCCTGTATATTTGGAGTGTGCATGTTCTCCTTGTGGTTGCATGGATTTTTCTCCCGAGTCCTCCGGGTTTTCTCTCCATATTTAGAAACATGCATTTCGAGGTTTTGGCTGTTCTCGAACTCACCCACTCAACTACTAAAGCCACCCACCAACCCACTCACAAACCCGCTCACCCTACCATGCACTCAATTTCTAATCAACGCACTCACGCACACACCCACTCACTCAACCACTCATCCATGCACCCACCTACACACGCACTCAATAACTTACTTGAGCAGTCATTTGTGGCCGCGTCGCTTATGAAAAAAAATCTATATAGCTCCGTGGGCCTTTCCTGTTAAAATTAAAATAGTTAAATTTTAGTTTACAGTTGGGTGAGTGGGCGGTGAGTGCGTCGGTCGGTGAGTGAATGGGTGGTTAAGTAAGTAGGTGAGGGGCTGGGTGAGTTGTTGGGAGATTGAGTGGGTCACAGTGTGAGTGGGTGGGTTGGAGCGTGAGTTGGTCACTGAGTGAGTGGGTGGGTGAGGTGAGTGGGTGGGTAGGTTGGGTGGGTGGGTGAGTGAGTTAGTGAGTGCATGTGTAGGTGGGTGCGTGGATGAGTGGTTGAGTGAGTGAGTGGGTGTGTGCGTGAGTGGGTTGATTAGAAATTGAGTGCATGGCAGGGTGAGCGGGTTTATGAGTGGGTTGGTGGGTGGCTTTAGTAGTTGAGTGGGTGAGTTCGAGAATTGTACGCCACTGTGGCGAGATGTTAGCTACGTCGCCTGGTATTTTGGAGTTCGTAGGTTCCATCCCAACCCTGATGCTTGTATATTTGGGGTTTGCATGTGCTCTATGGTCACGTGGATTTCGACTCCACATTTATAAACATTCATTTATCGGATTTGGCTGCTATACATTACTATGTGATAGGCCACTTAGTGAAGCTCTCATTTGTGGCCAGGTTACTTTGGAAAAATATTTTATATAGCTCTGTGGGGCTTACCTGGTAACTTAAAAATAGTTGAATTTAGTCAGTTTGGATTAGTGAGTAGGTGGAATGTTGAGTGCGTGGGTTAGAGATTGATTTTGTATCAGGGTGAGTGGCTGGGTGAGTTTGTGATTGGTTGGGTGGGTGAGTGTGTGAGTTAGACATTGAGTTGGTGGATGGGTGGGTGTGTGAGGGAGTGAATAGGTGACCTGGTGGGTGAGTGGATTGTTGAGTGAGTGGGTTGTTGAGTTAGGGAGTGGGTGGGCTGGTAAGTGGGTTGGTGAATTAGTTTGTGGGTGTGTGGGTGAGTCAGTCGGTTAGAGATTGATTTGGTTAGTGTGTTGAGGAGTTCCCGACGACGACTCGGAGACGGCTTGAAGGTAAGGGCTTTCGCCAAAGGTTTATTAAGTATATTACAATAACACAAAGGGTGTGACAACTTCCCAGGGGTTAGGGGTCCTACACTAAGTCCTGGTCCAGCCCGGCTAGCTCCGGTCTCTCTCCCTCGAGTCGGATGGGGGAACTTGCCAACCCCACCGACCGGGAAGAGCAGCACCTCCTACGGCTACCACCGGCTTCACTCCTGACTCTTCGTCGATCCCTCTCTACCCCTGGTTCCCTCTCCACCCTTCTCACTCTACCCGTTCCCACAGTGACCCTGCTTTCGTCACGGTGTCCCCCTTAAATACTAGTGGAGACATGACGTCATCGAGCCGCCCAGCACGCATGACGCCACGTTCCGTGACGTCATCGCACTAGACTGCACACATGACGTCACGTCCCCATTTTACTCTAGAAGTGGTTTGTGTGTGGGTGGGTGGGTGTTTGAGTGGGTGGTTGAGTTAAAGAGTGGAATGTCAAGGTGGCGAAATTTTAAGAACCTCGCCTGTATATTTAGAGTTTGCACGTTCTCCCCCGTGGTTGCATGGAATTTTCTCTGGGTACTCCAGGTTGCCCCTCCACATTTAGAATCATGCATTTACAGACTTTGACTGCTATAACGTTCTATGTGAAAAGCCATTCCATTGAGCAATCATTTGTACTCTGCTTGTTTCTGAAAAAGATGTATATAGCATGGGCCTTACCTAGTAAAGTAAAAAAAAGCTACATTTTTATTTGGTGTGTAGATGGGCGGTTTTGTGGGTGGGTGCGTGGATGAGTGAGTGCGACGTTCAATGGGTAGTAGGTGAGAGGCTTGGTGAGTGAGTGTGGATTAGAGATTGAGTGCGTGGCTTGGCGAGTGCGTGGCTGGGTGAGTGTGTGCAAGGCTCGGTGGTTGAATTAATGGATGGTTGAATTAGTGGGTCGGTGTTTGAGTGTGTGGTTTCGTGGGTGGGAGAGTCAGAGAATGGAGTGTCATGGTGGCAAGATGTTAACTACCTCGCCGGGTATACAGGATGTTGTGGGTTCGATTCCACATTTAGAAACATGCATTTAGAGGAGTTGGCTGCTATAAATGTATACGTGATAAGCCACTCTGTTGAGCTATCATTTGTGGCGAAGTTGCTTCTGAAAACAATCCATATATCTCAGTAGGCCTTGCCTGGTAAAACAAACATAATTTATATTTAGGCTGTGTTGGTGAGTGGTCGGGTTGGTGAATTAGTGGGTGAGTTAGTGGGTTAGTCGGTGGGTTAATAATTGGATGGGTGAGTTCATGAGTGGGTGGGTGAGGGTGGGTCAGTGGGTGTGTTAGTGGGTACGGGTTTGAGAGGGTGGCTGGGTGAAATGGTGCGTGGGTGAGTGAGCAGGTAGGTGGGTGAGTGAGCAGGTGGGTGGGTGGGTGAGTGAATGGATGTTTGAGTTAGTGAGTGGGTGATTGGATGAGTGGGAGGTTGAAAAGGTGAGTGGATGGGTGATTTAATGCTTGGGTGGGTGAGTGGTTACGTGGGTAGTGGGTCGTGGCTGGCTGAGTTGGTGTGTGAGTGTGTCGGTGAGTGAGTTGGTGAATGGGAGTGTGGGTGAGTGATTAGAGTTAATGGGTACAAGATTGAGTGAATAAGAAGATGGGTGAGTTGGTGAGTGTTTGGGTTAGAGATTGAGTTGGTGGTTATGTGATTGAGTAGGTGAGTGGAGGGATGGGTGAGTGAATGGGTGTTTGAGTTAGTGGGTGGGTGATTGGATGACTGTGCGAGGTTGAAGGGATGAGTCGATGGGTGATTAAATGGTTGGATGAGAGGGTGGGTTGGTTAGTGGGTGGGTGAATGTGGGAGGCTCAGTGGGTGAGTTATTGGGTGAGTGTGTGGATGAGTGAAGGGTTCGGTGAGTGAGGGGGTGGGTGAGTGAATGTATGGATGGGTGAGTGAGTGGGGTGAGTGAATAGTTGGTTGAGTGAGTGGGTAGGTGGTGAGTGTGGGAGGTTGAGTCGGTGAGTTTATGCGCGAGTTTATGCGCGAGTGGTTGCTGAGTGGGTTGGCGGGTAGGTGAGTGGGTTGGCTGGTAGGTGAGTGGTTTGGCTGGTAGGTGAGTGGGTTGGCTGGTAGGTGAGTGGGTTGGCGGGTAGGTGAGTGGGTTGGCTGGTAGGCGAATGGGTTGGCTGGTAGGTGAGTGGTTTGGCTGGTAGGTGAGTGGGTTGGCTGGTAGGTGAGTGGGTTGGCGGGTAGGTGAGTGGGTTGGCGGGTAGGTGAGTGGGTTGGCGGGTAGGTGAGTGGGTTGGCAGGTAGATGAGTGGGTTGCCGGGTAGGTGAGTGGGTTGCCGGGTAGGTGAGTGGGTTGGCGGGTAGATGAGTGGGTTGGCGGGTAGGTGTTGGGTTGGCGGGTAGGTGAGTGGGTTGGCGAATAGGTGAGTGGGTTGGTGGGTGAGTGAGTGAGTGGGTGGCAGTGGGTGTAATGGAGTTGTAGCCTCAGTAGTGGGTGAGTGACTGGGTGAGTATGTGGGTGGATGAGTTCGTGGCAGGAGAGTTAGTGGATGCGATAGTGAGTTAGTGCATGAGTGGGTGAGGGGATGGGTGAGTTAGTGGTTGGATGATACGGTGAGTTTGTGAGTGCGTGGGTAGGTATTTGAGTGAGTGGATTGTTGAGTGAGTAGATGGGATGTTGAGTGAGTGAGTGGGTGGTTGGGTTGGTTCGTGACATTGTGGGTTGGTGAGAAGGTGAGTTCGTGGGTGAGAGAGTGAACGAATTCCTGTTAATACGTGGGTGGATGAGTAGGTGGGTGTGGGGGTTGGTGAGTGAGTGGGTGGGTTAGAGATTGAGTGGGTGGTTGTGTGACGGAGTGGGTGGTTGTGTGATTGAGTGGGTGAGTGGATGGGTGAGTGTGTGGATATTTGTGGTTGATTAAGTCGGTGGCTGATGCGAGCAGTGTGGGAGCTTGAAGGGAGTGAGTGGTTACGTGAGTGAGGGGTGGGTGAATGAGTTAGTAGGAGCGCTAGTGGGTGGGTGAGTGATTAAGTGAGTGAGTTGTGTGGCTGAGTGAGTGACTGGATGGGTGGATGACTGGGTGAGTGAGTGGGAGAGTGATTGAGTAAGTGAGTCAAGCGGTTGGGTGGCTGGGTGAGAAATTGAGTCAGTTGGTGGGAGAATGGGCGAGTAGTTACGTGTGTAGTGCGTCGTGGGTGAGTTGGTCAGTGCCTGGGTGAGTTTCTGAATAATGGGTGGGTTCGTGAGTTGATGGGTTGGGTCAGTGATGTGGTGCGTGGGTGATTGAGTGGATGGATGAGTAAGTGAGTGGGTGAGTGCATTGGTAAGTGTGAGGGTGTTTGAGTTAGTGGGTGGGTGATTGGATGAGTGTGCAATGTTGAAAGGGTGAGTGGGGATGAGTAATTGAATGGCTGGATGAGAGGGTGGGTTGGTGAGTGGGTGGGTGAATGTGGGGGGTTGAGTGGGTGAGTGTGTGGATGAGTGAGGGTTTGGGTGAGTGAGGGGTTTGGTGAGTGAAGGGGTCGGTCAGTTCGTGGGTGAGTGAATGGATGGAATGGGTGGGTGAGTGAATGGGTGGTTGACCGAGTGAGTGAGTGAGTGGATGGGTGGATGAGTGAGTGGGTGGGCAAGCGGGTGAGTTGTTGCATGGGTAATGGGTGAGTGGGTGGTGAGTAGGTGTATGTGGTTGACTTAGTGGGAGGGTGGATGAGTGGATGAGTGTGGGAGGTTGAGGGTGTGAGTGAATGGGTGAGTCAGTGGCTGAATGAGAGGATGGATGGATTGGTGACTGAGTGTGTGAGTGTGGTATGTTGAGTGGATGAGTTAATGTGTCGGTGTGTAGCTGAATGAGTGGGTGGGTGAGTGAGTGGGTGGCTTATTGAGTTAGTGGGGTGAGTGAGTGAGTGGGGGTGAATAGGTGGGTGGCTGAGTGGATGGTTGGTTGAAGTGAATGAGTGTTTGGGTTAGTTAGGGAGTTTGTGGGTGGGTCAGTTGGTGAGTTATTGGGTGGGTGGGTTGGTGATTGAGTCTGTGGGTGAGTGAGTGGGAGGGTGAGTGAGTGGGTGGGTGAGTGAGTCTGTGCATAAGTGTGTGGGTGGGTGAGTGGGTGGGTGGGTGAGTGAGCTCGTGGGTACAAGATTGAGTGGGTTGCTTGATGAGTGCGTCAGGATGGGTGAGTTTGTGGGTGGGCGGGCAGGTTAGCGATTGAGTAAGTGGGTAACCTAGTGGGTGGGTTAGAGATTGAGTGGGTGAGCGGAGGGGTGAGTGAATGAGTGAGTGATTTGTGGGTGTGGTTGGATGACAGGATGGGTTTGTGATTGGGCGGGTGCAATGGCAGAGCCAGGATTTTCAGGTAGGGGGGAAACCCCTCCAGCAATGAAAAATCATAGGAGTTGTTAGTAAGTAAGAACTTGTCCCTTGCTTTTTATTCGACGCGTGTCCAGCGATGGCGCAGCCATCGATCGAGGGTCGGATTCGAACGTGTTGTGTGATCGGCATCGCGCTCACTAAAGGTGAATGCCTTGAGGGAAGTTGTGTACTATGCGCAACTTCGCACAATTCTGTGAGTCACTTATAACTGCTTTGCCGTTACTTATTGCCAATTATGGACTCAGACTATTATCCTATCATCTCATAGAGTTCCTGGCACGTAATAATATGCTACACAGTGGCAGTAGGGGTTGCAAAATGCCGATTTATTACTAATAAACCCCAATGATCCGATCGAAATTAGGGATTTTGGTCGGATCATTGGGGGGCCCACGTGCCATCACCCCCCCCCCCCCCACTGGCGGAGTGGATGGGTGGGTGAGTGTGGGAGGTTGAGTCGGTGAGTTTATGCGTGAGTGTGGCTGAATGAGTGGGTGGGTGAGTGAGTAGTTGGGTGGGTTAGTGGGTGGGTGAATTGGTTGGTGGGTGTGTGAGTGGGTTTGTGGATGGGTTAGTGGGTTGGCGGGAAGGGGAGTGGGTTGGCGGGTGGGTGGGTGAGGGGGTTGGCGGGTGGGTTAGTGGGTTGGCAGGGAGTGGGTTGGGGGGTAGGTGAGTGGGTTGGGGGGTAGGTGAGCGGGTTGGCGGGTAGGTGAGTGGGTTGGCGGGTAGGTGAGTGGGTTGGCGGGTAGGTGAGTGGGTTTGTGGGTGGGTCAGGAGTGACTAGGTGGGTGGGGGAGTAGTGGAGTGGTAGCCTGGGTAATGGGTGAGTGGGTGGGTTGTTCACTGGGTGACTACGTGCGTGGGTTCGTTAGTGACAGGCGACTTAGTGGATGCGATAGTGAAGATGCAATAGTGAGACAGAGTGGATGGGTTGTTGTTTGAGTGGGGTGAATGAATGAGTGAGTGGGTGAGTTAGTGAGTGGATTGGTGAGTGGGTGGGTGAGTGCACGAGTGAGTGGATGGGTTAGAGATTGAGTGAGTGGTTGAGTGGATTGGTGATTCAGTGGGTGAGTTAGTGGGTGTTTGAGTTAATTTGTGTGTTAGTCTGTGGGTGATGGAGTCGGTGACTGGGTGAGTCTGTGCTGGTGGCTCGGTGGATGGTTGAGTTCATGGATGGGTTTTTGAGTGAGTGGATGGGTTGTTGAGTGAGTTGATGGGTGAGTGAGTGGGTGAAACGGTGCGTGGGTAGGTTAGTGAGTGAGTGGATGGGTGGGTGATTGATTGGGTGAGTGTGTTGGCAAGTGAGAGGGTGAGTGAGTGGGTGGTTAATCGGTTGGTGGGTGCGTGAAGGAGTGGTTGGGATGAGTGAGTTAGTGAGTGGATACGTCAGTGAGTGAATGGGTGGGTGAGTGGGTGAGAGGTTGCGTTGGTAGTAGGTGAGTGGGTGGTGAGTGGGTTGGTTCTTGAGTGAGTAGGTGGTTTGTTAAGTGAATGAGTGGGTGGTTGGGTTGGTTAGTGAGTTTGTGGGTGAGTTGGTGGGTGGGTGAGTTAGTGAATGAATGCCTGTGTTAATAAGTGGGTGAGTGGGTGTGGGGTTGGTGGATGAGTGGGTTGGTGAGTGAGTTAGTGAGTGGATGGGTGGGTGAGTGAGTGGGTGATTGAGTGGATGGGTGGATGACTGGGTAAATGATTGGGTAAGTTATGAGGGTGAGTAAGTGAGTTACAGGGTGAGTGGGTCGGTGGGTGATTGGGTGGGTGGGTGAGTGGGTGTGATAATCGCCATGCTCTCCATGGAGCTCTCTGTAGTGAGGGGCAGTTCACAGGGACAGCTGTTGCAGGGATTCACAACAGCTGCTTCTCCTCCTCCAGTTCTGAACCAGCTGACCAGGGTTGCCAGACGAGGCCAAGCAGCTCCTCGAGTTGTTCCACAGCTTCCTTCATGCCTGCCGTGCCACGTGCAGCTTCTGCATGAGGCTACTGTGCCACGTGCGGCTTGTGCATTAGGCTGCTGCGCCGCGTGTGAGGCTGCTTCGTGAGGCTGCTGTGTGAGGTTGCTGTGCCGCGTGAGATTGCTGTGCCACGTGGGTCGACGTGACATCACCGTCACTCTAGGGGGATCTTTGTATGAGTGATGGGGCAGTCGTAGAGAAAGTGGAGAAGTTTCCGTACTTATGCAGTCAGCAGAGGTCTCACGCCGAATCAGCTGAGTAGCATTATTTGTTCGTCGTGTGAACCAAAATTGAGGTGAATAATTTTGAGTAAAAAAAATGATGACATTACACTGGCTATGAATATGACTATATAAAAGGTTAGGATCTTGTGTCGGATGCATATTTGCTGGACTTTATACAGTGGCTTGGGCCAAGAAACTGGCATTCAGAGGCAAACTTGTCATGGTGGGGATTTGTTTCCAGAAACACACTCAGCCACCTTTGTCTCTCCAGTGGTGATGTTTACCAACCACACCTGATACTAATTTAAGGTTAAGTCGACTTAGGGGAGGCATAGGGTCGATTAGAATATAATTCCTCACTGATTTTGGCCACAACCGGGAATTATATCTCGTAAGACTGCGATCAAGAATACTTGAAATAGTGTCGGGGCCTGAGGACATCCCCATCACACCCCACAGTAAACATGAGGAAATGGCTCTGACACCCGGCCATGCAGCGTTACGTGGGCCTGCCCACCATCATGGTCTTTAATGGTCGTGAACAGAGTCAGGGACCCTAAATAACACGAAGAATAATCCAAGACCATAGCCTCTTAATGGTAATGCAGGCCTCCAGCAGGTGAAGAGAGCTTCCTGATGCGTTTGTGCGTTTTTCACCGTTGCGGTGCCCCGCCATGGCATTTTGGTGATGCTTTTGTTTTCCATTTGTGGAGGCAATTGCTCGTGCCATGGCCAGGTTGGATCCGGTGTACGGTGGCCCCCCACTGCTTGCGGTGGTGGGGGGCCAGCGAGCTTCTTGATGGTTTGATCCACGATGAGGCACTTGGGGATGTTTGAGTTCTCCCAATTGTTTATCCACACATTCGTACCGGTTGTGTGGACAGAAGCCGGAGGGATTTAAGAATCGTCCACATTGATTAAAATGGCCACGATAAATCGAACCGGCGACTTCTATATTGTGTACCAACCATTACATCATGGCAACATCCTGTGATGTCACGTTTATAAGGGTGGGGGGAAATAACAACCAGGGTACTAGGTGTTAGTGTGTTTGAGGACGCAAGTTTCAAATACAATTATTTTTTTATCTTGTCCTCTTCCCCCCCGACTGGGGTTAAAACAATCAACAATTGAGGAAAGGGTTGGTGGGACGTGTGCAGAGATCGCCAGTAATCCCAGGTGGACTCCCGCTCGCTGCACAAACGCCTCCTGTGGAATCCATCCAGCAGTTTGTCGACGGAAACGATGATGGTAGGCGACCATGGTTTTTGGAGATCGTAGCCGGGGCCGGAGCGGCAACAGTGATGAAGGAAGGGGGGGGAGCGAGTGGCGGGGGCAGAATGGAAGGGGAGATGAGCGGTATCATTGGTGACGCGCGAACGCGCCCCAAACCGTTTGCGATCAGTCATGTCCA
This sequence comes from Petromyzon marinus, assembly GCF_048934315.1. Taxonomy (NCBI): domain Eukaryota; kingdom Metazoa; phylum Chordata; class Hyperoartia; order Petromyzontiformes; family Petromyzontidae; genus Petromyzon; species Petromyzon marinus. The sequence goes on from NW_027423146.1 coordinate 1,561,691, forward strand.
TGGGTGGGACGGTGCTCGCGTCCACTTCCATGAAGGTGTCCTGCAGACACCTGAGAGTGGGCACACACATGCACAAGAGAGAAGCCAATGTAACAATCCAGTTTGTCAACCAGGTATCTAGGCCCAGCCTGGATGCCCACGGCAGCCTCAGTGGGCGACGCCTGCCCCAAGTGGGCCACGCAGGCCCCTTAAACTGTGCCACTTGGCCCACTTTCCTATGGGAGCTGCTCGCTTTGATGTTGGCCGACCTTGGAAACGGTCGTGATGTCACGGAGTCAATGCAAAAGAGAGGCAATCGTCAAGTTAGTGCTGATTAAGGTGAAGTTTATGGCAATAAATGTAAAAAAACAGATTCCAGCTGGGTATATGTGTAAGTCATCTCAACCACGTTAATAATAATTGAAAAATAAATATTGTCGCTTTCATCTGGCTGTGGGCAAAAGGGAGGGTGGGAAGTGGTCGGAGTCATGAAAGGATTTGTGGCCATAGAGCCACAAGGCCCTCAATGTTTGAAGAATAATTGTTGCTCGTTATTGCAACGAAGCATAAAAGCGTATTGCGGAAAGTTTCGCGCATGTGTCTGTAGCGCGGTGCCCCCACATGTTCTCATTCACCTCAGCAACCATATCACAGTTCATGGTATTTGAGTGGTTCGTTTTTTTTCTATTGCATAATCTTGCTGGTATCCATGAATGAACAAGACGAATCTATGAACGCATATTTGTGCCTTTAGGAATAATAATGGTTTGAGTGTCTTTCCATATGAACAGCGTTGCATAATAATCAATCGTCCTACTGTTAACAACGTGACAAGAATCTGCATTAAGGGTCGCATATGATCAATGACCGAATGCCGTGTTGTGTAACAATTTAAATATAGAATAGTTTGCATGTTTTAATCACTCTCTCTCAACAACAACATTGCGTTACGCGTCGGGAATTAACCACAGGTGCCGTTATCGAAGTGAAACAACGCAATTGTGATGTGTACCATGTTAATGCTGTGTTGAAATTCCGAAGTTGAGAGTTCTCATATTATCCAAAAATTTAAGTTTAGCTAGAAAATAAAATTGATTAAAGCAGAAGAGTTGTGTGTGATTCTTTCCGTGATTCTGCATAGAATTGTTCTGCGAATGAGATCTGAATCTCGGTTACCTATCATAAGCACACTAATCACTAATCCAGCACATAATCAATAAGCGTTAAATCGAAGATAATTGTATCCTTATTGAAAATACGGAATTAAATAACAAGTCGAGTCTACTCTCTCTCATTCACGCTCGCAATACCTGCACAACTGCATACGATTAATTGCGTTGTTCCAATTAATAACCAACCTTTGTCACCGAAGCTGGACCTAATTATCATAACGACCTGCATCATAACCACGCCCACTCGCATAAATTAATTTCGATTATCTCTCGAATTAGCATAGTTTATGCACATAATTACACCAATTAATTCAGATAAATTATTTAAATTTCAAATTTAATCAAATTTTCATTATTTTCATCAAATTTTCATAACCTACATATACAACAACCTTCGAGAACCCATATCTCACAGAGCGGGCCCTAACCTATAACAGCTGGCAGTTCACCAGCATTGCTTCAAGTGAGCTGGAGCGTGCTGATGAATATAAAAAACGGACCAGAGTTTGGTTTATGTACAACCAATACTGCTGAAATGGTGCACTCCCAGAAGGAAAGCCGTGTGGCTAATGGGATGTGTACAAATACTTGTATTTTTTAAGTGGAAAGACAGATATGTGAAGGAGGGGAATCATCGTTTGCGTGTTAATTTTGTTACTCATATCCACGATGTAAGCCAGTTATTATATTGAAACTTCGCAGAGCTTTCATGAGTAAGAAAGTTGTACCAACAATAATTATTATCGGTTCTATTGCGATCGAGGGCTGCACGTTTCAACGGGCACACATGTGTCATGCTGCGATGGTGACGGTGCTCCCGGTTTTTTAAGACCGGGAGGAAGTGAGGGCTTCACCTTTCTGGCAAATTGCCCGATGATGCTGGATGTAATTACCAGCGAAACGTCGTACTCAAAAATTGTAAATGTTGTGGATTCACTCTTCAACACACCGGTGGGCTGAAGGAGTGATCTATTTCTCTTTTGTCAATGTGACACATTTTTTACTGATTGGCCGTGTCGGGTAGTGGAGGGAAACGACACATTTATGAGTAATGCGATCTAACCCAAAAACGTTTATTATGAATAATATTGGTCGTGAAAGCCTACGGCCTTTCTGGCCGTGATTTTTATTTCAGCAGCATTGGTTCAACACGAGCAAACGTCAGAATGGTTTTCAGCTCTGCAAAGCTCATGATGACTTTTTGTGAAGTATTCCACAGTTTTGCATAGAACTAGGACCTGTAACTAACAGAGAGCATCCTTGCCTGCAAATATCTGGCAGTTCACCAGCGTCGGTTTGAGACACTGAATGCTCAAACGAACGCAAATGTGGTAATGATTATTTTGTGTTATCTCCATATATAAAAGTTGTAAATATGTGTCTGTTCAAAATGTTTAGCGTACTTCCCGACATGCAACACACTTGAGATTTACCATGTGGGTACTTTCCAGACTCTACACCATGCAAAAGTTATGAAAATACACTTTTTGTGTGTGGGGGGGGGGGAGCTCAATAATGCATTTATTTTTTGTACGGAAAGTGAGCTGTGACGTCAAATCTGTCACGTGACCCGCACATGTGGAAGCGTAACGCATTGTCGTGTAGTGGTTAGCGCGCTGCGCTACGAATCCGGCAACCCGAGTTCGATTCCCGCTCACGGCCACTACCAGTGACGATTATTTTAACCGGTCCTGGGCCTCCCCTACGTCGACTCAGCCTCAAAACGAGTAACTCCTGTGGTGTGTAAACATCGCCACTGGGGAGACAAAGGCGGCCGGGCGTGGTGGATCCAAGTCCCAGGAGAAGCTGGGTAGTACAGCTAGTGTATTATATGCGCGAGTACTAAAGCTGGAACGATTCGATTACCAAGTTGATTATAACCGATTCCTTGTGTATGGTCAATTACACCCCTTTAAAAATGACAGCCATCCCCACATCTTACTTCCTGTGACGCGGCTGATGTGATCAAGTCCCTCCCATCAGGTGGGACAACCACAGCAAGAAAAAACTGCTGAAGTAGGCGAGAGATCTGCCGTGGCACGAGGTTATATAGGCCTCGGCAGTAGGGGGGAGAGAGAAGGGGGGGGGAAGGAGGCGGGGCAGAAAGTGGACCCCGCAGCAGCACCCGGGTCACTGGAGTAAAGTGGGCCACCACTCATTGATCCGTACATTTAACTCGAGGAGTCGATTCGATTCCGTGCCCCGTTGGGTCCTCCCCCCTTTTGTGCTTTTGGGTGTGCTGGGTTTCAACATAATTCCCGATCCATTGTGAATCTTCCCTTCCCCCATTTCAGCACTCCGATCTACATCCGACAGGAGATGATTAAACCGCAGGGAGGGGGAGTAAAACCTAATCGCCAGGTAATTGGAAAAGTCGCCCATTGTCTCGCGGATTTGCATGATTGTACGATGGATGGGGCAGAGGAACGTGCTACAGGGACACGCCCTGAGGAATGCAGGCATCGGCCTTTGGATGAAAAACTTTTATTTTTCAGTAATTCAGTGGGCAGTGCTCTCACTGGCAGCTCATTCTCAATTAATGTGGGTGATTCACCACGTGTTTGTGCCACATTTTGTATCTGAGTTGAGTCCTTTTTGTTTCCTTTCCTGTTTCTCTACTCCCTCCTGGTATAGCCGGGTGGGGGTATCGAAGGGGGAATGGGCAGATTGTGTTTAACCTTGAATTTGTCATGGCATGGGGTGCTGGTATGATTCCGCTCTTGGCTTCCACACCCTGAAATTCCAATAATTACCTGTCTTTGTGTGCTGTGGTTGCCTCGGATTGGTGTGCCACTCTCTCGCTGGATTGTTACCTTGCCATCTCTGCGTGTAATTATGTTGGTAGTTCGTGGGTGCTTGCTCCTCTCTGAAAAAAAATTCCGCAGACTACCTACTGGATCTCCTCTCTGTTTCAAAGAACAAATTTGACCTCAGGTCTTCGCTCATTTACCAGCTTCACATTCCCTATTGCCGTACAAAAACTGGAGGAAGGGCCTTTGCTATTGATGCCCCCAGGGTCTGGAATGCTATTGCCAATAAACTGCAACTTGAATCACTACCTATGATATCTTCACTCAAAACTGCTCTAGAGGAGTTGTACAACCCTAGCTGCCACTGCTATTCAGTGGCCTAAAATATGGCTCTAGATTTTGGTGTTATAATTTATTTATGTAGTTTATTCTTAAAAATTCGGTCACAGTCCCTATGATCACTGTTACATTGGATTTATGGCTTTTATTTTGGTGATTTCGAAAAGTTTTTTTTGTTTTGGCCATGTTTTTGTTTATTGTAGCACGGAGTTAGACTGATGGCTTTAATCTTAGTTGTCTTGTGGTTGTTGTTGTTATTTGACTTGCATCCCACTGGGATTTTTGCACACAGCGTTGGTGTACGGTGCTATTTCAGGAATATTTTGATATTTTTTTCCTGTATTTTCTGTTTGCACAGTCACATACTCACTTCAAGATGTTTTCTTGTTCATGTTTTTTGTTTGTTGCGGTTGCACCCGATTCAAGAGCCGAATGGCTCACAGGGCTATACCAAATAAATGAACTATGAACTAACTAACTCTGTGTTGTGGGTCTTGGTGTGAGGTGCTGTAGCTGCTCACGTGATTTTTACTTCCCTCTAGATGGCGGGGTGCATTATCTCTCTCCCTGTGTTTTGTCCGAATTATGGCACCTAATTCTATATAGCCATGCCGTGTGAACCCTATTCTGTATGTGGTGTAAGGAGGCCGTCTCTGGGTCCAAAACCATACCCACAATTTCTGTAATCTCTGGACTCAAGGATTAAAAAAACAATCTTGAACATTTTGTCACCTTCGTGGTATTGATCAACATCACCTGCGTAATACACTCCTCGTTTACGCACTGGGTCATAAATTTGGCAGCATTAAACCCCTCAGTGTTGAATATTCTCCAAACTTCGTAATCACTGTTAGGCTGAGTTGTTTGAAATAATTCCTAACCTTGTATGGTAGCGACTTTACCCATGGTATAGAATATTCATGTAACCTTCTTTTCAGCACTTGTTTTCTCGTCCAACTTCCTCAGACCTCTGATCATTGCCTCCACTTCGACTGTTGTGATATGAGTGTATGTTTCTGTTCCTATTGTGTGGATCAAAATAGGGGATTCTGACGAGAGCTTTCTCCGTCAATTTAAGAGTCTTACTACTGAATGAGTATTCGGAAAGTTGGTCGTTGTGAGAGGAGTCAGTGTCAGATGAGCTATCACTCAAACTTTGCTGCTGCTTAGCATAACTTCTGTAATGTATTTTGCGCCTGTGTTGTGGGTATGAACGTAGAGCGAGACTTCTCCTGGAGGCAATGCGTTTATTACAATAAACGATAACAACACCAATAGCCGTAACACGACTGGTGTCTGTTAAAAACACTGCTGCAGTCAATCACAGTTGGTTTTGAGTGATTACATTGGGGTGGGGGGGGAGGGATGGCAAGTGATGGGTGATGGGAGGAGACAAGGGACGCAACGTGACCGTCCATGTACGAGGATAAGAGTTGCCATCTGTGACGTACACAACCTGGGGACACATCATGGGAAGAAGGATCTCTCAAAACCCGAAGAGGGGAGAACTACATGGAAACGCATTGTCTTGAGCAATGAATTAGCACAAGGGGACGAACAGGGGTTGGAGTCATGTTCTTCGTATGGTCGACGTTTATGTAGAGCAACAACTATATTGGATTGAGGTGGTTGAGCCAGATCATTGTGTAAGAAGTAGAGTTGGTGCATCGCTGTGATGATGCCTCCGAATTTGTGAATTGGACATTGAGTTTTCATATATTCCATAGTCTATTCAGGCTTGGAGTTAGGGATAGGGCTACAGATTTGCTGCAGAAATATTTTTCAGAGCGTCAGTGTTTGGCGCTACATGTAGGGCAGTTTCACATATTAGGCAAACATCACAATTTCAGCATCATCTTAATTTTATATATTTATATGGGATATAATATAGAAGGTAATTATTGCTTTAGAAATTACATTATTCACACAGATGATTTCTATCTGAATCTCTTGGTTGAAATACTTTGCCCAAGGTAAGATAACTGTGCGATTATGGTAATGAGTATCCACGTCCGTCTGAGACTGTGGAACTGCCCTCCAGCACTGCCGCTCACATCAGGGGACGTAGGAACGACTATGGTTGCTGGCTTCACCGTGGCCAACTAGTTTATTGATGGGCATCTCCTCCTTGCCATCCTCCTAAATTTCCACCACCATCACCACCTCCACAACCTTGTGCTTGTCGCCCCCAACTCAAACTCAGTGCAAACCCCTTGGAGGGCTGGCATTACCCAAGGGACACAGAACTCTGCCTCACATTTGGTTTCTAGAAGCTCCGCAACAGCCACACTGTGGATGTAGACAGCCCTTAGCATTATAAATGTGAGCCACTCGCGTGTCCCAAACACTCAAAAGAATTGAGACGAGGCGATAGTATTAGATACAAATATTTATTATTAAAACGCGATGCCTTGTAAGGAAGGGGAGGTGCTGGTGGGGGTGGGTGGTGCTGGAAGTGTGGGGGGCTGTGAGATGCTCAGAGGGTGTTCGAGGCCTGGGGGGGCAGGTCTTGGGAGGCTTCTTGAATGCCGGGCTCCAGTGAGCAGCCAGAGATGTCCTCTTCCTCCTCAACCGTGACAAGCTGTGGACATACTGACCCATTAGACACTACACACAACTCAGTACTTCTACCAGCTCAACTGGGATTACACACAACAATCAGCACCCCCTACTGGCAGACAAATGCCAATTGCACACCAGGTGCTGAGTCACCTTGTGCCCACAGGACATCTGTCATTGGGGGTGCCCTTTCACACGTGTTGAGATGAGATGTGATGTAAAGCGCTCTGAGATGCCCCGGTGTACAGAAAGGTGCTAAATCATTCTCATCGTTATCACTGTGTCCAGCAATAATGAAATTGTCTATAGATAGATAATCTGTATTTGTAAACGGGGACCATGACGGCTTAACGTGATGGTTAGACCAGCTCATCATTATCATAATACACTGAATCGTGTGTGCATGAATCTATTATTTACGTTAAACGCAAATTATATACGTGTGTGTGTGTGTGCGATGCGCGAGTGCTGTGCACTCACCTCCACCTCGCTCTGCAGATGCTGCTGCTCCGAGTGTGCACTCTGCTCGTTGTCGCGGTAGGGCACCAGCTCAGCGTGCAGCTCCGCCACTACACGTTGATACCAGTGAATCTCTGCCTGCAGAGATTCCAATTGCCAATTCCTGTCAATGAGCTGCGTGGGCCACGGGCAAATGGCGGCAGAGGGACACAGGAAAGCATTTTAACGACTGCGTGAGGTTATTGCAGAACATACAGGTATAATAACACACACAACCAGGATCTTTATTTATAATTGAGTAATGTAATGACCTACGAAGCTCTTTTACACAGATGTCCATAGACCACCTTTGACCAAATAAACCGAAATGCATCCAATCATCTCAGATCTTGGAAGAAAAGCATGGTTGAACTTCAAATGCTTGGATGGGCAACCACCATCAATACAAACCAAGATAACGCCTATAAAAGCATGATGAAGACCGCTTGTGTTGCAATCGAAACGTCGTGGGTTTTTTATATTATTAAAAAAAAGTACGTGACTTTACCGAAAGAATCAAGAATATGAATTCCTGCAGTCACGAAAGTTTTATGTTAAACATTTTTTAGGAATTAATTAACTCAAAATCTGGATTAAAATAATAGATTAAGATCGCTTCCCAACCAAAAAGAGGGAGGGGATGGAGATGCATGTAGCAGAGGGGAGCAGATGGTCTAGTAGTCGTAGGTACTTCTACTAGAGGTGGGATGGTGGATCGTAACGTGGTACAGTCCTTAAACAGAGAATGCTCAGTAACCTAGTGCGCATCCATTCTGTACAACCATCAGTGTGAAAAACAAGTGTATACATACAGTCCTCGACTTAGGAACACCATACTTACGGAGACCCGACTTACGGATACCCGACTTCCGAATCTGTTTCTATGAAATGTATTAATTTTTGGTTACCATTGACTTTAAAACGCGAACTTGCACTTCCAAACTGAACCACAGAACTATTTTGTTCAGTGCTGCGATCCTCCACGAGATGTCATGAGTCAGCCTCGTGCACGCGCACATGTGCGTATATGTGAAAGTGATTGTGTGGGGAGCGGTAGTGTTGCAGTTCACGCGCTGCGCTACAAACCCACCGACCCAAGTTCAATTCCAACTCACGGCCAACACCAGTGACGATTATCTGAACCATTCCTGGGCCTCCCGTAGGTCAACTCGGCCTCAAATGAGCACCTAGCGCGCTGTATAAACATCACCACTCGGGACACAAATGCAGCTGGGTGTGGTGCTGGCACACAACCCCTCGCATGCCGTGCTGGCTTTCATAGGCTATCGCTAACAGCACGTGCCCCAACAGCCTATTAAAGCTACACGGTGGATCTTTGTGCGGATCGGAAGTGTAGCGGTGAGCACGCTTGTGATTTGAAAGCGGTGAGTGAAAATAAAAAATATTTTTACTACATTTTATGTATTACTTACGATACACTATAATTTTAGTGTTAATGCAAATGTACATGATTTCTTATTTACGAGTTTAACAATGCTTGACTCTTTTGTTGAACCTTAACACATTTTATAACACTGACAATATGGGAATTTAAATATCGCACATTATTGTATTCCGACTTACGAACCGTTCCGACTTATGAATGGGCCTCAGGAACTAAATGCGTTCGTAAGTCGAGGACTGCCATATTATTGATACATTTGTCTATTATACTATGTGTATTATTAGTTGTTTATCATGTAAAATTAGTTTACACTTGAAAAATATTCACCATAAATCCGGTATGTGGGGAAAAAATATTGATAGAGTATGTGTAGTGGCATAGCGCTGGCTGCTGGTAAAAAAGGGTAACTGCGGTGTATGGTAGTACCCACGTCAGCAGGCCACGATAGACACGAGAGGGGGACATCTAGGGGAAAGGTCACAGAGGGGGGGCCATCGGGAACCCGCTAGTAGGTTCCAGAGAGGGGGCGTGGCCGTGGCGGAGCGAGGCCACGCTGAGAGTATAAGAAGGGCCCCTGTGAGGGACCTTGTGGCTGTTGCTGGAAGTGGGATCCTCGTCGTGCTGTTCGTATATATAAGATAGTCGTCGTCACCATCTCGTCATCGTCGTTGTCGTCTCGTCGCTGTCGTCTTGTCGCCATCGTCGCTGCCGTCTTCACTCGATATTACGCTGCTAGATAGGTGTTCGCTGTCTCCGTTCAGTGCTGTCAGTGTTAGATGGTTAGTGTTTTGTATAGGCCAGCAACGGTAATAGTGTGTACCCACGTAGGGTGTCTGTATTATCCCAATGGTGCTCGTTAAATAAAAGAAGTGCCTAAAAGTCTTACTGTCTCTGAGTTAGTCACTACACATGTACACATGAAAGTGACTACTGTAGTCAGAGATGCAAACGCTTGGGCGTCATCTGGTGCCTTACTGTCGCCATCCAGCGTAAACTATTTGGGTCTTTATAGTAAAGTTCGTAAATCTCAAGTACGCTATGGCAAGGTACCACAGTACATAACATGCGATTGGCTATCAATGACTTGAGTACGTTAATAGTGAAAGTACGTACAACGGGACGGCGTAAATAATGGTATTACTGTATATATCTGCGTTTGTGCCATGCCGGACTTCATAGGTGCTCGCTAACAGCACTTGCTCACCTTCGCCTCACTCTGCTGGTGCAGCACTTGCAGATCCTGGAGCTGAAAGTGAATGCTCTGCAGGTTTTCTTGGCATGGCGCCAGCTCAGCGTGCAGCTCTGCCACCACACGCTGGTAACCCAAAATCCCCGCCTGCAGGGATCCCAGGTGCTCATTCTTTTCGATGAGCTGCATGGGCCACGGACAAACGGCAGCAGAAGGACATGGCTAAGCATTTTAACGACTGCGTGCAGTTGTTAAAGAACATACAAATCCAACAAACACATACAGAACCAGTATCTTTATTTTAAATGAAGGAATCTGATAAGCTATGAAACTCTTTTTCACAGATGTCCATACACCACACCACCTATGACCAAATGACCCGGAATGCACCCAATATTATAAGATCTTGGAAGAAAAGCAGGGTTGAACTTTTATGGTACTTGGATGGGTGACCACCATCCATACAACCCAAGATAACACCTATAAAAGCCCAGATATATGGATTAATTAACCCAAAAGCTACTTTAAAATGTCCGATTATAATTGCCTCCCAACCAAAAATAGGGAGGGGATGGAGATGCACGTAGCAGAGGGGAGCAGATGTTCTAGTAGTAGTAGGTACTTTTACTAGAGGTGGGATGGTGGATTGTAATGTGGTACAGTCCCTAAACAGAGGATGCTCAGTAACCCAGTGCGCATATACACATCTGTGTGAAAAATAAGTGTATATATAGGCAGTCCTCAACTTACAAACACCTGCACTTACGAACCTGCTTCCATCAAATATATATTTTATAACATTGACTTTAAACGCGAACTTGCACTTGAAAATTGAACCGCGTCACTATTTTGTTCAGTGGAGCAATCCTCCGCGACATGTAATAATTCAGGATGGCGCTTGGAGCAAGTGTTTGCCTATAAGTGTGTGTGTGCACGCGCACGTGTCTATGTGTATGAAAGTGAATGTGTGGGGAGCGGTAGTGTAGCGATTAGCCTTCGAAAGCGGCGACCCGAGTTCGATTCCCGTTCATGGCCAACACCAGTGACGATTATGTGAACCGGTCCTGGGCGTCCCCTAGATCGACCCAGCCTCAAATGAGTACCTGGTGCGATGTGTAAACACCACCACTGGAGAGACAAAGGCAGCGAGGCATGGTGCTGGCCAATCACCCCCTTGTGTGCCATGCCGGCCTTCATAGGTGCTGCTCACTAACAGTACTTTCCCCAACAGTCTATTAAGGCTATACGGGGAGTCTTTGTCTGCGACGTGCGAATGCAGTGTACTCACCTCCGCCTCGCTCTGCTGGCGCAGCATGTCCAAATGCTGCAGCTGTGAGCGTCCGATCTGTGCGTTTTCGCGGTACTGCTCCAGCTCTGTGTGCAGCTCGGCCAGCATACGCTGATACCAAAGAATCCCCGCATGCAGGGATCCCAGCTCCTGGCTCCTCTCGAACAGCTGCTTGGGCCACAGGCAGAGGGACAGAGAAAAGCATTTTAACGACTGTGTGCGGTTATTGTAGAACATACAGATGCAACAACAGACACATTTAGAACCAGAATCTTTATTCATATTGGAGGAGTCTGATGAGCTGTGAAAATATTTTTCACAGATGTCCATACCCCATGTTTGACCAAATCACCCAGGATGCACCCAATCTTGTCAGACCATCATGCACACAACCCATGATTACGCCTATAAAAGCCCACATATATGGATTAAGTAACCCAAAATCTGCAGTAAAAGGTCAGATTAAAATCGCTTCCCAAACCAGGACAGGGAGGGCATGGACATGCACGTAGCAGAGGGGAGCAGATGGTCAGACCCTACACAGCCTGACGACTCAAGTGCTGTGTCACGGTCAGACCTGGGCCGTTCCGGGGCCAGGAGAGCCTGGGTTCTCAGCGGCCGTGGGAACGAGGCTGGGAGCATTACCTGACGCAGAGTGTCCTCATTCTCAGCTTGGGACGTGGTCAGCTGATCCTGCAGCGCCGACAGTCCCTGTTGGGGGGTGGAGAGCTCCGGCTGGGCACTGGCGCGCTCCGCCTCACTCGCTGCGAGCTCCTCCTTGCTCGCCTTGAGCTCCTCCCTCAGCCGAGTGATTGTGTCCTCGTCCTCCTGAGCCTTAATACAGGCAACGTTCGTTTTACCATCGTAATCATCACCATCATCATCATGAACAGCCATGATCCGTCCACCGCTGAATGTGTTTTTGTGATACTGCTGGATGAAAGTTTCCCTGAGCCATACCGGTCATGGGAATTAATTGATCATACTTCATCACACTGGTCAGCACGAAGTGGTACACCCAAGACTGGGTCAGATTTCACTGCCCACCAATGCTAGCCATGGTTGGTAATCAAACTCGGACAGCTTGGTTCAGAGTGCAGAAGGCTCATCACAGTAAATTAATACGTTGTATATCATCATAAATATTTCGCCGCACAAGGGTCTCCTCCTCTTGTGAACGCTGCCACAAATGTCTTAAAACTCAAACTTTAATTATCTTTATTTTACCAGCTAAGGCCTACTGAACTATATAGCTCTTTTTCAGAAGCGACCTGCCCACAAATGAAAGTTCAACGAAGTGGCTTATCATGTGGAAATGTATTGCAGCTATAGAATCTAAACGCACGTTTCTAAATGTGGAGGAAGAACCGGAGGACCCGGAAAAGATCCACGTGACCACAGGGAGAACATGCAAACTCCAAATATACAGGTGTCGGGGTTGGGATCAAACCCACAACCTCCTGCATACAGGCGAGGTAGTTAACATCTCGCCACCGTGGCGCCCCTCTTCAGTGCCAATCGCGGCTTCACCACGCGTGCCCTTGCGAGCCGATACCTTCTTGGAGTTGCGCTCGAACTGCTTAAAAGCATCGGTAAGGGTGAGCCGGACCTCCTCCAGCCCTGTCGCCAGCTCGCAGGCCTCTTTCCGATGCGCGTCCTGCTGCTGCGCCTTCTCCATCCCAAGTGCCTGGACGTGCCCCTCCGACTCCTTCAGCTACAGGCACGCACACGTTCCACAATGTTGGATTCATGTCTGGGGAGGTATACTGAATATGGTGTGCAGAATGTGGAAATATTTTCTGGGTTGGAAAAGACCCAGCTGTAATTAAGCCCGGCTTGCAAACAGATAAATAATTACCACTTAAGTCATTTTAACTCTGTGGTGTGCATATAGCTGTGTGTCTGCAAGCCTATATTGTTTCTCTAACAAATGCAAGCCAATCACATTTTAGAAAAAGTCCTGTAAACTGCAGCTGACTTCATAATTAAATTGTATTCATTCTAACTGAAAGTATTAAAATGTGAGAAAATACATTCGCAACTCTGAATCATGACAAATTATGAGAGGGAGTGAATTAGTTAAAGGCCTAGTCAGGGATTGCCTTGTCTAGTGTAATTACCTCATCCAACATTCACCTATCTGCAGACAAAATTAAGAGCCATGAGGGGAGGACCGATCCTGTGGTCACAATTATACCTTTTGCCATATAGAAATGCATTATCATACTACATTCGAAAAAAAAACCATTCTGGCTGTCTGCCCTCCTGGCTGCATCCATATTACTTATATAACCACTTCAGGTTTCAGCCACCTGTGATTAAGCCAGGTTCACATGTGCAGTGAGTTAATGATCTCAGCCTGATCATCAATGACTTCACAGAAAAGCCCATGAAAACAATGTCGGCTTTACACTAAATCGAGCTAAGTTCCAGCTCTGAAAACCAAAGATCAGACTGTTTTGTGATGAACATTACTCATTACTCTCCATAGCAGGGCAGATATCAAAGTATTTCCTCCTATTGTGTGGGTACCAGAGGGCACTTAAATATTTCTCAGAAGTAGTTATGTGATTTATGCTTCTGCAAACCATTCTCTAACATGAAACTTGAACCATCTTCTTTGGTTCTTTCGGTAAAGTCACGTAGAATGAGAATAAAATAATAAATTGATAAAATAAAATAACACAATAATATTCTCACGACGTTTCGGCCACAACACAAGCGGCCTTCATCAGGTTGTTGTGGCCGAAACGTCGTGAGAATATTATTGTGTTATTTTATTTTATCAATTTATTATTTTATTCTCATTCTACGTGACTTTACCGAAAGAACCAAAGAAGATGAATCATTGCAGTCACGAAAGCTTTAAATCGAAATGAAACTTGAATTTGGAGCTTTCGTGACTGCAGGAATTATTCTTTGGTGTTTTATTATTAATTTTATTATTTCTTATTTCTACGTGACTTTACCTAAAAAAACATTCTCTAACATGCGATGGTGCACTGCTCAGGCGATGAGGACAGGCCTCATGCACACACATGGAGGTGGGGGGGCTGCCGCATAAGGCTCTGGTTACCTGGTGCTGCAGCCCGGCGATCTGGCCGTGCATGCACTCCATCTCAGCATCCGTGTGCTGAAGTGTGTGCTGCAGCTGCACCACCTCCTGTGCCCTCGCGGCCTCCTCTGCCCTGGAGACTCCCAGCTCGGCCTTGAGAAAGTCCGTCTGTTGCTCCAGAGAATTGCCTGTCGGAAGGGACACAAAACCATGGCGATAAAGACAGTACAGCCACCAGTGGCAGCAGACAGAGAAGGAGCAGCAGCTCAGGAGGAAGAGTACCAGCAGCGGGAGTAGTAGCAGACAGAATAGGTCTGAGGTCCCTCAGACCTATTCACCAGCTTGCATGCAAACACAGGGTCCAGAATAATAATATATGCACAGGAAGGGCCTAGTGAGAGAGCAGTTAGTAAACCCAGTGCAGTCCTATGTTAGACAGCGGAAGTGGTCCACGTGGGAAATGAAGTAAAAACGAGGAATTACTCGTTTTAACTCGTAAAAAGAAGTTATTGGTGCACAGTGCTCGACAAAAATTAGTGTTCAATGGGTCCGTGGATTCAGAAAGATTTTGGAGCACAGGCCCCTACCCACCGGTCTCCTCGCAGCAAGCGTTAGCCTCCTGCAGTCGTTGCTGCAGCTCCAGTACTTCATGCCGCAGGTTGTCCACCTCGGTCTGCTGCACCTCTTGGTTGGTAAAGAGGTCGCGCATGTTCGCTCTCAGCTCCGCGGCCTCGGTGCCCAGCCGCTCGGTTTCAGTCCCGCGCTCTCGCGCCTCTTCCCGCGCCGC
Organism: Petromyzon marinus; assembly: GCF_048934315.1. NCBI lineage: Eukaryota > Metazoa > Chordata > Hyperoartia > Petromyzontiformes > Petromyzontidae > Petromyzon > Petromyzon marinus. The sequence goes on from NW_027423146.1 coordinate 1,576,712, forward strand.
CACCAGGTCTGCCTCTGAGCGCCGCAGCAGCTCGTCACGCTCCTTCAGCGCCTGCGGGCGGAGACGGGCAGCATCTAAATTACACGTAATTACAACATGTAATTTGAATATATTAATAAATTGTTTAGCATTCATCCAAAATATTGAGAAAATAAGTGGGCTTGGGCAGGACACATTGCTGTTGCAAGAAGGGGGGTGGCTGTTGTGAGAGTGGAGGCCTCACCTTCTGGAGGACCGTGATGTGCACAACGTGAGCGTCGTACTCTGAATCTTCGTGCATATGTGATGCACGATATTCGGCCAGCTCTATGTATGCCAGATGCAGAGTCGCATCGTGCTCACGCCTCAGCTGCTCCTCGCGCTCGCCCCACCGCACTGCCTCCAACTCCACCTGCAGGCTGTTGATGGCCTGCGAGTGTGCCATTAGCTGCTCACGGGCAGAAGGGCACAGTGTCACAGGCACGTGCATGCATAGGTGGGCATCCCTTCATCACAGACACATGCAGCGTGCAGATGAGGACAGGTACAGACATACAGACACACGGAGCATGTAGTTGTACAGAGAGATAAGAGACTATAGACATGGGCAGGAGGCACAAGAAAATAAATTACAGATGCAGAGACATACACACAAAGATACAAGCAAGTCATACAAATTTGGACACATTATGGAAAGACAGTGCATGTGGAGAGAGCTGTACATAGCCAAAGGCAGAACATGCAGAGGGAGACAAGATAAGAATGCGGAGACACGGGCATTGAGTACAGAGACGCACATACAGGCGCCTCGCATGCAGACGGACGCACACGTGCAGTGGATGCTTTTCAAGATGAAAATAAGAAATTGAGATTCTATTGTAAACAAATCAAGAACTACAAAAATATGCAAGGTAAACACCTGTGGTCTTATTGAACATACCACAATCACGTTTAAAATATTTAGAATGATAATAGAAAGTCAAAAAATAGAACCATGATACATTGTATACATCAATCAACGATTGGTAAGCGTGCATACAACATGGCAACGTTCTTCATCATAAGATAATGAAGAAACTCGTTGCACCCAAATGTTCATCTTCAAATTGAGTCAATATTCAAAACAAATAACTCACAACGCCTCCTCACACCATGTCGGTCATGGGAATGTGTTTGACTATACTTCCCCATGCTGGTCAGCACCGTACAGATGTATTAATCAATAAAACATAATACATGCACATTATGTGGGGAGATGCTATGATACAAAAATTTAGTTTGATCTGCTTTTATCTTTTCATTTTCAACATTATTGGGAATAAAACCATGGACCACTCGCTACAGTGAATTTAGCAAAATTTATTACGGAACCAAAATATAATTCGATGGGTTTTTTTGTGCACTCATTTGCAACTAGGCTGAGACCACTATGCTTGAGAATCCGGTTTAATCACTGTGGTTGGGCGGCTGTAATCCACATTCAATCCTGGCATCTCAGCCATGCTGGCACAGCATGTCTGACCCCTGGGGCACCTAGCTACCTCCCAGAATGCACTCATTTAATGTGCCATTTCCTTGACGTTCAGATCGTAACTCTGAATAAAAACTCAACGCATGAATCAATAATGATGCACTTAATAGGGCAGAGCTTCTAAAAGGTGATGTTTCAGGCAATGGCCTTCATCGCATCAGAGAAGTCAAAGCAGTATCCATTGCAGCGTTATTGACGAATATGTTGAGGTTTTGTTATCTCTGCTTGTGTGCCACGCAGCTTCACAACGTGAACACGTTATTTGGGTCTTTCGGTAAGGCCATGTAGATACAAAAATAATAAAAAAATAATAACAATATCACGACATTTCGATCGCAACACAAGCAATCGTCATCAAGTGAAGGATATGGCAGGAGAGCTGCCGAGGCAGGAAAAAATATATGGCGGGAGCGCTGCTAAGGCAGGGAGTTAAAAAGGTTTGAGATGGGTGTAGCTCAAGGGTCAGTGGGCAGGGCTTGATGAAATTTGCATGTAAATGTAAGATCGACGAAATCTTGACAAACGAAGTTTCATTTTAGCCGTGCTCCGTGTAACAAGGGGACAGGGGGGTTGGTGGTGGCCACAGTACCTCCTCAGCATGGTTTTTCTTGAGTTGGTGCAGCATCTCATGGAGACTCTTCTCTGTCTGGCGCAGTGCGCCACGCAGGGTGGCGAACTGCGCTCTTGCCCTGCTCAGATTGTCCCGCAGGGTCGATACCTCCCGGGACAGGTGGTGCATTTCTTTCTCCGGCATTTCCAACTGCGACGGGAGCAAGGGCACATGGCACGGGCACGTTAGCGCCTCCCAGCGTAAATCCTGCCTTCAATCGCATTGTGACATGCCATTCGCCATCGGATGGTGGAGACAACACCATGGCACATGGCAAGTGAGGTGCCTAATACACAGGTAAACACACATAGGACAGATGGGCTGACACCCACACACCCAAGCAAAGGCAACACCACGATTCCCCGCACAGCCTAAACAGAGTGGTAGAATGCGCAGCAGCGCTGGCCTAGGAAACGCACCCACACCATCTTCATTTACATTCGCTCAGCCAATGAGAGTGACAAATGCTCCAAGACAACCAGCATTTATGGCCATGAGTACTTAAAAATCAATAATTTCGTCAATGTTAATACAATATTTGAACCTTATGGGGTCCCATAAGCCCCCGGCTCTCGCATAAACTGCGTTGCGACGTCATTTTGTCTGTTGAAGGCGAATGAAACGGCAATCTATTCCTCTCGACGAGCTCTACACGATGCGCTAATCAAAGTTTCAAAGTTTGGTTTCTTCTGCGCATTCGTCCTCGCTGCGCTTGGACGGCATGACAACAGAATGATCCGCGCCAGGTAGGTCGCGCCGTTTATGTGCGCGGTGTGACGGAGTCACCAAAAATTTATTCATTACGATTTTGACTTACGTTTATTCGCGACCTCGGGGTCCCGCCATAAGGTTAATTTGATATTCAGTTTTATCACAGTACGCTCTGAGCCACACAGCGCTTGCCAATTTTTAAAAGACAAACTCGTCCGCCGACGTGTTTGCTCCTCCTTGGTCTCTCTGCCTTAGCCCCAAAATGTCTGGGAATGTCAACATGCCAGTGATAAGGCCGGTCGAGGTGAGTGAGCATATGGCGATTACACTGGTGAGTACAGTACATAATACTTCCTGATGCTATTATTTAAAAAAAAAATTCGTTTTGATGGAATGTTTACCATCTGTTTTATTACTCTTATAAAATAGCGCTGATACTGATACTCCAATGAAGCCCTCATTTATTGTTCATAAGCGATAACGCTGTCGAGAAGTCATCCCCATATATAATGGTATAACCCTTTTCGCGCTGATTTCCTGAATGCTCATTTCTCCACATAGGCATCTTGAGCGCTAAGCGAGACTGCCTGTATTCATTTCAGCCTAAGTCGACATAGGGGAGTCCCAACACTGGCTCAGATATCCCTCGCCACTGGTGTTAGCAGGTATTTGTGGTTCATGCGGACTTGCTGCCTTGTAAAAGGTGTCAATCTGGTGTTGGGGCAAAGCTTTTTTTTATCATTCCATACACGTTTGCATTTTAGCTGGTAAGTGGCAGAGTGGTGGCCTCCACTCCAGCCTAGATTTGTGTCTGTCCCCTACCTCTTGCCGAGTACAACTCCTCTGACATCAAAACACAAGGGGCCGTCCATAAATGACGTCACGCGATTTTGGACCCCTCCCCCTTTGTCACACGGTGTCACAAAAAGTCAGACACCCCCCAAAAAAAACATGCTTCAAATCGCTTTAGTTCATAGTTCCATTTATTTGGTATAGCCCTGTGAGCCATTCAGCTCTTGAATCGGGTGCAACCGCAACAAACAAAAACATGAACAAGAAAACATCTTAAACTATTGTCATTGTAGTGCGTATTAATGTGGTGCTGCACTCTGATGTTGTAGAACATTTATTAAAAGTATTTAATTAAGTAGAACGTGTTGTCTATTTTTATTTAAAATTGCGCATTTTGATGTGACATCACATTTCTCAAACCCCCCCCCCGTCACACAGCGTCACAAATGTCTGCCCCCCCCCCCAAGTGCGTGACGTCATTTATGGACGGCCCCCAAGAGGTGGCACTACGCACCTACACTGTTGACACATTCATTGTCTCATGTGTTGCTTTCCCAACTGTGGTCTGTTGAAGAATATCATGTATATTCTTGCCGACGCAGATAAAGAAACACAGGTGCTCAGATCGCTGGCTTTGCCCGAATTACAGGCCACCACGCAGCGATAAGGAGCCCGCAGCGCTGACGTAATCAAATGCAGCGATGACGTCAGATGCAGCGATTACGCCTTCGACTACAGCGATGACGACATCGATTAGTGATGACGTCATCAATTACAGTGACGACGTCAATTTCAGTGAAGAAGGCATCGAATACAGTGATGATGTCATCAATGGGAGTGATTACGTCACTGGCTTTACCCAAAAAGGGCGGAGCCAATGGCTCGGGCCTTATTGCGTCACCAAACGTCACGTGACCCCCAGGCACAGCTGCTGGGAAATGGCAGTTGACACGAGATGCTATCACCTTGGCAACGCAAACAAGGACCAACTGCCCAGAGAAAGCTTTCTCCGACTAAAATCCTTGATGAAACTCTCAATCTGTGATCTTAAACTATGAACCTCGTTACCCACGCATCAAGCGCTCAATTTAAAGTAAAATTTAAATATTTAAAAAATAATATTTTTTCTCGATGTGATCACAGTACTATATTTGTTACTTCGTATAACTCCAACGCAAGAGGTGGCGCCACTCACCTCCACTGTTGACGAATTTGGAGTCTCCAGCGTCGCTTGCATCTGCTGCCGTCTCTTGAAGAACTTCATGGCTCCTGTTGGGGGCGCAAGAGACAAACGCAGCCGCTCAGCTCGCTCGCCCTGCCGGAGTGACGTAACGCCATTGGGGTCGGAGGTGAGAGCGCAGGAAGTGACGCACTTGGCCCCGCCTACCATGGGCGGAGCCAGATCACGTGCCCCCAGGCACCCTATGGGGGCAGAGGAAGCTGCCTCCGTATCAGCCAGGGCTCAAAGTTCTCGACGCGGCTTTTGCGTCTGCGATTTGAAACTCGGAACCTCTTCACCCACGTGTCGAGAGTTCAATGTTTGAATGCAATTTAATCGAGGCCACTGTCTTGGTATGGTCCTTTGACTGTTGGTGTTTTGCCATCTTGCCCAAGCTTGGATTTGATGTTGACAAATCTACAAGAAGGTATGAGCTTGCACAGTTTGATTTTACATGACATTTATTCGTGACTTGACTACATTTTCTCAATCCTTACTCGAGTATCTTTAATTGCATTTTGTTGTTGATGCAACTGGCTAACCCGACCCTTCTGGACGTGTGTGAAAGAGAACGTCAAAACTCATGTAAAATACAGATTCTGATTTATCTACACGCACACGCGGAAGGCAAACGCGGGTACCTGGCCTCTATGCAGCAGACACGAGTAATGTATTATCTTTCAGGATGTTATTTAGAACTTTATTGAATGTTATGTCACCAACCAAACATCGAGCATAGCAACAAATATCATGCAACACTCTGGAGACAGACACCTCCCTTACCGACCTCACCTCATCCTCCTCACCCCTAGCCTCGTCCTCACCCCTAGCCTCGGCCTCCTCACCCCTAACCCCTCACCTCGCCCTCCTCACCCCTCGTTCTCCTCACCCCTCATCTTCTCACCTCGTTCTCCTCACCCCTCGCCTCGTCCTCACCCCTAGCCTCGGCCTCCTCACCCCTAACCCTTCACCTCGTCCTCCTCACCCCTAGCCTCGTCCTCACCCCTAGCCTCGGCCTCCTCACCCCTAACCCCTCACCTCGCTCTCCTCACCCCTCATCTTCTCACCTCGTTCTCCTCACCCCTCGCCTCGTCCTCACCCCCGTTCTACTCACCTCGTCCTCACTGCTCGCCTCATCCTCACCCCTCGCCTCATCCTCACCCCTCGCCTCATCCTAACCCCTCACCTCGTCCACCTCACCCGTCGTCCTCAACCCTCACCTCGTTCTCACCCCTCGCCTCTCGTTCTACTCACCTCGTCCTTACCCCTCACCTCGTTCTCACCTCATCCTCACACGGCTACCTGCACTCTATGTAGTAGACGTGAATAATTGACTATAATTCAGATTGTTATTAATAACTTTATTACATGTTTTGTCACGAATCAAACATCACCTCCTCCTCACCCTTCACCTCGTCCTCACCCCGTCCTCGCATCTCGCCTCGTCCTCCTCACCCCGTTCTCCTTCACCCCTCGTTCTCACCCCTCGCCTCGTCCTCCTCACCCTTCACCTCGTCCTTCTCATCCCTCAGCTCGTATTCCTCACCCCTTACCTCGCCCTCACTTCGTCCTCCTCACCCCTCACCTCGTCCTCGCCTCGTCCTCACCCCTTGCCTCGTCATCTTTACCCCTTAGCTCATCCTCCTCACCCTCACCTCGTCCTTCTCTAACCCCTCGCTCTCCTCACCTCGTCCTCACCCATCACCTCGTCCTCCTCACCCATCGCCTCGTCCTCCTCAACCCTCGTTCTCACCCCTCGTTCTCCTCACCCCTCACTTCGTCCTCCTCACCCCTCACCTCGTCCTCGCCTCGTCCTCCTCACCCCTTGCCTCGTCATCTTTACCCCTCAGCTCATCCTTCTCACCCTCACCTCGTCCTCCTCACCCCTCACCTCGTCCTCCTCAGCTCGTCCTCTTAACCCCTCGTCCTCCTCACCTCGTCCTCAACCCTCACGTCGTCCGCTTGACCTTTCACCTCGTCCACACCCCTTACCTCATCCTCACCCATCACTTCGTCTTCCTCACCCCTCACCTGGTCCTCCTCACCCCTCGACTCGTCCTTCTCACCCCTCATCCTCCTCACCCCTCGTCCTCCTCACCCCTCGCCTCATCTTCCTCACCCCTCGCCTCATCTTCCTCACCCATCGTCCTCCTCACCCCTCGTCCTCCTCACCCCTCGACTCGTCCTCTCACCTCAGCTCGTCCTCCTCACCCGTCGTCGTCCTCACCGCTCACCTCGTCCTTCTCACCCCTCACCTCTCCCTCGCCTCGTCCTCCTCACCCTTAGCTCGTCCTCACTCCTCGTCCTCCCCTCCCCTCGCTGTCCTCACCATTAGCCTCGTCCTCCTCACCCCACACCTCGTTCTTCTTACCCCTCATCTTGTCCTCCTCACCACTCGACTCGTCCTACTCACCCCTCACCTCGTCCTCCTCACCCCTCGTCCTCCTCACCCCTCGTCCTCCTCACCCCTCGTCCTCCTCACCCCTCGTCCTCACCTCTCCTCCTCCTCACCCATCGTCCTCCTCACACATCGTCCTCCTCACCGCTCGTTCTCCTCACCCCTCGTTCTCCTCACCCCTCAGCTCGTCTTCCTCACCCCTCACCTCACCTCGTCCACCGCACCCAGCGCCTCGTCATCCTCACGCCTCGCCCACCTCACCCCTCACCTCGTCCTTCTCACCCACACCGCGTTCTTCTTACCCCTCACCTCTTCCTCCTCACCCCTCGACTCGTCCTTCGCACCCCTCACCTCCTTACCTCTCGTCCTCCTTACCTCTCGTCCTCCTCACCCCTCGCTCTCCTCACCCCTCGTCTTCCTCACCCCTCGCTCTCCTCACCCCTCGCTCTCTTCACCCCTCGCTTTCCTCAACCCTCGTCCTCACCTCGTTTTTCTTCTCACCCCCCGTCCTCACCCCTCGCTCTCCTCAGCCCTCGCCTCGTCCTCCTCACCCACACACCTCGTTCTTCTTACGTCTCACCCCCCCTCCTCCTGACTTCTCATCCTCCTCACCCCTCGCTCGTCCACCGCACCCTGCTCCTCATCCTCCTCACCCCTCACCTCGTCCTCCTTACCCCTCACGTCGTCCGCTTGACCCCTCACCTCGTCCTCTTGACCCCTCACCTCGTCCTCTTGACCCCTCACCTCGTTCTCACCCCTCACCTCGTCCACCTCACTTGTCCTCAATCCTCACCTCGTTCTCACCCCTCACCTCGTCCTCCTCACCCCCACAGCTCGTTCTTCTTACTCCTCACCCCTCACTCTCCTCACCCCTCGTCCTCCTCACTCTCGTCATCGTCACCCCTCGTCCTCCTCACCCCTCACCCATCGTCCTCCTCACCCCTCGTCCGCCTCACCTTTCACCTCGTCCTCCTCACCCCTCGACTCGTCCTCTCACCTCACCTCAGCTCGTCCTCCTCACCCGTCGTCGTCCTCACCCCTCACCTCTCCCTCGCCTCGTCCTCCTCACCCTTAGCTCGTCCTCACTCCTCGTCCTCCCCTCCCCTCGCTGTCCTCAACATTTGCCTCGTCCTCCTCACCCCACACCTCGTTCTTCTTACCACTCATCTTGTCCTCCTCACCACTCGACTCGTCCTACTCACCCCTCACCTCATCCTACTCACCCCTCGTCCTCTTCACCCATTGTCCTCCTCACCCATTGTCCTCCTCACCGCTCGTTCTCCTCACCCCTCGTTCTCCTCACCCCTCAGCTCGTCTTCCTCACCCCTCACCTCACCTCGTCCACCCCACCCCGCGCCTCGTCATCCTCACGCCTCACCCCTCACCTCGTCCTTCTCACCCACACCGCGTTCTTCTTACCCCTCACCTCTTCCTCCTCACCGCTCGACTCGTCCTCCGCACCCCTCACCTCCGCACCCCTCGCTCTCCTCACCCCTCGTCCTCCTCACCCCTCGCTCTCCTCACCCCTTGCTCTCCTCACCCCTCGCTCTCCTCAAACCTCGTCCTCACCCCCACACCTCGTTTTTCTTCTCACCCCCCGTCCTCATCCCTCGCTCGTCCTCCGCGCCCTGCTCCTCACCTCCTCACCCCTCGTCCTCCTCACCCCTCGCTGTCCTCACCCCTCGCTCTCCTCACCCCTCGCTCTCCTCACGCCTCGCTCTCTTCAGCCCTCGCCTCGTCCTCCTCACCCCTCGTCCTCCTCACCCCCACACCTCGTTCTTCTTACTTCTCACCCCCCGTCCTCCTCACTTCTCGTTCTCCTCACCCTCTCGCTCGTCCACCGCACCCTGCTCCTCATCCTCCTCACCCCTCACCTCGTCCTCCTTACCCCTCACGTCGTCCGCTTGACCCCTCACCTCGTCCTCTTGACCCCTCACCTCGTTCTCACCCCTCACCTCGTCCACCTCACTTATCCTCAACCCTCACCTCGTTCTCACCCCTCACCTTGTCCTCCTCACCCCCACAGCTCGTTCTTCTTACTCCTCACCCCTCACTCTCCTCACCCCTCACTCCTCACCCCTCGTCCTCCTCACTCTCGTCATCGTCACCCCTCGTCCTCCTCACCCCTCGTCCTCCTCACCCCTCGTCCTCCTCACCCCTCGTCCTCCTCACCCCTCGTCCTCCTCACCCCTCGCCTCATCTTCCTCACCCCTCGCCTCATCTTCCTCACCCCTCGCCTCATCTTCCTCACCCATCGTCCTCACCCCTCGTCCGCCTCACCTTTCACCTCGTCCTCACCCCTCGACTCGTCCTCACCTCAGCTCGTCCTCCTCACCCGTCGTCGTCCTCACCGCTCACCTCGTCCTCGTCCTCCTCACCCTTAGCTCGTCCTCACTCCTCGTCCTCCCCTCCCCTCGCTGTCCTCACCATTTGCCTCGTCTTCCTCACCCCACACCTCGTTCTTCTTACTTCTCATCTTGTCCTCCTCACCACTCGACTCATCCTACTCACCCCTCACCTCACCCTCCTCACCCCTCACCCTCCTCACCCCTCGCCTCGTACTCACCCCTCACTTCGTCCTCCTCACCCCTCACCTCGTCCTCCTCACCCCTCACCTCGTCCTCGCCTCGTCCTCCTCACGCCTTGCCTCGTCATCTTTACCCCTCAGCTCATCCTCCTCACCCTCACCTCGTCCTCCTCACCCCTCACCTCGTCCTCCTCACCTCGTCCTCCGCACCCCTCAGCTCGTCTTCCTTACCTCGTCCTCACCCCTCACGTCGTCCGCTTGACCTTTCACCTCGTCCACACCCCTCACCTCATCCTCACCCATTACCTCGTCTTCCTCACCCCTCACCTCATCCGCTTTACCCCTCAGCTCATCCTCCTCACCCCTCGTCCTCTTCACCCCTCGTCCTCCTCACCCCTCGCCTCATCTTCCTCACCCATCGTCCTCACCCCTCCGCCTCACCTTTCACCTCGTCCTCCTCACCCCTCACCTCTCCCTCGCCTCGTCCTCCTCACCCTTAGCTCGTCCTCACTCCTCGTCCTCCCCTCGCTGTCCTCACCATTTGCCTCGTCCTCCTCACCCCACACCTCGTTATTCTTACCCCTCATCTTGTCCTCCTCACCACTCGACTCGTCCTACTCACCCCTCACCTCACCCTCCTCACCCATTGTCCTCCTCACCCATTGTCCTCCTCACCGCTCGTTCTCCTCACCCCTCGTTCTCCTCACCCCTCAGCTCGTCTTCCTCACCCCCACACCTCGTTCTTCTTACTTCTCACCCCCCGTCCTCCTCACCCCTCGTCCTCCTCACCCATCGTCCTCCTCACCCCTCGACTCGTCCTCACCTCTCACCTCAGCTCGTCCTCCTCACCCGTCGTCGTCCTCACCGCTCACCTCGTCCTCCTCACCCCTCACCTCGTTCTTCTTACGTCTCACCCCCCCTCCTCCTGACTTCTCATCCTCCTCACCCCTCGCTCGTCCACCGCACCCTGCTCCTCATCCTCCTCACCCCTCACCTCGTCCTCCTTACCCCTCACGTCGTCCGCTTGACCCCTCACCTCGTCCTCTTGACCCCTCACCTCGTCCTCTTGACCCCTCACCTCGTTCTCACCCCTCACCTCGTCCACCTCACTTGTCCTCAATCCTCACCTCGTTCTCACCCCTCACCTCGTCCTCCTCACCCCCACAGCTCGTTCTTCTTACTCCTCACCCCTCACTCTCCTCACCCCTCGTCCTCCTCACTCTCGTCATCGTCACCCCTCGTCCTCCTCACCCCTCACCCATCGTCCTCCTCACCCCTCGTCCGCCTCACCTTTCACCTCGTCCTCCTCACCCCTCGACTCGTCCTCTCACCTCACCTCAGCTCGTCCTCCTCACCCGTCGTCGTCCTCACCCCTCACCTCTCCCTCGCCTCGTCCTCCTCACCCTTAGCTCGTCCTCACTCCTCGTCCTCCCCTCCCCTCGCTGTCCTCAACATTTGCCTCGTCCTCCTCACCCCACACCTCGTTCTTCTTACCACTCATCTTGTCCTCCTCACCACTCGACTCGTCCTACTCACCCCTCACCTCATCCTACTCACCCCTCGTCCTCTTCACCCATTGTCCTCCTCACCCATTGTCCTCCTCACCGCTCGTTCTCCTCACCCCTCGTTCTCCTCACCCCTCAGCTCGTCTTCCTCACCCCTCACCTCACCTCGTCCACCCCACCCCGCGCCTCGTCATCCTCACGCCTCACCCCTCACCTCGTCCTTCTCACCCACACCGCGTTCTTCTTACCCCTCACCTCTTCCTCCTCACCGCTCGACTCGTCCTCCGCACCCCTCACCTCCGCACCCCTCGCTCTCCTCACCCCTCGTCCTCCTCACCCCTCGCTCTCCTCACCCCTTGCTCTCCTCACCCCTCGCTCTCCTCAAACCTCGTCCTCACCCCCACACCTCGTTTTTCTTCTCACCCCCCGTCCTCATCCCTCGCTCGTCCTCCGCGCCCTGCTCCTCACCTCCTCACCCCTCGTCCTCCTCACCCCTCGCTGTCCTCACCCCTCGCTCTCCTCACCCCTCGCTCTCCTCACGCCTCGCTCTCTTCAGCCCTCGCCTCGTCCTCCTCACCCCTCGTCCTCCTCACCCCCACACCTCGTTCTTCTTACTTCTCACCCCCCGTCCTCCTCACTTCTCGTTCTCCTCACCCTCTCGCTCGTCCACCGCACCCTGCTCCTCATCCTCCTCACCCCTCACCTCGTCCTCCTTACCCCTCACGTCGTCCGCTTGACCCCTCACCTCGTCCTCTTGACCCCTCACCTCGTTCTCACCCCTCACCTCGTCCACCTCACTTATCCTCAACCCTCACCTCGTTCTCACCCCTCACCTTGTCCTCCTCACCCCCACAGCTCGTTCTTCTTACTCCTCACCCCTCACTCTCCTCACCCCTCACTCTCCTCACCCCTCGTCCTCCTCACTCTCGTCATCGTCACCCCTCGTCCTCCTCACCCCTCGTCCTCCTCACCCCTCGTCCTCCTCACCCCTCGTCCTCCTCACCCCTCGTCCTCCTCACCCCTCGCCTCATCTTCCTCACCCCTCGCCTCATCTTCCTCACCCCTCGCCTCATCTTCCTCACCCATCGTCCTCACCCCTCGTCCGCCTCACCTTTCACCTCGTCCTCACCCCTCGACTCGTCCTCACCTCAGCTCGTCCTCCTCACCCGTCGTCGTCCTCACCGCTCACCTCGTCCTCGTCCTCCTCACCCTTAGCTCGTCCTCACTCCTCGTCCTCCCCTCCCCTCGCTGTCCTCACCATTTGCCTCGTCTTCCTCACCCCACACCTCGTTCTTCTTACTTCTCATCTTGTCCTCCTCACCACTCGACTCATCCTACTCACCCCTCACCTCACCCTCCTCACCCCTCACCCTCCTCACCCCTCGCCTCGTACTCACCCCTCACTTCGTCCTCCTCACCCCTCACCTCGTCCTCCTCACCCCTCACCTCGTCCTCGCCTCGTCCTCCTCACGCCTTGCCTCGTCATCTTTACCCCTCAGCTCATCCTCCTCACCCTCACCTCGTCCTCCTCACCCCTCACCTCGTCCTCCTCACCTCGTCCTCCGCACCCCTCAGCTCGTCTTCCTTACCTCGTCCTCACCCCTCACGTCGTCCGCTTGACCTTTCACCTCGTCCACACCCCTCACCTCATCCTCACCCATTACCTCGTCTTCCTCACCCCTCACCTCATCCGCTTTACCCCTCAGCTCATCCTCCTCACCCCTCGTCCTCTTCACCCCTCGTCCTCCTCACCCCTCGCCTCATCTTCCTCACCCATCGTCCTCACCCCTCCGCCTCACCTTTCACCTCGTCCTCCTCACCCCTCACCTCTCCCTCGCCTCGTCCTCCTCACCCTTAGCTCGTCCTCACTCCTCGTCCTCCCCTCGCTGTCCTCACCATTTGCCTCGTCCTCCTCACCCCACACCTCGTTATTCTTACCCCTCATCTTGTCCTCCTCACCACTCGACTCGTCCTACTCACCCCTCACCTCACCCTCCTCACCCATTGTCCTCCTCACCCATTGTCCTCCTCACCGCTCGTTCTCCTCACCCCTCGTTCTCCTCACCCCTCAGCTCGTCTTCCTCACCCCCACACCTCGTTCTTCTTACTTCTCACCCCCCGTCCTCCTCACCCCTCGTCCTCCTCACCCATCGTCCTCCTCACCCCTCGACTCGTCCTCACCTCTCACCTCAGCTCGTCCTCCTCACCCGTCGTCGTCCTCACCGCTCACCTCGTCCTCCTCACCCCTCACCTCGTTCTTCTTACCCCTCATCTTGTCCTCACCACTCGACTCATCCTACTTACCCCTCACCTCACGTCACCCTCCTCACCCCTCGTCCTCACCCATTGTCCTCCTCACCGCTCGTTCTCCTCACCCCTCAGCTCGTCTTCCTCACCCCTCACCTCACCTCGTCCACCGCACCCCGCGCCTCGTCATCCTCACGCCTCGCCCGCCTCACCCCTCACCTCGTCCTTCTCACCCACACCGCGTTCTTCTTACCCCTCACCTCTTCCTCCTCACCCCTCGACTCGTCCTCCTCACCTCTCGTCCTCCTCACCCCTCGCTCTCCTCACCCCTCGCTCTCCTCACCCCTCGCTCTCCTCACCCATCGTCCTCACCCCCACACCTCGTTCTTCTCACCCCCCCGTCCTCACCCCTCGCTCGTCCACCGCACCCTGCTCCTCACCTCCTAATTCCTCGTCCTCCTCACCCCTCGTCCTCCTCACCCCTCGTCCTTCTCGCCCCTCGTCCTCCTCACCCCTCGTCCTCCTCACCCCTCGTCCTCCTCACCGCTCGTCCTCCTCACCCCTCGTCCTCCTGACCCCTCGTCCTCCTCACCCCTCGTCCTTCTCGCCCCTCGTCCTTCTCACCCCTCGCTCGTCCACCGCACCCTGCTCCTCATCCTCCTCACCCCTCACCTCGTCCGCTTGACCCCTCACCTCGTCCTCTTGACCCCTCACCTCGTCCTCTTGACCCCTCACCTCATTCTCACCCCTCACCTCGTCCACCTCACTTGTCCTCAACCCTCACCTCGTTCTCACCCCTCACCTCGTCCTCACCCCCACAGCTCGTTCTTCTTACTTCTCACCCCTCACTCTCCTCACTCCTCGTCCTCCTCACCGCTCGTCCTCCTCACCGCTCGTCCTCCTCACCCCTCGTCCTCCTCACCCCTCGTCTTCCTCACCCCTCGTTCTCTTCACTCCTCGTTCTCTTCACTCCTCGTTCTCCTCACCCCTCTCCTCGTCCTCCTCACACCTCATCTCGTCCTCCTCACACCTCATCTCGTCCTCCTCACCCCTCATCTCGTCCTCCTCACCCCTCACCTCCTGACCTCGTTCTTCTTACCCTTCACCTCGTCCTCCTCACCCCTTGCCTCGTCCTCCTCACCCGCTCCTGACACGGCCAACACACACGCCCATGGCAACCTCACTTAGGGCACGGCACACCGACTTAGCATCACCCTCATTTATACCTCCACGTTTATCGGCCTCGTTCTATCGTGACGGCCAAGACGCTGGACGTTTGTGATAAAGAACTTCGTAGCTCATCGGATTCCTCCTCCAGTGTACAAATAAATATCACGGCTCTGATCTCTTTGCGGCGCCGCAGTGGCGTTCATCACTCGCCGCCTCTCCATGGCACGACTACGACGCCCTCTGTTGGACGCTGTGTGTCATCAACATTGTTGCCTGTGATTACACTCAACACAACGTTGTTGTTGTAAGTGATTACACTCAACACAACGTTGTTGTGAGTGATTACACTCAACACAACGTTGTTGTTGTGATTACACTCAACACAACGTCGTTGTTAGTGATTACACTAAACACAACGTCGTTGTTAGTGATTACACTAAACACAACGTCGTTGTGTGTGATTACACACAACGTCGTTGTGTGTAATTACACTCAACACAACGTCGTTGTGAGTGATTACACTCAACACAATGTCGTTTTGAGTGATTACACTCAACACAACGTTGTTGTTTGTGATTACACTCAACACAACGTCGTTGCGTTTCATCAATATTTTTGTGTGTGATTACACACACAACAACGTTGTGTTTAATCACACAACAATGTTGCGTGTAATCACTCACATATTGAGTGATTACACACTCGGCGTGTGTCTGTAGCAGTTGTACGTGTGCCGCTTGTCGTAGATGTTCGCGGTTTGAATCCAGCGGCCGCCCTGTTTAATGCTACAGGCGTGTTCACCGCAAAGACACCATGTGCCGTCTGCTTCAGTGGACGTTGAAGATCCCAGCGTCATGGACCAGATTAACCGAATTAAATACAATTGCCCGCAAATTACCCAGTTGGAATATACTGTGCCTAGTAATCATTGCTGGGAAATGTGGTAGAACCCTCCTGAAAAGAGCCAGTAGGGCTATCCTGGGTAAAACTGACCACCCACCCCCTCGTGTGGCATGCTAGCCTTAATAGGTGCTCGCTAACAGCACTTATTTATCGAACAGACTGTTAAATGAAGGGACTGTGTCTTCATTTGAGTCCGTGACTGTGTAACCTGGTACATAAGGGTGCCGCGGTGGTGGGATGTTAACTCCTTCACCTGGTATGCAAGAGGTCGTGGGTTCGATCCGGACCCTGACGCCTGTATATTTGGAGTTTGCATGTCTCTCTCTCTCTCCCGTGGTCGCGTGGATTGTTCTCCAGGTCTTCCAGTTTTTCCCTCCATATTTAGAAACATGCGTTCAGAGCAGGAGTCTCAAACTCAACTTACCTGGGGGCCGCTGGAGGTAGAGTCTGGGTGAGGCTGGGCCGCATCAAGTATTCCAAAAAAAAGTGCAACTGATCCAATCTTCTCAATCTTTATTAATAACAGTTCAGAACATGAACGGTTCTTCAGAACATAGGCTTCTCTTACTTACTCCATGCTTCCAGAGAGCTGGCAGCGCTTCCTCTTCTTACACAGCTGAGCCACATTTGGCTTGAGGGAGGAAGCAATTGAGACCCTCAGTATGGCTTGAAATGCTCATCAGTAAGTTTGGACCTGTACTTTGACTTATTAAAGTTCATGGTGCAAAAGAGCTTTTCACACAGATATGTGCTCCCAAAAAGGCACATGGTCCGCTTGAACATCCTGGAAAGCTCAGGGAAGGTGGGGGTGATATATTTACATGTTTTTATCCCAATACCTGAGTATTTGGGATCTTATTTAGTATGCCCTTTCTATATATTCTGAGAGGTATTTGAAAACTTTATCATTGTTCATGCTTTTTTTGAGCACTTCGTTTTTCTTATCATTATTAAATTCATCAATCGTGTTCTCTCTCAGGTGTTTATACCTTTCACATTCATAAATAAAGTGATCTAGATTTTCTTCTTTTTGTTCACATCCTACATATCCTTCTGCTGTACCGAATCTCTCTGGATGCCATTGAGCTAACTCTGGTGTCCATGTTACTCCACCTGTCTTAATTCTTAACATCAAGTGCATTGTCTCATGTTTTATATCTTTTAATTTCTTGCTCTTTTTCATTAAATTGTTCTTGGTAAATTATTTTCTTTTGCGATTGCACATATCTGTCCTTTTTCCTTTTCTTTGTTTCTCTTGTAATAATAATCTATAACTTCTTTATAATATTCAGGTTCTAACCAACATTTGGCTTTTGTTCTTGCCACCCATCTCATGCTATTTGCTATCCATGTAATTATTTTCCCTTTCCTATTGCAACACTCTGTTGTCTTTATTAGGTCACTGATTACACTTGTTGAGTCCGCCCACTTCCTGAGTCCTCTGTACCTTGCACAGGGTGACAGGATATATTTTCCTTCCACTTGGTGTCACTCCGGAATCACGTTTCAACCAAGTGACTAACGTTGCTAATTCGCGTTGGCTAACTTGTCAACAAACACCGGAAGCTGTCACGAGCCTGAGCTATGGTAAAAAATATAATAATTAAAACATAAATAAAAAATTTACGTCAAATAGTGGGCCACAAAATATCGTTCCGCGGGCCACAATTGGCCTGCGGGCCGCGAGTTTGAGACCCCTGGTTTAGAGTATTTTACTGCTATAAATTTCCACAAGATGAGCCACTCCGTTAAAACTAACATTTGTGACCAGATCGCTTCTTAAAAAGAGCTATATGGCTCACTTACCTGGTAAAATAAAAAGTTACATTTCAAATAATCACCACGGTAATGTGTCACCCACACGACCTTGAACTTGAGGCATCGCGCAGAACGCGGCATGCAGTGTGGGGTTAGCTGGGTGGTGCAGGGAGATGCTACTACTTGCAGAGGGGGGCGGGGCAGGGGGGGACTGAGTCCTCTTGCATAATTGACTTGCGGATTGACCGATGCATAGACGAAAGGATAGCACGTGAATGAATGAGTGTACGGCTGGACTGCAAATGAATGGACAATATTCTTCATCGCCATTTTAAAAAAAACTTTACATTGTAATCCATCACCCTGTACATCTGCTGAACCAACGTATCCTACAGCAGCATATGAGTGTGTTTTCATACATTGCCTGAGTGTGTGTTTCTTGCGTATGATCGGTATGTGTTTTACGCATGATCCATATTTGATATCACGCAAGATATTTGCCTGTTTTTCTAATGATCTGCACGTGTTTCACGCATAATCTCTGGGTTTCACAAATGTTCTGTGTGGGTGGCCGGGTCCACCCTCAGTTGCCTTTTTCTCCCGAGTTGCGATGTGTACACATCGTACCAGATACTAATTTAAGGCTGAACCGACCTCTCGAGATCCAGGACGCAGTGGTGATGGTGGCTGTAAGCGGGAATCGAGCTCGGGTCGCCTCGTCCTCCTCACCCCTCACCTCGTCCTTCTCATCCCTCAGCTCGTATTCCTCACCCCTCACCTCGCCCTCACTTCGTCCTCCTCACCCCTCACCTCGTCCTCGCCCTCGTCATCTTTACCCCTTAGCTCATCCTCCTCACCCTCACCTCGTCCTTCTCTAACCCCTCGCTCTCCTCACCTCGTCCCCTCACCCATCACCTCGTCCTCCTCACCCATCGCCTCGTCCTCCTCACCCATTGCCTCGTCCTCCTCAACCCTCGTTCTCACCCCTCGCCTCCTCCTCACCCCTCGCCTCGTCCTCCTCACCCCTCGTTCTCCTCACCCCTCAGCTCATCTTCCTCACCCCTCACCTCGTCCTCCTCACCCCTCGTCCTCCTCACCCCTCAGCTCATCTTCCTCACCCCTCACCTCGTCCTCCTCACCCCTCGACTCGTCCTTCTCACCCCTCATCCTCCTCACCCCTCGTCCTCCTCACCCCTCGTCCTCCTCACCCCTCGCCTCATCTTTCTCACCCATCGTCCTCCTCACCCCTCGTCCTCCTCACCCCTCGTCCTCCTCACCCCTCGTCCTCCTCACCCCTCGTCCTCCTCACCCCTCGTCCTCCTCACCCCTCGTCCTCCTCACCCCTCGTCCTCCTCACCCCTCGTTCTCTTCACTCGTTCTCCTCACCCCTCTCCTCGTCCTCCTCACACCTCATCTCGTCCTCCTCACACCTCATCTCGTCCTCACCCCTCACCTCCTGACCTCGTTCCTCTTACCCTTCACCTCGTCCTCCTCACCCCTTGCCTCGTCCTCCTCACCCGCTCCTGACACGGCCAACACACACGCCCATGGCAACCTCACTTAGGGCACGGCACACCGACTTAGCATCACCCTCATTTATACCTCCACGTTTATCGGCCTCGTTCTATCGTGACGGCCAAGACGCTGGACGTTTGTGATAAAGAACTTCGTAGCTCATCGGATTCCTCCTCCAGTGTACAAATAAATAAATATCACGGCTCTGATCTCTTTGCGGCGCCGCAGTGGCGTTCATCACTCGCCACCTCCCCATGGCACGACTACGACGCCCTCTGTTGGACGCTGTGTGTCATCAACATTGTTGCCTGTGATTACACTCAACACATCGTTGTTGTTGTAAGTGATTACTCTCAACACAACGTCGTTGTTAGTGATTACACTAAACACAACGTCGTTGTTAGTGATTACACTAAACACAACGTCGTTGTGTGTGATTACACTCAACACAACGTCGTTGTGTGTAATTACACTCAACACAACGTCGTTGTTAGTGATTACACTAAACACAACGTCGTTGTGTGTAATTACACTCAACACAACGTCGTTTTGAGTGATTACACTAAACACAACGTTGTTGTTTGTGATTACACTCAACACAACGTCGTTGTGAGTGATTACACTCATCACAATGTCGTTTTGAGTGATTACACTCAACACAACGTTGTTGTTTGTGATTACACTCAACACAACGTCGTTGCGTTTCATCAATATTTTTAAGTGTGATTACACACACAACAACGTTGTGTTTAATCACGCAACAATGTTGCGTGTGATCACTCACATATTGAGTGATTACACACTCGGCGTGTGTCTGTAGCAGTTGTACGTGTGCCGCTTGTCGTAGATGTTCGCGGTTTGAATCCAGCGGCCGCCCTGTTTAATGCTACAGGCGTGTTCACCGCAAAGACACCATGTGCCGTCTGCTTCAGTGGACGTTGAAGATCCCAGCGTCATGGACCAGATTAACCGAATTAAATACAATTGCCCGCAAATTACCCAGTTGGAATATACTGTGCCTAGTAATCATTGCTGGGAAATGTGGTAGAACCCTCCTGAAAAGAGCCAGTACGGCTATCCTGGGTAAAACTGACCACCCACCCCCTCGTGTGGCATGCTAGCCTTAATAGGTGCTCGCTAACAGCACTTATTTATCGAACAGACTGTTTAATGAAGGGACTGTGTCTTCATTTGAGTCCGTGACTGTGTAACCTGGTACATAAGGGTGCCGCGGTGGTGGGATGTTAACTCCTTCACCTGGTATGCAAGAGGTCGTGGGTTCGATCCGGACCCTGACGCCTGTATATTTGGAGTTTGCATGTCTCTCTCTCTCTCCCGTGGTCGCGTGGATTGTTCTCCAGGTCTTCCAGTTTTTCCCTCCATATTTAGAAACATGCGTTCAGAGCAGGAGTCTCAAACTCAACTTACCTGGGGGCTGCTGGAGGTAGAGTCTGGGTGAGGCTGGGCCGCATCAAGTATTCCAAAAAAAAGTGCAACTGATCCAATCTTCTCAATCTTTATTAATAACAGTTCAGAACATGAACGGTTCTTCAGAACATAGGCTTCTCTTACTTACTCCATGCTTCCAGAGAGCTGGCAGCGCTTCCTCTTCTTACACAGCTGAGCCACATTTGGCTTGAGGGAGGAAGCAATTGAGACCCTCAGTATGGCTTGAAATGCTCATCAGTAAGTTTGGACCTGTACTTTGACTTATTAAAGTTCATGGTGCAAAAGAGCTTTTCACACAGATATGTGCTCCCAAAAAGGCACATGGTCCGCTTGAACATCCTGGAAAGCTCAGGGAAGGTGGGGGTGATATATTTACATGTTTTTATCCCAATACCTGAGTATTTGGGATCTTATTTAGTATGCCCTTTCTATATATTCTGAGAGGTATTTGAAAACTTTATCATTGTTCATGCTTTTTTTGAGCACTTCGTTTTTCTTATCATTATTAAATTCATCAATCGTGTTCTCTCTCAGGTGTTTATACCTTTCACATTCATAAATAAAGTGATCTAGATTTTCTTCTTTTTGTTCACATCCTACATATCCTTCTGCTGTACCGAATCTCTCTGGATGCCATTGAGCTAACTCTGGTGTCCATGTTACTCCACCTGTCTTAATTCTTAACATCAAGTGCATTGTCTCATGTTTTATATCTTTTAATTTCTTGCTCTTTTTGATTAAATTGTTCTTGGTAAATTATTTTCTTTTGCGATTGCACATATCTGTCCTTTTTCCTTTTCTTTGTTTCTCTTGTAATAATAATCTATAACTTCTTTATAATATTCAGGTTCTAACCAACATTTGGCTTTTGTTCTTGCCACCCATCTCATGCTATTTGCTATCCATGTAATTATTTTCCCTTTCCTATTGCAACACTCTGTTGTCTTTATTAGGTCACTGATTACACTTGTTGAGTCCGCCCACTTCCTGAGTCCTCTGTACCTTGCACAGGGTGACAGGATATATTTTCCTTCCACTTGGTGTCACTCCGGAATCACGTTTCAACCAAGTGACTAACGTTGCTAATTCGCGTTGGCTAACTTGTCAACAAACACCGGAAGCTGTCACGAGCCTGAGCTATGGTAAAAAATATAATAATTAAAACATAAATAAAAAATTTACGTCAAATAGTGGGCCACAAAATATCGTTCCGCGGGCCACAAATTGGCCTGCGGGCCGCGAGTTTGAGACCCCTGGTTTAGAGTATTTTACTGCTATAAATTTCCACAAGATGAGCCACTCCGTTAAAACTAACATTTGTGACCAGATCGCTTCTTAAAAAGAGCTATATGGCTCACTTACCTGGTAAAATAAAAAGTTACATTTCAAATAATCACCACGGTAATGTGTCACCCACACGACCTTGAACTTGAGGCATCGCGCAGAACGCGGCATGCAGTGTGGGGTTAGCTGGGTGGTGCAGGGAGATGCTACTACTTGCAGAGGGGGGCGGGGCAGGGGGGGACTGAGTCCTCTTGCATAATTGACTTGCGGATTGACCGATGCATAGACGAAAGGATAGCACGTGAATGAATGAGTGTACGGCTGGACTGCAAATGAATGGACAATATTCTTCATCGCCATTTTAAAAAAAACTTTACATTGTAATCCATCACCCTGTACATCTGCTGAACCAACGTATCCTACAGCAGCATATGAGTGTGTTTTCATACATTGCCTGAGTGTGTGTTTCTTGCGTATGATCGGTATGTGTTTTACGCATGATCCATATTTGATATCACGCAAGATATTTGCCTGTTTTTCTAATGATCTGCACGTGTTTCACGCATAATCTCTGGGTTTCACAAATGTTCTGTGTGGGTGGCCGGGTCCACCCTCAGCTGCCTTTTTCTCCCGAGTTGTGATGTGTACACATCGTACCAGATACTAATTTAAGGCTGAACCGACCTCTCGAGATCCAGGACGCAGTGGTGATGGTGGCTGTAAGCGGGACTCGAGCTCGGGTCGCCTCGTCCTCCTCACCCCTCACCTCGTCCTTCTCATCCCTCAGCTCGTATTCCTCACCCCTCACCTCGCCCTCACTTCGTCCTCCTCACCCCTCACCTCGTCCTCGCCCTCGTCATCTTTACCCCTTAGCTCATCCTCCTCACCCTCACCTCGTCCTTCTCTAACCCCTCGCTCTCCTCACCTCGTCCCCTCACCCATCACCTCGTCCTCCTCACCCATCGCCTCGTCCTCCTCACCCATTGCCTCGTCCTCCTCAACCCTCGTTCTCACCCCTCGCCTCCTCCTCACCCCTCACTTCGTCCTCCTCACCCCTCACCTCGTCCTCACCTCGTCCTCCTCACCCCTTGCCTCGTCATCTTTACCCCTCAGCTCATCCTCCTCACCCTCACCTCGTCCTCCTCACCCCTCACCTCGTCCTCCTCTGCTCGTCCTCTTCACCCCTCGTCCTCCTCACCTCGTCCTCCTCACCCCTCAGCTCGTCTTCCTCACCTCGTCCTCACCCATCACGTCGTCCGCTTGACCTTTCACCTCGTCCACACCCCTCACCTCATCCTCACCCATCACCTCGTCTTCCTCACCCCTCAGCTCATCCGCTTTACCCCTCAGCTCGTCCTCCTCACCCCTCGTCCTCCTCACCCCTCACCTCGTCCTCCTCACCCCTCGACTCGTCCTCCTCACCCCTCGTCCTCCTCACCCCTCGTCCTCCTCACCCCTCGTCCTCCTCACCCCTCGTTCTCTTCACTCGTTCTCCTCACCCCTCTCCTCGTCCTCCTCACACCTCATCTCGTCCTCCTCACACCGCATCTCGTCCTCACCCCTCACCTCCTGACCTCGTTCTTCTTACCCTTCACCTCGTCCTCCTCACCCCTTGCCTCGTCCTCCTCACCCGCTCCTGACACGGCCAACACACACGCCCATGGCAACCTCACTTAGGGCACGGCACACCGACTTAGCATCACCCTCATTTATACCTCCACGTTTATCGGCCTCGTTCTGTCGTGACGGCCAAGACGCTGGACGTTTGTGATAAAGAACTTCGTAGCTCATCGGATTCCTCCTCCAGTGTACAAATAAATATCACGGCTCTGATCTCTTTGCGGCGCCGCAGTGGCGTTCATCACTCGCCACCTCCCCATGGCACGACTACGACGCCCTCTATTGGACGCTGTGTGTCATCAACATTGTTGCCTGTAATTACACTCAACACAACGTTGTTGTTGTAAGTGATTACACTCAACACAACGTCGTTGTTAGTGATTACACTAAACACAACGTCGTTGTTAGTGATTACACTAAACACAACGTCGTTGTTAGTGATTACACTAAACACAACGTTGTTGTGTGTAATTACACTCAACACAACGTCGTTGTGAGTGATTACACTCAACACAATGTCGTTTTGAGTGATTACACTCAACACAACGTTGTTGTTTGTGATTACACTCAACACAACGTCGTTGCGTCTCATCAATATTTTTGTGTGTGATTACACACACAACAACGTTGTGTTTAATCACACAACAATATTGCGTGTAATCACTCACATATTGAGTGATTACACACTCGGCGTGTGTCTGTAGCAGTTGTACGTGTGCCGCTTGTCGTAGATGTTCGCGGTTTGAATCCAGCGGCCGCCCTGTTTAATGCTACAGGCGTGTTCACCGCAAAGGCACCATGTGCCGTCTGCTTCAGTGGACGTTGAAGATCCCAGCGTCATGGACCAGATTAACCGAATTAAATACAATTGCCCGCAAATTACCCAGTTGGAATATACAGTGCCTAGTAATCATTACTGGGAAATGTGGTAGAACCCTCCTGAAAAGAGCCAGTAGGGCTATCCTGGGTAAAACTGACCACCCACCCCCTCGTGTGGCATGCTAGCCTTAATAGGTGCTCGCTAACAGAACTTATTTATCGAACAGACTGTTAAATGAAGGGACTGTATCTTCATTTGAGTCCGTGACTGTGTAACCTGGTACATAAGGGTGCCGCGGTGGTGGGATGTTAACTCCTTCACCTGGTATGCAATTGGTCGTGAGTTCGATCCGGACCCTGACGCCTGTATATTTGGAGTTTGCATGTCTCTCTCTCTCCCGTGGTCGCGTGGATTGTTCTCCAGGTCTTCCAGTTTTTCCCTCCATATTTAGAAACATGCGTTCAGAGCAGGAGTCTCAAACTCAACTTACCTGGGGGCCGCTGGAGGTAGAGTCTGGGTGAGGCTGGGCCGCATCAAGTATTACAAAAAAGTGCAAGTAATCCAATCTTCTCAATCTTTATTAATAACAGTTCAGAACATGAACGGGTCTTCAGAACATAGGCTTCTCTTACCTACTCCATGCTTCCAGAGACCTGGCAGCGCTTCCTCTTCTTACACAGCTGAGCCACATTTGGCTTGAGGGAGGAAGCAATTGAGACCCTCAGTATGGCTTGAAATGCTCATCAGTAAGTTTGGACCTGTACTTTGACTTATTAAAGTTCATGGTGCAAAAGAGCTTTTTCACACAGATATGTGCTCCCAAAAAGGCACATGGTCCGCTTGAACATCCTGGAAAGCTCAGGGAAGGTGGGGGTGATATATTTACATGTTTTTATCCCAATACCTGAGTATTTGGGATCTTATTTAGTATGCCCTTTCTATATATTCTGAGAGGTATTTGAAAACTTTATCATTGTTCATGCTTTTTTGAGCACTTCGTTTTTCTTATCATTATTTAATTCATCAATCGTGTTCTCTCTCAGGTGTTTATACCTTTCACATTCATAAATAAAGTGATCTAGATTTTCTTTTTGTTCACATCCTACATATCTTTCTGCTCTAACGAATCTCTCTGGATGCCATTGAGCTAACTCTGGTGTCCATGTTACTCCACCTGTCTTAATTCTTAACATCAAGTGCATTGTCTCATGTTTTATATCTTTTAATTTCTTGCTCTTTTTGATTAAATTGTTCTTGGTAAATTATTTTCTTTTGCGATTGCACATATCTGTCCTTTTTCCTTTTCTTTGTTTCTCTTGTAATAATAATCTATAACTTCTTTATAATATTCAGGTTCTAACCAACATTTGGCTTCTGTTCTTGCCACCCATCTCATGCTATTTGCTATCCATGTAATTATTTTACCTTTCCTATTGCAACACTCTGTTGTCTTTATTAGGTCACTGATTACACTTGTTGAGTCCGCCCACTTCCTAAGTCCTCTGTACCTTGCACTGAGTGACAGGATATATTTTCCTTCCACTTGGTGTCACTCCGGAATCACGTTTCAACCAAGTGACTAACGTTGCTAATTCGCGTTGGCTAACTTGTCAACAAACACCGGAAGCTGTCACGAGCCTGAGCTATGGTAAAGAAATATAATAAATAAAAAATACATAAATAATTGATGGCAAATAGTGGGCCACAAAATATCGTTCCGCGGGCCACAATTGGCCTTCTGGCCGCGAGTTTGAGACCCCTGGTTTAGAGTATTTTACTGCTATAAATTTCCACAAGATGAGCCACTCCGTTAAAACTAACATTTATGACCAGATCGCTTCTTAAAAAGAGCTATATGGCTCACTTACCTGGTAAAATAAAAAGTTACATTTCAAATAATCACCACGGTAATGTGTCACCCACACGACCTTGAACTTGAGGCATCGCGCAGAACGCGGCATGCAGTGTGGGGTTAGCTGGGTGGTGCAGGGAGCTGCTACTACTTGCAGAGGGGGCGGGGCAGGGGGGGACTGAGTCCTCTTGCATAATTGACTTGCGGTTTGACCGATGCATAGACGAAAAGATAGCACGTGAATGAATGAGTGTACGGCTGGACTGCAAATGAATGGACAATATTCTTCATCGCCATTTAAAAAAAACTTAACATTGTAATCCATCACCCTGTACATCTGCTGAACCAACGTATCCTACAGCAGCATATGAGTGTGTTTTCATACATTGCCTGAGTGTGTGTTTCTTGCGTATGATCGGTATGTGTTTTACGCATGATCCATTTTGATATCACGCAAGATATTTGCCTGTTTTTCTAATGATCTGCACGTTTTTCACGCATAATCTCTGGGTTTCACAAATGTTCTGTGTGGGTGGCCGGGACCACCCTGAGCTGCCTTTTTCTCCCGAGTTGCGATGTGTACACATCGTACCAGATACTAATTTAAGGCTGAACCGACCTCTCGAGATCCAGGACGTACTGGTGATGGTGGCTGTAAGCGGGAATCGAGCTCGGGTCGCCGGATTCATTGTAGCGCAGCGTGCTAAACCCACACGCTCACAGACAGGACTCCAGCTCATCCACCTCGCGCACCTTTGCCAGGAACTTCCAATTGTGGAGCGACGAGCAAATGAAGCGACCCGACCTCCCCTCGGGATACGATGGCTGGCAGGTGGTTGAAGCTATCCGGCAGGAAGCGAGTGCAGGTAACGCTCACCTGAGCGTTGCGAGGCGTGCCCCGCAGGTGGTATCACGTGGGACGATGGATGTGCGACCACGCTATGGCCCTTTCACGATTCCGCTGCTGTATGGGGACCGCCACAACCTAGCGGATCGTTGCGGTGTATTTGACCATACTTCACCACGCTGGTTGGTTGCAGGTGTGGGGAGCGGCACAGTGCAAGGGTTCATGTTGCTGGACTGCCCCTTTTCTGATCATGTGACCCTTGCCAGATTAATTCTGCAAATGCGCAATCGCCGAGCCATGCGACAGCACCCCCGGTTTGCCACGTGTAGCTCTTGTAGACGATGACAACAAACACGCACCCTGCTCTATGGAGCCTGACAGCAGTCATGATGGTGGTGGTTTGCGTGGTACCTTACCATCAGACAAAAAAACTAAACAATTTTGTATTTTACCCAGTAAAGCTCACTGAGCTATATAGATGTTTCTCTGAAGCGACCTGGCTATCACAAATGATAACTCAACGAAGTGGCTTATCACGCGGAAATGTATTCTAGCCTCGATATTACAGCTGAATGCAAATCCTCTGAGGGTACCCATGAGCCCGGGCAGCAAGGGGGCAGTTGGCAGATGGTAAGGGGCCAAGGAGCAAGGGGGAGGATGGAGAAGGGCAGCGGGGAGTGGAGCAGTGGTGTGACACGTTCGAGTGATGCAAATATTAACTGATTTGTATTGAATACAACTAGAACAATTTACACCGGTGCGTTGATCGATATGATGTTGATTATAATGTTAACGATAATTATGTTGAGATTAGGATATGCAGGAGATAGTGATTATAATGCTAATGTCTTTACGCATGGTAATGGTAGAGATCTATTAATCTGGTGATGATGTAATGATGATGGCTTGGCAAGTTGAAGATGGTGATGATAGTGCTCCTGCTGGTGGTGGTGGTGGTAATTCAGATGATGATTATGATGCTGTGACTTGCTGTAGCTGCTTATAATAATAATGATGCTGCATCTGCTGCTGACGATGATGATCCCCCCCACCCTCGTCCACCCCCGCAGGTTCTGAGGAGCGCCGCATGGTGGTGCAAGCACTGAGCCTGCTGAAGCGCGGGAGTGCGGAGAGGCGACCCCGCGAGATGGAAACAGGAGGGACAGGGTCCTCCTGGGGGGATATCGTGAGCGGCGCAGGGGGTCCTAGAGGGGTCGAGAGGGGAGGAGACACAGCGGATGGACACCTCATTGTTCCCCCCGACGGGGACCCTAATGGGGCCCCAGTGGGCGGGGACTCGGGTGGGAGATAACGGCCGAGGTTCGCGTGGCGAGAACAAACGCGCGACCCCGTGTGCGCGTGAGCGTGCGGGGCCACGAGGGCACGTACACGGGACCCAACCTCGGCGGGTTCGAGGAGGAGGAGGCCCTCCTGGAGCTTGGACTGCACGAGGCTTGAGACGGAGGTAGGTGGCTGAGGGGTTGGGTGAGCGACAGGTTGGGTGAGTGAAGGAGGCATTGATTGATTGCGTGGGTAGAGGGTGAGTGGGTAATGTTGAGTGAGCGGGTGTATGTGGTTGAGTTAGTTGGTAGGTGGCCGAGTGGGTGAATGTGGGAGGTTGAGGGGGTGAATGAATGGTTGGATGAGAGAGTGGGTTGGTGAGTAGGTGGGTGAGTGTGGGAGGTCGAGTGGGTGAGTGAGGGGGGTCGAGTGGGTGAGTGAGACGGATGGTGAATGGGTGGGGGAGTTTGAGTGGGTGAGTGGATGCGTGGGTGATTTGGTAAGTGCATTGTTAATTGTGTAAATGGCTCGGTGAGTCAGTGAGTGCGTGCATGGGTGGGTAAGTGTGAGGATGAGTGGGTTGGGGAGTGCGTGAGTGGGTTGGGGAGTGAGTGGGCGGGTTAGTGATTTAATCAATCATCGTGTGATTGAATGGCTGAACGGAGGGGTAGGTGAATGAGTGTTTGTGGTTTAGTGAGTGTGTTTGTGGATGAGTTAGTGGGTGGGTGAGTGGATGATTGTGGGAGGTTGAGGGGGTGAGTGGATGTGTAATTTAATGGTTGTATTGGTGGGTGAGCGTGGGAAGTTAAGTGGGTGTGTGAATGAGTGAAGGGGTGGGTGAGTTGAGTGGGTAGGTTGTTGGATAATTGGGGTGAGTGAGTGGGTGAATTATTGGGTGGCTGAGTGGGTGTGCGGGTGAGTTAGGGGGTGGGTCAGTATGGGTGGATGGGTGATGGAGTCGGTGATTGAGTTTGTAAATTGATTGGGTGATTGAGTAGTAGGGTGAGAGTGGGAGGTTGGGTGGGTGGAGGTGAGGGGTTACGTGAGTGAGGGGTTGGGTGAGTTGGTGGGTGGGTGAATGAGTGGATTGATCAGTTAGTGTGTGGTTGAGTGGGTGGTTGTCTGAGTGGGTGAGAAGATGGGTCGTTGAGTGAGTGGATGGGTTATAGATTGAGTGGGTGGTTGTGTGATTGATTGGCTGAGCAAAGGGGTGAATTAGTGGATTTGTGTGGTTGAGTTACTGGTTAGGTGGGTGAGTGCATGAGTGTGGGAGGTTGAGAGTTCGTTGGTGAGTGTTTGAGTTAGATATTGACTTGGTGGTTATGTGATTGGGTGAGTGAATAGATGTTTATGTTTGAGTTAGTGGGTGGGTGATTGGATGAGTGGGTGGGTGATTGGATGAGTGGGTGGGTGATTGGATGAGTGGGTGGGTGATTGGATGAGTGGGAGGGTAATTGGATGAGTGGGAGATTTAAATGGTGAGTGAATGGGTGATTGAATGCTTGGATGGGGGGTGAGTGATTGAATTGGTGGGTACGAGATTGAGTGGGTGGCTGGGTGAGTGGGTGAGATGATGGGTGGGTTAGTTGATGTGTGAGTGGGTGGGTTAGAGATTCAGTGGGAGGGAGGGTGGGTGAGTGGTTACGTGGCTCGTGGGCGAGTAGCTCAGTGGCTGGTTGAAGTGGTGAGTTAATTTGTGCGTGATTGATTTGGTGAATGGGTGAGTGAGTGGATGGATGAGGGAATGGATGAGTGAGACGGTGAGTGGCGTTGGTGAGTGATTGAGTTAGTGGGTACGAGATTGGATGACCGTGGAAGGTTGGGTTGGTGAGTGAGTGGATGGATGTGAGAGGTTGAGTGGGTGAGTTATTGCGGTTAAGTATCGAGGGGGTGGGTAAGTGAAGGGGTGGTTCAGTAAGTGGGTGAGTGAGTGGATGGTTGGTGAGTGAGTGGGGTGAGTGAATGCGTGGGTGAGCAAGTGAATGAGTTGGTGAGTGGTTGTGTGAGTAGTGGGTGAGTGGGTGGATATTTGTGGGTGATTTAGTCGGTGGGTGATTTGGTCAGTATGGGAGCTTGAAGCAGTGAATGGTTAGGTGAGTGAGGGGTGGGTGAGTGAGTAGATGAATGAATTCGTTAGTGGGAGCACTAGTGGGTGGGTGAGTGAGTGAGTGGGTGAGAAATTGAGTCAGTTGGTGGGTGGGTGGTTCCGTGGGTAGTGCGTCTTGGGTGAGTAGGTCAGTGGCTCGGTGAGTTCCTGAATTAATGGGTGGGTTAGTGAGTTGATGGGTGAGTGAGTGGGAAAGTGCATTGGTAAGTGTGAGGGTGAGTGGGTGGGTGGTTGCATGAGTGTGGTTTAGATATTTTAGTGGGTGGCTTTTTGAGTGGATGAGTTCGAGTGGGTCAGTGGTTGCGTTAGTGGGTGGTTGAGTTAGTGGGTGGGTGAATAATTACGTGGGTAGTGGGTGAGTGTGTGAAGAGGTGAGTGGCTGAGGGAGTAGGTGTGTGGGAGGGTTAGAAATTTAATGGGTGGCAAAGTGAGTGAGTCCTGGGTGCGTTAATGAGTTGGTGGGTCGGTCAGTGTGTGAGTGTCTGGATGGGTGATTGAGTAAGTCGGTGAGTGATGGGTTGGGTATGTGTGTTTTTGGTTCGCGAGTTTGTGGGTGAGTGGGTCAGTTCGTGGTTGGGTGAGTGAGTTCGTTGGTGAGTGTTTGAGTTAGTATGTTGGTGGGTGAGTGTGTAGTTTAGTGAGTGAGTGATTTAGAGATTAAGTGGGTCATAGGGTGAGTGGGTGGGTGAGCAAGTGGTTAACTAAGTGAGTGAGTGGTTGGGTGGGTCGGTGAGTTGTTGACTGAATGGGGTCAGAAAGTAGGTGAGTGAGTGAATGGGTGAGTGACTGCTGGGTGGGTAAGTTAATGTGGGAGGTTGAGTGGGTAAGTTAGTTTGTGAGTGAGTGGGTGAGTCAAAGAGTGGGGCGCTACGCTGGTGAAATGTTCACTACCTCGCCTAGTATACATGAGGTTGTGGATTCGATTGCGATCCTGCCGCCTGTATATTTGGAGTTCGCATGTTCTCCCCCTGGTCGGGTGGATTTTGCTCCGGGTCCTTTCCGCTGCATTTAGAATCAACATGCCTTTTGAGGTTTTGGCTGCAATAAATGTATGTGATAAGCCACTTCGTTTATCTATCATTTGTAGCCAGGCCGATTCTGAAAAGGGTCTATATAGCTCAATGGGTCTTACCTGGTGAAATAAAAAGTAGTTTACTTTAGGGGGTGGGTGGCTGGTTGGGTCGGTAGGTCGGTTAGAGGTTGAGTGGGCGGCAGGGTGAGTGGGTGGCAGGGTGAGTGGGTGAGTAGGTAAGTAGCTGGGTGAGCGGGTGGACTGGTGAGTGTGCGAGTTAGAGATTGAGTGGGTGGATGGGTGGGTGTGCAAGTGGATGCGTCGGTAAGTGGTTGAGTTGGTGGCAAGGTGCGGGTTTTTGAGTGGGTGGGTGTTTGAGTGGGTAGGTGGCTGAATGGGTGGGTGAGTGGGTGACTGAGTCAAGAAAGTGGAGCGCCATGGTGGTGAGATATTAACTACCTCGCCTTTTGTACAGGAGCTTGTGGGTTCGATCTCGATTATGACGCCTGTATATTTGGAGTGTGCATGTTCTCCTTGTGGTTGCATGGATTTTTCTCCCGAGTCCTCCGGGTTTTCTCTCCATATTTAGAAACATGCATTTCGAGGTTTTGGCTGTTCTCGAACTCACCCACTCAACTACTAAAGCCACCCACCAACCCACTCACAAACCCGCTCACTACCATGCACTCAATTTCTAATCAACGCACTCACGCACACACCCACTCACTCAACCACTCATCCATGCACCCACCTACACACGCACTCAATAACTTACTTGAGCAGTTATTTGTGGCCGCGTCGCTTATGAAAAAAATCTATATAGCTCCGTGGGCCTTTCCTGTTAAAATTAAAATAGTTAAATTTTAGTTTACAGTTGGGTGAGTGGGCGGTGAGTGCGTCGGTCGGTGAGTGAATGGGTGGTTAAGTAAGTAGGTGAGGGGCTGGGTGAGTTGTTGGGAGATTGAGTGGGTCACAGTGTGAGTGGGTGGGTTGGAGCGTGAGTTGGTCACTGAGTGAGTGGGTGGGTGAGGTGAGTGGGTGGGTAGGTTGGGTGGGTGGGTGAGTGAGTTAGTGAGTGCATGTGTAGGTGGGTGCGTGGATGAGTGGTTGAGTGAGTGAGTGGGTGTGTGCGTGAGTGGGTTGATTAGAAATTGAGTGCATGGCAGGGTGAGCGGGTTTTATGAGTGGGTTGGTGGGTGGCTTTAGTAGTTGAGTGGGTGAGTTCGAGAATTGTACGCCACTGTGGCGAGATGTTAGCTACGTCGCCTGGTATTTTGGAGTTCGTAGGTTCCATCCCAACTCTGATGCTTGTATATTTGGGGTTTGCATGTGCTCTATGGTCACGTGGGTTTCGACTCCACATTTAGAAACATTCATTTATCGGATTTGGCTGCTATACATTACTATGTGATAGGCCACTTAGTGAAGCTCTCATTTGTGGCCAGGTTACTTTGGAAAAATATTTTATATAGCTCTGTGGGGCTTACCTGGTAACTTAAAAATAGTTGAATTTAGTCAGTTTGGATTAGTGAGTAGGTGGAATGTTGAGTGCGTGGGTTAGAGATTGATTTTGTATCAGGGTGAGTGGCTGGGTGAGTTTGTGATTGGTTGGGTGGGTGCGTGTGTGAGTTAGACATTGAGTTGGTGGATGGGTGGGTGTGTGAGGGAGTGAATAGGTGACCTGGTGGGTGAGTGGATTGTTGAGTGAGTGGGTTGTTGAGTTAGGGAGTGGGTGGGCTGGTAAGTGGGTTGGTGAATTAGTTTGTGGGTGTGTGGGTGAGTCAGTCGGTTAGAGATTGATTTGGTTAGTGTGTTGAGGAGTTCCCGACGACGACTCGGAGACGGCTTGAAGGTAAGGGCTTTCGCCAAAGGTTTATTAAGTATATTATAATAACACAAAGGGTGTGACAACTTCCCAGGGGTTAGGGGTCCTACACTAAGTCCTAGTCCAGCCCGGCTACCTCCGGTCTCTTTCCCTCGAGTCGGATGGGGGAACTTGCCAACCCCACCGACCGGGAAGAGCAGCACCTCCTACGGCTACCACCGGCTTCACTCCTGACTCTTCGTCGATCCCTCTCTACCCCTGGTTCCCTCTCCACCCTTCTCACTCTACCCGTTCCCACAGTGACCCCGCTTTCGTCACGGGGTCCCCCTTAAATACTAGAGGAGACATGACGTCATCGAGCCGCCCAGCACGCATGACGCCACGTTCCGTGACGTCATCGCACTAGACGGCACACATGACGTCACGTCCCAATTTTACTCTACAAGTGGTTTGTGTGTGGGTGGGTGGGTGTTTGAGTGGGTGGTTGAGTTAAAGATTGGAATGTCAAGGTGGCAAAATTTTAAGAACCTCGCCTGGATATTTAGAGTTTGCACGTTCTCCCCCGTGGTTGCATGGAATTTTCTCTGGGTACTCCAGGTTGCCCCTCCACATTTAGAAACATGCATTTATAGACTTTGACTGCTATAACGTTCTATGTGAAAAGCCATTCCATTGAGCAATCATTTGTACTCTGCTTGTTTCTGAAAAAGATGTATATAGCATGGGCCTTACCTAGTAAAGTAAAAAAAGCTACATTTTTATTTGGTGTGTAGATGGGCGGTTTTGTGGGTGGGTGCGTGGATGAGTGAGTGCGACGTTCGATGGGTAGTAGGTGAGAGGCTTGGTGAGTGAGTGTGGATTAGAGATTGAGTGCGTGGCTTGGCGAGTGCGTGGCTGGGTGAGTGAGTGTGTGCAAGGCTCGGTGGTTGAATTAATGGATGGTTGAGTTAGTGGGTCGGTGTTTGAGTGTGTGGTTTCGTGGGTGGGAGAGTCAGAGAATGGAGTGTCATGGTGGCAAGATGTTAACTACCTCGCCGGGTATACAGGATGTTGTGGGTTCGATTCCACATTTAGAAACATGCATTTAGAGGAGTTGGCTGCTATAAATGTATACGTGATAAGCCACTCTGTTGAGCTATCATTTGTGGCGAAGTTGCTTCTGAAAATCATCCATATATCTCAGTGGGCCTTGCCTGGTAAAACAAACAATTTATATTTAGGCTGTGTTGGCGAGTGGTCGGGTTGGTGAATTAGTGGGTGAGTTAGTGGGTGGGTTAATAATTGGATGGGTGAGTTCATGAGTGGGTGGGTGAGGGTGGGTCAGTGGGTGTGTTAGTGGGTACGGGTTTGAGAGGGTGGCTGGGTGAAAAGGTGGGTGGGTGAGGGATTGGGTGGGTGGGTGGTTTGGTGCGTGGGTGAGTGAGCAGGTGGGTGGGTGAGTGAGCAGGTGGGTGGGTGAGTGAATGGATGTTTGTGTTTGAGTTAGTGGGTGGGTGATTGGATGAGTGGGAGGTTGAAAAGGTGAGTGGATGGGTGATTTAATGCTTGGGTGGGTGAGTGGTTACGTGGGTAGTGGGTCGTGGCTAGCTGAGTTGGTGTGTGAGTGTGTCGGTGAGTGAGTTGGTGAATGGGAGTGTGGGTGAGTGATTAGAGTTAATGGGTAGAAGATTGAGTGAATAAGAAGATGGGTGAGTTGGTGAGTGTTTGGGTTAGAGATTGAGTTGGTGGTTATGTGATTGAGTAGGTGAGTGGAGGGATGGGTGAGTGAATGGGTGTTTGCGTTAGTGGGTGGGTGATTGGATGACTGTGCGAGGTTGAAGGGATGAGTCGATGGGTGATTAAATGGTTGGATGAGAGGGTGGGTTGGTTAGTGGGTGGGTGAATGTGGGAGGTTCAGTGGGTGAGTTATTGGGTGAGTGTGTGGATGAGTGAAGGGTTCGGTGAGTGAGGGGGTGGGTGAGTGAATGTATGGATGGGTGAGTGAGTGGGGTGAGTGAATAGTTGGTTTAGTGAGTGGGTAGGTGGTGAGTGGGGGAGGTTGAGTCGGTGAGTTTATGCGCGAGTTTATGCGCGAGTGGTTGCTGAGTGGGTTGGCGGGTAGGCGAATGGGTTGGCTGGTAGGTGAGTGGGTTGGCTGGTAGGCGAATGGGTTGGCTGGTAGGTGAGTGGGTTGGCTGGTAGGTGAGTGGGTTGGCGGGTAGGTGAGTGGGTTGGCGGGTAGGTGAGTGGGTTGGCTGGTAGGTGAGTGGGTTGGCGGGTAGGTGAGTGGGTTGGCGGGTAGGTGAGTGGGTTGGCGGGTAGGTGAGTGGGTTGGCGGGTAGGTGAGTGGGTTGGCGAATAGGTGAGTGGGTTGGTGGGTGGGTGAGTGAGTGGGTGGCAGTGGGTGTAGTGGAGTTGTAGCCTCAGTAGTGGGTGAGTGACTGGGTGAGTATGTGGGTGGATGAGTTCGTGGCAGGAGAGTTAGTGGATGCGATAGTGAGTTAGTGCATGAGTGGGTGAGGGGATGGGTGAGTTAGTGGTTGGATGATACGGTGAGTTTGTGAGTGCTTGGGTAGGTATTTGAGTGAGTGGATTGTTGAGTGAGTGGATGGGATGTTGAGTGAGTGAGTGGGTGGTTGGGTTGGTTCGTGACTTTGTGGGTGGGTGAGAAGGTGAGTTCGTGGGTGAGAGAGTGAACGAATGCCTGTTAATACGTGGGTGGATGAGTAGGTGGGTGTGGAGGTTGGTGAGTGAGTGGGTGGGTTAGAGATTGAGTGGGTGGTTGTGTGACGGAGTGGGTGGTTGTGTGATTGAGTGGGTGAGTGGACGGGTGAGTGTGTGGATATTTGTGGTTGATTAAGTCGGTGGCTGATGCGAGCAGTGTGGGAGCTTGAAGGGAGTGAGTGGTTAGGTGAGTGAGGGGTGGGTGAATGAGTTAGTAGGAGCGCTAGTGGGTGGGTGAGTGATTAAGTGAGTGAGTTGTGTGGCTGAGTGAGTGACTGGATGGGTGGATGACTGGGTGAGTGAGTGGGAGAGTGATTGAGTAAGTGAGTCAAGCGGGTGGGTGGCTGGGTGAGAAATTGAGTCAGTTGGTGGGAGAATGGGTGAGTAGTTACGTGTGTAGTGCGTCGTGGGTGAGTAGGTCAGTGCCTGGGTGAGTTTTTGAATAATGGGTGGGTTCGTGAGTTGATGGGTTGGGTCAGTGATGTGGTGCGTGGGTGATTGAGTGGATGGATGAGTGAGTGAGTGGGTGAGTGCATTGGTAAGTGTGAGGGTGTTTGAGTTAGTGGGTGGGTGATTGGATGAGTGTGCAATGTTGAAGGGATGAGTGGGGATGAGTAATTGAATGGCTGGATGAGAGGGTGGGTTGGTGAGTGGGTGGGTGAATGTGGGGGGTTGAGTGGGTGAGTGTGTGGATGAGTGAGGGTTTGGGTGAGTGAGGGGTTTGGTGAGTGAAGGGGTCGGTCAGTTCGTGGGTTAGTGAATGGATGGAATGGGTGGGTGAGTGAATGGGTGGTTGACCGAGTGAGTGAGTGGATGGGTGGATGAGTGAGTGGGTGGGCAAGCGGGTGAGTTGTTGCATGGGTAATGGGTGAGTGGGTGGTGAGTAGGTGTATGTGGTTGACTTAGTGGGAGGGTGGGTGAGTGGATGAGTGTGGGAGGTTGAGGGTGTGAGTGAATCGGTGAGTCAGTGGCTGAATGAGAGGATGGATGGATTGGAGAATGAGTGTGTGAGTGTGGTATGTTGAGTGGATGAGTTAATGTGTCGGTGTGTAGCTGAATGAGTGGGTGGGTGAGTGAGTGAGTGGGTGGCTTATTGAGTTAGTGGGGTGAGTGAGTGAGTGGGGGTGAATAGGTGGGTGGCTGAGTGGATGGTTGGTTGAAGTGAATGAGTGTTTGGGTTGGTTAGGGAGTTTGTGGGTGGGTCAGTTGGTGAGTTATTGGGTGGGTGGGTTGGTGATTGAGTCTGTGGGTGAGTGAGTGGGAGGGTGAGTGAGTGGGTGGGTGAGTGAGTCTGTGCATAAGTGTGTGGGTGGGTGAGTGGGTGGGTGGGTGAGTGAGCTCGTGGGTACAAGATTGAGTGGGTTGCTTGATGAGTGCGTCAGGATGGGTGAGTTTGTGGGTGGGCGGGCAGGT
Organism: Petromyzon marinus; assembly: GCF_048934315.1. Classification (NCBI taxonomy): domain Eukaryota; kingdom Metazoa; phylum Chordata; class Hyperoartia; order Petromyzontiformes; family Petromyzontidae; genus Petromyzon; species Petromyzon marinus. Next base: position 1,613,790 of record NW_027423146.1, read on the forward strand.
TAGAGATTGAGTAAGTGGGTAAGCTAGTGGGTGGGTTAGAGATCGAGTGGGTGAGCGGAGGGGTGAGTGATTTGTGGGTGTGGTTGGATGACAGGATGGGTTTTTGATTGGGCAGGTGCAATGGCAGAGCCAGGATTTTCAGGTAGGGGGGAAACCCCTCCAGCAATGAAAAATCATAGGAGTTGTTAGTAAGTAAGAACTTGTCCCTTGCTTTTTATTCAACGCGTGTCCAGCGATGGCGCAGCCATCGATCGAGGGTCGGATTCGAACGTGTTGTGTGATCGGCATCGCGCTCACTAAAGGTGAATACCTTGAGGGAAGTTGTGTACTATGCGCAACTTCGCACAATTCTGTGAGTCACTTATAACTGCTTTGCCGTTACTTATTGCCAATTATGGATCAGACTATTATCCTATCATCTCATAGAGTTCCTGGCACGTAATAATATGCTACACAGTGGCAGTAGGGGTCGCAAAATGCCGATTTATTACTAATAAACCCCAATGATCCGATCGAAATTAGGGATTTTGGTCGGATCATTGGGGGGGGGCACGTGCCATTACACCCCCCCCCCCCCCCCACTGGCGGAGTGGATGGGTGGGTGAGTGTTGGAGGTTGAGTCGGTGAGTTTATGCGTGAGTGTGGCTGAATGAGTGGGTGGGTATGTGAGTGAGTAGTTGGGTGGGTTAGTGGGTGGGTGAATTGGTTGGTGGGTGTGTGAGTGGGTTTGTGGATGGGTTAGTGGGTTGGCGGGAAGGGGAGTGGGTTGGCGGGTGGGTGGGTGAGGGGGTTGGGTTAGTGGGTTGGCAGGGAGTGGGTTTGGGGGGTAGGTGAGTAGGTTTGGGGGGTAGGTGAGTGGGTTGGCGGGTAGGTGAGTGGGTTGGCGGGTAGGTGAGTGGGTTGGCGGGTAGGTGAGTGGGTTGGCGGGTGGGTCAGGAGTGACTAGGTGGGTGGGGGAGTAGTGGAGTGGTAGCCTGGGTAATGGGTGAGTGGGTGGGTTGTTCACTGGGTGACTACGTGCGTGGGTTCGTTAGTGACAGGCGACTTAGTGGATGCGATAGTGAAGATGCGATAGTGAGTCAGAGTGGATGGGTTGTTGATTGAGTGGGGTGAATGAGTGAGTGGGTGAGTTAGTGAGTGGATTGGTGAGTGGGTGGGTGAGTGCACGAGTGAGTGGATGGGTTAGAGATTGAGTGAGTGGTTGAGTGGATTGGTGATTCAGTGGGTGAGTTAGTGGGTGTTTGAGTTAATTTGTGTGTTAGTCTGTGGGTGATGGAGTCGGTGACTGGGTGAGTCTGTGCTGGTGGCTCGGTGGATGGTTGAGTTCATGGATGGGTTTTTGAGTGAGTGGATGGGTTGTTGAGTGAGTTGATGGGTGAGTGAGTGGGTGAAACGGTGCGTGGGTAGGTTAGTGAGTGAGTGGATGGGTGGGTGATTGATTGGGTGAGTGTGTTGGCAAGTGAGAGGGTGAGTGAATGGGTGGTTAATCGGTTGGTGGGTGCGTGAAGGAGTGGTTGGGATGAGTGAGTTAGTGAGTGGATACGTCAGTGAGTGAATGGGTGGGTGAGTGGGTGAGAGGTTGCGTTGGTAGTAGGTGAGTGGGTGGTGAGTGGGTTGGTTCTTGAGTGAGTAGGTGGTTTGTTAAGTGAATGAGTGGGTGGTTGGGTTGGTTATTGAGTTTGTGGGTGAGTTGGTGGGTGGGTGAGTAAGTGGTTGAGTTAGTGAATGAATGCCTGTGTTAATAAGTGGGTGAGTGGGTGTGGGGTTGGTGGATGAGTGGGTTGGTGAGTGAGTTAGTGAGTGGATGGGTGGGTGAGTGAGTGGGTGATTGAGTGGATGGGTGGATGACTGGGTAAATGATTGGGTAAGTTACGAGGGTGAGTAAGTGAGTTACAGGGTGAGTGGGTCGGTGGGTGATTGGGTGGGTGGGTGAGTGGGTGTGATCATCGCCATGCTCTCCATGGAGCTCTCTGTAGTGAGGGGCAGCTCACAGGGACAGCTGTTGCAGGGATTCACAACAGCTGCTTCTCCTCCTCCAGTTCTGAACCAGCTGACCAGGGTTGCCAGACGAGGCCAAGCAGCTCCTCGAGTTCTTCCACAGCTTCCTTCATGCCTGCTGTGCCACGTGCAGCTTCTGCATGAGGCTACTGTGCCACGTGCGGCTTGTGCATTAGGCTGCTGCGCCGCGTGTGAGGCTGCCGCGTGAGATTGCTCTGCTGCGTGAGGCTGCTGTGTGAGGCTGCTGCGTGAGGCTGCTGTGCCACGTGAGGCTGCTGTGCCACGTGAGGTTTCTGCGTGAGACTGCTCTGCCGCGTGAGGCTGCTGTGCCGCGTGAGATTGCTGTGCCGCGTGGGTCGACGTGACATCACCGTCAGTCTAGGGGGATCTTTGTATGAGTGATGGGGCAGTCGTAGAGAAAGTGGAGAAGTTTCCGTACTTATGCAGTCAGCAGAGGTCTCACGCCGAATCAGCTGAGTAGCATTATTTGTTCGTCGTGTGAACCAAAATTGAGGTGAATAATTTTGAGGAAAAAAAAATGATGACATTACACTGGCTATGAATATGACTATATAAAAGGTTAGGATCTTGTGTCGGATGCATATTTGCTGGACTTTATACAGTGGCTTGGGCCAAGAAACTGGCATTCAGAGGCAAACTTGTCATGGTGGGGATTTGTTTCCAGAAACACACTCAGCCACCTTTATCTCTCCAGTGGTGATGTTTACCAACCACACCTGATACTAATTTAAGGTTAAGTCGACTTAGGGGAGGCATAGGGTCGATTAGAATATAATTCATCACTGATTTTGGCCACAACCGGGAATTATATCTCATAAGACTGCGATCAAGAATACTTGAAATAGTGTCGGGGCCTGAGGACATCCCCATCACACCTCACAGTAAACATGAGGAAATGGCTCTGACACCCGGCCATGCAGCGTTACGTGGGCCTTCCCACCATCATGGTCTTTAATGGTCGTGAACAGAGTCAGGGACCCTAAATAACACGAAGAATAATTTATGGCAATAAATGTAAAAAAACAGATTCCAGCTGGGTATATGTGTAAGTCATCTCAACCACGTTAATAATAATTGAAAAATAAATATTGTCGCTTTCATCTGGCTGTGGGCAAAAGGGAGGGTGGGAAGTGGTCGGAGTAATGAAAGGATTTGTGGCCATAGAGCCACAAGGCCCTCAATGTTTGAAGAATATTTGTTGCTCGTTATTGCAACGAAGCATAAAAGCGTATTGCGGAAAGTATCGCGCATGTGTCTGTAGCGCGGTGCCCCCACATGTTCTCATTCACCTCAGCGACCATATCACAGTTCATGGTATTTGAGTGGTTAGTTTTTTTCTATTGCATAATCTTGCTGGTATCCATGAATGAACAAGACGAATCTATGAACGCATATTTGTGCCTTTAGGAATAATAATGGTTTGAGTGTCTTTCCATATGAACAGCGTTGCATAATAATCAATCGTCCTACTGTTAACAACGTGACAAGAATCTGCATTAAGGTCGCATATGATCAATGACCGAATGCCGTGTTGTGTAACAATTTAAATACGAATTACATATTATAAGGTTAAGGTTTTGATAGAATAGTTTGCATGTTTTAATCTCTCTCAACAACAACAACATTGCGTAACGCGTCGGGAATTAACCACAGGTGCCGTTATCGAAGTGAAACAACGCAATCGTGATGTGTACCATGTTAATGCTGTGTTGAAATTCCGAAGTTGAGAGTTCTCATATTATCCAACATTTAAGTTTAGCTAGAAAATAAAATTGATTAAAGCAGAAGAGTTGTGTGTGATTCTTTCCGTGATTCTGCATAGAATTGTTCTGCGAATGAGATCTGAATCTCGGTTACCTATCATAAGCACACTAATCACTAATCCAGCACATAATCAATAAGCGTTAAATCGAAGATAATTGTATCCTTATTGAAAATACGGAATTAAATAGCAAGTCGAGTCGACTCTCTCTCATTCACGCTCACAATACCTGCACAACTGCATACGATTAATTGCGTTGTTCCAATTAATAACCAACCTTCGTCACCGAGGCTGGACCTAATTATCATAACGACCTGCATCATAACCACGCCCACTCGCATGAATTAATACGATTATCTCTCGAATTAGCATAGTTTATGCACATAATTACACCAATTAATTCAGATAAATTATTTAAATTTCAAATTTAATAAAATTTTCATTATTTTCTTAAAATTTTCATAACCTACATATACAACAACCTTCGAGCACCCATATCTCACAGAGCGGGCCCTAACCTATAACAGCTGGAAGTTCACCAGCATTGCTTCAAGTGAGCTGGAGCGTGCTGATGAATATAAAAACCGAACCAGAGCTTGGTTTATGTACAACCAATACTGCTGAAATGATGCACTCCCAGAAGGAAAGCCGTGTGGCTAATGGGATGTGTACAAATACTTGTATTTTTTAAGTGGAAAGACAGATATGTGAAGGAGGGGAATCATCGTTTGCGTGTTAATTTTGTTACTCATCCACGATGTAAGCCAATTATATTGAAACTGCGCAGAGCTTTCATGAGTAAGAAAGTTGTACCAGTAATAATTATTATCGGTTCTATTGCGATCGAGGGCTGCACGTTTCAACGGGCACACAGTGTCATGCTGCGATGGTGACGGTGCTCCCGGTTTTTTAAGACCGGGAGGAAGTGAGGGCTTCACCTTTCTGGCAAATTGCCCGATGATGCTGGATGTAATTACCAGCGAAACGTCGTACTCAAAAATTGTAAATGTTGTGGATTCACTCTTCAACACACCGGTGGGCTGAAGGAGTGATCTATTTCTCTTTTGTCAATGTGACACATTTTTTACTGATTGGCCGTGTCGGGTAGTGGAGGGTTACGACACATTTATGAATAATGCGATCTAACCCAAAAACGTTTATTATGAATAATATTGGTCGTGAAAGCCTACGGCCTTTGTGGCCGTGATTTTTATTTCAGCAGCATTGGTTCAACACGAGCAAACGTCAGAATGGTTTTCAGCTCTGCAAAGCTCATGATGACTTTTTGTGAAATATTCCACAGTTTTGCATAGAACTAGGACCTGTAACTAACAGAGAGCATCCTTGCCTGCAAATATCTGGCAGTTCACCAGCGTCGGTTTGAGACACTGAATGCTCAAACGAACGCAAATGTGGTAATGATTATTTTGTGTTATCTCCATATATATGAAAGTTGTAAATGTGTGTCTGTTCAAAATGTTTAGCGTACTTCCCGACATGCAACAAACTTGAAATTTACCATGTGGGTACTTTCCAGACTCTACACCATGCAAAAGTTATGAAAATACACTTTTTGTGTGTGGGGGGGGGAGCTCAATAATGCATTTAATTTTTTGTACGACAAGTGAGCTGTGACGTCAAATCTGTCACGTGACCCGCACATGTGGAAGCGTAACGCATTGTCGTGTAGTGGTTAGCGCGCTGCGCTACGAATCCGGCAACCCGAGTTCGATTCCCGCTCACGGCCACTACCAGAGACGATTATTTTAACCGGTCCTGGGCCTCCCCTACGTCGACTCAGCCTCAAAACGAGTAACTGCTGTGGTGTGTAAACATCGCCACTGGGGAGACAAAGGCGGCCGGGCGTGGTGGATCCAAGTCCCAGGAGAAGCTGGGTAGTACAGCTAGTGTATTATATGCGCGAGTACTAAAGCTGGAACGATTCGATTACCAAGTCGATTATAACCGATTCCTTGTGTATGGTCAATTACTCAGACCCCTTTAAAAATGACAGCCATCCCCACATCTTACTTCCTGTGACGCGGCTGATGTGATCAAGTCCCTCCCATCAGGTGGGACAACCACAGCAAGAAAAAACTGCTGAAGTAGGCGAGAGATCTGCCGTGGCACGAGGTTATAGAGGCCTCGGCAGTAGGGGGGAGAGAGAAGGGGGGGGGGGAAAGGAGGCGGGGCAGAAAGTGGACCCCGCAGCAGCACCCGGGTCACTGGAGTAAAGTGGGCCACCACTCATTGATCCGTACATTTAACTCGATGAGTCGATTCGATTCCGTGCCCCGTTGGGTCCTCCCCCCTTTTGTGCTTTTGGGTGTGCTGGGTTTCAACATAATTCCCGATCCATTGTGAATCTTCCCTTCCCCCATTTCAGCACTCCGATCTACATCCGACAGGAGATGATAAACCGCAGGGAGGGGGAGTAAAACCTAATCGCCAGGTAATTGGAAAAGTCGCCCATTGTCTCGCGGATTTGCATGATTGTACGATGGATGGGGCAGAGGAACGTGCTACAGGGACACGCCCTGAGGAATGCAGGCATCGGCCTTTGGATGAAAAACTTTTATTTTTCAGTAATTCAGTGGGCAGTGCTCTCACTGGCAGCTCATTCTCAATTAATGTGGGTGATTCACCACGTGTTTGTGCCACATTTTGTATCTGAGTTGAGTCCTTTTTGTTTCCTTTCCTGTTTCTCTACTCCCTCCTGGTATAGCCGGGTGGGGGTATCGAAGGGGGAATGGGCAGATTGTGTTTAACCTTGAGTTTGTCGTGGCATGGGGTGCTGGTATGATTCCGCTCTTGGCTTCCACACCCAGACATTCCAATAATTACCTGTCTTTGTGTGCTGTGGTTGCTTCGGATTGGTGTGCCACTCTCTCGCTGGATTGCTACCTTGCCATCTCTGTGTGTAATTATGTTGGTAGTTCGTGGGTGCTTGCTCCTCTCTGTATTGTGGGGCTTGGTGTGAGGTGCTGTAGCTGCTCACGTGATTTTTACTTCCCCCTAGATGGCGGGGTGCATTATCTCTCTCCCTGTGTTTTGTCCGAATGATATATATATATAGCCATGCCGTGTGAACCCTATTCTGTATGTGGTGTAAGGAGGCCGTCTCTGGGTCCAAAACCATTCCCACAATTTCTGTAATCTCTAGACTCAAGGATTAAAAAAAACAATCTTGAACTTTTTGTCACCTTCGTGGTATTGATCAACATCACCTGCGTAATACACTCCTCATTTACGCACTGGGTCATAAATTTGGCAGCATTAAACCACTCAGTGTTGAATATTCTCCAAACTTCGTAATCACTGTTAGGCTGAGTTTTTTTTAATAATTCCTAACCTTGTATGGCAGCGACTTTACCCATGGTATAGAATGTTCATGTAACCTTCTTTTCAGCACTTGTTTTCTCGTCCAACTTCCTCAGACCTCTGATCATTGCCTCCACTTCTACTGTTGTGATATGATTGTGTATGTCTCTGTTCCAATTGTGTGGATCAAAATAGGGGATTCTGACGAGAGCTTTCTCCGTCAATTTAAGAGTCTTACTACTGAATGAGTATTCGGAAAGTTGGTCGTTGTGAGAGGAGTCAGTGTCAGATGAGCTATCACTCAAACTTTGCCGCTGCTTAACATAACTTCTGTAATGTATTTTGCGTCTGTGTTGTGGGTATGAACGTAGAGCGAGACTTCTCCTGGAGGCAATGCGTTTATTACAATAAACGATAACAACACCAATAGCCGTAACACGACTGGTGTCTGTTAAAAACACTGCTGCAGTCAATCACAGTTGGTTTTGAGTGATTACATTGGGGTGGGGGGATGGCAAGTGATGGGTGATGGGAGGAGACCAGGGACGCAACGTGACCGTCCATGTACGAGGATAAGAGTTGCCATCTGTGACGTACACAACCTGGGGACACATCATGGGAAGAAGGATCTCTCAAAACCCGAAGAGGGGAGAACTACATGGAAACGCATTGTCTTGAGCAATGAATTAGCACAAGGGGACGAACAGGGGTTGGAGTCATGTTCTTCGTATGGTCGACGTTTATGTAGAGCAACAACTATATTGGATTGAGGTGGTTGAGCCAGATCATTGTGTAAGAAGTAGAGTTGGTGCATCGCTGTGATGATGCCTCCGAATTTGTGAATTGGACATTGAGTTTTCATATATTCCATAGTCTATTCAGGCTTGGAGTTAGGGATAGGGCTACAGATTTGCTGCAGAAATATGTTTCAGAGCATCAGTGTTTGGCACTACATGTAGGGCAGTTCCACATATTAGGCAAACATCACAATTTCAGCATCATCTTAATTTTATATATTTATATGGGATATAATATAGAAGGTAATTATTGCTTTAGAAATGACATTATTCACACAGATGATTTCTATCTGAATCTCTTGGTTGAAATACTTTGCCCAAGGTAAGATAACTGTGCGATTATGGTAATGAGTATCCACGTCCGTCTGAGACCGTGGAACTGCCCTCCAGCACTGCCGCTCACATCAGGGGACGTAGGAACGACTATGGTTGCTGGCTTCACCGTGGCCAACTAGTTTATTGATGGGCATCTCCTCCTTGCCATCCTAAATTTCCACCACCATCACCACCTCCACAACCTTGTGCTTGTCGCCCCCAACTCAAGCTCAGTGCAAACCCCTTGGAGGGCTGGCATTACCCAAGGGACACAGAACTCTGCCTCACATTTGGTTTCTAGAAGCTCCGCAACAGCCACACTGTGGATGTAGACAGCCTTTAGCGTTATAAATGTGAGCCACTCGCGTGTCCCAAACACTCAAAAGAATTGAGACGAGGCGATAGTATTAGATACAAATATTTATTATTAAAACGCGATGCCTTGTAAGGAAGGGGAGGTGCTGGTGGGGGTGGGTGGTGCTGGAAGTGTGGGGGGCTGTGAGATGCTCAGAGGGTGTTCGAGGCCTGGGGGGGCAGGTCTTGGGAGGCTTCTTGAATGCCGGGCTCCAGTGAGCAGCCAGAGATGTCCTCGTCCTCCTCAACCGTGACAAGCTGTGGACATACTGACCCATTAGACACTACACACAACTCGGTACTTCTACCAGCTCAACTGGGATTACACACAATAATCAGCACCCCCTACTGGCAGACAAATGCCAATTGCACACCAGGTGCTGAGTCACCTTGTGCCCACAGGGACATCTGTCATTGGGGGTGCCCTTTCACACGTGTTGAGATGAGATGTGATGTAAAGCGCTCTGAGATGCCCCGGTGTACAGAAAGGTGCTAAATCATTCTCATCGTTATCACTGTGTCCAGCAATAATGAAATTGTCTATAGATAGATAATCTGTATTTGTAAACGGGGACCATGACGGCTTAACGTGATGGTTAGACCAGCTCATCATTATCATAATACACTGAATCGTGTGTGCATGAATCTATTATTTACGTTAAACGCAAATTATATACGTGTGTGTGTGTGCGATGCGCGAGTGCTGTACACTCACCTCCACCTCGCTCTGCAGACGCTGCTGCTCCGAGTGTCCACTCTGCTCGTTGTCGCGGTAGGGCGCCAGCTCAGCGTGCAGCTCCGCCACTACACGTTGATACCACTGAATCTCTGCCTGCAGAGATTCCAGTTGCCAGTTCCTGTCAATGAGCTGCGTGGGCCACGTGCAAATGGCGGCAGAGGGACACAGGAAAGCATTTTAACGACTGCGTGAGGTTATTGCAGAACATACAGGTATAATAACACACACACACAACCAGGATCTTCATTTATAATTGAGTAATGTAATGAGCTACGAAGCTCTTTTACACAGATGTCCATACACCACCTTTGACCAAATAAACCGAAATGCATCCAATCATCTCAGATCTTGGAAGAAAAGCATGGTTGAACCTCAAGTGCTTGGATGGGCAACCACCATCAATACAAACCAAGATAACACCTATAAAAGCATGATGAAGACCGCTTGTGTTGCAATCGAAACGTCGTGGGTTTTTTTTTATATTATTAAAAAAAAGTACGTGACTTTACCGAAAGAATCAAGAATATGAATTCCTGCAGTCACGAAAGTTTTATGTTAAACATTTTTTAGGAATTAATTAACCCAAAATCTGGATTAAAATAATAGATTAAGATCGCTTCCCAACCAAAAAGAGGGAGGGGATGGAGATGCATGTAGCAAAGGGGAGCAGATGGTCTAGTAGTCGTAGGTACTTCTACTAGAGGTGGGATGGTGGATCGTAACGTGGTACAGTCCCTAAACAGAGAATGCTCAGTAACCTAGTGCGCATCCATTCTGTACAACCATCAGTGTGAAAAATAAGTGTATACATACAGTCCTCGACTTAGGAACACCATACTTACGGAGACCCGACTTACGGATACCCGACTTCCGAATCTGTGTCTATGAAATGTATTAATTTTTGGTTACCATTGACTTTAAAACGCGAACTTGCACTTCCAAACTGAACCACAGAACTATTTTGTTCAGTGCTGCGATCCTCCACGAGATGTCATGAGTCAGCCTCGTGCACGCGCACATGTGCGTATATGTGAAAGTGATTGTGTGGGGAGCGGTAGTGTTGCAGTTCACGCGCTGCGCTACAAACCCACCGACCCAAGTTCAATTCCAACTCACGGCCAACACCAGTGACGATTATCTGAACCATTCCTGGGCCTCCCGTAGGTCAACTCGGCCTCAAATGAGCACCTAGCGCGCTGTATAAACATCACCACTCGGGACACAAATGCAGCTGGGTGTGGTGCTGGCACACAACCCCTCGCATGCCGTGCTGGCTTTCATAGGCTATCGCTAACAGCACGTGCCCCAACAGCCTATTAAAGCTACACGGTGGATCTTTGTGCGGATCGGAAGTGTAGCGGTGAGCACGCTTGTGATTTGAAAGCGGTGAGTGAAAATAAAAAATATTTTTACTACATTTTATGTTTTACTTACGATACACTATAATTTTAGTGTTAATGCAAATGTACATGATTTCTTATTTACGAGTTTAACAATGCTTGACTCTTTTGTTGAACCTTAACACATTTTATAACACTGACAATATGGGAATTTAAATATCGCAGATTATTGTATTCCGACTCACGAACCGTTCCGAATTATGAATGGGCCTCAGGAACTAAATGCGTTCGTAAGTCGAGGACTGCCATATTATTGATATATTTGTCTATTATACTATGTATATTATTAGTTGTTTATCATGTAAAATTAGTTTACACTTGAAAAATATTCACCATAAATCCGGTATGTGGGGAAAAAATATTGATAGAGTATGTGTAGTGGCATAGCGCTGGCTGCTGGTAAAAAAGGGTAACTGCGGTGTATGGTAGTACCCACGTCAGCAGGCCACGATAGACACGAGAGGGGGACATCTAGGGGAAAGGTCACAGAGGGGGGGCCATCGGGAACCCGCTAGTAGGTTCCAGAGAGGGGGCGTGGCCGTGGCGGAGCGAGGCCACGCTGAGAGTATAAGAAGGGCCCCTGTGAGGGACCTTGTGGCTGTTGCTGGAAGTGGGATCCTCGTCGTGCTGTTCGTATATATAAGATAGTCGTCGTCACCATCTCGTCATCGTCGTTGTCATCTCGTCGCTGTCGTCTTGTCGCCATCGTCGCTGCCGTCTTCAGTCGATATTACGCTGCTAGATAGGTGTTCGCTGTCTCCGTTCAGTGCTGTCAGTGTTAGATGGTTAGTGTTTTGTATAGGCAAGCAACGATAATAGTGTGTACCCACGTAGGGTGTCTGTATTATCCCAATGGTGCTCGTTAAATAAAAGAAGCGCCTAAAAGTCTTACTGTCTCTGAGTTAGTCACTACACATGTACACATGAAAGTGACTACTGTAGTCAGAGATGCAAACGCTTGGGCGTCATCTGGTGCCTTACTGTCGCCATCCAGCGTAAACTATTTGGGTCTTTATAGTAAAGTTCGTAAATCTCAAGTACGCTATGGCAATGTACCACAGTACATAACATGCGATTGGCTATCAATGACTTGAGTACGTTAATAGTGAAAGTACGTACAACGGGACGGCGTAAATAATGGTATTACTGTATATATCTGCGTTTGTGCCATGCCGGACTTCATAGGTGCTCGCTAACAGCACTTGCTCACCTTCGCCTCACTCTGCTGGTGCAGCACTTGCAGATCCTGGAGCTGAAAGTGAATGCTCTGCAGGTTTTCTTGGCATGGCGCCAGCTCAGCGTGCAGCTCTGCCACCACACGCTGGTAACCCAAAATCCCCGCCTGCAGGGATCCCAGGTGCTCATTCTTTTCGATGAGCTGCATGGGCCACGGACAAACGGCAGCAGAAGGACATGGCTAAGCATTTTAACGACTGCGTGCAGTTGTTAAAGAACATACAAATCCAACAAACACATACAGAACCAGTATCTTTATTTTAAATGAAGGAATCTGATAAGCTATGAAACTCTTTTTCACAGATGTCCATACACCACACCACCTATGACCAAATGACCCGGAATGCACCCAATATTATAAGATCTTGGAAGAAAAGCAGGGTTGAACTTTTATGGTACTTGGATGGGTGACCACCATCCATACAACCCAAGATAACACCTATAAAAGCCCAGATATATGGATTAATTAACCCAAAAGCTACTTTAAAATGTCCGATTATAATTGCCTCCCAACCAAAAATAGGGAGGGGATGGAGATGCACGTAGCAGAGGGGAGCAGATGTTCTAGTAGTAGTAGGTACTTTTACTAGAGGTGGGATGGTGGATTGTAATGTGGTACAGTCCCTAAACAGAGGATGCTCAGTAACCCAGTGCGCATATACACATCTGTGTGAAAAATAAGTGTATATATAGGCAGTCCTCAACTTACAAACACCTGCACTTACGAACCTGCTTCCATCAAATATATATTTTATAACATTGACTTTAAACGCGAACTTGCACTTGAAAATTGAACCGCGTCACTATTTTGTTCAGTGGAGCAATCCTCCGCGACATGTAATAATTCAGGATGGCGCTTGGAGCAAGTGTTTGCCTATAAGTGTGTGTGTGCACGCGCACGTGTCTATGTGTATGAAAGTGAATGTGTGGGGAGCGGTAGTGTAGCGATTAGCCTTCGAAAGCGGCGACCCGAGTTCGATTCCCGTTCATGGCCAACACCAGTGACGATTATGTGAACCGGTCCTGGGCGTCCCCTAGATCGACCCAGCCTCAAATGAGTACCTGGTGTGATGTGTAAACACCACCACTGGAGAGACAAAGGCAGCGAGGCATGGTGCTGGCCAATCACCCCCTTGTGTGCCATGCCGGCCTTCATAGGTGCTGCTCACTAACAGTACTTTCCCCAACAGTCTATTAAGGCTATACGGGGAGTCTTTGTCTGCGACGTGCGAATGCAGTGTACTCACCTCCGCCTCGCTCTGCTGGCGCAGCATGTCCAAATGCTGCAGCTGTGAGCGTCCGATCTGTGCGTTTTCGCGGTACTGCTCCAGCTCTGTGTGCAGCTCGGCCAGCATACGCTGATACCAAAGAATCCCCGCATGCAGGGATCCCAGCTCCTGGCTCCTCTCGAACAGCTGCTTGGGCCACAGGCAGAGGGACAGAGAAAAGCATTTTAACGACTGTGTGCGGTTATTGTAGAACATACAGATGCAACAACAGACACATTTAGAACCAGAATCTTTATTCATATTGGAGGAGTCTGATGAGCTGTGAAAATATTTTTCACAGATGTCCATACCCCATGTTTGACCAAATCACCCAGGATGCACCCAATCTTGTCAGACCATCATGCACACAACCCATGATTACGCCTATAAAAGCCCACATATATGGATTAAGTAACCCAAAATCTGCAGTAAAAGGTCAGATTAAAATCGCTTCCCAAACCAGGACAGGGAGGGCATGGACATGCACGTAGCAGAGGGGAGCAGATGGTCAGACCCTACACAGCCTGACGACTCAAGTGCTGTGTCACGGTCAGACCTGGGCCGTTCCGAGGCCAGGAGAGCCTGGGTTCTCAGCGGCCGTGGGAACGAGGCTGGGAGCATTACCTGACGCAGAGTGTCCTCATTCTCAGCTTGGGACGTGGTCAGCTGATCCTGCAGCGCCGACAGTCCCTGTTGGGGGGTGGAGAGCTCCGGCTGGGCACTGGCGCGCTCCGCCTCACTCGCTGCGAGCTCCTCCTTGCTCGCCTTGAGCTCCTCCCTCAGCCGAGTGATTGTGTCCTCGTCCTCCTGAGCCTTAATACAGGCAACGTTCGTTTTACCATCGTAATCATCACCATCATCATCATGAACAGCCATGATCCGTCCACCGCTGAATGTGTTTTTGTGATACTGCTGGATGAAAGTTTCCCTGAGCCATACCGGTCATGGGAATTAATTGATCATACTTCATCACACTGGTCAGCACGAAGTGGTACACCCAAGACTGGGTCAGATTTCACTGGCCACCAATGCTAGCCATGGTTGGTAATCAAACTCGGACAGCTTGGTTCAGAGTGCAGAAGGCTCATCACAGTAAATTAATACGTTGTATATCATCATAAATATTTCGCCGCACAAGGGTCTCCTCCTCTTGTGAACGCTGCCACAAATGTCTTAAAACTCAAACTTTAATTATCTTTATTTTACCAGCTAAGGCCTACTGAACTATATAGCTCTTTTTCAGAAGCGACCTGCCCACAAATGAAAGTTCAACGAAGTGGCTTATCATGTGGAAATGTATTGCAGCTATAGAATCTAAACGCACGTTTCTAAATGTGGAGGAAGAACCGGAGGACCCGGAAAAGATCCACGTGACCACAGGGAGAACATGCAAACTCCAAATATACAGGTGTCGGGGTTGGGATTAAACCCACAACCTCCTGCATACAGGCGAGGTAGTTAACATCTCGCCACCATGGCGCCCCTCTTCAGTGCCAATCGCGGCTTCACCACGCGTGCCCTTGCGAGCCGATACCTTCTTGGAGTTGCGCTCGAACTGCTTAAAAGCATCGGTAAGGGTGAGCCGGACCTCCTCCAGCCCTGTCGCCAGCTCGCAGGCCTCTTTCCGATGCGCGTCCTGCTGCTGCGCCTTCTCCATCCCAAGTGCCTGGACGTGCCCCTCCGACTCCTTCAGCTACAGGCACGCACACGTTCCACAATGTTGGATTCATGTCTGGGGAAGTATACTGAATATGGTGTGCAGAATGTGGAAATATTTTCTGGGTTGGAAAAGACCCAGCTGTAATTAAGCCCGGCTTGCAAACAGATAAATAATTACCACTTAAGTCATTTAAAGTCTGTGGTGTGCATATAGCTGTGTGTCTGCAAGCCTATATTGTTTCTCTAACAAATGCAAGCCAATCACATTTTAGAAAAAGTCCTGTAAACTGCAGCTGACTTCATAATTAAATTGTATTCATTCTAACTGAAAGTATTAAAATGTGAGAAAATACATTCGCAACTCTGAATCATGACAAATTATGAGAGGGAGTGAATTAGTTAAAGGCCTAGTCAGGGATTGCCTTGTCTAGTGTAATTACCTCATCCAACATTCACCTATCTGCAGACAAAATTAAGAGCCATGAGGGGAGGACCGATCCTGTGGTCACAATTATACCTTTTGCCATATAGAAATGCATTATCATACTACATTCGAAAAAAAAAACATTCTGGCTGTCTGCCTTCCTGGCTGCATCCATATTACTTATATAACCACTTCAGGTTTCAGCCACCTGTGATTAAGCCAGGTTCACATGTGCAGTGAGTTAATGATCTCAGCCTGATCATCAATGACTTCACAGAAAAGCCCATGAAAACAATGTCGGCTTTACACTAAATCGAGCTAAGTTCCAGCTCTGAAAACCAAAGATCAGACTGTTTTGTGATGAACATTACTCATTACTCTCCATAGCAGGGCAGATATCAAAGTATTTCCTCCTATTGTGTGGGTACCAGAGGGCACTTAAATATTTCTCAGAAGTAGTTATGTGATTTATGCTTCTGCAAACCATTCTCTAACATGAAACTTGAACCATCTTCTTTGGTTCTTTCGGTAAAGTCACGTAGAATGAGAATAAAATAATAAATTGATAAAATAAAATAACACAATAATATTCTCACGATGTTTCGGCCACAACACAAGCGGCCTTCATCAGGTTGTTGTGGCCGAAACGTCGTGAGAATATTATTGTGTTATTTTATTTTATCAATTTATTATTTTATTCTCATTCTACGTGACTTTACCGGAAGAACCAAAGAAGATGAATCATTGCAGTCACGAAAGCTTTAAATCGAAATGAAACTTGAATTTGGAGCTTTCGTGACTGCAGGAATTATTCTTTGGTGTTTTATTATTAATTTTATTATTTCTTATTTCTACGTGACTTTACCTAAAAAAACATTCTCTAACATGCGATGGTGCACTGCTCAGGCGATGAGGACAGGCCTCATGCACACACATGGAGGTGGGGGGGCTGCCGCATAAGGCTCTGGTTACCTGGTGCTGCAGCCCGGCGATCTGGCCGTGCATGCACTCCATCTCAGCATCCGTGTGCTGAAGTGTGTGCTGCAGCTGCACCACCTCCTGTGCCCTCGCGGCCTCCTCTGCCCTGGAGACTCCCAGCTCGGCCTTGAGAAAGTCCGTCTGTTGCTCCAGAGAATTGCCTGTCGGAAGGGACACAAAACCATGGCGATAAAGACAGTACAGCCACCAGTGGCAGCAGACAGAGAAGGAGCAGCAGCTCAGGAGGAAGAGTACCAGCAGCGGGAGTAGTAGCAGACAGAATAGGTCTGAGGTCCCTCAGACCTATTCACCAGCTTGCATGCAAACACAGGGTCCAGAATAATAATATATGCACAGGAAGGGCCTAGTGAGAGAGCAGTTAGTAAACCCAGTGCAGTCCTATGTTAGACAGCGGAAGTGGTCCACGTGGGAAATGAAGTAAAAACGAGGAATTACTCGTTTTAACTCGTAAAAAGAAGTTATTGGTGCACAGTGCTCGACAAAAATTAGTGTTCAATGGGTCCGTGGATTCAGAAAGATTTTGGAGCACAGGCCCCTACCCACCGGTCTCCTCGCAGCAAGCGTTAGCCTCCTGCAGTCGTTGCTGCAGCTCCAGTACTTCATGCCGCAGGTTGTCCACCTTGGTCTGCTGCACCTCTTGGTTGGTAAAGAGGTCGCGCATGTTCGCTCTCAGCTCCGCGGCCTCGGTGCCCAGCCGCTCGGTTTCAGTCCCGCGCTCTCGCGCCTCTTCCCGCGCCGCCACCAGGTCTGCCTCTGAGCGCCGCAGCAGCTCGTCACGCTCCTTCAGCGCCTGCGGGCGGAGACGGGCAGCATCTAAATTACACGTAATTACAACATGTAATTTGAATATATTAATAAATTGTTTAGCATTCATCCAAAATATTGAGAAAATAAGTGGGCTTGGGCAGGACACATTGCTGTTGCAAGAAGGGGGGTGGCTGTTGCGAGAGTGGAGGCCTCACCTTCTGGAGGACCGTGATGTGCACAACGTGAGCGTCGTACTCTGAATCGTCGTGCATATGTGATGCACGATATTCGGCCAGCTCTATGTATGCCAGATGCAGAGTCGCATCGTGCTCACGCCTCAGCTGCTCCTCGCGCTCGCCCCACCGCACTGCCTCCAACTCCACCTGCAGGCTGTTGATGGCCTGCGAGTGTGCCATTAGCTGCTCACGGGCAGAAGGGCACAGTGTCACAGGCACGTGCATGCATAGGTGGGCAGCCCTTCATCACAGACACATGCAGCGTGCAGATGAGGACAGGTACAGACATACAGACACACGGAGCATGTAGTTGTACAGAGAGATAAGAGACTATAGACATGGGCAGGAGGCACAAGAAAATAAATTACAGATGCAGAGACATACACACAAAGACACAAGCAAGTCATACAAATTTGGACACATTATGGAAAGACAGTGCATGTGGAGAGAGATGTACATAGCCAAAGGCAGAACATGCAGAGGGAGACAAGATAAGAATGCGGAGACACGGGCATTGAGTACAGAGACGCACATACAGGCGCCTCGCATGCAGACGGACGCACACGTGCAGTGAATGCTTTTCAAGATGAAAATAAGAAATTGAGATTCTATTGTAAACAAATCAAGAACTACAAAAATATGCAAGGTAAACACCTGTGGTCTTATTGAACATACCACAATCACGTTTAAAATATTTAGAATGATAATAGAAAGTCAAAAAATAGAACCATGATACATTGTATACATCAATCAACGATTGGTAAGCGTGCATACAACATGGCAACGTTCTTCATCATAAGATAATGAAGAAACTCGTTGCACCCAAATGTTCATCTTCAAATTGAGTCAATATTCAAAACAAATAACTCACAACGCCTCCTCACACCATGTCGGTCATGGGAATGTGTTTGACTATACTTCCCCATGCTGGTCAGCACCGTACAGATGTATTAATCAATAAAACATAATACATGCACATTATGTGGGGAGATGCTATGATACAAAAATTTAGTTTGATCTGCTTTTATCTTTCGTTTTCAACATTATTGGGAATAAAACCATGGACCACTCGCTACAGTGAATTTAGCAAAATTTATTACGGAACCAAAATATAATTCGATGGGTTTTTTGTGCACTCATTTGCAACTAGGCTGAGACCACTATGCTTGAGAATCCGGTTTAATCACTGTGGTTGGGCAGCTGTAATCCACATTCAATCCTGGCATCTCAGCCATGCTGGCACAGCATGTCTGACCCCTGGGGCACCTAGCTACCTCCCAGAATGCACTCATTTAATGTGCCATTTCCTTGACGTTCAGATCGTAACTCTGAATAAAAACTCAACGCATGAATCAATAATGATGCACTTAATAGGGCAGAGCTTCTAAAAGGTGATGTTTCAGGCAATGGGCCTTCATCACATCAGAGAAGTCAAAGCAATATCCATTGCAGCGTTATTGACGAATATGTTGAGGTTTTGTTATCTCTGCTTGTGTGCCACGCAGCTTCACAACGTGAACACATTATTTGGGTCTTTCGGTAAGGCCATGTAGATACAAAAATAATAAAATAATAATAACAATATCACGACGTTTCGATCGCAACACAAGCAATCGTCATCAAGTGAAGGATATGGCAGGAGAGCTGCCGAGGCAGGAAAAAATATATGGCGGGAGCGCTGCTAAGGTAGGGAGTTAAAAAGGTTTGAGATGGGTGTAGCTCAAGGGTCAGTGGGCAGGGCTTGATGAAATTTGCATGTAAATGTAAGATCGGCGTAATCTTGACAAACGAAGTTTCACTTTAGCCGTGCTCCGTGTAACAAGGGGACAGGGGGGTTGGTGGTGGCCACAGTACCTCCTCAGCATGGTTTTTCTTGAGTTGGTGCAGCATCTCGAGGAGACTCTTCTCTGTCTGGCTCAGTGAGCCACGCAGGGTGGCGAACTGCGCTCTTGCCCTGCTCAGATTGTCCCGCAGGGTCGACACCTCCCGGGACAGGTGGTGCATTTCCTTTTCCGGCATTTCCAACTGCGACGGGAGCAAGGGCACATGGCACGGGCACGTTAGCTCCTCCCAGCGTAAATCCTGCCTTCAATCGCATCGTGACATGCCATTCGCCATCGGATGGTGGAGACAACACCATGGCACATGGCAAGTGAGGTGCCTAATACACAGGTATACACACATAGGACAGATGGGCTGACACCCACACACCCAAGCAAAGGCAACACCACGATTCCCCGCACAGCCTAAACAGAGTGGTAGAATGCGCAGCAGCGCTGGCCTAGGAAACGCACCCACATCATCTTCATTTACATTCGCTCAGCCAATGACTTACGTTTATTCGGGACCTCGGGGTCCCGCCATAAGGTTAATTTGATATTCAGTTTTATCACAGTACGCTCTGAGCCACACAGCGCTCGCCAATTTTTAAAAGACAAACTCGTCCGCCGACGTGTTTGCTCCTCCTTGGTCTCTCTGCCTTAGCCCCAAAATGTCTGGGAATGTCAACATGCCAGTGATAAGGCCGGTCGAGGTGAGTGAGCATATGGCGGTTACACTGGTGAGTACAGTACATAATACTTCCTGATGCTATTATTAAAAAAAAAATTCGTTTGATGGAATGTTTACCATCTGTTTTATTACTCTTATAAAATAGCGCTGATACTCCAATGGAGCCCTCATTTATTGTTCATAAGAGATAACGCTGTCGAGAAGTCATCCCCATATATAATGGTATAACCCTTTTCGCGCTGATTTCCTGAATGCTCACTTCTCCACATAGGCATCTTGAGCGCTAAGCGAGACTGCCTGTATTCATTTCAGCCTAAGTCGACATAGGGGAGTCCCAACACTGGCTCAGATATCCCTCGCCACTGGTGTTAGCAGGTATTTGTGGTTCATGCGGACTTGCTGCCTTGTAAAAGGTGTCAATCTGGTGTTGGGGCAAAGCTTTTTTTTTATCATTCCATACACGTTTGCATTTTAGCTGGTAAGTGGCAGAGTGGTGGCCTCCACTCCAGCCTAGATTTGTCTGTCCCCTACCTCTCTTACCGAGTACAACTCCTCTGACATCAAAACACAAGGGGCCGTCCATAAATGACGTCATGCTATTTTGGACCCCTCCCCCTTTGTCACACGGTGTCACAAAAAGTCAGACCCCCCCCCCCCCCCAAAAAAAAAAAACATGCTTCAAATCGCTTTAGTTCACAGTTCCATTTATTTGGTATAGCCCTGTGAGCCATTCAGCCCTTGAATCGGGTGCACCCGCAACAAACAAAAAACATGAACAAGAAAACATATTAAACTATTGCCATTGTAGTGCGTATTAATGTGGTGCTGCACTCTGATGTTGTAGAACATTTATTAAAAAGTATTTAATTAAGTAGAACGTGTTGTCTATTTTTATTTAAAATTGCGCATTTTGATGTGACATCACATTTCTCAAACCCCCCCCCCCGTCACACATCGTCACAAATGTCTGCCAACCCCCCAAGTGCGTGACGTCATTTATGGACGGCCCCCAAGAGGTGGCACTACGCACCTACTCTGTTGACACATTCATTGTCTCATGTGTTGCTTTCTCAACTGTGGTCTGTTGAAGAATATCATGTATATTCTTGCCGACGCAGATAAAGAAACACAGGTGCTCAGATCGCTGGCTTTGCCCGAATTACAGGCCACCACGCAGCGATAAGGAGCCCGCAGCGCTGACGTAATCAAATGCAGCGATGCCGTCATCAGATGCAGCGATTACGCCATCGACTACAGCGATGACATCGATTAGTGATGACGTCATCAATTACAGTGACGACGTCAATTTCAGTGAAGAAGGCATCGAATACAGTGATGACGTCATCTATGGCAGTGATTACGTCACTGGCTTTACCCAAAAAGGGCGGAGCCAATGGCTCGGGCCTTATTGCGTCACCAAACGTCACGTGACCCCCAGGCACAGCTGCTGGGAAATGGCAGTTGACACGAGATGCTATCACCTTGGCAACGCAAACAAGGACCAACTGCCCAGAGAAAGCTTTCTCCGACTAAAATCCTTGATGAAACTCTCAATCTGTGATCTTAAACTATGAACCTCGTTACCCACGCATCAAGCGCTCAATTTAAAGTAAAATTTAAATATTTTAAAAAATAATATTTTTTCTCGATGTGATCGCAATACTCTATTTGTTACTTCGTATAACTCCAACGCAAGAGGTGGCGCCACTCACCTCCACTGTTGACGAATTTGGAGTCTCCAGCGTCGCTTGCATCTGCTGCCGTCTCTTGAAGAACTTCATGGCTCCTGTTGGGGGCGCAAGAGACAAACGCAGCCGCTCAGCTCGCTCGCCCTGCCGGAGTGACGTAACGCCATTGGGGTCGGAGGTGAGTGCGCAGGAAGTGACGCAATTGGCCCCGCCTACCATGGGCGGAGCCAGATCACGTGCCCCCAGGCACCCTATGGGGGCAGAGGAAGCTGCCTTCGTATCAGCCAGTGCTCAAAGTTCTCGACGCGGCTTTTGCGTCTGCGATTTGAAACTCGGAACCTCTTCACCCACGTGTCGAGAGTTCAATGTTTGAATGCAATTTAATCGAGGCCACTGTCTTGGTATGGTACTTTGACTGTTGGTGTTTTGCCATCTTGCCCAAGCTTGGATTTGATGTTGACAAATCTACAAGAAGGTATGAGCTTGCACAGTTTGATTTTACATGACATTTATTCGTGACTTGACTACATTTTCTCAATCCTTACTCGAGTATCTTTAATTGCATTTTGTTGTTGATGCAACTGGCTAACCCGACCCTTCTGGACGTGTGTGAATGAGAACGTCAAAACTCATGTAAAATACAGATTCTGATTTATCTACACGCACACGCAGAAGGCAAACGCGGGTACCTGGCCTCTATGCAGCAGACACGAGTAATTTATTATCTTTCAGGATGTTATTTAGAACTTTATTGAATGTTATGTCACCAACCAAACATCGAGCATAGCAACAAATATCATGCAACACTCCGGAGACGGACACCTCCCTTACCGACCTCACCTCATCCTCCTCACCCCTAGCCTCGTCCTCCTCACCCCTAGCCTCGTCCTCCTCACCCCTAGCCTCGTCCTCCTCACCCCTAGCCTCGTCCTCCTCACCCCTAGCCTCGTCCTCCTCACCCCTAGCCTCGTCCTCCTCACCCCTAGCCTCGTCCTCCTCACCCCTCGTCCTCCTCACCCCTCGTCCTCCTCACCCCTCGTCCTCCTCACCCCTCGCCCTCCTCACCCCTCGCCCTCCTCACCCCTCGCCCTCCTCACCCCTCGCCCTCCTCACCCCTCGCCCTCCTCACCCCTCGCCCTCCTCACCCCTCGTTCTCCTCACCCCTCATCTTCTCGCCTCGTCCTCACCCCTCACCTCGTCCACCTCACCCGTCGTCCTCAACCCTCACCTCGTTCTCACCCCTCGCCTCTCGTTCTACTCACCTCGTCCTTACCCCTCACCTCGTTCTCACCTCATCCTCACACGGCTACCTGCACTCTATGTAGTAGACGTGAATAATTGACTATAATTCAGATTGTTATTAATAACTTTATTACATGTTTTGTCACGAATCAAACATCACCTCCTCCTCACCCTTCACCTCGTCCTCACCCCGTCCTCGCATCTCGCCTCGTCCTCCTCACCCCGTTCACCTTCACCCCTCGTTCTCACCCCTCGCCTCGTCCTCCTCACCCTTCACCTCGTCCTTCTCATCCCTCAGCTCGTATTCCTCACCCCTCACCTCGCCCTCACTTCGTCCTCCTCACCCCTCACCTCGTCCTCGCCTCGTCCTCACCCCTTGCCTCGTCATCTTTACCCCTTAGCTCATCCTCCTCACCCTCACCTCGTCCTTCTCTAACCCCTCGCTCTCCTCACCTCGTCCTCACCCATCACCTCGTCCTCCTCACCCATCGCCTCGTTCTCCTCAACCCTCGTTCTCACCCCTCGTTCTCCTCACCCCTCACTTCGTCCTCCTCACCCCTCACCTCGTCCTCGCCTCGTCCTCACCCCTTGCCTCGTCATCTTTACCCCTTAGCTCATCCTCCTCACCCTCACCTCGTCCTTCTCTAACCCCTCGCTCTCCTCACCTCGTCCTCACCCATCACCTCGTCCTCCTCACCCATCGCCTCGTTCTCCTCAACCCTCGTTCTCACCCCTCGTTCTCCTCACCCCTCACTTCGTCCTCCTCACCCCTCACCTCGTCCTCGCCTCGTCCTCCTCACCCCTTGCCTCGTCATCTTTACCCCTCAGCTCATCCTCCTCACCTCGTCCTCCTCACCCCTCACCTCGTCCTCCTCAGCTCGTCCTCTCAACCCTCACGTCGTCCGCTTGACCTTTCACCTCGTCCACACCCCTCACCTCATCCTCACCCATCACTTCGTCTTCCTCCCCCCTCACCTCGTCCTCCTCACCCCTCGACTCGTCCTTCTCACCCCTCATCCTCCTCACCCCTCGTCCTCCTCACCCCTCGCCTCATCTTCCTCACCCCTCGCCTCATCTTCCTCACCCATCGTCCTCCTCACCACTCGTCCTCCTCACCCCTCGACTCGTCCTCTCACCTCAGCTCGTCCTCTCACCTCAGCTCGTCCTCTCACCTCAGCTCGTCCTCCTCACCCGTCGTCGTCCTCACCGCTCACCTCGTCCTTCTCACCCCTCACCTCTCCCTCGCCTCGTCCTCCTCACCCTTAGCTCGTCCTCACTCCTCGTCCTCCCCTCCCCTCGCTGTCCTCACCATTTGCCTCGTCCTCCTCACCCCACACCTCGTTCTTCTTACCCCTCATCTTGTCCTCCTCACCACTCGACTCGTCCTACTCACCCCTCACCTCACCCTCCTCACCCCTCGTCACCCCTCGTCCTCCTCACCCATCGTCCTCCTCACACATCGTCCTCCTCACCGCTCGTTCTCCTCACCCCTCGTTCTCCTCACCCCTCAGCTCGTCTTCCTCACCCCTCACCTCACCTCGTCCACCGCACCCCGCGCCTCGTCATCCTCACGCCTCGCCCACCTCACCCCTCACCTCGTCCTTCTCACCCACACCGCGTTCTTCTTACCCCTCACCTCTTCCTCCTCACCCCTCGACTCGTCCTTCGCACCCCTCACCTCCTTACCTCTCGTCCTCCTCACCCCTCGTTCTCCTCACCCCTCGTCCTCCTCACCCCTCGCTCTCCTCACCCCTCGTCTTCCTCACCCCTCGCTCTCCTCAACCCTCGTCCTCACCTCGTTTTTCTTCTCACCCCCCGTCCTCACCCCTCGCTCTCCTCAGCCCTCGCCTCGTCCTCCTCACCCACACACCTCGTTCTTCTTACGTCTCACCCCCCGTCCTCCTCACTTCTCATCCTCCTCACCCCTCGCTCGTCCACCGCACCCTGCTCCTCATCCTCCTCACCCCTCACCTCGTCCTCCTTACCCCTCACGTCGTCCGCTTGACCCCTCAACTCGTCCTCTTGACCCCTCACCTCATTCTCACCCCTCACCTCATTCTCACCCCTCACCTCGTCCACCTCACTTGTCCTCAACCCTCACCTCGTTCTCACCCCTCACCTCGTCCTCACCCCCACAACTCGTTCTTCTTACTCCTCACCCCTCACTCTCCTCAGCCCTCGTCCTCCTCACTCTCGTCCTCCTCACCCCTCGTCCTCCTCACCCCTCGCCCTCCTCACCCCTCGCCCTCCTCACCCCTCGCCCTCCTCACCCCTCGCCCTCCTCACCCCTCGCCCTCCTCACCCCTCGCCCTCCTCACCCCTCGCCCTCCTCACCCCTCGACCTCCTCACGCCTCGCCATCCTCACCCCTCGCCCTCCTCACCCCTCGCCCTCCTCACCCCTCGCCCTCCTCACCCCTCGCCCTCCTCACCCCTCGCCCTCCTCACCCCTCGCCCTCCTCACCCCTCATCTTCTCACCTCGTTCTCCTCACCCATCGCCTCGTCCTCACCCCCGTTCTACTCACCTCGTCCTCACCGCTCGCCTCATCCTCACCCCTCGCCTCATCCTCACCCCTCACCTCGTCCACCTCACCCGTCGTCCTCAACCCTCACCTCGTTCTCACCCCTCGTCTCTCGTTCTACTCACCTCGTCCTTACCCCTCACCTCGTTCTCACCTCATCCTCACACGGCTACCTGCACTCTATGTAGTAGACGTGAATAATTGACTATAATTCAGATTGTTATTAATAACTTTATTACATGTTTTGTCACGAATCAAACATCACCTCCTCCTCACCCTTCACCTCGTCCTCACCCCGTCCTCGCATCTCGCCTCGTCCTCCTCACCCCGTTCACCTTCACCCCTCGTTCTCACCCCTCGCCTCGTCCTCCTCACCCTTCACCTCGTCCTTCTCATCCCTCAGCTCGTATTCCTCACCCCTCACCTCGCCCTCACTTCGTCCTCCTCACCCCTCACCTCGTCCTCGCCTCGTCCTCACCCCTTGCCTCGTCATCTTTACCCCTTAGCTCATCCTCCTCACCCTCACCTCGTCCTTCTCTAACCCCTCGCTCTCCTCACCTCGTCCTCACCCATCACCTCGTCCTCCTCACCCATCGCCTCGTTCTCCTCAACCCTCGTTCTCACCCCTCGTTCTCCTCACCCCTCACTTCGTCCTCCTCACCCCTCACCTCGTCCTCGCCTCGTCCTCACCCCTTGCCTCGTCATCTTTACCCCTTAGCTCATCCTCCTCACCCTCACCTCGTCCTTCTCTAACCCCTCGCTCTCCTCACCTCGTCCTCACCCATCACCTCGTCCTCCTCACCCATCGCCTCGTTCTCCTCAACCCTCGTTCTCACCCCTCGTTCTCCTCACCCCTCACTTCGTCCTCCTCACCCCTCACCTCGTCCTCGCCTCGTCCTCCTCACCCCTTGCCTCGTCATCTTTACCCCTCAGCTCATCCTCCTCACCTCGTCCTCCTCACCCCTCACCTCGTCCTCCTCAGCTCGTCCTCTCAACCCTCACGTCGTCCGCTTGACCTTTCACCTCGTCCACACCCCTCACCTCATCCTCACCCATCACTTCGTCTTCCTCCCCCCTCACCTCGTCCTTCTCACCCCTCATCCTCCTCACCCCTCGTCCTCCTCACCCCTCGCCTCATCTTCCTCACCCCTCGCCTCATCTTCCTCACCCATCGTCCTCCTCACCCCTCGTCCTCCTCACCCCTCGACTCGTCCTCTCACCTCAGCTCGTCCTCCTCACCCGTCGTCGTCCTCACCGCTCACCTCGTCCTTCTCACCCCTCACCTCTCCCTCGCCTCGTCCTCCTCACCCTTAGCTCGTCCTCACTCCTCGTCCTCCCCTCCCCTCGCTGTCCTCACCATTTGCCTCGTCCTCCTCACCCCACACCTCGTTCTTCTTACCCCTCATCTTGTCCTCCTCACCACTCGACTCGTCCTACTCACCCCTCACCTCACCCTCCTCACCCCTCGTCACCCCTCGTCCTCCTCACCCATCGTCCTCCTCACACATCGTCCTCCTCACCGCTCGTTCTCCTCACCCCTCGTTCTCCTCACCCCTCAGCTCGTCTTCCTCACCCCTCACCTCACCTCGTCCACCGCACCCCGCGCCTCGTCATCCTCACGCCTCGCCCACCTCACCCCTCACCTCGTCCTTCTCACCCACACCGCGTTCTTCTTACCCCTCACCTCTTCCTCCTCACCCCTCGACTCGTCCTTCGCACCCCTCACCTCCTTACCTCTCGTCCTCCTCACCCCTCGTTCTCCTCACCCCTCGTCCTCCTCACCCCTCGCTCTCCTCACCCCTCGTCTTCCTCACCCCTCGCTCTCCTCAACCCTCGTCCTCACCTCGTTTTTCTTCTCACCCCCCGTCCTCACCCCTCGCTCTCCTCAGCCCTCGCCTCGTCCTCCTCACCCACACACCTCGTTCTTCTTACGTCTCACCCCCCGTCCTCCTCACTTCTCATCCTCCTCACCCCTCGCTCGTCCACCGCACCCTGCTCCTCATCCTCCTCACCCCTCACCTCGTCCTCCTTACCCCTCACGTCGTCCGCTTGACCCCTCAACTCGTCCTCTTGACCCCTCACCTCATTCTCACCCCTCACCTCATTCTCACCCCTCACCTCGTCCACCTCACTTGTCCTCAACCCTCACCTCGTTCTCACCCCTCACCTCGTCCTCACCCCCACAACTCGTTCTTCTTACTCCTCACCCCTCACTCTCCTCAGCCCTCGTCCTCCTCACTCTCGTCCTCCTCACCCCTCGTCCTCCTCACCCCTCGCCCTCCTCACCCCTCGCCCTCCTCACCCCTCGCCCTCCTCACCCCTCGCCCTCCTCACCCCTCGCCCTCCTCACCCCTCGCCCTCCTCACCCCTCGCCCTCCTCACCCCTCGCCCTCCTCACCCCTCGCCCTCCTCACCCCTCGCCCTCCTCACCCCTCGACCTCCTCACGCCTCGCCCTCCTCACCCCTCGCCCTCCTCACCCCTCGCCCTCCTCACCCCTCGCCCTCCTCACCCCTCGCCCTCCTCACCCCTCGCCCTCCTCACCCCTCGCCCTCCTCACCCCTCGCCCTCCTCACCCCTCGCCCTCCTCACCCCTCATCTTCTCACCTCGTTCTCCTCACCCCTCGCCTCGTCCTCACCCCCGTTCTACTCACCTCGTCCTCACCGCTCGCCTCATCCTCACCCCTCGCCTCATCCTCACCCCTCACCTCGTCCACCTCACCCGTCGTCCTCAACCCTCACCTCGTTCTCACCCCTCGTCTCTCGTTCTACTCACCTCGTCCTTACCCCTCACCTCGTTCTCACCTCATCCTCACACGGCTACCTGCACTCTATGTAGTAGACGTGAATAATTGACTATAATTCAGATTGTTATTAATAACTTTATTACATGTTTTGTCACGAATCAAACATCACCTCCTCCTCACCCTTCACCTCGTCCTCACCCCGTCCTCGCATCTCGCCTCGTCCTCCTCACCCCGTTCACCTTCACCCCTCGTTCTCACCCCTCGCCTCGTCCTCCTCACCCTTCACCTCGTCCTTCTCATCCCTCAGCTCGTATTCCTCACCCCTCACCTCGCCCTCACTTCGTCCTCCTCACCCCTCACCTCGTCCTCGCCTCGTCCTCACCCCTTGCCTCGTCATCTTTACCCCTTAGCTCATCCTCCTCACCCTCACCTCGTCCTTCTCTAACCCCTCGCTCTCCTCACCTCGTCCTCACCCATCACCTCGTCCTCCTCACCCATCGCCTCGTTCTCCTCAACCCTCGTTCTCACCCCTCGTTCTCCTCACCCCTCACTTCGTCCTCCTCACCCCTCACCTCGTCCTCGCCTCGTCCTCACCCCTTGCCTCGTCATCTTTACCCCTTAGCTCATCCTCCTCACCCTCACCTCGTCCTTCTCTAACCCCTCGCTCTCCTCACCTCGTCCTCACCCATCACCTCGTCCTCCTCACCCATCGCCTCGTTCTCCTCAACCCTCGTTCTCACCCCTCGTTCTTCTCACCCCTCACTTCGTCCTCCTCACCCCTCACCTCGTCCTCGCCTCGTCCTCCTCACCCCTTGCCTCGTCATCTTTACCCCTCAGCTCATCCTCCTCACCTCGTCCTCCTCACCCCTCACCTCGTCCTCCTCAGCTCGTCCTCTCAACCCTCACGTCGTCCGCTTGACCTTTCACCTCGTCCACACCCCTCACCTCATCCTCACCCATCACTTCGTCTTCCTCCCCCCTCACCTCGTCCTTCTCACCCCTCATCCTCCTCACCCCTCGTCCTCCTCACCCCTCGCCTCATCTTCCTCACCCCTCGCCTCATCTTCCTCACCCATCGTCCTCCTCACCCCTCGTCCTCCTCACCCCTCAGCTCGTCCTCTCACCTCAGCTCGTCCTCTCACCTCAGCTCGTCCTCCTCACCCGTCGTCGTCCTCACCGCTCACCTCGTCCTTCTCACCCCTCACCTCTCCCTCGCCTCGTCCTCCTCACCCTTAGCTCGTCCTCACTCCTCGTCCTCCCCTCCCCTCGCTGTCCTCACCATTTGCCTCGTCCTCCTCACCCCACACCTCGTTCTTCTTACCCCTCATCTTGTCCTCCTCACCACTCGACTCGTCCTACTCACCCCTCACCTCACCCTCCTCACCCCTCGTCACCCCTCGTCCTCCTCACCCATCGTCCTCCTCACACATCGTCCTCCTCACCGCTCGTTCTCCTCACCCCTCGTTCTCCTCACCTCTCAGCTCGTCTTCCTCACCCCTCACCTCACCTCGTCCACCGCACCCCGCGCCTCGTCATCCTCACGCCTCGCCCACCTCACCCCTCACCTCGTCCTTCTCACCCACACCGCGTTCTTCTTACCCCTCACCTCTTCCTCCTCACCCCTCGACTCGTCCTTCGCACCCCTCACCTCCTTACCTCTCGTCCTCCTCACCCCTCGTTCTCCTCACCCCTCGTCCTCCTCACCCCTCGCTCTCCTCACCCCTCGTCTTCCTCACCCCTCGCTCTCCTCACCCCTCGCTCTCTTCACCCCTCGCTTTCCTCAACCCTCGTCCTCACCTCGTTTTTCTTCTCACCCCCCGTCCTCACCCCTCGCTCTCCTCAGCCCTCGCCTCGTCCTCCTCACCCACACACCTCGTTCTTCTTACGTCTCACCCCCCCTCCTCCTGACTTCTCATCCTCCTCACCCCTCGCTCGTCCACCGCACCCTGCTCCTCATCCTCCTCACCCCTCACCTCGTCCTCCTTACCCCTCACGTCGTCCGCTTGACCCCTCACCTCGTCCTCTTGACCCCTCACCTCGTCCTCTTGACCCCTCACCTCGTCCTCTTGACCCCTCACCTCGTTCTCACCCCTCACCTCGTCCACCTCACTTGTCCTCAATCCTCACCTCGTTCTCACCCCTCACCTCGTCCTCCTCACCCCCACAGCTCGTTCTTCTTACTCCTCACCCCTCACTCTCCTCACCCCTCGTCCTCCTCACTCTCGTCATCGTCACCCCTCGTCCTCCTCACCCCTCACCCATCGTCCTCCTCACCCCTCGTCCGCCTCACCTTTCACCTCGTCCTCCTCACCACTCGACTCGTCCTCACCTCTCACCTCAGCTCGTCCTCCTCACCCGTCGTCGTCCTCACCCCTCACCTCTCCCTCGCCTCGTCCTCCTCACCCTTAGCTCGTCCTCACTCCTCGTCCTCCCCTCGCTGTCCTCAACATTTGCCTCGTCCTCCTCACCCCACACCTCGTTCTTCTTACCACTCATCTTGTCCTCCTCACCACTCGACTCGTCCTACTCACCCCTCACCTCATCCTACTCACCCCTCGTCCTCTTCACCCATTGTCCTCCTCACCCATTGTCCTCCTCACCGCTCGTTCTCCTCACCCCTCGTTCTCCTCACCCCTCAGCTCGTCTTCCTCACCCCTCACCTCACCTCGTCCACCCCACCCCGCGCCTCGTCATCCTCACGCCTCACCCCTCACCTCGTCCTTCTCACCCACACCGCGTTCTTCTTACCCCTCACCTCTTCCTCCTCACCGCTCGACTCGTCCTCCGCACCCCTCACCTCCGCACCCCTCACCTCCTCACCCCTCGTCCTCCTCACCCCTCATTCTCCTCACCCCTCGCTCTCCTCACCGCTCGCTCTCCTCATACCTCGTCCTCACCCCCACACCTCGTTTTTCTTCTCACCCCCCGTCCTCATCCCTCGCTCGTCCTCCGCGCCCTGCTCCTCACCTCCTCACCCCTCGTCCTCCTCACCCCTCGCTGTCCTCACCCCTCGCTCTCCTCACCCCTCGCTCTCCTCACGCCTCGCTCTCCTCAGCCCTCGCCTCGTCCTCCTCACCCCTCGTCCTCCTCACCCCCACACCTCGTTCTTCTTACTTCTCACCCCCCGTCCTCCTCACTTCTCGTTCTCCTCACCCCTCGCTCGTCCACCGCACCCTGCTCCTCATCCTCCTCACCCCTCACCTCGTCCTCCTTACCCCTCACGTCGTCCGCTTGACCCCTCACCTCGTCCTCTTGACCCCTCACCTCGTTCTCACCCCTCACCTCGTCCACCTCACTTGTCCTCAACCCTCACCTCGTTCTCACCCCTCACCTCGTCCTCCTCACCCCCACAGCTCGTTCTTCTTACTCCTCACCCCTCACTCTCCTCACCCCTCGTCCTCCTCACCCCTCGTCCTCCTCACCCCTCGTCCTTCTCACCCCTCGTCCTTCTCACCCCTCGTCCTCCTCACCCCTGGACTCGTCCTCACCTCAGCTCGTCCTCCTCACCCGTCGTCGCCCTCACCGCTCACCTCGTCCTCCTCACCTTTAGCTCGTCCTCACTCCTCGTCCTCCACTCCCCTCGCTGTCCTCACCATTTTCCTCGTCCTCCTCACTCCACACCTCGTTCTTCTTACCCCTCATCTTGTCCTCCTCACCACTCGACTCGTCCTTCTCACCCCTCACCTCACCTCACCCTCCTCACCTCACCCTCCTCACCCATTGTCCTCCTCACCCATTGTCCTCCTCACCGCTCGTTCTCCTCACCCCTCGTTCTCCTCACCCCTCAGCTCGTCATCCTCACCCCTCACCTCACCTCGTCCACCGCACCCCGCGCCTCGTCATCCTCACGCCTCGCCCGCCTCACCCCTCACCTCGTCTTTCTCACCCACACCGCGTTCTTCTTACCCCTCACCTCTTCCTCCTCACCCCTCGACTCATCCTCCGCACTCCTCACCCCTCGTCCTCCTCACTCCTCGCCTCGTCCTCCTCACCCCCACACCTCGTTCTTCTTACTTCTCACCCCCCGTCCTCCTCACTTCTCGTCCTCCTCACCCCTCGTCCTCCTCACCCCCACACCTCGTTCTTCTTACTTCTCACCCCCCGTCCTCCTCACCCCTCGTCCTCCTCACCCATCGTCCTCCTCACCCCTCGACTCGTCCTCACCTCTCACCTCAGCTCGTCCTCCTCACCCGTCGTCGTCCTCACCGCTCACCTCGTCCTCCTCACCCCTCACCTCGTTCTTCTTACCCCTCATCTTGTCATCACCACTCGACTCATCCTACTCACCCCTCACCTCACCTTCCTCACCCCTCGTCCTCACCCATTGTCCTCACCGCTCGTTCTCCTCACCCCTCAGCTCGTCTTCCTCACCCCTCACCTCGTCCACCGCACCCCGCGCTTCGTCATCCTCACGCCTCGCCCGCCTCACCCCTCACCTCGTCCTTCTCACCCACACCGCGTTCTTCATACCCCTCACCTCTTCCTCCTCACCCCTCGACTCGTTCTCCTCACCCCTCGTCCTCCTCACCCCTCGTCCTCCTCACCCCTCGTCCTCCTCACCCCTCGCTCTCCTCACCCCTCGCTCTCCTCACCCCTCGCTCTCCTCACCCCTCGCTCTCCTCAACCCTCGCTCTCCTCACCCCTCGCTCTCCTCACCCCTCGCTCTCCTCACCCCTCGCTCTCCTCAACCCTCGCTCTCCTCAACCCTCGTCCTCCTCACCCCTCGACTCGTTCTCCTCACCCCTCGTCCTCCTCACCCCTCGCTCTCCTCACCCCTCGCTCTCCTCACCCCTCGCTCTCCTCAACCCTCGCTCTCCTCACCTCTCGTCCTCCTCACCCCTCGCTCTCCTCACCCCTCGCTCTCCTCACCCCTCGCTCTCCTCAACCCTCGCTCTCCTCAGCCCTCGCTCTCCTCAACCCTCGTCCTCACCCCCACACCTCGTTTTTCTTCTCACCCCCCGTCCTCACCCCTCGCTCGTCCACCGCACCCTGCTCCTCACCTACTCACCCCTCGTCCTCCTCACCCCTCGTCCTCCTCACCCCTCGCTGTCCTCACCCCTCGCTCTCCTCACCCCTCGCTCTCCTCACGCCTCGCTCTCCTCAGCCCTCACCTCGTCCTCCTCACCCGTCGTCCTCCTCACCCCCACACCTCGTTCTTCTTCCTTCTCACCCCCCGTCCTCCTCGCCCCTCGTCCTCCTCACCCCTCGCTCGTCCACCGCACCCCGCTCCTCATCCTCCTCACTCCTCACCTCGTCCTCCTTACCCCTCACGTCGTCCGCTTGACCCCTCACCTCGCCCTCTTGACCCCTCACCTCATTCTCACCCCTCACCTCGTCCACCTCACTTGTCCTCAACCCTCACCTCGTTCTCACCCCTCACCTCGTCCTCACCCCCACAACTCGTTCTTCTTACTCCTCACCCCTCACTCTCCTCACCCCTCGTCCTCCTCACTCCTGTCCTCCTCACCCCTCGTTCTCTTCACCCCTCGTCTTCCTCACCCCTCGTCCTCCTCACCCCTCGTCTTCGGCACCCCTCGTCCTCCTCACCCTCGTGCTCCTCACCCCTCGTCCTCCTCACCCCTCGTCCTCCTCACACCTCATCTCGTCCTCCTCACACCTCATCTCGTCCTCCTCACCCCTCATCTCGTCCTCCTCACCCCTCACCTCCTGACCTCGTTCTTCTTACCCTTCACCTCGTCCTCCTCACCCCTTGCCTCGTCCTCCTCACCCGCTCCTGACACGGCCAACGCACACGCCCATGGCAACCTCACTTAGGGCACGGCACACCGACTTAGCATCACCCTCATTTATACCTCCACGTTTATCGGCCTCGTTCTATCGTGACGGCCAAGACGCTGGACGTTTGTGATAAAAAAAACTTCGTAGCTCATCGGATTCCTCCTCCAGTGTACAAATAAATAAATATCACGGCTCTGATCTCTTTGCGGCGCCGCAGTGGCGTTCATCACTCGCCGCCTCCCCATGGCACGACTACGACGCCCTCTGTTGGACGCTGTGTGTCATCAACATTGTTGCCTGTGATTACACTCAACACAACGTTGTTGTTGTGATTACACTCAACACAACGTCGTTGTTAGTGATTACACTCAACACAATGTCGTTTTGAGTGATTACACTCAACACAACGTTGTTGTTTGTGATTACACTCAACACAACGTCGTTGCGTCTCATCAATATTTTTGTATGTGATTACACACACAACAACGTTGTGTTTAATCACACAACAATGTTGCGTGTAATCACTCACATATTGAGTGATTACACACTCGGCGTGTGTCTGTAGCAGTTGTACGTGTGCCACTTGTCGTAGATGTTCGCGGTTTGAATCCAGCGGCCGCCCTGTTTAATGCTACAGGCGTGTTCACCGCAAAGACACCATGTGCCGTCTGCTTCAGTGGACGTTGAAGATCCCAGCGTCATGGACCAGATTAACCGAATTAAATACAATTGCCCGCAAATTACCCAGTTGGAATATACTGTGCCTAGTAATCATTGCTGGGAAATGTGGTAGAACCCTCCTGAAAAGAGCCAGTAGGGCTATCCTGGGTAAAACTGACCACCCACCCCCTCGTGTGGCATGCTAGCCTTAATAGGTGCTCGCTAACAGAACTTATTTATCGAACAGACTGTTAAATGAAGGGACTGTGTCTTCATTTGAGTCCGTGACTGTGTAACCTGGTACATAAGGGTGCCGCGGTGGTGGGATGTTAACTCCTTCACCTGGTATGCAACAGGTTGTGGGTTCGATCCGGACCCTGACGCCTGTATATTTGGAGTTTGCATGTCTCTCTCTCTCTCCCGTGGTCGCGTGGATTGTTCTCCAGGTCTTCCAGTTTTTCCCTCCATATTTAGAAACATGCGTTTAGAGCAGGAGTCTCAAACTCAACTTACCTGGGGGCCGCTGGAGGTAGAGTCTGGGTGAGGCTGGGCCTCATCAAGTATTCCAAAAAAAAGTGCAACTGATCCAATCTTCTCAATCTTTATTAATAACAGTTCAGAACATGAACGGTTCTTCAGAACATAGGCTTCTCTTACCTACTCCATGCTTCCAGAGACCTGGCAGCGCTTCCTCTTCTTACACAGCTGAGCCACATTTGGCTTGAGGGAGGAAGCAATTGAGACCCTCAGTATGGCTTGAAATGCTCATCAGTAAGTTTGGACCTGTACTTTGACTTATTAAAGTTCATGGTGCAAAAGAGCTTTTCACACAGAT
This sequence comes from Petromyzon marinus, assembly GCF_048934315.1. NCBI lineage: Eukaryota > Metazoa > Chordata > Hyperoartia > Petromyzontiformes > Petromyzontidae > Petromyzon > Petromyzon marinus. Next base: position 1,649,007 of record NW_027423146.1, read on the forward strand.
ATGTGCTCCCAAAAAGGCACATGGTCCGCTTGAACATCCTGGAAAGCTCAGGGAAGGTGGGGGTGATATATTTACATGTTTTTATCCCAATACCTGAGTATTTGGGATCTTATTTAGTATGCCCTTTCTATATATTCTGAGAGGTATTTGAAAACTTTATCATTGTTCATGCTTTTTTTGAGCACTTCGTTTTTCTTATCATTATTAAATTCATCAATCGTGTTCTCTCTCAGGTGTTTATACCTTTCACATTCATAAATAAAGTGATCTAGATTTTCTTCTTTTTGTTCACATTCTACATATCCTTCTGCTCTACCGAATCTCTCTGGATGCCATTGAGCTAACTCTGGTGTCCATGTTACTCCACCTGTCTTAATTCTTAACATCAAGTGCATTGTCTCATGTTTTATATCTTTTAATTTCTTGCTCTTTTTGATTAAATTGTTCTTGGTAAATTATTTTCTTTTGCGATTGCACATATCTGTCCTTTTTCCTTTTCTTTGTTTCTCTTGTAATAATAATCTATAGCTTCTTTATAATATTCAGGTTCTTTTGTTCTTGCCACCCATCTCATGCTATTTGCTATCCATGTAATTATTTTCCCTTTCCTATTGCAACACTCTGTTGTCTTTATTAGGTCACTGATTACACTTGTTGAGTCCGCCCACTTCCTAAGTCCTCTGTACCTTGCACTGGGTGACAGGATATATTTTCCTTCCACTTGGTGTCACTCCGGAATCACGTTTCAACCAAGTGACTAACGTTGCTAATTCGCGTTGGCTAACTTGTCAACAAACACCGGAAGCTGTCACGAGCCTGAGCTATGGTAAAAAAAATATAATAATTTAAAAATAAATAAATAATAGGTGTCAAATAGTGGGCCACAAAATATCGTTTCGCGGGCCACAATTGGCCTGTATTTTACTGCTATAAATTTCCACAAGATGAGCCACTCCGTTAAAACTAACATTTGTGACCAGATCGCTTCTTAAAAAGAGCTATATGGCTCACTTACCTGGTAAAATAAAAAGTTACATTTCAAATAATCACCACGGTAATGTGTCACCCACACGACCTTGAACTTGAGGCATCGCGCAGAACGCGGCATGCAGTGTGGGGTTAGCTGGGTGGTGCAGGGAGCTGCTACTACTTGCAGAGGGGGGCGGGGCAGGGGGGGACTGAGTCCTCTTGCATAATTGACTTGCTGATTGACCGATGCATAGATGAAAAGATAGCACGTGAATGAATGAGTGTACGGCTGGACTGCAAATGAATGGACAATATTCTTCATCGCCATTTAAAAAAAACTTAACATTGTAATCCATCACCCTGTACATCTGCTGAACCAACGTATCCTACAGCAGCATATGAGTGTGTTTTCATACATTGCCTGAGTGTGTGTTTCTTGCGTATGATCGGTATGTGTTTTACGCATGATCCATATTTGATATCACACAAGATATCTGCCTGTTTTTCTAATGATCTGCACGTGTTTCACGCATAATCTCTGGGTTTCACACATGTTCTGTGTGGGTGGCCGGGACCACCCTCTGCTGCCTTTTTCTCCCGAGTTGCGATGTGTACACATCGTACCAGATACTAATTTAAGGCTGAACCGACCTCTCGAGATCCAGGACGCAGTGGTGATGGTGGCTGTAAGCGGGAATCGAGCTCGGGTCGCCTCGTCCTCCTCACCCCTCACCTCGTCCTTCTCATCCCTCAGCTCGTATTCCTCACCCCTCACCTCGCCCTCACTTCGTCCTCCTCACCCCTCACCTCGTCCTCGCCTCGTCCTCACCCCTCACCTCGTCCTTCTCATCCCTCAGCTCGTATTCCTCACCCCTCACCTCGCCCTCACTTCGTCCTCCTCACCCCTCACCTCGTCCTCGCCTCGTCATCTTTACCCCTTAGCTCATCCTCCTCACCCATCACCTCGTCCTCCTCACCCATCGCCTCGTCTTCCTCACCCATCGCCTCGTCCTCCTCAACCCTCGTTCTCACCCCTCGCCTCCTCCTCACGCCTCGCCTCGTCCACCTCACCCCTCGTTCTCCTCACCCCTCGCCTCGTACTCACCCCTCACTTTGTCCTCGTCACCCCTCACCTCGTCCTCGCCTCGTCCTCCTCACCCCTTGCCTCGTCATCTTTACCCCTCAGCTCATCCTCCTCACCCTCACCTCGTCCTCCTCACCCCTCACCTCGTCCTCCTCAGCTCGTCCTCCTCAGCTCATCCTCTTCACCCCTCGTCCTCCTCACCTCGTCCTCCTCACCCCTCAGCTCGTCTTCCTCACCTCGTCCTCACCCCTCACGTCGTCCGCTTGACCTTTCACCTCGTCCACACCCCTCACCTCATCCTCACCCATCACCTCGTCTTCCTCACCCCTCACCTCATCCGCTTTACCCCTCAGCTCGTCCTCCTCACCCCTCGTCCTCCTCACCCCTTAGCTCGTCTTCCTCACCCCTCACCTCGTCCTCCTCACCCCTCGACTCGTCCTTCTCACCCCTCATCCTCCTCACCCCTCGTCCTCCTCACCCCTCGCCTCATCTTTCTCACCTATCGTCCTCCTCACCCCTCGTCTGCCTCACCTTTTACCTCGTCCTCCTCACCCCTCGACTCGTCCTCTCACCTCAGCTCGTCCTGCTCACCCGTCGTCGTCCTCACCGCTCACCTCGTCCTCCTCACCCCTCGTCCTCCTCACCCCTCGTCCTCCTCACCGCTCGTTCTCCTCACCCCTCGTTCTCCTCACCCCTCGTCCTCCTCACCCCTCGCTCTCCTCACCCTCGTCTTCCTCACCCCTCGTCTTCCTCACCCCTCGCTCTCCTCACCCCTCGTCTTCCTCACCCCTCGCTCTCTTCACCCCTCGCTCTCCTCAACCCTCGTCCTCACCTCGTTTTTCTTCTCACCCCCCGTCCTCACCCCTCGCTCGTCCACCGCACCCTGCTCCTCACCTCCTCATCCTTCGTCCTCCTCACCCCTCGTCCTCCTCACCTCTCGTCCTCCTCACCCCTCGCTCTCCTCAGCCCTCGCCTCGTCCTCCTCACCCCTCACCCCTCGTCACCCCTCACGCCTCATCTTCCTCACCCATCGTCCTCCTCACCCCTCGTCCGCCTCACCTTTCACCTCGTCCTCCTCAACCCTCGACTCGTCCTCACCTCTCACCTCAGCTCGTCCTCCTCACCCGTCATCGTCCTCACCACTCACCTCGTCCTCCTCACCCCTCACCTCTCCCTCGCCTCGTCCTCCTCACCCTTAGCTCGTCCTCCTCGTCCTCCCCTCCCCTCGCTGTCCTCACCATTTGCCTCGTCCTCCTCACCCCACACCTCGTTCTTCTTACCCCTCATCTTGTCCTCCTCACCACTCGACTCGTCCTACTCACCCCTCACCTTACCCTCCTCACCCTTCGTCCTCCTCACCCATTGTCCTCCTCACCCATTGTCCTCCTCACCGCTCGTTCTCCTCACCCCTCGTTCTCCTCAACCCTCAGCTCGTCTTCCTCACCCCTCGTCTTCCTCACCCCTCGCTCTCCTCACCCCTCGTCTTCCTCACCCCTCGCTCTCCTCAACCCTCTTCCTCACCTCGTTTTTCTTCTCACCCCCCGTCCTCACCCCTCGCTCGTCCACCGCACCCTGCTCCTCACCTCCTCATCCTTCGTCCTCCTCACCCCTCGTCCTCCTCACCTCTCGTCCTCCTCACCCCTCGCTCTCCTCAGCCCTCGCCTCGTCCTACTCACCCCCACACCTCCTTCTTCTTACTTCTCACCCCCCGTCCTCCTCACTTCTCGTCCTCCTCACCCCTAACCCCTCGTCACCCCTCACGCCTCATCTTCCTCACCCATCGTCCTCCTCACCCCTCGTCCGCCTCACCTTTCACCTCGTCCTCCTCAACCCTCGACTCGTCCTCACCTCTCACCTCAGCTCGTCCTCCTCACCCGTCGTCGTCCTCACCGCTCACCTCGTCCTCCTCACCCCTCACCTCTCCCTCGCCTCGTCCTCCTCACCCTTAGCTCGTCCTTGTCCTCCCCTCCCCTCGCTGTCCTCACCATTTGCCTCGTCCTCCTCACCCCACACCTCGTTCTTCTTACCCCTCATCTTGTCCTCCTCACCACTCGACTCGTCCTACTCACCCCTCACCTTACCCTCCTCACCCTTCGTCCTCCTCACCCATTGTCCTCCTCACCCATTGTCCTCCTCACCGCTCGTTCTCCTCACCCCTCGTTCTCCTCACCCCTCAGCTCGTCTTCCTCACCCCTCACCTCGTCCACCCCACCCCGCGCCTCGTTCATCCTCACGCCTCGCCCGCCTCACCCCTCACCTCGTCCTTCTCACCCACACCGCGTTCTTCTTACCCCTCACCTCTTCCTCCTCACCGCTCGACTCGTCCTCCACACTCCTCACCTACTCACCCCTCGCTCTCTTCACCCCTCGCTCTCCTCAACCCTCGTCCTCACCCCCACACCTCGTTTTTATTCTCACCCCCCGTCCTCACCCCTCGCTCGTCCACCGCACCCTGCTCCTCACCTCCTCACCCCTCGTCCTCCTCACCCCTCATCCTCCTCACCCCTCGCTGTCCTCACCCCTCGCTCTCCTCACGCCTCGCTCTCCTCAGCCCTCACCTCGTCCTCCTCGCCCCTCGTCCTCCTCACCCCTCGCTCGTCCACCGCACCCGGCTCCTCATCCTCCTCACCCCTCACCTCGTCCTCCTTACCCCTCACCTCGTCCTCTTGACCCCTCACCTCGTTCTCACCCCTCACCTCGTCCACCTCACTTGTCCTCAACCCTCACCTCGTTCTCACCCCTCACCTCGTCCTCACCCCCACAGCTCGTTCTTCTTACTCCTCACCCCTCACTCTCCTCACTCCTGTCCTCCTCACCCCTCGCCCTCCTCACTCTCGTCATCGTCACCCCTCGTCCTCCTCACCCCTCGCCTGATCTTCCTCACCCATCGTCCTCCTCACCCCTCGTCCGCCTCACCTTTTACCTCGTCCTCCTCACCCCTCGACTCGTCCTCACCTCAGCTCGTCCTCCTCACCCTTCGTCGTCCTCACCGCTCACCTCGTCCTCGCCTCGTCCTCCTCACCCTTAGCTCGTCCTCACTCCTCGTCCTCCCCTCCCCTCGCTGTCCTCACCATTTGCCTCGTCCTCCTCACCCCACACCTCGTTCTTCTTACCCCTCATCTTGTCCTCACCACTCGACTCGTCCTACTCACCCCTCACCTCACCTCACCCTCCTCACCCATTGTCCTCACCCATTGTCCTCCTCACCCATTGTCCTCCTCACCGCTCGTTCTCCTCACCCCTCGTTCTCCTCACCCCTCAGCTCGTCATTCTCACCCCTCACCTCACCTTGTCCACCGCACCCCGCGCCTCGTCATCCTCATGCCTCGGCCGCCTCACCCCTCACCTCGTCCTTCTCACCCACACCGCGTTCTTCTTACCCCTCACCTCTTCCTCCTCACCCCTCGACTCGTCCTCCGCACCCCTCACCTCCTCACCCCTCGTCCTCCTCACCCCTCGCTCTCTTCACCCCTCGTCCTCCTCACCCCTCGTCCTCCTCACCCCTCGTCCTCACCCCTCGCTCTCCTCACCCCTCGCCTCGTCCTCCTCACTCCTCGTCCTCCTCACCCCCACACCTCGTTCTTCTTACTTCTCACCCCCCGTCCTCCTCACTTCTCGTCCTCCTCATCCCTCGCTCATCAACCGCACCCTGCTCCTCATCCTCCTCACCCCTCACCTCGTCCTCTTTACCCCTCACGTCGTCTGCTTGACCCCTCACCTCGTCCTCTTGACCCCTCACCCCTTTCTCACCCCTCACCTCGTCCACCTCACTTGTCCTCAACCCTCACCTCGTTCTCACCCCTCACCTCGTCCTCCTCACCCCCACAGCTCATTCTTCTTACTCCTCACCTCTCACTCTCCTCACCCCTCGTCCTCCTCACCCCTCGTCCTCCTCACCCCTCGTCCTCCTCACCTCTCGTCGTCCTCACCCCTCGTCGTCCTCACCCCTCGTCCTCTTCACCCCTCGTCCTCCTCACCCCTCGTCCTCACCCCACGCCTCATCTTTCTCACCCATCGTCCTCCTCACCCCTCGTCCGCCTCACCTTTCACCTCGTGCTCACCTCTCACCTCAGCTCGTTCTCCTCACCCGTCGTTGTCCTCACCGCTCACCTCGTCCTCCTCACCCTTCACCTCGTTCTTCTTACCCCTCATCTTGTCCTCCTCACCACTCGACTCATCCTACTCACCCCTCACCTCACCTCACCCTCCTCACCCCTCGTCCTCACCCATTGTCCTCCTCACCGCTCGTTCTCCTCACCCCTCAGCTCGTCTTCCTCACCCCTCACCTCGTCCACCGCACCCCGCGCCTCGTCATCCTCACGCCTCACCCGCCTCACCCCTCACCTCGTCCTTCTCACCCACACCGCGTTCTTCATACCCCTCACCTCTTCCTCCTCACCCCTCGACTCGTCCTCTTCACCCCTCGCTCTCCTCACTCCTCACTCTCCTCACCCCTCGCTCTCCTCACCCCTCGCTCTCCTCACCCCTCGTCCTCCTCACCCCTCGTCCTCCTCACCCCTCGCTCTCCTCAACCCTCGTCCTCACCCCCACACCTCGTTTTTCTTCTCACCCCCCGTCCTCACCCCTCGCTCGTCCACCGCACCCTGCTCCTCACCTCCTCACCCCTCGTCCTCGTCACCCCTCGCTGTCCTCACCCCTCGCTCTCCTCACCCCTCGCTCTCCTCACCCCTCGCTCTCCTCACGCCTCGCTCTCCTCAGCCCTCATCTCGTCCTCCTCGCCCCTCGTCCTCCTCACCCCTCGCTCGTCCACCGCACTCCGCTCCTCATCCTCCTCACCCCTCACCTCGTCCTCCTTACCCCTCACGTCGTCCGCTTGACCCCTCACCTCGCCCTCTTGACCCCTCACCTCATTCTCACCCCTCACCTTGTCCACCTCACTTGTCCTCAACCCTCACCTCGTTCTCACCCCTCACCTCGTCCTCACCCCCACAGCTCGTTCTTCTTACTCCTCACCCCTCACTCTCCTCACCCCTCGTCCTCCTCACCCCTCGTCCTCCTCACCCCTCGTCCTCCTCACCCCTCGTCCTCCTCACCCCTCGTCCTCCTCACCCCTCGTCCTCCTCACCCCTCGTCCTCCTCACCCCTCGTCCTCCTCACCCCTCGTCCTCCTCACCCCTCGTCCTCCTCACCCCTCGTCCTCCTCACCCCTCGTCCTCCTCACCCCTCGTCCTCCTCACCCCTCGCTCTCCTCACCCCTCGCTCTCCTTACCCCTCGCTCTCCTCACCCCTCGTCCTCCTCACCCCTCGCTCTCCTCAACCATCGTCCTCACCCCCACACCTCGTTTTTATTCTCACCCCCCGTTTTCACCCCTCGCTCGTCCACCGCACCCTGCTCCTCACCTCCTCACCCCTCGTCCTCCTCACCCCTCGCTGTCCTCACCCCTCGCTCTCCTCACCCCTCGCTCTCCTCACGCCTCGCTCTCCTCAGCCCTCACCTCGTCCTCCTGACCCCTTGTCCTCCTCACCCCCACACCTCGTTCTTCTTACTTCTCACCCCCCGTCCTCCTCGCCCCTCGTCCTCCTCACCCCTCGCTCGTCCACCGCACCCCGCTCCTCATCCTCTTCACCCCTCACCTCGTCCTCCTTACCCCTCACCTCGTCCTCCTTACCCCTCACGTCGTCCGCTTGACCCCTCACCTCGCCCTCTTGACCCCTCACCTCATTCTCACCCCTCACCTCGTCCACCTCACTTGTCCTCAACCCTCACCTCGTTCTCACCCCTCACCTCGTCCTCACCCCCACAGCTCGTTATTCTTACTCCTCACCCTTCACTCTCCTCACCCGTCGTCCTCCTCACTCTCGTCCTCCTCACTCCTGTCCTCCTCACCCCTCGTCCTCCTCACCCCTCGTCCTCCTCACCCCTCGTCCTCCTCACCCCTCGTCTTCGGCCCCCCTCGTCCTCCTCACCCCTCGTCCTCCTCACCCCTCGTCCTCCTCAACCCTCGTCCCCCTCACCCCTCGTCCCCCTCACCCCTCGTCCCCCTCACCCCTCGTCCTACTCACCCCTCGTCCCCCTCACCCCTCGTCCCCCTCACCCCTCGTCCTCCTCACCCCCCGTCCTCCTCACTTCTCGTCCTCCTCACCCCTCGCTCGTCAACCGCACCCTGCTCCTCATCCTCCTCACCCCTCACCTCGTCCTCTTTACCCCTCACGTCGTCCGCTTGACCCCTCACCTCGTCCTCTTGACCCCTCACCCCTTTCTCACCCCTCACCTCGTCCACCTCACTTGTCCTCAACCCTCACCTCGTTCTCACCCCTCACCTCGTCCTCCTCACCCCCACAGCTCATTCTTCTTACTCCTCACCTCTCACTCTCCTCACCCCTCGTCCTCCTCACCCCTCGTCCTCCTCACCCCTCGTCGTCCTCACCCCTCGTCGTCCTCACCCCTCGTCCTCTTCACCCCTCGTCCTCTTCACCCCTCGTCCTCTTCACCCCTCGTCCTCTTCACCCCTCGTCCTCCTCACCCCTCGTCCTCACCCCACGCCTCATCTTTCTCACCCATCGTCCTCCTCACCCCTCGTCCGCCTCACCTTTCACCTCGTCCTCACCTCTCACCTCAGCTCGTTCTCCTCACCCGTCGTTGTCCTCGCCGCTCACCTCGTCCTCCTCACCCTTCACCTCGTTCTTCTTACCCCTCATCTTGTCCTCCTCACCACTCGACTCATCCTACTCACGCCTCACCTCACCTCACCCTCCTCACCCCTCGTCCTCACCCATTGTCCTCCTCACCGCTCGTCCTCCTCACCCCTCGTCCTCCTCACCCCTCGTCCTCCTCACCCCTCGCTCTCCTCACCCCTCGCTCTCCTTACCCCTCGCTCTCCTCACCCCTCGTCCTCCTCACCCCTCGCTCTCCTCAACCATCGTCCTCACCCCCACACCTCGTTTTTATTCTCACCCCCCGTTTTCACCCCTCGCTCGTCCACCGCACCCTGCTCCTCACCTCCTCACCCCTCGTCCTCCTCACCCCTCGCTGTCCTCACCCCTCGCTCTCCTCACCCCTCGCTCTCCTCACGCCTCGCTCTCCTCAGCCCTCACCTCGTCCTCCTGACCCCTTGTCCTCCTCACCCCCACACCTCGTTCTTCTTACTTCTCACCCCCCGTCCTCCTCGCCCCTCGTCCTCCTCACCCCTCGCTCGTCCACCGCACCCCGCTCCTCATCCTCTTCACCCCTCACCTCGTCCTCCTTACCCCTCACGTCGTCCGCTTGACCCCTCACCTCGCCCTCTTGACCCCTCACCTCATTCTCACCCCTCACCTCGTCCACCTCACTTGTCCTCAACCCTCACCTCGTTCTCACCCCTCACCTCGTCCTCACCCCCACAGCTCGTTATTCTTACTCCTCACCCTTCACTCTCCTCACCCGTCGTCCTCCTCACTCTCGTCCTCCTCACTCCTGTCCTCCTCACCCCTCGTCCTCCTCACCCCTCGTCCTCCTCACCCCTCGTCCTCCTCACCCCTCGTCTTCGGCCCCCCTCGTCCTCCTCACCCCTCGTCCTCCTCACCCCTCGTCCTCCTCAACCCTCGTCCCCCTCACCCCTCGTCCCCCTCACCCCTCGTCCCCCTCACCCCTCGTCCTACTCACCCCTCGTCCCCCTCACCCCTCGTCCCCCTCACCCCTCGTCCTCCTCACCCCCCGTCCTCCTCACTTCTCGTCCTCCTCACCCCTCGCTCGTCAACCGCACCCTGCTCCTCATCCTCCTCACCCCTCACCTCGTCCTCTTTACCCCTCACGTCGTCCGCTTGACCCCTCACCTCGTCCTCTTGACCCCTCACCCCTTTCTCACCCCTCACCTCGTCCACCTCACTTGTCCTCAACCCTCACCTCGTTCTCACCCCTCACCTCGTCCTCCTCACCCCCACAGCTCATTCTTCTTACTCCTCACCTCTCACTCTCCTCACCCCTCGTCCTCCTCACCCCTCGTCCTCCTCACCCCTCGTCGTCCTCACCCCTCGTCGTCCTCACCCCTCGTCCTCTTCACCCCTCGTCCTCTTCACCCCTCGTCCTCTTCACCCCTCGTCCTCTTCACCCCTCGTCCTCCTCACCCCTCGTCCTCACCCCACGCCTCATCTTTCTCACCCATCGTCCTCCTCACCCCTCGTCCGCCTCACCTTTCACCTCGTCCTCACCTCTCACCTCAGCTCGTTCTCCTCACCCGTCGTTGTCCTCGCCGCTCACCTCGTCCTCCTCACCCTTCACCTCGTTCTTCTTACCCCTCATCTTGTCCTCCTCACCACTCGACTCATCCTACTCACGCCTCACCTCACCTCACCCTCCTCACCCCTCGTCCTCACCCATTGTCCTCCTCACCGCTCGTTCTCCTCACCCCTCACCTCGTCCACCGCACCCCGCGCCTCGTCATCCTCACGCCTCGCCCGCCTCACCCCTCACCTCGTCCTTCTCACCCACACCGCGTTCTTCATACCCCTCACCTCTTCCTCCTCACCCCTCGACTCGTCCTCCTCACCCCTCGCTCTCCTCACCCCTCGTCCTCCTCACCCCTCGTCCTCCTCACCCCTCGCTCTCCTCAACCCTCGTCCTCACCCCCACACCTCGTTTTTCTTCTCACCCCCCGTCCTCACCCCTCGCTCGTCCACCCACCCTGCTCCTCACCTCCTCACCCCTCGTCCTCCTCACCCCTCGCTGTCCTCACCCCTCGCTCTCCTCACCCCTCGCTCTCCTCACCCCTCGCTCTCCTCACGCCTCGCTCTCCTCAGCCCTCATCTCGTCCTCCTCGCCCCTCGTCCTCCTCACCCCTCGCTCGTCCACCGCACCCCGCTCTTCATCCTCCTCACCCCTCACCTCGTCCTCCTTACCCCTCACGTCGTCCGCTTGACCCCTCACCTCGCCCTCTTGACCCCTCACCTCATTCTCATCCCTCACCTCGTCCACCTCACTTGTCCTCAACCCTCACCTCGTTCTCACCCCTCACCTCGTCCTCACCCCCACAGCTCGTTATTCTTACTCCTCACCCTTCACTCTCCTCACCTGTCGTCCTCCTGACCCCTCGTCCTCCTCACCCCTCGTCTTCGGCCCCCCTCGTCCTCCTCACCCCTCGTCCTCCTCACCCCTCGTCCTCCTCACCCCTCGTCCTCCTCACCCCTCGTCCCCCTCACCCCTCGTCCCCCTCACCCCTCGTCCTCCTCACCCCTCGTCCTCCTCACCCCTCGTCCTCCTCACCCCTCGTTCTCTTCACTCCTCGTTCTCCTCACCCCTCTCCTCGTCCTCCTCACACCTCATCTCGTCCTCCTCAGCTCGTCCTCTTCACCCCTCGTCCTCCTCACCTCGTCCTCCTCACCCCTCAGCTCGTCTTCCTCACCTCGTCCTCACCCCTCACCTCATCCGCTTTACCTCTCAGCTCGTCCTCCTCACCCCTCATCCTCCTCACCCCTCACCTCGTCCTCCTCACCCCTCATCCTCCTAACCCCTCGTCCTCCTCACCCCTCACCCCTCGTCCTCCTCACCCCTCGCCTCAACATCCTCACCCATCGTCCTCCTCACCCCTCGTCCGCCTCACCTTTTACCTCGTCCTCCTGACCCCTCGACTCGTCCTCTCACCTCAGCTCGTCCTCACCCGTTGTCGTCCTCACCGCTCAACTCGTCCTCCTCACCCCTCACCTCGGTCTTCTTACCCCTCATCTTGTCCTCCTCACCACTCGACTCGTTCTACTCACCCCTCACCTCACCCTCCTCACCCCTCGTCCTCCTCACCCCTCGTCCTCCTCACCCCTCGTCCTCCTCACACATTGTCCTCCTCACCGCTCATTCTCCTCACCCCTCGTTCTCACCCCTCAGCTCGTCTTCCTCACCCCTCACCTCGTCCACCGCACCCCGCGCCTCGTCCTTCTCACCCACACCGCGTTCTTCTTACCCCTCACCTCTTCCTCCTCACCCCTCGACTCGTCCTTCGCACCCCTCACCTCCTTACCTCTCGTCCTCCTCACCCCTCGTCTTCCTCACCCCTCGCTCTCCTCACCCCTCGCTCTCTTCACCCCCCGCTCTCCTCAACCCTCGTCCTCACCTCGTTTTCCTTCTCACCCCCCGTCCTCACCCCTCGCTCGTCCACCGCACCCTGCTCCTCACCTCCTCATCCCTCGTCCTCCTCACCCCTCGCTGTCCTCACCCCTCGCTCTCCTCACCCCTCGCTCTCCTCAGCCCTCGCCTCGTCCTCCTCATCCCTCGTCCTCCTCACCCCCACACCTCGTTCTTCTTACTTCTCACCCCCCGTCCTCCTCACTTCTCGTCCTCCTCACCCCTCGCTCGTCCACCGCACCCTGCTCCTCATCCTCCTCACCCCTCACCTCGTCCTCCTTACCCCTCATGTCCCCTTGACCCCTCACCTCGTCCTCTTGACCCCTCACCCCTTTCTCACCCCTCACCTCGTCCACCTCACTTGTCCTCAACCCTCACCTCGTCCTCCTCACCTCCACAGCTCGTTCTTCTTACTCCTCACCTCTCACTCTCCTCACCCCTCGTCCTCCTCACTCTCGTCATCGTCACCTCTCGTCCTCCTTACCCCTCGACTCATCCTCACCTCTCACCTCAGCTCGTCCTCCTCACCCGTCGTCGTCCTCACCGCTCAACTCGTCCTCCTCACCCCTCACCTCTCCCTCGCCTCGTCCTCCTCACCCTTAGCTCGTCCTCCCCTCCCCTCGCTGTCCTCACCATTTGCCTCGTCCTCCTCACCCCACACCTCCTTCTTCTTACCCCTCATCTTGTCCTCCTCACCACTCGACTCGTCCTACTCACCCCTTACCTCACCCTCCTCACCCCTCGTCCTCCTCACCCATTGTCCTCCTCACCCATTGTCCTCCTCGCCACTCGTTCTCCTCACCCCTCAGCTCGTCTTCCTCACCCCTCACCTCGCCTCGTCCACCCCACCCCGCGCCTCGTCATCCTCACGCCTCGCCCGCCTCACCCCTCACCTCGTCCTTCTCACCCACACCGCGTTCTTCTTACCCCTCACCTCTTCCTCCTCACCCCTCGTCCTCCTCACCCCTCGCTCTCCTCACCCCTCACTCTCTTCACCCCTCACTCTCTTCACGCCTCGCTCTACTCAACCCTTGTCCTCACCCCCACACCTCGTTTTTCTTCTCACCCCCCGTCCTCACCCCTCGCTCGTCCACCGCACCCTGCTCCTCATCCTCCTCACCCCTCACCTCGTCCTCCTTACCCCTCACGTCGGCCGCTTGACCCCTCACCTCGTTCTCAGCCCTCACCTCGTCCACCTCACTTGTCCTCAACCCTCACCTCGTTCTCACCCCTCACCTCGTCCTCCTCACCCTCACAGCTCGTTCTTCTTACTCCTCACCCCTCGTCCTCCTCACTCTCGTCATCGTCACCCCTCGTCGTCCTCACCCCTCGTCCTCCTCACCCCTTGACTCCTCCTCACCTCAGCTCGTCCTCCTCACCCGTCGTCGTCCTCACCGCTCACCTCGTCCTCCTCACCGCTCACCTCGCCCTCGCCTCGTCCTCCTCACCCTTAGCTCGTCCTCACTCCTCGTCCTCCCCTCGCTGTCCTCACCATTTGCCTCGTCCTCCTCAACCCACACCTCGTTCTTCTTACCCCTCATCTTGTCCTCCTCACCACTCGACTCGTCCTACTCACCCCTTACCTCACCCTCCTCACCCCTCGTCCTCCTCACCCATTGTCCTCCTCACCCATTGTCCTCCTCGCCGCTCGTTCTCCTCACCCCTCGTTCTCCTCACTCCTCGTTCTCCTCACCCCTCAGCTCGTCTTCCTCACCCCTCACCTCGCCTCGTCCACCCCACCCCGCGCCTCGTCATCCTCACGCCTCGCCCGCCTCACCCCTCACCTCGTCCTTCTCACCCACACCGCGTTCTTCTTACCCCTCACCTCTTCCTCCTCACCCCTCGTCCTCCTCACCCCTCGCTCTCCTCACCCCTCACTCTCTTCACGCCTCGCTCTACTCAACCCTTGTCCTCACCCCCACACCTCGTTTTTCTTCTCACCCCCCGTCCTCACCCCTCGCTCGTCCACCGCACCCTGCTCCTCATCCTCCTCACCCCTCACCTCGTCCTCCTTACCCCTCACGTCGGCCGCTTGACCCCTCACCTCGTTCTCACCCCTCACCTCGTCCACCTCACTTGTCCTCAACCCTCACCTCGTTCTCACCCCTCACCTCGTCCTCCTCACCCTCACAGCTCGTTCTTCTTACTCCTCACCCCTCGTCCTCCTCACTCTCGTCATCGTCACCCCTCGTCGTCCTCACCCCTCGTCCTCCTCACCCCTTGACTCCTCCTCACCTCAGCTCGTCCTCCTCACCCGTCGTCGTCCTCACCGCTCACCTCGCCCTCGCCTCGTCCTCCTCACCCTTAGCTCGTCCTCACTCCTCGTCCTCCCCTCGCTGTCCTCACCATTTGCCTCGTCCTCCTCAACCCACACCTCGTTCTTCTTACCCCTCATCTTGTCCTCCTCACCACTCGACTCATCCTTCTCACCCCTCATCTCACCTCACCCTCCTCACCCCTCACCCTCCTCACCCCTCGCCTCCTCCTCACCCCTCGCCTCGTCCTCCTCACCCCTCGTTCTGCTCACCCCTCGCCTCGTACTCACTTCTCACTTCGTCCTCCTCACCCCTCACCTCGTCCTCACCCCTCACCTCGTCCTCGCCTCATCCTCCTCACCCCTTGCCTCGTCATCTTTACCCCTCAGCTCATCCTCCTCACCCTCACCTCGTCCTCCTAACCCCTCACCTCATCCTCCTCAGCTCGTCTTCCTCACCTCGTCCTCACCCCTCACGTCGTCCGCTTGACCTTTCACCTCGTCCACACCCCTCACCTCATCCTCACCCATCACCTCATCTTCCTCACCCCTCACCTCATCCGCTTTACCCCTCAGCTCATCCTCCTCACTCCTCAGCTCGTCCTCCTCACCCCTCGTCCTCCTCACCCCTCAGCTCGTCCTCCTCACCCCTCGTCTTCCTCACCCCTCGACTTCCTCACCCCTCGACTTACTCCCCCCTCGACTCGTCCTTCTCACCCCTCATCCTCCTCACCCCTCGTCCTCCTCACCTCTCATCCTCCTCACCCATCCTCCTCACCCCTCGTCCGCCTCACCTTTCACCTCGTCCTCCTCACCCCACACCTCGTTCTTCTTAACCCTCACCTTGTCCTCCTCACCACTCGACTCGTGCTACTCACCCCTCACCTCACCCTCCTCACCCATTGTCCTCCTCACCCATTGTCCTCCTCACACATTGTCCTCCTCACCGCTCGTTCTCACTTGTCCTCAACCCTCACCTCGTTCTCACCCCTCACCTCGTCCTCCTCACCCTCACAGCTCGTTCTTCTTACTCCTCACCCCTCGTCCTCCTCACTCTCGTCATCGTCACCCCTCGTCGTCCTCACCCCTCGTCCTCCTCACCCCTTGACTCCTCCTCACCTCAGCTCGTCCTCCTCACCCGTCGTCGTCCTCACCGCTCACCTCGTCCTCCTCACCGCTCACCTTGCCCTCGCCTCATCCTCCTCACCCTTAGCTCGTCCTCACTCCTCGTCCTCCCCTCGCTGTCCTCACCATTTGCCTCGTCCTCCTCAACCCACACCTCGTTCTTCTTACCCCTCATCTTGTCCTCCTCACCACTCGACTCGTCCTACTCACCCCTTACCTCACCCTCCTCACCCCTCGTCCTCCTCACCCATTGTCCTCCTCACCCATTGTCCTCCTCGCCGCTCGTTCTCCTCACCCCTCGTTCTCCTCACTCCTCGTTCTCCTCACCCCTCAGCTCGTCTTCCTCACCCCTCACCTCGCCTCGTCCACCCCACCCCGCGCCTCGTCATCCTCACGCCTCGCCCGCCTCACCCCTCACCTCGTCCTTCTCACCCACACCGCGTTCTTCTTACCCCTCACCTCTTCCTCCTCACCCCTCGTCCTCCTCACCCCTCGCTCTCCTCACCCCTCACTCTCTTCACCCCTCACTCTCTTCACGCCTCGCTCTACTCAACCCTTGTCCTCACCCCCACACCTCGTTTTTCTTCTCACCCCCCGTCCTCACCCCTCGCTCGTCCACCGCACCCTGCTCCTCATCCTCCTCACCCCTCACCTCGTCCTCCTTACCCCTCACGTCGGCCGCTTGACCCCTCACCTCGTTCTCACCCCTCACCTCGTCCACCTCACTTGTCCTCAACCCTCACCTCGTTCTCACCCCTCACCTCGTCCTCCTCACCCTCACAGCTCGTTCTTCTTACTCCTCACCCCTCGTCCTCCTCACTCTCGTCATCGTCACCCCTCGTCGTCCTCACCCCTCGTCCTCCTCACCCCTTGACTCCTCCTCACCTCAGCTCGTCCTCCTCACCCGTCGTCGTCCTCACCGCTCACCTCGTCCTCCTCACCGCTCACCTCGCCCTCGCCTCGTCCTCCTCACCCTTAGCTCGTCCTCACTCCTCGTCCTCCCCTCGCTGTCCTCACCATTTGCCTCGTCCTCCTCAACCCACACCTCGTTCTTCTTACCCCTCATCTTGTCCTCCTCACCACTCGACTCGTCCTACTCACCCCTTACCTCACCCTCCTCACCCCTCGTCCTCCTCACCCATTGTCCTCCTCACCCATTGTCCTCCTCGCCGCTCGTTCTCCTCACCCCTCGTTCTCCTCACTCCTCGTTCTCCTCACCCCTCAGCTCGTCTTCCTCACCCCTCACCTCGCCTCGTCCACCCCACCCCGCGCCTCGTCATCCTCACGCCTCGCCCGCCTCACCCCTCACCTCGTCCTTCTCACCCACACCGCGTTCTTCTTACCCCTCACCTCTTCCTCCTCACCCCTCGTCCTCCTCACCCCTCGCTCTCCTCACCCCTCACTCTCTTCACGCCTCGCTCTACTCAACCCTTGTCCTCACCCCCACACCTCGTTTTTCTTCTCACCCCCCGTCCTCACCCCTCGCTCGTCCACCGCACCCTGCTCCTCATCCTCCTCACCCCTCACCTCGTCCTCCTTACCCCTCACGTCGGCCGCTTGACCCCTCACCTCGTTCTCACCCCTCACCTCGTCCACCTCACTTGTCCTCAACCCTCACCTCGTTCTCACCCCTCACCTCGTCCTCCTCACCCTCACAGCTCGTTCTTCTTACTCCTCACCCCTCGTCCTCCTCACTCTCGTCATCGTCACCCCTCGTCGTCCTCACCCCTCGTCCTCCTCACCCCTTGACTCCTCCTCACCTCAGCTCGTCCTCCTCACCCGTCGTCGTCCTCACCGCTCACCTCGTCCTCCTCACCGCTCACCTCGCCCTCGCCTCGTCCTCCTCACCCTTAGCTCGTCCTCACTCCTCGTCCTCCCCTCGCTGTCCTCACCATTTGCCTCGTCCTCCTCAACCCACACCTCGTTCTTCTTACCCCTCATCTTGTCCTCCTCACCACTCGACTCATCCTTCTCACCCCTCATCTCACCTCACCCTCCTCACCCCTCACCCTCCTCACCCCTCGCCTCCTCCTCACCCCTCGCCTCGTCCTCCTCACCCCTCGTTCTGCTCACCCCTCGCCTCGTACTCACTTCTCACTTCGTCCTCCTCACCCCTCACCTCGTCCTCACCCCTCACCTCGTCCTCGCCTCATCCTCCTCACCCCTTGCCTCGTCATCTTTACCCCTCAGCTCATCCTCCTCACCCTCACCTCGTCCTCCTAACCCCTCACCTCATCCTCCTCAGCTCGTCTTCCTCACCTCGTCCTCACCCCTCACGTCGTCCGCTTGACCTTTCACCTCGTCCACACCCCTCACCTCATCCTCACCCATCACCTCATCTTCCTCACCCCTCACCTCATCCGCTTTACCCCTCAGCTCATCCTCCTCACTCCTCAGCTCGTCCTCCTCACCCCTCGTCCTCCTCACCCCTCAGCTCGTCCTCCTCACCCCTCGTCTTCCTCACCCCTCGACTTCCTCACCCCTCGACTTACTCCCCCCTCGACTCGTCCTTCTCACCCCTCATCCTCCTCACCCCTCGTCCTCCTCACCTCTCATCCTCCTCACCCATCCTCCTCACCCCTCGTCCGCCTCACCTTTCACCTCGTCCTCCTCACCCCACACCTCGTTCTTCTTAACCCTCACCTTGTCCTCCTCACCACTCGACTCGTGCTACTCACCCCTCACCTCACCCTCCTCACCCATTGTCCTCCTCACCCATTGTCCTCCTCACACATTGTCCTCCTCACCACTCGTTCTCACTTGTCCTCAACCCTCACCTCGTTCTCACCCCTCACCTCGTCCTCCTCACCCTCACAGCTCGTTCTTCTTACTCCTCACCCCTCGTCCTCCTCACTCTCGTCATCGTCACCCCTCGTCGTCCTCACCCCTCGTCCTCCTCACCCCTTGACTCCTCCTCACCTCAGCTCGTCCTCCTCACCCGTCGTCGTCCTCACCGCTCACCTCGTCCTCCTCACCGCTCACCTCGCCCTCGCCTCGTCCTCCTCACCCTTAGCTCGTCCTCACTCCTCGTCCTCCCCTCGCTGTCCTCACCATTTGCCTCGTCCTCCTCAACCCACACCTCGTTCTTCTTACCCCTCATCTTGTCCTCCTCACCACTCGACTCGTCCTACTCACCCCTTACCTCACCCTCCTCACCCCTCGTCCTCCTCACCCATTGTCCTCCTCACCCATTGTCCTCCTCGCCGCTCGTTCTCCTCACCCCTCGTTCTCCTCACTCCTCGTTCTCCTCACCCCTCAGCTCGTCTTCCTCACCCCTCACCTCGCCTCGTCCACCCCACCCCGCGCCTCGTCATCCTCACGCCTCGCCCGCCTCACCCCTCACCTCGTCCTTCTCACCCACACCGCGTTCTTCTTACCCCTCACCTCTTCCTCCTCACCCCTCGTCCTCCTCACCCCTCGCTCTCCTCACCCCTCACTCTCTTCACGCCTCGCTCTACTCAACCCTTGTCCTCATACCCACACCTCGTTTTTCTTCTCACCCCCCGTCCTCACCCCTCGCTCGTCCACCGCACCCTGCTCCTCATCCTCCTCACCCCTCACCTCGTCCTCCTTACCCCTCACGTCGGCCGCTTGACCCCTCACCTCGTTCTCACCCCTCACCTCGTCCACCTCACTTGTCCTCAACCCTCACCTCGTTCTCACCCCTCACCTCGTCCTCCTCACCCTCACAGCTCGTTCTTCTTACTCCTCACCCCTCGTCCTCCTCACTCTCGTCATCGTCACCCCTCGTCGTCCTCACCCCTCGTCCTCCTCACCCCTTGACTCCTCCTCACCTCAGCTCGTCCTCCTCACCCGTCGTCGTCCTCACCGCTCACCTCGTCCTCCTCACCGCTCACCTCGCCCTCGCCTCGTCCTCCTCACCCTTAGCTCGTCCTCACTCCTCGTCCTCCCCTCGCTGTCCTCACCATTTGCCTCGTCCTCCTCAACCCACACCTCGTTCTTCTTACCCCTCATCTTGTCCTCCTCACCACTCGACTCGTCCTACTCACCCCTTACCTCACCCTCCTCACCCCTCGTCCTCCTCACCCATTGTCCTCCTCACCCATTGTCCTCCTCGCCGCTCGTTCTCCTCACCCCTCGTTCTCCTCACTCCTCGTTCTCCTCACCCCTCAGCTCATCTTCCTCACCCCTCACCTCGCCTCGTCCACCCCACCCCGCGCCTCGTCATCCTCACGCCTCGCCCGCCTCACCCCTCACCTCGTCCTTCTCACCCACACCGCGTTCTTCTTACCCCTCACCTCTTCCTCCTCACCCCTCGTCCTCCTCACCCCTCGCTCTCCTCACCCCTCACTCTCTTCACCCCTCACTCTCTTCACGCCTCGCTCTACTCAACCCTTGTCCTCACCCCCACACCTCGTTTTTCTTCTCACCCCCCGTCCTCACCCCTCGCTCGTCCACCGCACCCTGCTCCTCATCCTCCTCACCCCTCACCTCGTCCTCCTTACCCCTCACGTCGGCCGCTTGACCCCTCACCTCGTTCTCACCCCTCACCTCGTCCACCTCACTTGTCCTCAACCCTCACCTCGTTCTCACCCCTCACCTCGTCCTCCTCACCCTCACAGCTCGTTCTTCTTACTCCTCACCCCTCGTCCTCCTCACTCTCGTCATCGTCACCCCTCGTCGTCCTCACCCCTCGTCCTCCTCACCCCTTGACTCCTCCTCACCTCAGCTCGTCCTCCTCACCCGTCGTCGTCCTCACCGCTCACCTCGTCCTCCTCACCGCTCACCTCGCCCTCGCCTCGTCCTCCTCACCCTTAGCTCGTCCTCACTCCTCGTCCTCCCCTCGCTGTCCTCACCATTTGCCTCGTCCTCCTCAACCCACACCTCGTTCTTCTTACCCCTCATCTTGTCCTCCTCACCACTCGACTCATCCTTCTCACCCCTCATCTCACCTCACCCTCCTCACCCCTCACCCTCCTCACCCCTCGCCTCCTCCTCACCCCTCGCCTCGTCCTCCTCACCCCTCGTTCTGCTCACCCCTCGCCTCGTACTCACTTCTCACTTCGTCCTCCTCACCCCTCACCTCGTCCTCACCCCTCACCTCGTCCTCGCCTCATCCTCCTCACCCCTTGCCTCGTCATCTTTACCCCTCAGCTCATCCTCCTCACCCTCACCTCGTCCTCCTAACCCCTCACCTCATCCTCCTCAGCTCGTCTTCCTCACCTCGTCCTCACCCCTCACGTCGTCCGCTTGACCTTTCACCTCGTCCACACCCCTCACCTCATCCTCACCCATCACCTCATCTTCCTCACCCCTCACCTCATCCGCTTTACCCCTCAGCTCATCCTCCTCACTCCTCAGCTCGTCCTCCTCACCCCTCGTCCTCCTCACCCCTCAGCTCGTCCTCCTCACCCCTCGTCTTCCTCACCCCTCGACTTCCTCACCCCTCGACTTACTCCCCCCTCGACTCGTCCTTCTCACCCCTCATCCTCCTCACCCCTCGTCCTCCTCACCTCTCATCCTCCTCACCCATCCTCCTCACCCCTCGTCCGCCTCACCTTTCACCTCGTCCTCCTCACCCCACACCTCGTTCTTCTTAACCCTCACCTTGTCCTCCTCACCACTCGACTCGTGCTACTCACCCCTCACCTCACCCTCCTCACCATTGTCCTCCTCACCCATTGTCCTCCTCACACATTGTCCTCCTCACCGCTCGTTCTCCTCACCCCTCGTTCTCCTCACCCCTCAGCTCGTCATCCTCACCCCTCACCTCACCTCGTCCACCGCATCCCGCGCCTCGTCATCCTCACGCCTCGCCCGCCTCACCCCTCACCTCGTCCTTCTCACCCACACCGCGTTCTTCTTACCCCTCACCTCTTCCTCCTCACCCCTCGACTCGTCCTCCTCACCCCTCGTCCTCCTCACCCCTTGCTCTCCTCACCCCTCGCTCTCTTCACCCCTCGCTCTCTTCACCCCTCGCTCTCCTCAACCCTCGTCCTCACCCCCACACCTCGTTTTTCTTCTCACCCCCCGTCCTCACCCCTCGCTCGTCCACCGCACCCTGCTCCTCACCTCCTCACCCCTCGTCCTCCTCACCCCTCGCTGTCCTCACCCCTCGCTCTCCTCACCCCTAGCTCTCACGCCTCGCTCTCCTCAGCCCTCACCTCGTCCTCCTCACCCCTCGTCCTCCTCACCCCCACACCTCGTTTTCTTACTTCTCACCCCCCGTCCTCCTCACCCCTCGCTCGTCCACCTCACCCTGCTCCTCATCCTCCTCACCCTCACCTCGTCCTCCTTACCCCTCACGTCGTCCGCTTGACCCCTCACCTCGTCCTCTTGACCCCTCACCTCATTCTCACCCCTCACCTCGTCCACCTCACTTGTCCTCAACCCTCACCTCGTTCTCACCCCTCACCTCGTCCTCACCCCCACAGCTCGTTCTTCTTACTCCTCACCCCTCACTCTCCTCACCCCTCGTCCTCCTCACTCTCGTCCTCCTCACCCCTTGTCCTCCTCACCCCTCACTCTCCTCACCCCTCGTCCTCCTCACTCCCGTCCTCCTCACCCCTCGTCCTCCTCACCCCTCGTCTTCCTCACCCCTCGTCTTCCTCACCCCTCGTCTTCGGCACCCCTCGTCCTCCTCACCCCTCGTCCTCCTCACCCCTCGTCCTCCTCACCCCTCGTCCTCCTCACCCCTCGTCCTCCTCACCCCTCGTCCTCCTCACCCCTCGTCCTCCTCACCCCTCGTTCTCTTCATTCCTCGTTCTCCTCACCCCTCTCCTCGTCCTCCTCACACCTCATCTCGTCCTCCTCACACCTCACCTCCTGACCTCGTTCTTCTTACCCTTCACCTCGTCCTCCTCACCCCTTGCCTCGTCCTCCTCACCCGCTCCTGACACGGCCAACACACACGCCCATGCAACCTCACTTAGGGCACGGCACACCGACTTAGCATCACCCTCATTTATACCTCCACGTTTATCGGCCTCGTTCTATCGTGACGGCCAAGACGCTGGACGTTTGTGATAAAGAACTTCGTAGCTCATCGGATTCCTCCTCCAGTGTACAAATAAATATCACGGCTCTGATCTCTTTGCGGCGCCGCAGTGGCGTTCATCACTCGCCGCCTCCCCATGGCACGACTACGACGCCCTCTGTTGGACGCTGTGTGTCATCAACATTGTTGCCTGTGATTACACTCAACACAACGTTGTTGTTGTAAGTGATTACACTCAACACAACGTCGTTGTTAGTGATTACACATAACGTCGTTGTGTGTAATTACACTAAACACAACGTCGTTGTTAGTGATTACACTCAACACAACGTTGTTGTTTGTGATTACACTCAACACAACGTCGTTGCGTTTCATCAATATTTTTGTGTGTGATTACACACACAACAACGTTGTGTTTAATCACGCAACAATGTTGCGTGTAATCACTCACATATTGAGTGATTACACACTCGGCGTGTGTCTGTAGCAGTTGTACGTGTGCCGCTTGTCGTAGATGTTCGCGGTTTGAATCCAGCGGCCGCCCTGTTTAATGCTACAGGCGTGTTCACCGCAAAGACACCATGTGCCGTCTGCTTCAGTGGACGTTGAAGATCCCAGCGTCATGGACCAGATTAACCGAATTAAATACAATTGCCCGCAAATTACCCAGTTGGAATATACTGTGCCTAGTAATCATTGCTGGGAAATGTGGTAGAACCCTCCTGAAAAGAGCCAGTAGGGCTATCCTGGCTAAAAATGACCACCCACCCCCTCGTGTGGCATGTTAGCCTTAATAGGTGCTCGCTAACAGCACTTATTTATCGAACAGACTGTTAAATGAAGGGACTGTGTCTTCATTGGAGTCCGTGACTGTGTAACCTGGTACATAAGGGTGCCGCAGTGGTGGGATGTTAACTCCTTCACCTGGTATGCAAGAGGTCGTGTGTTCGATCTGGACCCTGACGCCTGTATATTTGGAGTTTGCATGTCTCTCTCTCTCCCGTGGTCGCGTGGATTGTTCTCCAGGTCTTCCAGTTTTTCCCTCCATATTTAGAAACATGCGTTCAGAGCAGGAGTCTCAAACTCAACTTACCTGGGGGCCGCTGGAGGTAGAGTCTGGGTGAGGCTGGGCCGCATCAAGTATTCCAAAAAAAAGTGCAACTGATCCAATCTTCTCAATCTTTATTAATAACAGTTCAGAACATGAACGGTTCTTCAGAACATAGGCTTCTCTTACCTACTCCATGCTTCCAGAGACCTGGCAGCGCTTCCTCTTCTTACACAGCTGAGCCACATTTGGCTTGAGGAAGGAAGCAATTGAGACCCTCAGTATGGGTTGAAATGCTCATCAGTAAGTTTGGACCTGTACTTTGACTTATTAAAGTTCATGGTGCAAAAGAGCTTTTCACACAGATATGTGCTCCCAAAAAGGCACATGGTCTGCTTGAACATCCTGGAAAGCTCAGGGAAGGTGGGGGTGATATATTTACATGTTTTTATTCCAATACCTGAGTATTTGGGATCTTATTTAGTATTCCCTTTCTATATATTCTGAGAGGTATTTGAAAACTTTATCATTGTTCATGCTTTTTTGAGCACTTCGTTTTTCTTATCATTATTAAATTCATCAATCGTGTTCTCTCTCAGGTGTTTATACCTTTCACATTCATAAATAAAGTGATCTAGATTTTCTTCTTTTTGTTCACATCCTACATATCCTTCTGCTCTACCGAATCTCTCTGGATGCCATTGAGCTAACTCTGGTGTTCATGTTACTCCACCTGTCTTAATTCTTAACATCAAGTGCATTGTCTCATGTTTTATATCTTTTAATTTCTTGCTCTTTTTGATTAAATTGTTCTTGGTAAATTATTTTCTTTTGCGATTGCACATATCTGTCCTTTTTCCTTTTCTTTGTTTCTCTTGTAATAATAATCTATAACTTCTTTATAAGATTCAGGTTCTAACCAACATTTGGCTTTTGTTCTTGCCACCCATCTCATGCTATTTGCTATCCATGTAATTATTTTCCCTTTCCTATTGCAACACTCTGTTGTCTTTATTAGGTCACTGATTACACTTGTTGAGTCCGCCCATTTCCTGAGTCCTCTGTACCTTGCACAGGGTGACAGGATATATTTTCCTTCCACTTGGTGTCACTCCGGAATCACGTTTCAACCAAGTGACTAACGTTGCTAATTCGCGTTGGCTAACTTGTCAACAAACACCGGAAGCTGTCACGAGCCTGAGCTATGGTAAAAAATATAATAATTAAAAAATAAATAAAACATTGATGCCAAATAGTGGGCCACAAAATATCGTTCCGCGGGCCACAATTGGCCTGCGGGCCGCGAGTTTGAGACCCCTGGTTTAGAGTATTTTACTGCTATAAATTTCCACAAGATGAGCCACTCCGTTAAAACTAACATTTATGACCAGATCGCTTCTTAAAAAGAGCTATATGGCTCACTTACCTGGTAAAATAAAAAGTTACATTTCAAATAATCACCACGGTAATGTGTCACCCACACGACCTTGAACTTGAGGCATCGCGCAGAACGCGGCATGCAGTGTGGGGTTAGCTGGGTGGTGCAGGGAGCTGCTACTACTTGCAGAGGGGGGCGGGGCAGGGGGGGACTGAGTCCTCTTGCATAATTGACTTGCGGATTGACCGATGCATAGACGAAAAGATAGCACGTGAATGAATGAGTGTACGGCTGGACTGCAAATGAATGGACAATATTCTTCATCGCCATTTAAAAAAAAAACTTAACATTGTAATCCATCACCCTGTACATCTGCTGAACCAACGTATCCTACAGCAGCATATGAGTGTGTTTTCATACATTGCCTGAGTGTGTGTTTCTTGCGTATGATCGGTATGTGTTTTACGCATGATCCATATTTGATATCACACAAGATATTTGCCTGTTTTTCTAATGATCTGCACGTGTTTCACGCATAATCTCTGGGTTTCACAAATGTTCTGTGTGGGTGGCCGGGTCCACCCTCAGCTGCCTTTTTCTCCCGAGTTGCGATGTGTACGCATCGTACCAGATACTAATTTATGGCTGAACCGACCTCTCGAGATCCAGGACGCAGTGGTGATGGTGGCTGTAAGCGGGACTCGAGCTCGGGTCGCCTCGTCCTCCTCACCCCTCACCTCGTCCTTCTCATCCCTCAGCTCGTATTCCTCACCCCTCACTTCGTCCCCCTCACCTCGTCATCTTTACCCCTTGCCTCGTCATCTTTACCCCTTAGCTCATCCTCCTCACCCTCACCTCGTCCTTCTCTAACCCCTCGCTCTCCTCACCTCGTCCTCACCCATCACCTCGTCCTCCTCACCCATCACCTCGTCCTCCTCACCCATTGCCTCGTCCTCCTCAACCCTCGTTCTCACCCCTCGCCTCCTCCTCACCCCTCGCCTCGTCCTCCTCACCCCTCGTCCTCCTCACCCCTCACCTCGTCCTCGCCTCGTCCTCCTCACCCCTTGCCTCGTCATCTTTACCCCTCAGCTCATCCTCCTCACCCTCACCTCGTCCTCCTCAGCTCGTCCTCTTCACCCCTCGTCCTCCTCACCTCGTCCTCCTCACCTCGTCCTCACCCCTCACATCGTCCGCTTGACCTTTCACCTCGTCCACACCCCTCACCTCATCCTCACCCATCACCTCGTCTTCCTCACCCCTCACCTCATCCGCTTTACCCCTCAGCTCGTCCTCCTCACCCCTCGTCCTCCTCACCCCTCAGCTCGTCTTCCTCACCCCTCACCTCGTCCTCCTCACCCCTCGACTCATCCTTCTCACCCCTCATCCTCCTCACCCCTCGCCCTCCTCACCCCTCGCCCTCCTCACCCCTCGTCCTCCTCACCCCTCGTCCTCCTCACCCCTCGTCCTCCTCACCCCTCGTCCTCCTCACCCCTCGTCCTCCTCACCCCTCGTTCTCTTCACTCGTTCTCCTCTTCCCTCTCCTCGTCCTCCTCCCACCTCATCTCGTCCTCCTCACACCTCATCTCGTCCTCACCCCTCACCTCCTGACCTCGTTCTTCTTACCCTTCACCTCGTCCTCCTCACCCCTTGCCTCGTCCTCCTCACCCGCTCCTGACACGGCCAACACACACGCCCATGGCAACCTCACTTAGGGCACGGCACACCGACTTAGCATCACCCTCATTTATATCTCCACGTTTTCGGCCTCGTTCTATCGTGACGGCCAAGACGCTGGACGTTTGTGATAAAAAAAAACTTCGTAGCTCATCGGATTCCTCCTCCAGTGTACAAATAAATAAATATCACGGCTCTGATCTCTTTGCAGCGCCGCAGTGGCGTTCATCACTCGCCGCCTCCCCATGGCACGACTACGACGCCCTCTGTTGGACGCTGTGTGTCATCAACATTGTTGCCTGTGATTACACTCAACACAACGTTGTTGTTGTTGTGATTACACTCAGCACAACGTCGTTGTTAGTGATTACACTAAACACAACGTCGTTGTTAGTGATTACACTAAACACAACGTCGTTGTTAGTGATTACACTAAACACAACGTCGT
Source organism: Petromyzon marinus (assembly GCF_048934315.1). Classification (NCBI taxonomy): domain Eukaryota; kingdom Metazoa; phylum Chordata; class Hyperoartia; order Petromyzontiformes; family Petromyzontidae; genus Petromyzon; species Petromyzon marinus. Next base: position 1,675,996 of record NW_027423146.1, read on the forward strand.
TGTGTGTGATTACACTCAACACAACGTCGTTGTGTGTGATTACACTCAACACAACGTTGTTGTTTGTGATTACACTAAACACAACGTCGTTGTTAGTGATTACACTAAACACAACGTCGTTGTGAGTGATTCACTCAACACAACGTCGTTGTTAGTGATTACACTAAACACAACGTCGTTGTTAGTGATTACACTCAACACAACGTCGTTGTGTGTAATTACACTCAACACAACGTCGTTGTGTGTAATTACACTCAACACAACGTCGTTTTGAGTGATTACACTCAACACAACGTTGTTGTTTGTGATTACACTCAACACAACGTCGTTGCGTTTCATCAATATTTTTGTGTGTGATTACACACACAACAACGTTGTGTTTAATCACGCAACAATGTTGCGTGTAATCACTCACATATTGAGTGATTACACACTCGGCGTGTGTCTGTAGCAGTTGTACGTGTGCCGCTTGTCGTAGATGTTCGCGGTTTGAATCCAGCGGCCGCCCTGTTTAATGCTACAGGCGTGTTCACCGCAAAGACACCATGTGCCGTCTGCTTCAGTGGACGTTGAAGATCCCAGCGTCATGGACCAGATTAACCGAATTAAATACAATTGCCCGCAAATTACCCAGTTGGAATATACTGTGCCTAGTAATCATTGCTGGGAAATGTGGTAGAACCCTCCTGAAAAGAGCCAGTAGGGCTATCCTGGGTAAAACTGACCACCCACCCCCTCGTGTGGCATGCTAGCCTTAATAGGTGCTCGCTAACAGCACTTATTTATCGAACAGACTGTTTAATGAAGGGACTGTGTCTTCATTTGAGTCCGTGACTGTGTAACCTGGTACATAAGGGTGCCGCGGTGGTGGGATGTTAACTCCTTCACCTGGTATGCAAGAGGTCGTGGGTTCGATCCGGACCCTGACGCCTGTATATTTGGAGTTTGCATGTCTCTCTCTCTCCCGTGGTCGCGTGGATTGTTCTCCAGGTCTTCCAGTTTTTCCCTCCATATTTAGAAACATGCGTTCAGAGCAGGAGTCTCAAACTCAACTTACCTGGGGGCCGCTGGAGGTAGAGTCTGGGTGAGGCTGGGCCGCATCAAGTATTCCAAAAAAAAGTGCAACTGATCCAATCTTCTCAATCTTTATTAATAACAGTTCAGAACATGAACGGTTCTTCAGAACATAGGCTTCTCTTACCTACTCCATGCTTCCAGAGACCTGGCAGCGCTACCTCTTCTTACAAAGCTGAGCCACATTTGGCTTGAGGGAGGAAGCAATTGAGACCCTCAGTATGGCTTGAAATGCTCATCAGTAAGTTTGGACCTGTACTTTGACTTATTAAAGTTCATGGTGCAAAAGAGCTTTTCACACAGATATGTGCTCCCAAAAAGGCACATGGTCCGCTTGAACATCCTGGAAAGCTCAGGGAAGGTGGGGGTGATATATTTACATGTTTTTATCCCAATACCTGAGTATTTGGGATCTTATTTAGTATGCCCTTTCTATATATTCTGAGAGGTATTTGAAAACTTTATCATTGTTCATGCTTTTTTTGAGCACTTCGTTTTTCTTATCATTATTAAATTCATCAATCGTGTTCTCTCTCAGGTGTTTATACCTTTCACATTCATAAATAAAGTGATCTAGATTTTCTTCTTTTTGTTCACATCCTACATATCCTTCTGCTCTACCGAATCTCTCTGGATGCCATTGAGCTAACTCTGGTGTCCATGTTACTCCACCTGTCTTAATTCTTAACATCAAGTGCATTGTCTCATGTTTTATATCTTTTAATTTCTTGCTCTTTTTGATTAAATTGTTCTTGGTAAATTATTTTCTTTTGCGATTGCACATATCTGTCCTTTTTCCTTTTCTTTGTTTCTCTTGTAATAATAATCTATAACTTCTTTATAATATTCAGGTTCTAACCAACATTTGGCTTTTGTTCTTGCCACCCATCTCATGCTATTTGCTATCCATGTAATTATTTTCCCTTTCCTATTGCAACACTCTGTTGTCTTTATTAGGTCACTGATTACACTTGTTGAGTCCGCCCATTTCTTGAGTCCTCTGTACCTTGCACAGGGTGACAGGATATATTTTCCTTCCACTTGGTGTCACTCCGGAATCACGTTTCAACCAAGTGACTAACGTTGCTAATTCGCGTTGGCTAACTTGTCAACAAACACCGGAAGCTGTCACGAGCCTGAGCTATGCTAAAAAAATATAATAATTAAAAAATAAATAAAACATTGATGCCAAATAGTGGGCCACAAAATATCGTTCCGCGGGCCACAATTGGCCTGCGGGCCGCGAGTTTGAGACCCCTGGTTTAGAGTATTTTACTGCTATAAATTTCCACAAGATGAGCCACTCCGTTAAAACTAACATTTGTGACCAGATCGCTTCTTAAAAAGAGCTATATGGCTCACTTACCTGGTAAAATAAAAAGTTACATTTCAAATAATTACCACGGTAATGTGTCACCCACACAACCTTGAACTTGAGGCATCGCGCATAACGCGGCATGCAGTGTGGGGTTAGCTGGGTGGTGCAGGGAGCTGCTACTACTTGCAGAGGGGGGCGGGGCAGGGGGGGACTGAGTCCTCTTGCATAATTGACTTGCGGATTGACCGATGCATAGACGAAAAGATAGCACGTGAATGAATGAGTGTACGGCTGGACTGCAAATGAATGGACAATATTCTTCATCGCCATTTAAAAAAAACTTTACATTGTAATCCATCACCCTGTACATCTGCTGAACCAACGTATCCTACAGCAGCATATGAGTGTGTTTTCATACATTGCCTGAGTGTGTGTTTCTTGCGTATGATCGGTATGTGTTTTACGCATGATCCATATTTGATATCACACAAGATATTTGCCTGTTTTTCTAATGATCTGCACGTGTTTCACGCATAATCTCTGGGTTTCACAAATGTTCTGTGTGGGTGGCCGGGTCCACCCTCAGCTGCCTTTTTCTCCCGAGTTGCGATGTGTACGCATCGTACCAGATACTAATTTATGGCTGAACCGACCTCTCGAGATCCAGGACGCAGTGGTGATGGTGGCTGTAAGCGGGACTCGAGCTCGGGTCGCCTCGTCCTCCTCACCCCTCACCTCCTCCTTCTCATCCCTCAGCTCGTATTCCTCACCTCGTCCTCACCCCTCACGTCGTCCGCTTGACCTTTCACCTCGTCCACACCCCTCACCTCAGCCTCACTCATCACCTCGTCTTCCTCAACCCTCACCTCATCCGCTTTACCCCTCAGCTCGTCCTTCGCACCCCTCGTCCTCCTCACCCCTCAGCTCGTCTTACTCACCCCTCACCTCGTCCTCACCCCTCGACTCGTCCTTCTCGCCCCTCATCCTCCTCACCCCTTGTCCTCCTCACCCCTCGCCTCATCTTCCTCACCCATCGTCCTCCTCACCCCTCGTCCGCCTCACCTTTTACCTCGTCCTCCTCACCCCTCGACTCGTCCTCACCTCAGCTCGTCCTCCTCACCCGTCGTCATCCTCACCGCTCACCTCGTCCTCGCCTCGTCCTCCTCACCCTTAGCTCGTCCTCACTCCTCGTCCTCCCCTCCCCTCGCTGTCCTCACCATTTGCCTCGTCCTCCTCACCCCACACCTCGTTCTTCTTACCCCTCATCTTGTCCTCCTCACCACTCGACTCGTCCTACTCACCCCTCACCTCACCTCACCCTCCTCACCCATTGTCCTCACCCATTGTCCTCCTCACCCATTGTCCTCCTCACCGCTCGTTCTCCTCACCCCTTGTTCTCCTCACCCCTCAGCTCGTCATTCTCACCCCTCACCTCACCTTGTCCACCGCACCCCGCGCCTTGTCATCCTCACGCCTCGCCCACCTCACCCCTCACCTCGTCCTTCTCACTCACACCGCGTTCTTCTTACCCCTCACCTCTTCCTCCTCACCCCTCGACTCGTCCTCCACACCCCTCACCTCCTCACCCCTCGTCCTCCTCACCCCTCGCTCTCCTCACCCCTCGTCCTCCTCACCCCTCGCTCTCCTCACCCCTCGCCTCGTCCTCCTCACCCCTCGTCCTCCTCACCCCCACACCTCGTTCTTCTTACTTCTCACCCCCCGTCCTCCTCACTTCTCGTCCTCCTCACCCCTCGCTCGTCAACCGCACCCTGCTCCTCATCCTCCTCACCCCTCACCTCGTCCTCCTTACCCCTCACGTCGTCCGCTTGACCCCTCACCTCGTCCTCTTGACCCCTCACCCCTTTTTCACCCCTCACCTCGTCCACCTCACTTGTCCTCAACCCTCACCTCGTTCTCACCCCTCACCTCGTCCTCACCCCCACGGCTCATTCTTCTTACTCCTCACCTCTCACTCTCATCACCCCTCATCCTCCTCACCCCTCGTCCTCCTCACCCCTCGTCCTCCTCACCCCTCGTCCTCCTCACCCCTCGTCCTCCTCACCCTTCGTCCTCACCCCTCGCCTCATCTTTCTCACCCATCGTCCTCCTCACCCCTCGACTCGTCCTCACTTCTCACCTCAGCTCGTCCTCCTCACCCGTCGTCGTCCTCACCGCTCACCTCGTTCTTCTTACCCCTCATCTTGTTCTCCTCACCACTCGACTCATCCTACTCACCCCTCACCTCACCTCACCCTCCTCACCCCTTGTCCTCCTCACCGCTCGTTCTCCTTACCCCTCAGCTCGTCTTCCTCACCCCTCACCTCGTCCACCGCACCCCGCGCCTCGTCATCCTCACGCCTCGCCCGCCTCACCCCTCACCTCGTCCTTCTCACCCACACCGCGTTCTTCATACCCCTCACCTCTTCCTCCTCACCCCTCGACTCGTCCTCCTCACCCATCGTCCTCCTCACCCCTCGTCCTCCTCACCCCTCGTCCTCCTCACCCCTCGCTCTCCTCACCCCTCGCTCTCCTCACCCCTCGTCCTCCTCACCCCTCATCCTCCTCACCTCTCGCTCTCCTCAACCCTCGTCCTCCTCACCCCTCGTCCTCCTCACCCCTCGCTGTCCTCACCCCTCGCTCTCCTCACCCCTCGCTCTCCTCACGCCTCGCTCTCCTCAGCCCTCACCTCGTCCTCCTCACCCCTCGTCCTCCTCACCCCCACACCTCGTTCTTCTTACTTCTCACCCCCCGTCCTCCTCGCCCCTCGTCCTCCTCACCCCTCGCTCGTCCACCGCACCCCGCTCCTCATCCTCGTCACCCCTCACCTCGTCCTCCTTACCCCTCACGTCGTCCGCTTGACCCCTCACCTCGCCCTCTTGACCCCTCACCTCATTCTCACCCCCTCACCTCGTCCACCTCACTTGTCCTCAACCCTCACCTCGTTCTCACCCCTCACCTCGTCCTCACCCCCACAGCTCGTTATTCTTACTCCTCACCCCTCACTCTCCTCACCCCTCGTCCTCCTCACTCTCGTCCTCCTCACCCCTCGTCCTCCTCACCCCTCGTCCTCCTCACCCCTCGTCCTCCTCACCCCTCGTTCTCCTCACCCCTCGTCCTCCTCACCCCTCGTCCCCCTCACCCCTCGTCCTCCTCACCCCTCGTCTTCGGCACCCCTCGTCCTCCTCACCCCTCGTCCTCCTCACACCTCATCTCGTCCTCCTCACCCCTCATCTCGTCCTCCTCACCCCTCACCTCCTGACCTCGTTCTTCTTACCCTTCACCTCGTCGTCCTCCTCCTCTCCCCTTGCCTCGTCCTCCTCACCCGCTCCTGACACGGCCAACACACACGCCCATGGCAACCTCACTTGGGCACGTCACACCGACTTAGCATCACCCTCATTTATACCTCCACGTTTATCGGCCTCGTTCTATCGTGACGGCCAAGACGCTGGACGTTTGTGATAAAGAACTTCGTAGCTCATCGGATTCCTCCTCCAGTGTACAAATAAATAAATATCACGGCTCTGATCTCTTTGCGGCGCCGCAGTGGCGTTTATCACTCGCCGCCTCCCCATGGCACGACTACGACGCCCTCTGTTGGACGCTGTGTGTCATCAACATTGTTGCCTGTGATTACACTCAACACATCGTTGTTGTTGTGATTACACTCAACACAACGTCGTTGTTAGTGATTACACTAAACACAACGTCGTTGTTAGTGATTACACTAAACACAACGTCGTTGTTAGTGATTACACAAAACACAACGTCGTTGTGTGTGATTACACTAAACACAACGTCGTTGTGAGTGACTACACTCAACACAACGTCGTTTTGAGTGATTACACTCAACACAACGTTGTTGTTTGTGATTACACTCAACACAACGTCGTTGCGTCTCATCAATATTTTTGTGTGTGATGACACACACAACAACGTTGTGTTTAATCACACAACAATGTTGCGTGTAATCACTCACATATTGAGTGATTACACACTCGGCGTGTGTCTGTAGCAGTTGTACGTGTGCCGCTTGTCGTAGATGTTCGCGGTTTGAATCCAGCGGCCGCCCTGTTTAATGCTACAGGCGTGTTCACCACAAAGACACCATGTGCCGTCTGCTTCAGTAGACGTTGAAGATCCCAGCGTCATGGACCAGATTAACCGAGTTAAATACAATTGCCCGCAAATTACCCAGTTGGAATATACTGTGCCTAGTAATCATTGCTGGGAAATGTGGTAGAACCCTCCTGAAAAGAGCCAGTAGGGCTATCCTGGGTAAAACTGACCACCCACCCCCTTGTGTGGCATGCTAGCCTTAATAGGTGCTCGCTAACAGCACTTATTTATGGAACAGACTGTTAAATGAAGGGACTGTGTCTTCATTTGAGTCCGTGACTGTTTAACCTGGTACATAAGGGTGCCGCGGTGGTGGGATGTTAACTCCTTCACCTGGTATGCAAGAGGTCGTGGGTTCGATCCGGACCCTGACGCCTGTATATTTGGAGTTTGCATGTCTCTCTCTCCCGTGGTCGCGTGGATTGTTCTCCAGGTCTTCCAGTTTTTCCCTCCATATTTAGAAACATGCGTTTAGAGCAGGAGTATCAAACTCAACTTGCCTGGGGGCCGCTGGAGGTAGAGTCTGGGTGAGGCTGGGCCTCATCAAGTATTCCAAAAAAAAGTGCAACTGATCCAATCTTCTCAATCTTTATTAATAACAGTTCAGAACATGAACGGTTCTTCAGAACATAGGCTTCTCTTACCTACTCCATGCTTCCAGAGACCTGGCAGCGCTTCCTCTTCTTACACAGCTGAGCCACATTTGGCTTGAGGGAGGAAGCAATTGAGACCCTCAGTATGGCTTGAAATGCTCATCAGTAAGTTTGGACCTGTACTTTGACTTATTAAAGTTCATGGTGCAAAAGAGCTTTTCACACAGATATGTGCTCCCAAAAAGGCACATGGTCCGCTTGAACATCCTGGAAAGCTCAGGGAAGGTGGGGGTGATATATTTACATGTTTTTATCCCTATACCTGAGTATTTGGGATCTTATTTAGTATGCCCTTTCTATATATTCTGAGAGGTATTTGAAAACTTTATCATTGTTCATGCTTTTTGTGAGCACTTCCTTTTTCTCATCATTATTAAATTCATCAATCGTGTTCTCTCTCAGGTGTTTATACCTTTCACATTCATAAATAAAGTGATCTAGATTTTCTTCTTTTTGTTCACATCCTACATATCCTTCTGCTCTACCGAATCTCTCTGGATGCCATTGAGCTAACTCTGGTGTCCATGTTACTCCACCTGTCTTAATTCTTAAATTGTTCTTGGTAAATTATTTTCTTTTGCGATTGCACATATCTGTCCTTTTTCCTTTTCTTTGTTTCTCTTGTAATAATAATCTATAACTTATTTATAATATTCAGGTTCTAACCAACATTTGGCTTTTTTCCCTTTCCTATTGCAACACTCTGTTGTCTTTATTAGGTCACTGATTACACTTGTTGAGTCCGCCCACTTCCTAAGTCCTCTGTACCTTGCACAGGGTGACAGGATATATTTTCCTTCCACTTGGTGTCACTCCGGAATCACGTTTCAACCAAGTGACTAACGTTGCTAATTCGCGTTGGCTAACTTGTCAACAAACACCGGAAGCTGTCACGAGCCTGAGCTATGGTAAAAAATATATAATAAATAAAAAATTGATGCCAAATAGTGGGCCACAAAATATTGTTCCGCGGGCCACAATTGGCCTGCGGGCCGCGAGTTTGAGACCCCTGGTTTAGAGTATTTTACTGCTATAAATTTCCACAAGATGAGCCACTCCGTTAAAACTAACATTTGTGACCAGATCGCTTCTTAAAAAGAGCTATATGGCTCACTTACCTGGTAAAATGAAAAGTTACATTTCAAATAATCACCACGGTAATGTGTCACCCACACGACCTTGAACTTGAGGCATCGCGCAGAACGCGGCATGCAGTGTGGGGTTAGCTGGGTGGTGCAGGGAGCTGCTACTACTTGCAGAGGGGGGCGGGGCAGGGGGGGACTGAGTCCTCTTGCATAATTGACTTGCGGATTGACCGATGCATAGACGAAAAGATAGCACGTGAATGAATGAGTGTACGGCTGGACTGCAAATGAATGGACAATATTCTTCATCGCCATTTAAAAAAAACTTAACATTGTAATCCATCACCCTGTACATCTGCTGAACCAACGTATCCTACAGCAGCATATGAGTGTGTTTTCATACATTGCCTGAGTGTGTGTTTCTTGCGTATGATCGGTATGTGTTTTACGCATGATCCATATTTGATATCACACAAGATATTTGCCTGTTTTTCTAATGATCTGCACGTGTTTCACGCAATAATCTCTGGGTTTCACACATGTTCTGTGTGGGTGGCCGGGACCACCCTCAGCTGCCTTTTTCTTCCCAGTTGCGATGTGTACACATCGTACCAGATACTAATTTAAGGCTGAACCGACCTCTCGAGATCCAGGACGCAGTGGTGATGGTGGCTGTAAGCGGGAATCGAGCTCGGGTCGCCTCGTCCTCCTCACCCCTCACCTCGTCCTTCTCCATCCCTCAGCTCGTATTCCTCACCCCTCACCTCGCCCTCACTTCGTCCTCCTCACCCCTCACCTCGTCCTCGCCTCGTTCCTCACCCCTTGCCTCGTCATCTTTACCCCTTAGCTCATCCTCCTGACCCTCACCTCGTACTTCTTTAACCCCTCGCTCTCCTCACCTCGTCCTCACCCATCACCTCGTCCTCCTCACCCATCGCCTCGTCCTCCTCACCCCTCGTCCTCCTCACCCCTCACCTCGTCCTTCTCATCCCTCAGCTCGTATTCCTCACCCCTCACCTCGCCCTCACTTCGTCCTCCTCACCCCTCACCTCGTCCTCGCCTCGTCATCTTTACCCCTTAGCTCATCCTCCTCACCCTCACCTCGTCCTTCTCTAACCCCTCGCTCTCCTCACCTCGTCCTCACCCATCACCTCGTCCTCCTCACCCATCGCCTCGTCCTCCTCACCCATCGCCTCGTCCTCCTCAACCCTCGTTCTCACCCCTCGCCTCCTCCTCACCCCTCGCCTCGTCCTCCTCACCCCTCGTTCTCCTCACCCCTCGCCTCGTACTCACCCCTCACTTCGTCCTCCTCACCCCTCACCTCGTCCTCGCCTCGTCCTCCTCACCCCTTGCCTCGTCATCTTTACCCCTCAGCTCATCCTCCTCACCCTCACCTCGTCCTCCTCAGCTCGTCCTCTTCACCCCTCGTCCTCCTCACCTCGTCCTCCTCACCCCTCAGCTCGTCTTCCTCACCTCGTCCTCACCCCTCACGTCGTCCGCTTGACCTTTCACCTCATCCACACCCCTCACCTCATCCTCACCCATCACCTCGTCTTCCTCACCCCTCACCTCATCCGCTTTACCCCTCAGCTCGTCCTCCTCACCCCTCGTCCTCCTCACCCCTCAGCTCGTCCTCCTCACCCCTCGACTCGTCCTTCTCACCCCTCATCCTCCTCACCCCTCGTCCTCCTCACCCCTCGTCCTCCTCACCCCTCGCCTCATCTTTCTCACCCATCGTCCTCCTCACCCCTCGTCTGCCTCACCTTTTACCTCGTCCTCCTCACCCCTCAGCTCGTCCTCTCACCTCAGCTCGTCCTCCTCACCCGTCGTCGTCCTCACCGCTCACCTCGTCCTTCTCACCCCTCACCTCTCCCTCGCCTCGTCCTCCTCACCCTTAGCTCGTCCTCACTCCTCGTCCTCTCCTCCCCTCGCTGTCCTCACCATTTGCCTCGTCCTCCTCACCCCACACCTCGTTCTTCTTACCCCTCATCTTGTCCTCCTCACCACTCGACTCGTCCTACTCACCCCTCACCTCACCCTCCTCACCCCTCGTCCTCCTCACCCCTCGTCCTCCTCACCCCTCGTCCTCCTCACCAATTGTCCTCCTCACACATTGTCCTCCTCACACATTGTCCTCCTCACACATTGTCCTCCTCACCGCTCGTTCTCCTCTCCCCTCGTTCTCCTCACCCCTCAGCTCGTCTTCCTCACCCCTCACCTCACCTCGTCCACCCCACCCCGCGCCTCGTCATCCTCACGCCTCGCCCACCTCACCCCTCACCTCGTCCTTCTCACCCACACCGCGTTCTTCTTACCCCTCACCTCTTCCTCCTCACCCCTCGACTCATCCTCCTCACCCCTCGTCCTCCTCACCCCTCGTCCTCCTCACCCCTCGCTCTCCTCACCCCTCGTCTTCCTCACCCCTCGCTCTCCTCAACCCTCGTCCTCACCTCGTTTTTCTTCTCACCCCCCGTCCTCACCCCTCGCTCGTCCACCGGAACCTGCTCCTCACCTCCTTATCCCTCGTCCTCCTCACCCCTCGTCCTCCTCACCCCTCGTCCTCCTCACCCCTCGTCCTCCTCACTTCTCGTCCTACTCACCCCTCACCCCTCGTCCTCCTCACCCCTCACGCCTCATCTTCCTAACCCATCGTCCTCCTCACCCCTCGTCCGCCTCACCTTTCACCTCGTCCTCCTCACCCCTCGACTCGTCCTCACCTCTCACCTCAGCTCATCCTCCTCACCCGTCGTCGTCCTCACCGCTCACCTCGTCCTCCTCACCCCTCACCTCTCCCTCGCCTCGTCCTCCTCACCCTTAGCTCGTCCTCCTCGTCCTCCCCTCCCCTCGCTGTCCTCACCATTTGCCTCGTCCTCCTCACCCCACACCTCGTTCTTCTTACCCCGCATCTTGTCCTCCTCACCACTCGACTCGTCCTACTCACCCCTCACCTCACCCTCCTCACCCCTCGTCCTCCTCACCCATTGTCCTCCTCACCCATTGTCCTCCTCACCGCTCGTTCTCCTCACCCCTCGTTCTCCTCACCCCTCAGCTCGTCTTCCTCACCCCTCACCTCGTCCACCGCACCCCGCGCCTCGGCATCCTCACGCCTCGCCCGCCTCACCCCTCACCTCGTCCTTCTCATCCACACCGCGTTCTTCTTACCCCTCACCTCGTCCTCCTCACCCCTCGCTGTCCTCACCCCTCGCTCTCTTCACCCCTCGCTCTCCTCAACCCTCGTCCTCACCCCCGCACCTCGTTTTTCTTCTCACCCCCCGTCCTCACCCCTCGCTCGTCCACCGCACCCTGCTCCTCACCTCCTCACCCCTCGTCCTCACCCCTCGTCCTCCTCACCCCTCGTCCTCCTCACCCCTCGCTCTCCTCACCCCTCGCTCTCCTCACGCCTCGCTCTCCTCAGCCCTCGCCTCGTCCTCCTCACCCCTCGTCCTCCTCACCCCTCGTCCTCCTCACCCCCACACCTCGTTCTTCTTACTTCTCACCCCCGTCCTCCTCACTTCTCATTCTCCTCACCCCTCGCTCGTCCACCGCACCCTGCTCCTCATCCTCCTCACCCCTCACCTCGTCCTCCTTACCCCTCACGTCGTCCGCTTGACCCCTCACCTCGTCCTCTTGACCCCTCACCTCGTTCTCACTCCTCACCTCGTCCACCTCACTTATCCTCAACCCTCACCTCGTTCTCACCCCTCACCTCGTCCTCCTCACCCCCACAGCCCGTTCTTCTTACTCCTGACCCCTCATCCTCCTCACCCCTCGTCCTCCTCACCTTTCGCCTCATCTTCCTCACCCATCGTCCTCCTCACCCCTCTTCCGCCTCACCTTTTACGTCGTCCTCCTCACCCCTCGACTCGTCCTCACCTCAGCTCGTCCTCCTCACCCGTCGTCGTCCTCACCGCTCACCTCGTCCTCGCCTCGTCCTCCTCACCCTTAGCTCGTCCTCACTCCTCGTCCTCCCCTCCCCTCGCTGTCCTCACCATTTGCCTCGTCCTCCTCACCCCACACCTCGTTCCCCTCATCTTGTCCTCCTCACCACTCGACTCGTCCTACTCACCCCTCACCTCACCTCACCCTCCTCACCCATTGTCCTCACCCATTGTCCTCCTCACCCATTGTCCTTCTCACCGCTCGTTCTCCTCACCCCTCGTTCTCCTCACCCCTCAGCTCGTCATTCTCACCCCTCACCTCACCTTGTCCACCACACCCCGCGCCTCGTCATCCTCACGCCTCGCCCACCTCACCCCTCACCTCGTCCTTCTCACCCACACCGCGTTCTTCTTACCCCTCACCTCTTCCTCCTCACCCCTCGCTCTCCTCACCCCTCGCTCTCCTCACCCCTCGTCCTCCTCACCCCTCGCTCTCCTCACCCCTCGCCTCGTCCTCCTCACCCCTCGTCCTCCTCACCCCCACACCTCGTTCTTCTTACTTCTCACCCCCCGTCCTCCTCACTTCTCGTCCTCCTCACCCCTCGCTCGTCAACCGCACCCTGCTCCTCATCCTCCTCACCCCTCACCTCGTCCTCCTTACCCCTCATGTCGTCCGCTTGACCCCTCACCTCGTCTTCTTGACCCCTCACCCCTTTCTCACCCCTCACCTCGTCCACCTCACTTGTCCTCAACCCTCACCTCGTTCTCACCCCTCACCTCGTCCTCACCCCCACGGCTCATTCTTCTTACTCCTCACCTCTCACTCTCCTCACCCCTCGTCCTCCTCACCCCTCGTCCTCCTCACCCCTCGTCCTCCTCACCCCTCGTCCTCCTCACCCCTCGTCCTCCTCACCTTTCACCTCATCCTCCTCACCCCTCGACTCGTCCTCACCCCTCACCTCATCTTTCTCACCCATCGTCCTCCTCACCCCTCGTCCACCTCACCTTTCACCTCGTCCTCCTCACCCCTCGACTCGTCCTCACCTCTCACCTCAGCTCGTCCTCACCCGTCGTCGTCCTCACCGCTCACCTCGTTCTCCTCACCCCTCACCTCGTTCTTCTTACCCCTCATCTTGTCCTCCTCACCACTCGACTCATCCTACTCACCCCTCACCTCACCTCACCCTCCTCACCCCTCGTCCTCACCCATTGTCCTCCTCACCGCTCATCCTCCTCACCCCTCAGCTCGTCTTCCTCACCCCTCACCTCGTCCACCGCACCCCGCGCCTCGTCATCCTCACGCCTCGCCCGCCTCACTCCTCGTCCTCCTCACCCCTCGCTGTCCTCACCCCTCGCTCTCCTCACCCCTCGCTCTCCTCACGCCTCGCTCTCCTTAGCCCTCACCTCGTCCTCCTCACCCCTCGTCCTCCTCACCCCCACACCTCGTTCTTCTTACTTCTCACCCCTCGTCCTCCTCACCCCTCGTCCTCCTCACCCCTCGTCCTCCTCACCCCTCGTCCTCCTCACCCCTCGTCCTCCTCACCCCTCGTTCTCCTCACCCCTCGTTCTCCTCACCCCTCGTACTCCTCACCCCTCGTCTTCCTCAATCCTCGTCCTCCTCACCCCTCGTCTTCGGCACCCCTCGTCCTCCTCACCCCTCGTCCTCCTCACCCCTCGTCCTCCTCACACCTCATCTCGTCCTCCTCACCCCTCATCTCGTCCTCCTCACCCCTCACCTCCTGACCTCGTTCTTCTTACCCTTCACCTCGTCCTCCTCACCCCTTGCCTCGTCCTCCTCACCCGCTCCTGACACGGCCAACACACACGCCCATGGCAACCTCACTTAGGGCACGGCACACCGACTTAGCATCACCCTCATTTATACCTCCACGTTTATCGGCCTCGTTCTATCGTGACGGCCAAGACGCTGGACGTTTGTGATAAAGAACTTCGTAGCTCATCGGATTCCTCCTCCAGTGTACAAATAAATATCACGGCTCTGATCTCTTTGCGGCGCCGCAGTGGCGTTTATCACTCGCCGCCTCCCCATGGCACGACTACGACGCCCTCTGTTGGACGCTGTGTGTCATCAACATTGTTGCCTGTGATTACACTCAACACAACGTTGTTGTGAGTGATTACACTCAACACAACGTTGTTGTTGTGATTACACTCAACACAACGTCGTTGTTAGTGATTACACTAAACACAACGTCGTTGTGAGTGATTACACTCAACACAATGTCGTTTTGAGTGATTACACTCAACACAACGTTGTTGTTTGTGATTACACTCAACACAACGTCGTTGCGTCTCATCAATATTTTTGTGTGTGATTACACACACAACAACGTTGTGTTTAATCACGCAACAATGTTGTGTGTAATCACTCACATATTGAGTGATTACACACTCGGCGTGTGTCTGTAGCAGTTGTACGTGTACCGCTTGTCGTAGATGTTCGCGGTTTGAATCCAGCGGCCGCCCTGTTTAATGCTACAGGCGTGTTCACCGCAAAGACACCATGTGCCGTCTGCTTCAGTGGACGTTGAAGATCCCAGCGTCATGGACCAGATTAACCGAATTAAATACAATTGCCCGCAAATTACCCAGTTGGAATATACTGTGCCTAGTAATCATTGCTGGGAAATGTGGTAGAACCCTCCTGAAAAGAGCCAGTAGGGCTATCCTGGCTAAAACTGACCACCCACCCCCTCGTGTGGCATGCTAGCCTTAATAGGTGCTCGCTAACAGCACTTATTTATCGAACAGACTGTTAAATGAAGGGACTGTGTCTTCATTTGAGTCCGTGACTGTGTAACCTGGTACATAAGGGTGCCGCGGTGGTGGGATGTTAACTCCTTGACCTGGTATGCAATTGGTCGTGAGTTCGATCCGGACCCTGACGCCTGTATATTTGGAGTTTGCATGTCTCTCTCTCTCCCGTGGTCGCGTGGATTGTTCTCCAGGTCTTCCAGTTTTTCCCTCCATATTTAGAAACATGCGTTCAGAGCAGGAGTCTCAAACTCAACTTACCTGGGGGCCGCTGGAGGTAGAGTCTGGGTGAGGCTGGGCCGCATCAAGTATTACAAAAAAAGTGCAAGTAATCCAATCTTCTCAATCTTTATTAATAACAGTTCAGAACATGAACGGTTCTTCAGAACATAGGCTTCTCTTACCTACTCCATGCTTCCAGAGACCTGGCAGCGCTTCCTCTTCTTACACAGCTGAGCCACATTTGGCTTGAGGGAGGAAGCAATTGAGACCCTCAGTATGGCTTGAAATGCTCATCAGTAAGTTTGGACCTGTACTTTGACTTATTAAAGTTCATGGTGCAAAAGAGCTTTTTCACACAGATATGTGCTCCCAAAAAGGAACATGGTCCGCTTGAACATCCTGGAAAGCTCAGGGAAGGTGGGGGTGATATATTTACATGTTTTTATCCCAATACCTGAGTATTTGGGATCTTATTTAGTATGCCCTTTCTATATATTCTGAGAGGTATTTGAAAACTTTATCATTGTTCATGCTTTTTTGAGCACTTCGTTTTTCTTATCATTATTTAATTCATCATTCGTGTTCTCTCTCAGGTGTTTATACCTTTCACATTCATAAATAAAGTGATCTAGATTTTCTTTTTGTTCACATCCTACATATCTTTCTGCTCTAACGAATCTCTCTGGATGCCATTGAGCTAACTCTGGTGTCCATGTTACTCCACCTGTCTTAATTCTTAACATCAAGTGCATTGTCTCATGTTTTATATCTTTTAATTTCTTGCTCTTTTTGATTAAATTGTTCTTGGTAAATTATTTTTTTTTGCGATTGCACATATCTGTCCTTTTTCCTTTTCTTTGTTTCTCTTGTAATAATAATCTATAACTTCTTTATAATATTCAGGTTCTAACCAACATTTGGCTTTTGTTCTTGCCACCCATCTCATGCTATTTGCTATCCATGTAATTATTTTCCCTTTCCTATTGCAACACTCTGTTGTCTTTATTAGGTGACTGATTACACTTGTTGAGTCCGCCCACTTCCTAAGTCCTCTGTACCTTGCACTGGGTGACAGGATATATTTTCCTTCCACTTGGTGTCACTCCGGAATCACGTTTCAACCAAGTGACTAACGTTGCTAATTCGCGTTGGCTAACTTGTCAACAAACACCGGAAGCTGTCACGAGCCTGAGCTATGGTAAAAAAATATAATAAATAAAAAATAAATACATAATTGATGCCAAATAGTGGGCCACAAAATATCGTTCCGCGGGCCACAATTGGCCTGCGGGCCGCGAGTTTGAGACCCCTGGTTTAGA
Organism: Petromyzon marinus; assembly: GCF_048934315.1. Taxonomy (NCBI): domain Eukaryota; kingdom Metazoa; phylum Chordata; class Hyperoartia; order Petromyzontiformes; family Petromyzontidae; genus Petromyzon; species Petromyzon marinus. The sequence goes on from NW_027423146.1 coordinate 1,692,439, forward strand.
GTATTTTACTGCTATAAATTTCCACAAGATGAGCCACTCCGTTAAAACTAACATTTGTGACCAGATCGCTTCTTAAAAAGAGCTATATGGCTCACTTACCTGGTAAAATAAAAAGTTACATTTCAAATAATCACCACGGTAATGTGTCACCCACACGACCTTGAACTTGAGGCATCGCGCATAACGCGGCATGCAGTGTGGGGTTAGCTGGGTGGTGCAGGGAGCTGCTACTACTTGCAGAGGGGGGCGGGGCAGGGGGGGACTGAGTCCTCTTGCATAATTGACTTGCGGTTTGACCGATGCATAGACGAAAAGATAGCACGTGAATGAATGAGTGTACGGCTGGACTGCAAATGAATGGACAATATTCTTCATCGCCATTTAAAAAAAACTTAACATTGTAATCCATCACCCTGTACATCTGCTGAACCAACGTATCCTACAGCAGCATATGAGTGTGTTTTCATACATTGCCTGAGTGTGTGTTTCTTGCGTATGATCGGTATGTGTTTTACGCATGATCCATATTTGATATCACGCAAGATATTTGCCTGTTTTTCTAATGATCTGCACGTTTTTCACGCATAATCTCTGGGTTTCACAAATGTTCTGTGTGGGTGGCCGGGACCACCCTCAGCTGCCTTTTTCTCCCGAGTTGCGATGTGTACACATCGTACCAGATACTAATTTAAGGCTGAACCGACCTCTCGAGATCCAGGACGTACTGGTGATGGTGGCTGTAAGCGGGAATCGAGCTCGGGTCGCCGGATTCATTGTAGCGCAGCGTGCTAAACCCACACGCTCACAGACAGGACTCCAGCTCATCCACCTCGCGCACCTTTGCCAGGAACTTCCAATTGTGGAGCGACGAGCAAATGAAGCGACCCGACCTCCCCTCGGGATACGATGGCTGGCAGGTGGTTGAAGCTATCCGGCAGGAAGCGAGTGCAGGTAACGCTCACCTGAGCGTTGCGAGGCGTGCCCCGCAGGTGGTATCACGTGGGACGATGGATGTGCGACCACGCTATGGCCCTTTCACGATTCCGCTGCTGTATGGGGACCGCCACAACCTAGCGGATCGTTGCGGTGTATTTGACCATACTTCACCACGCTGGTTGGTTGCAGGTGTGGGGAGCGGCACAGTGCAAGGGTTCATGTTGCTGGACTGCCCCTTTTCTGATCATGTGACCCTTGCCAGATTAATTCTGCAAATGCGCAATCGCCGAGCCATGCGACAGCACCCCCGGTTTGCCACGTGTAGCTCTTGTAGACGATGACAACAAACACGCACCCTGCTCTACGGAGCCTGACAGCAGTCATGATGGTGGTGGTTTGCGTGGTACCTTACCATCAGACAAAAAACTAAACAATTTTGTATTTTACCCGGTAAAGCTCACTGAGCTACATAGATGTTTCTCTGAAGCGACCTGGCTATCACAAATGATAACTCAACGAAGTGGCTTATCACGCGGAAATGTATTCTAGCCTCGATATTACAGCTGAATACAAATCCTCTGAGGGTACCCACGAGCCCGGGCAGCAAGGGGGCAGTTGGCAGATGGTAAGGGGCCAAGGAGCAAGGGGGAGGATGGAGAAGGGCAGTGGGGAGTGGAGCAGTGGTGTGGCACGTTCGAGTGATGCAAATATTAACTGATTTGTATTGAATACAACTAGAACAATTTACACCGGTGCGTTGATCGATATGATGTTGGTTATAATGTTAACAATAATTATGTTGAGATTAGGATATGCAGGAGATAGTGAATATAATGATAATGTCTCTACACATGGTGATGGTAGAGATCTATTAATCTGGTGATGATGTAATGATGATGGCTTGGCAAGTTGAAGATGGTGATGATAGTGCTCCTGCTGGTGGTGGTAATTCAGATGATGATTATGATGCTGCGACTTGCTGTAGCTGCTTATAATAATAATGATGCTGCATTTGCTGCTGACGATGATGATCCCCCCCACCCTCGTCCACCTCCGCAGGTTTAGAGGATCGCCGCATGGTGGTGCAAGCACTGAGCCTGCTGAAGCGCGGGAGTGCGGAGAGGCGACCCCGCGAGATGGAATCAGGAGGGACAGGGTCCTCCTGGGGGGATATCGTGAGCGGCGCAGGGGGTCCTAGCGGGGTCGAGAGGGGAGGAGACACAGCGGATGGACACCTCATTGTTCCCCCCGACGGGGACCCTAATGGGGCCCCAGTGGGCGGGGACTCGGGTGGGAGATAACGGCCGAGGTTCGCGTGGCGAGAACAAACGCGCGACCCCGTGTGCGCGTGAGCGTGCGGGGCCACGAGGGCACGTACACGGGACCCAACCTCGGCGGGTTCGAGGAGGAGGAGGCCCTCCTGGAGCTTGGACTGCACGAGGCTTGAGACGGAGGTAGGTGGCTGAGGGGTTGGGTGAGCGACAGGTTGGGTGAGTGAAGGAGGCATTGATTGATTGCGTGGGTAGAGGGTGAGTGGGTAATGTTGAGTGAGCGGGTGTATGTGGTTGAGTTAGTTGGTAGGTGGCCGAGTGGGCGAATGTGGGAGGTTGAGGGTGTGAATGAATGGTTGGATGAGAGAGTGGGTTGGTGAGTAGGTGGGTGAGTGTGGGAGGTCGAGTGGGTGAGTGAGGGGGGTCGAGTGGGTGAGTGAGACGGATGGTGAGTGGGTGGGGGAGTTTGAGTGGGTGAGTGGATGCATGGGTGATTTGGTAAGTGCATTGTTAATTGTGTAAATGGCTCGGTGAGTCAGTGAGTGCGTGCATGGGTGGGTAAGTGAGAGGATGAGTGGGTTGGGGAGTGCGTGAGTGGGTTGGGGAGTGCATAAGTGGGTGGGGGAGTGAGTGGGGGAGCGAGTGGGTGGGTTAGTGATTTAATCAATCATCGTGTGATTGAATGGCTGAACGGAGGGGTAGGTGAATGAGTGTTTGTGGTTTAGTGAGTGTGTGTGTGGATGAGTTGGTGGGTGAGTGGATGATTGTGGGAGGTTGAGGGGGTGAGTGGATGTGTAATTTAATGGTTGTATGGGTGGGTGAGCGTGGGAAGTTAAGTGGCTGTGTGAATGAGTGAAGGGGTGGGTGAGTTGAGTGGGTAGGTTGTTGGATAATTGGGGTGAGTGAGTGGGTGAATTATTGGGTGGCTGAGTGGGTGTGCGGGTGAGTTAGGGGGTGGGTCAGTATGGGTGGATGGGTGATGGAGTCGGTGATTGAGTTTGTAAATTGAGTGGGTGATTGAGTAGTAGGGTGAGAGTGGGAGGTTGGGTGGGTGGAGGTGAGGGGTTGCGTGAGTGAGGGGTTGGGTGAGTTGGTGGGTGGGTGAATGAGTGGATTGATCAGTTAGTGTGTGGTTGAGTGGGTGGTTGTCTGAGTGGGTGAGAAGATGGGTCGTTGAGTGAGTGGATGGGTTATAGATTGAGTGGGTGGTTGTGTGATTGATTGGCTGAGCAAAGGGGTGAATTAGTGGATTTGTGTGGTTGAGTTACTGGTTAGGTGGGTGAGTGCATGAGTGTGGGAGGTTGAGAGTTCGTTGGTGAGTGTTTGAGTTAGATATTGAGTTGGTGGTTATGTGATTGAGTAGGTGAGTGGAGGATTGGGTGAGTGAATAGATGTTTATGTTTGAGTTAGTGGGTGGGTGATTGGATGAGTGGGTGGGTGATTGGATGAGTGGGAGGGTAATTGGATGAGTGGGAGATTTAAATGGTGAGTGAATGGGTGATTGAATGCTTGGATGGGGGGTGAGTGATTGAATTGGTGGGTACGAGATTGAGTGGGTGGCTGGGTGAGTGGGTGAGATGATGGGTGGGTTAGTGAGGTGATGATGGGTGGGTTAGTTGATGTGTGAGTGGGTGGGTTAGAGATTCAGTGGGAGGGAGGGTGGGTGAGTGGTTACGTGGCTCGTGGGTGAGTAGCTCAGTGGCTGGTTGAATTGGTGAGTTAATTTGTGCGTGATTGATTTGGTGAATGGGTGAGTGAGTGGATGGATGAGGGAATGGATGAGTGAGACGGTGAGTGATTGAGTTAGTGGGTACGAGATTGGATGACCGTGGAAGGTTGGGTTGGTGAGTGAGTGGATGGATGTGAGAGGTTCAGTGGGTGAGTTATTGCGGTTAAGTATGGAGGGGGTGGGTAAGTGAAGGGGTGGTTCAGTGAGTGGGTGAGTGAGTGGATGGTTGGTGAGTGAGTGGGGTGAGTGAATGCGTGGGTGAGCAAGTGAATGAGTTGGTGAGTGGTTGTGTGAGTAGTGGGTGAGTGGGTGGTGAGTGAGTGGATATTTGTGGGTGATTTAGTCGGTGGGTGATTTGGTGAGTATGGGAGCTTGAAGCAGTGAATGGTTAGGTGAGTGAGGGGTGGGTGGGTGAGTGAGTAGATGAATTAATTAGTTAGTGGGAGCACTCGTGGGTGGGTGAGTGAGTGGGTGAGAAATTGAGTCAGTTGGTGGGTGGGTGGTTCCGTGGGTAGTGCGTCTTGGGTAAGTAGGTCAGTGGCTCGGTGAGTTCCTGAATTAATGGGTGGGTTAGTGAGTTGATGGGTGAGTGAGTGGGAAAGCGCATTGGTAAGTGTGAGGGTGAGTGGGTGGGTGGTTGCATGAGTGTGGTTTAGATATTTTAGTGGGTGGCTTTTTGAGTGGATGAGTTCGAGTGGGTCAGTGGTTGCGTTAGTGGGTGGTTGAGCTAGTGGGTTAGAAATTGAATGGGTGGCAGAGTGAGTGAGTCCTGGGTGAGTTAATGAGTTGGTGGGTCGGTCAGTGGGTGAGTGTCTGGATGGGTGATTGAGTAAGTCGGTGAGTGAGGAGTTGGGTGAGTGATGGGTTGGGTATGTGTGTTTTTGGTTCGCGAGTTTGTGGGTGAGTGGGTCAGTTCTTGGTTGGGTGAGTGAGTTCGTTGGTGAGTGTTTGAGTTAGTATGTTGGTGGGTGAGTGTGTAGTTTAGTGAGTGAGTGATTTAGAGATTAAGTGGGTCATAGGGTGAGTGGGTGGGTGAGCAAGTGGGTAACTAAGTGAGTGAGTGGTTGGGTGGGTCGGTGAGTTGTTGACTGAATGGGGTCAGAAAGTAGGTGAGTCAGTGAATGGGTGAGTGACTGCTGGGTGGGTAAGTTAATGTGGGAGGTTGAGTGGGTAAGTTAGCTTGTGAGTGAGTGGGTGAGTCAAAGAGTGGGGCGCTACGGTGGTGAAATGTTCACTACCTCGCCTAGTATACATGAGGTTGTGGATTCGATTGCGATCCTGCCGCCTGTATATTTGGAGTTTGCATGTTCTCCGCCTGGTCGTGTGGATTTTGCTCCGGGTCCTTTCCGCTGCATTTAGAATCAACATGCCTTTTGAGGATTTGGCTGCAATAAATGTATGTGATAAGCCACTTCGTTTATCTATCATTTGTAGCCAGGCCGATTCTGAAAAGGGTCTATATAGCTCAATGGGCCTTACCTGGTGAAATAAAAAGTAGTATATTTTAGGGGGTGGGTGGCTGGTTGGGTCGGTAGGTCGGTTAGAGGTTGAGTGGGCGGCAGGGTGAGTGGGTGGCAGGGTGAGTGGGTGAGTAGGTAAGTAGCTGGGTGAGCGGGTGGACTGGTGAGTGTGCGAGTTAGAGATTGAGTGGGTGGATGGGTGGGTGTGTAAGTGGATGCGTCGGTAAGTGGTTGAGTTGGTGGCAAGGTGCGGGTTTTTGAGTGGGTGGGTGTTTGAGTGGGTAGGTGGCTGAATGGGTGGGTGAGTGGGTGACTGAGTCAAGAAAGTGGAGCGCCATGGTGGTGAGATATTAACTACCTCGCCTTTTGTACAGGAGGTTGTGGGTTCGATCTCGATTATGACGCCTGTATATTTGGAGTGTGCATGTTCTCCTTGTGGTTGCATGGAATTTTCTGCGAGTCCTCCGGGTTTTCTCTCCATATTTAGAAACATGCATTTCGAGGTTTTGGCTGTTCTCGAACTCACCCACTCAACTACTAAAGCCACCCACCAACCCACTCACAAACCCGCTCACCCTACCATGCACTCAATTTTTAATCAACGCACTCACGCACACACCCACTCACTCAACCACTCATCCACGCACCCACCTACACACGCACTCACTAACTTATTTGAGCAGTCATTTGTGGCCGCGTCGCTTATGAAAAAATCTATATAGCTCCGTGGGCCTTTCCTGGTAAAATTAAAATAGTTTAACATGTAGGCTTTCGCGACCAATATTATTCATAATAAAGGTTTTTGGGTTAGATCGCGTTTATTTATAAATGTGTCGTAACCCTCCACCACCCGACACGGCCAATCAGCAAAAAAAGTGTCACGTTGACAAAAGACAAATAGTGAATTATTTGTCTTTTGTCAACGTGACACTTTTTTTTGCTGATTGGCCGTGTCGGGTGGTGGAGGGTTACGACACATTTATAAATAAACGCGATCTAACCCAAAAACCTTTATTATGAAAATTAAAATAGTTAAATTTTAGTTTACAGTTGGGTGAGTGGGCGGTGAGTGCGTCGGTCGGTGAGTGAATGGGTGGTTAAGTAAGTAGGTGAGGGGCTGGGTGAGTTGTTGGGAGATTGAGTGGGTCACAGTGTGAGTGGGTGGGTTGGAGCGTGAGTTGGTCACTGAGTGAGTGGGTGGGTGAGGTGAGTGGGTGGGTAGGTTGGGTGGTTGGGTGGGTGGGTAGGTTGGGTGGTTGGGTGGGTGGGTGAGTGCGTTAGTGAGTGCATGTGTAGGTGGGTGCGTGGATGAGTGGTTGAGTGAGTGAGTGGGTGTGTGCGTGAGTGCGTTGATTAGAAATTGAGTGCATGGCAGGGTGAGCGGGTTTGTGAGTGGGTTGGTGGGTGTCTTTAGTAGTTGAGTGGGTGAGTTCGAGAATTGTACGCCACTGTGGCGAGATGTTAGCTACGTCGCCTGGTATTTTGGAGTTCGTAGGTTCCATCCCAACCCTGATGCTTGCATATTTGGGGTTTGCATGTGCTCTATGGTCACGTGGATTTCGACTCCACATTTAGAAACATTCATTTATCGGATTTGGCTGCTATACATTACTATGTGATAGGCCACTTAGTGAAGCTCTCATTTGTGGCCAGGTTACTTTGGAAAAATATTTTATATAGCTCTGTGGGTCTTACCTGGTAACTTAAAAAATAGTTGAATTTAGTCAGTTTGGATTAGCGAGTAGGTGGAATGTTGAGTGCGTGGGTTAGAGATTGATTTTGTGGCAGGGTGAGTGGCTGGGTGAGTTTGTGATTGGTTGGGTGGGTGAGTGTGTGAGTTAGACATTGAGTTGGTGGATGGGTGGGTGTGTGAGGGAGTGAATAGGTGACCTGGTGGGTGAGTGGATTGTTGAGTGAGTGGGTTGTTGAGTTAGGGAGTGGGTGGGCTGGTAAGTGGGTTGGTGAATTAGTTTGTGGGTGTATGGGTGAGTCAGTCGGTTAGAGATTGATTTGGTTAGTGTGTTGAGGAGTTCCCGACGACGACTCGGAGACGGCTTGAAGGTAAGGGCTTTCGCCAAAGGTTTATTAAGTATATTATAATAACACAAAGGGTGTGACAACTTCCCAGGGGTTAGGGGTCCTACACTAAGTCCTAGTCCAGCCCGGCTACCTCCGGTCTCTTTCCCTTGAGTCGGATGGGGGAACTTGCCAACCCCACCGACCGGGAAGAGCAGCACCTCCTACGGCTACCACCGGCTTCACTCCTGACTCTTCGTCGATCCCTCTCTACCCCTGGTTCCCTCTCCACCCTTCTCACTCTACCCGTTCCCACAGTGACCCCGCTTTCGTCACGGGGTCCCCCTTAAATACTAGAGGAGACATGACGTCATCGAGCCGCCCAGCACGCATGACGCCACGTTCCGTGACGTCATCGCACTAGACGGCACACATGACGTCACGTCCCAATTTTACTCTACAAGTGGTTTGTGTGTGGGTGGGTGGGTGTTTGAGTGGGTGGTTGAGTTAAAGATTGGAATGTCAAGGTGGCAAAATTTTAAGAACCTCGCCTGGATATTTAGAGTTTGCACGTTCTCCCCCGTGGTTGCATGGAATTTTCTCTGGGTACTCCAGGTTGCCCCTCCACATTTAGAAACATGCATTTATAGACTTTGACTGCTATAACGTTCTATGTGAAAAGCCATTCCATTGAGCAATCATTTGTACTCTGCTTGTTTCTGAAAAAGATGTATATAGCATGGGCCTTACCTAGTAAAGTAAAAAAAAGCTACATTTTTATTTGGTGTGTAGATGGGCGGTTTTGTGGGTGGGTGCGTGGATGAGTGAGTGCGACGTTCGATGGGTAGTAGGTGAGAGGCTTGGTGAGTGAGTGTGGATTAGAGATTGAGTGCGTGGCTTGGCGAGTGCCTGGCTGGGTGAGTGAGTGTGTGCAAGGCTCGGTGGTTGAATTAATGGATGGTTGAGTTAGTGGGTCGGTGTTTGAGTGTGTGGTTTCGTGGGTGGGAGAGTCAGAGAATGGAGTGTCATGGTGGCAAGATGTTAACTACCTCGCCGGGTATACAGGATGTTGTGGGTTCGATTCCACATTTAGAAACATGCATTTAGAGGAGTTGGCTGCTATAAATGTATACGTGATAAGCCACTCTGTTGAGCTATCATTTGTGGCGAAGTTGCTTCTGAAAATCATCCATATATCTCAGTGGGCCTTGCCTGGTAAAACAAACAATTTATATTTAGGCTGTGTTGGCGAGTGGTCGGGTTGGTGAATTAGTGGGTGAGTTAGTGGGTGGGTTAATAATTGGATGGGTGAGTTCATGAGTGGGTGGGTGAGGGTGGGTCAGTGGGTGTGTTAGTGGGTACGGGTTTGAGAGGGTGGCTGGGTGAAAAGGTGGGTGGGTGAGGGATTGGGTGGGTGGGTGGTTTGGTGCGTGGGTGAGTGAGCAGGTGGGTGGGTGAGTGAGCAGGTGGGTGGGTGAGTGAATGGATGTTTGTGTTTGAGTTAGTGGGTGGGTAATTGGATGAGTGGGAGGTTGAAAAGGTGAGTGGATGGGTGATTTAATGCTTGGGTGGGTGAGTGGTTACGTGGGTAGTGGGTCGTGGCTGGCTGAGTTGGTGTGTGAGTGTGTCGGTGAGTGAGTTGGTGAATGGGAGGGTGGGTGAGTGATTAGAGTTAATGGGTAGAAGATTGAGTGAATAAGAAGATGGGTGAGTTGGAGAGTGTTTGGGTTAGAGATTGAGTTGGTGGTTATGTGATTGAGTAGGTGAGTGGAGGGATGGGTGAGTGAATGGGTGTTTGCGTTAGTGGGTGGGTGATTGGATGACTGTGCGAGGTTGAAGGGATGAGTCGATGGGTGATTAAATGGTTGGATGAGAGGGTGGGTTGGTTAGTGGGTGGGTGAATGTGGGAGGTTCAGTGGGTGAGTTATTGGGTGAGTGTGTGGATGAGTGAAGGGTTCGGTGAGTGAGGGGGTGGGTGAGTGAATGTATGGATGGGTGAGTGAGTGGGGTGAGTGAATAGTTGGTTTAGTGAGTGGGTAGGTGGTGAGTGGGGGAGGTTGAGTCGGTGAGTTTATGCGCGAGTTTATGCGCGAGTGGTTGCTGAGTGGGTTGGCGGGTAGGCGAATGGGTTGGCTGGTAGGTGAGTGGGTTGGCTGGTAGGCGAATGGATTGGCTGGTAGGTGAGTGGGTTGGCTGGTAGGTGAGTGGGTTGGCGGGTAGGTGAGTGGGTTGGCGGGTAGGTGAGTGGGTTGGCTGGTAGGTGAGTGGGTTGGCGGGTAGGTGAGTGGGTTTGCGGGTAGTTGAGTGGGTTGGCGGGTAGGTGAGTGGGTTGGCGAATAGGTGAGTGGGTTGGTGGGTGGGTGAGTGAGTGGGTGGCAGTGGGTGTAGTGGAGTTGTAGCCTCAGTAGTGGGTGAGTGACTGGGTGAGTATGTGGGTGGATGAGTTCGTGGCAGGAGAGTTAGTGGATGCGATAGTGAGTTAGTGCATGAGTGGGTGAGGGGATGGGTGAGTTAGTGGTTGGATGATACGGTGAGTTTGTGAGTGCTTGGGTAGGTATTTGAGTGAGTGGATTGTTGAGTGAGTGGATGGGATGTTGAGTGAGTGGGTGGTTGGGTTGGTTCGTGACTTTGTGGGTGGGTGAGAAGGTGAGTTCGTGGGTGAGAGAGTGAACGAATGCCTGTTAATACGTGGGTGGATGAGTAGGTGGGTGTGGGGGTTGGTGAGTGAGTGGGTGGGTTAGAGATTGAGTGGGTGGTTGTGTGACGGAGTGGGTGGTTGTGTGATTGAGTGGGTGAGTGGACGGGTGAGTGTGTGGATATTTGTGGTTGATTAAGTCGGTGGCTGATGCGAGCAGTGTGGGAGCTTGAAGGGAGTGAGTGGTTAGGTGAGTGAGGGGTGGGTGAATGAGTTAGTAGGAGCGCTAGTGGGTGGGTGAGTGATTAAGTGAGTGAGTTGTGTGGCTGAGTGAGTGACTGGATGGGTGGATGACTGGGTGAGTGAGTGGGAGAGTGATTGAGTAAGTGAGTCAAGCGGGTGGGTGGCTGGGTGAGAAATTGAGTCAGTTGGTGGGAGAATGGGTGAGTAGTTACGTGTGTAGTGCGTCGTGGGTGAGTAGGTCAGTGCCTGGGTGAGTTTTTGAATAATGGGTGGGTTCGTGAGTTGATGGGTTGGGTCAGTGATGTGGTGCGTGGGTGATTGAGTGGATGGATGAGTGAGTGAGTGGGTGAGTGCATTGGTAAGTGTGAGGGTGCTTGAGTTAGTGGGTGGGTGATTGGATGAGTGTGCAATGTTGAAGGGGTGAGTGGGGATGAGTAATTGAATGGCTGGATGAGAGGGTGGGTTGGTGAGTGGGTGGGTGAATGTGGGGGGTTGAGTGGGTGAGTGTGTGGATGAGTGAGGGTTTGGGTGAGTGAGGGGTTTGGTGAGTGAAGGGGTCGGTCAGTTCGTGGGTTAGTGAATGGATGGAATGGGTGGGTGAGTGAATGGGTGGTTGACCGAGTGAGTGAGTGGATGGGTGGATGAGTGAGTGGGTGGGCAAGCGGGTGAGTTGTTGCATGGGTAATGGGTGAGTGGGTGGTGAGTAGGTGTATGTGGTTGACTTAGTGGGAGGGTGGGTGAGTGGATGAGTGTGGGAGGTTGAGGGTGTGAGTGAATGGGTGAGTCAGTGGCTGAATGAGAGGATGGATGGATTGGAGAATGAGTGTGTGAGTGTGGTATGTTGAGTGGATGAGTTAATGTGTCGGTGTGTAGCTGAATGAGTGGGTGGGTGAGTGAGTGGGTGGCTTATTGAGTTAGTGGAGTGAGTGAGTGAGTGGGGGTGAATAGGTGGGTGGCTGAGTGGATGGTTGGTTGAAGTGAATGAGTGTTTGGGTTGGTTAGGGAGTTTGTGGGTGGGTCAGTTGGTGAGTTATTGGGTGGGTGGGTTGGTGATTGAGTCTGTGGGTGAGTGAGTGGGAGGGTGAGTGAGTGGGTGGGTGAGTGAGTCTGTGCATAAGTGTGTGGGTGGGTGAGTGGGTGGGTGGGTGAGTGAGCTCGTGGGTACAAGATTGAGTGGGTTGCTTGATGAGTGCGTCAGGATGGGTGAGTTTGTGGGTGGGCGGGCAGGTTAGAGATTGAGTAAGTGGGTAAGCTAGTGGGTGGGTTAGAGATCGAGTGGGTGAGCGGAGGGGTGAGTGAATGAGTGAGTGATTTGTGGGTGTGGTTGGATGACAGGATGGGTTTTTGATTGGGCGGGTGCAATGGCAGAGCCAGGATTTTCAGGTAGGGGGGAAACCCCTCCAGCAATGAAAAATCATAGGAGTTGTTAGTAAGTAAGAACTTGTCCCTTGCTTTTTATTCAACGCGTGTCCAGCGATGGCGCAGCCATCGATCGAGGGTCGGATTCGAACGTGTTGTGTGATCGGCATCGCGCTCACTAAAGGTGAATGCCTTGAGGGAAGTTGTGTACTATACGCAACTTCGCACAATTCTGTGAGTCACTTATAACTGCTTTGCCGTTACTTATTGCCAATTATGGACTCAGACTATTATCCTATCATCTCATAGAGTTCCTGGCACGTAATAATATGCTACACAGTGGCAGTAGGGGTCGCAAAATGCCGATTTATTACTAATAAACCCCAATGATCCGATCGAAATTAGGGATTTTGGTCGGATCATTGGGGGGCCCACGTGCCATTACACCCCCCCCCCCACTGGCGGAGTGGATGGGTGGGTGAGTGTGGGAGGTTGAGTCGGTGAGTTTATGCGTGAGTGTGGCTGAATGAGTGGGTGGGTATGTGAGTAAGTAGTTGGGTGGGTTAGTGGGTGGGTGAATTGGTTGGTGGGTGTGTGAGTGGGTTTGTGGATGGGTTAGTGGGTTGGCGGGAAGGGGAGTGGGTTGGCGGGTGGGTGGGTGAGGGGGTTGGGTTAGTGGGTTGGCAGGGAGTGGGTTTGGGGGGTAGGTGAGTGGGTTGGGGGGTAGGTGAGTGGGTTGGCGGGTAGGTGAGTGGGTTGGCGGGTAGGTGAGTGGGTTGGCGGTTAGGTGAGTGGGTTGGCGGGTGGGTCAGGAGTGACTAGGTGGGTGGGGGAGTAGTGGAGTTGTAGCCTGGGTAATGGGTGAGTGGGTGGGTTGTTCACTGGGTGACTACGTGCGTGGGTTCGTTAGTGACAGGCGACTTAGTGGATGCGATAGTGAAGATGCGATAGTGAGTCAGAGTGGATGGGTTGTTGATTGAGTGGGGTGAATGAGTGAGTGGGTGAGTTAGTGAGTGGATTGGTGAGTGGGTGAGTGCACGAGTGAGTGGATGGGTTAGAGATTGAGTGAGTGGTTGAGTGGATTGGTGATTCAGTGGGTGAGTTAGTGGGTGTTTGAGTTAATTTGTGTGTTAGTCTGTGGGTGATGGAGTCGGTGACTGGGTGAGTCTGTGCTGGTGGCTCGGTGGATGGTTGAGTTCATGGATGGGTTTTTGAGTGAGTGGATGGGTTGTTGAGTGAGTTGATGGGTGAGTGAGTGGGTGAAACGGTGCGTGGGTAGGTTAGTGAGTGAGTGGATGGGTGGGTGATTGATTGGGTGAGTGTGTTGGCAAGTGAGAGGGTGAGTGAGTGGGTGGTTAATCGGTTGGTGGGTGCGTGAAGGAGTGATTGGGATGAGTGAGTTAGTGAGTGGATACGTCAGTGAGTGAATGGGTGGGTGAGTGGGTGAGAGGTTGCGTTGGTAGTAGGTGAGTGGGTGGTGAGTGGGTTGGTTCTTGAGTGAGTAGGTGGTTTGTTAAGTGAATGAGTGGGTGGTTGGGTTGGTTATTGAGTTTGTGGGTGAGTTGGTGGGTGGGTGAGTTAGTGGTTGAGTTAGTGAATGAATGCCTGTGTTAATAAGTGGGTGAGTGGGTGTGGGGTTGGTGGATGAGTGGGTTGGTGAATGAGTTAGTGAGTGGATGGGTGGGTGAGTGAGTGGGTGATTGAGTGGATGGGTGGATGACTGGGTAAATTATTGGGTAAGTTACGAGGGTGAGTAAGTGAGTTACAGGGTGAGTGGGTCGGCGGGTGATTGGGTGGGTGGGTGAGTGGGTGTGATCATCCCCATGCTCTCCATGGAGCTCTCTGTAGTGAGGGGCAGCTCACAGGGACAGCTGTTGCAGGGATTCACAACAGCTGCTTCTCCTCCTCCAGTTCTGAACCAGCTGACCAGGGTTGCCAGACGAGGCCAAGCAGCTCCTCGAGTTCTTCCACAGCTTCCTTCATGCCTGCTGTGCCACGTGCAGCTTCTGCATGAGGCTACTGTGCCACGTGCGGCTTGTGCATTAGGCTGCTGCGCCGCGTGTGAGGCTGCTGCGTGAGGCTGCTGTGTCGCGTGGGTCGACGTGACATCACCGTCAGTCTAGGGGGATCTTTGTATGAGTGATGGGGCAGTCGTAGAGAAAGTGGAGAAGTTTCCGTACTTATGCAGTCAGCAGAGGTCTCACGCCGAATCAGCTGAGTAGCATTATTTGTTCGTCGTGTGAACCAAAATTGAGGTGAATAATTTTGAGTAAAAAAAAATGATGACATTACACTGGCTATGAATATGACTATATAAAAGGTTAGGATCTTGTGTCGGATGCATATTTGCTGGACTTTATACAGTGGCTTGGGCCAAGAAACTGGCATTCAGAGGCAAACTTGTCATGGTGGGGATTTGTTTCCAGAAACACACTCAGCCACCTTTGTCTCTCCAGTGGTGATGTTTACGAACCACACCTGATACTAATTTAAGGTTAAGTCGACTTAGGGAGGCATAGGGTCGATTAGAATATGATTCATCACTGATTTTGGCCACAACCGGGAATTATATCTCGTAAGACTGCGATCAAGAATACTTGAAATAGTGTCGGGGCCAGAGGACATCCCCATCACACCCCACAGTAAACATGAGGAAATGGCTCTGACACCCGGCCATGCAGCGTTACGTGGGCCTGCCCACCATCATGGTCTTTAATGGTCGTGAACAGAGTCAGGGACCCTAAATAACACGAAGAATAATCCAAGACCATAGCCTCTTAATGGTAATGCAGGCCTCCAGCAGGTGAAGAGAGCTTCCTGATGCGTTTGTGCGTTTTTCACCGTTGCGGTGCCCCGCCGTGGCATTTTGGTGATGCTTTTGTTTTCCATTTGTGGAGGCAATTGCTCGTGCCATGGCCAGGTTGGATCCGGTGTACGGTGGCCCCCCACTGCTTGCGGTGGTGGGGGGGCCAGCGAGCTTCTTGATGGTTTGATCCACGATGAGGCACTTGGGGATGTTTGAGTTCGCCCAATTGTTTATCCACTCATTCGTACCGGTTGTGTGGACAGAATCCGGAGGGATTTAAGAAAAATCCACATTGATTAAAATGGCCACGATAAATCGAACCGGCGACTTATATATTGTGTACCAACCATTACATCATGGCAACATCCTGTGATGTCACGTTTATAAGGGTGGGGGGAAATAACAACCAGGGTACTAGGTGTTAGTGTGTTTGAGGACGCAAGTTTCAAATACAATTATTTGTTATCTTGTCCTCTTCCCCCCAACTGGGGTTAAAACAATCAACAATTGAGGAAACGGTTGGTGGGGACGTGTGCAGAGATCGCCAGTAATCCCAGGTGGACTCCCGCTCGCTGCACAAACGCCTCCTGTGGAATCCATCCAGCAGTTTGTCGACGGAAACGATGATGGTAGGCGACCATGGTTTTTGGAGATCGTAGCCGGGGCCGGAGCGGCAACAGTGATGAAGGAAGGGGGGGGAGCGAGTGGCGGGGGCAGAATGGAAGGGGAGATGAGCGGTATCATTGGTGACGCGCGAACGCGCCCCAAACCGTTTGCGATCAGTCATGTCCATGGGAGGGACAGTGCTCGCGTCCACTTCCATGAAGGTGTCCTGCAGACACCTGAGAGTGGGCGCACAAATGCACAAGAGAGAAGCCAATGTAACAATCCAGTTTGTCAACCAGGTATCTAGGCCCAGCCTGGATGCCCACGGCAGCCTCAGTGGGCGACGCCTGCCCCAAGTGGGCCACGCAGGCCCCTTAAACTGTGCCGCTTGGCCCACTTTCCTATGGGAGCTGCTCGCTTTGATGTTGGCCGACCTTGGAAACGGTCGTGATGTCACGGAGTCAATGCAAAAGAGAGGCAATCGTCAAGTTAGTGCTGATTAAGGTGAAGTTTATGGCAATAAATGTAAAAAAAACAGATTCCAGCTGGGTATATGTGTAAGTCATCTCAACCACGTTAATAATAATTGAAAAATAAATATTGTCGCTTTCATCTGGCTGTGGGCAAAAGGGAGGGTGGGAAGTGGTCGGAGTAATGAAAGGATTTGTGGCCATAGAGCCACAAGGCCCTCAATGTTTGAAGAATAATTGTTGCTCGTTATTGCAACGAAGCATAAAAGCGTATTGCGGAAAGTGTCGCGCATGTGTCTGTAGCGCGGTGCCCCCACATGTTCTCATTCACCTCAGCGACCATATCACAGTTCATGGTATTTGAGTGGTTCGTTTTTTTCTATTGCATAATCTTTCTGGTATCCATGAATGAACAAGACGAACCTATGAACGCATATTTGTGCCTTTAGGAATAATAATGGTTTGAGTGTCTTTCCATATGAACAGCGTTGCATAATAATCAATCGTCCTACTGTTAACAACGTGACAAGAATCTGCATTAAGGGTCGCATATGATCAATGACCGAATGCCGTGTTGTGTAACAATTTAAATACGAATTACATATTATAAGGTTAAGGTTTTGATAGAATAGTTTGCATGTTTTAATCTCTCTCAACAACAACAACATTGCGTTACGCGTCGGGAATTAACCACAGGTGCCGTTATCGAAGTGAAACAACGCAATCGTGATGTGTACCATGTTAATGCTGTGTTGAAATTCCGAAGTTGAGAGTTCTCATATTATCCAAAAATGTAAGTTTAGCTAAAAAATAAAATTGATTAAAACAGAAGAGTTGTGTGTGATTCTTTCCGTGATTCTGCATAGAATTGTTCTGCGAATGAGATCTGAATCTTGGGGACCTATCATAAGCACACTAATCACTAATCCAGCACATAATCAATAAGCATTAAATCGAAGATAATTGTATCCTTATTGAAAATACGGAATTAAATAACAAGTCGAGTCGACTCTCTCTCATTCACGCTCACAATACCTGCACAGCTGCATACGATTAATTGCGTTGTTCCAATTAATAACCAACCTTCGTCACCGAGGCTGGGCCTAATTATCATAACGAACTGCATCATCATAACCACGCCCACTCGCATAAATTAATACGATTATCTCTCGAATTAGCATAGTTTATGCACATAATTACACCAATTCGAATAAATTATTTAAATTTCAAATTTAATCAAATTTTCATCAAATTTTCATAACCTACATATACAACAACCTTCGAGCACCCATATCTCACAGAGCGGGCCCTAACCTATAACAGCTGGCAGTTCACCAGCATTGCTTCAAGTGAGCTGGAGCGTGCTGATGAATATAAAAACCGGACCAGAGCTTGGTTTATGTACAACCAATACTGCTGAAATGATGCACTCCCAGAAGGAAAGCCGTGTTGCTAATGGGATGTTTACAAATACTTGTATTTTTTAAGTGGAAAGACAGATATGTGAAGGAGGGGAATCATAGTTTGCGTGTTAATTTTGTTACTCATATCCACGATGTAAGCCAATTATTATATTGAAACTTCGCAGAGCTTTCATGAGTAAGAAAGTTGTACCAACAATAATTATTATCGGTTCTATTGCGATCGAGGGCTGCACGTTTCAACGGGCACACGTGTCATGCTGCGATGGTGACGGTGCTCCCGGTTTTTTAAGACCGGGAGGAAGTGAGGGCTTCACCTTTCTGGCAAATTGCCCGATGATGCTGGATGTAATTACCAGCGAAACGTCGTACTCAAAAATTGTAAATGTTGTGGATTCACTCTTCAACACACCGGTGGGCTGAAGGAGTGAACTATTTCTCTTTTGTCAATGTGACACATTTTTTACTGATTGGCCGTGTCGGGTAGTGGAGGGTTACGACACATTTATGAATAATGCGATCTAACCCAAAAACGTTTATTATGAATAATATTGGTCGTGAAAGCCTACGGCCTTTCTGGCCGTGATTTTTATTTCAGCAGCATTGGTTCAACACGAGCAAACGTCAGAATGGTTTTCAGCTCTGCAAAGCTCATGATGACTTTTTGTGAAGTATTCCACAGTTTTGCATAGAACTAGGACCTGTAACTAACAGAGAGCATCCTTGCCTGCAAATATCTGGCAGTTCACCAGCGGCGGTTTGAGACACTGAATGCTCAAACGAACGCAAATGTGGTAATTATTATTTTGTGTTATCTCCATATATATAAAAGTTGTGAATATGTGTGTCTGTTCAAAATGTTTAGCGTACTTCCCGACATGCAACAAACTTGAAATTTGCCATGTGGGTACTTTCCAAACTGTACACCATGCAAAAGTTATGAAAATACACTTTTTTGTGTGTGGGGGGGGAGCTCAATAATGCATTTATTTTTTGTACGGCAAGTGAGCTGTGACGTCAAATCTGTCACGTGACCCGCACATGTGGAAGCGTAACGCATTGTCGTGTAGTGGTTAGCGCGCTGCGCTGCGAATCCGGCGACCCGAGTTCGATTCCCGCTCACGGCCACTACCAGTGACGATTAGTTTAACTGGTCCTGGGCCTCCCCTACGTCGATTCAGCCTCAAAACGAGTAACTGCTGTGGTGTGTAAACATCGCCACTGGGGAGACAAAGGCGGCCGGTCGTTGTGGATCCAAGTCCCAGGAGAAGCTGGGTAGTACAGCTAGTGTATTCATACTCTTTGGTTCTATTTTCAATTATTTCAATGGTATCAGGTACTGGGACCTTGGTGAACAAAGAGACCACATCGAAGCTGACAAGGATATTGTCAGGGGACAGTACAACGTCTTTGACCATAGAGACCAATTGGGCTGAGTTAAGTACTGCTGAGGCGGTCTTGCCAGTGAAAGGCAGCAAGGTATCTGACAGAAAACGGGCTAGTCTATAGTCAAAAGATGCCAACATGGACTAGACCCCGACACACCTACACTGGTTAGGCACTGCCTCAACAATACCTACTTTACTTGGAATGGCTCCTTCTACAAACAAAATGAGGGTACCCCCATGGGATCCCCCTTATCACCAGTGATAGCCAATATTTTCATGGAGAAATTTGAATCAGACACCATCCAGACTTCCACCCTCAGACCTTCCCTGTGGAAGAGATATGTGGATGACACTTTCGTCATTTGGCCACATGGCCTCCCAGCGCTGAACCTTTTCCTACACCACATCAATTCCAGACATCCCACCATCAAATTCACCATGGAAGTGGAGAAAGATGGCAAGCTACCATTCTTAGATGTTCTGTTTGAGAGGAGACCTGATGGCTCATTGGGGCATTCTGTCTACAGGAAACCCACCCACACAGATTCCTACTTGAAACCTGATTCCCACCACCACCCAGCCCAAAATAATTCTCGCATCAAAACTTTATACCATAGGGCTCATTGCATTTCGGACCAACACCACCTGACCAGTGAATTAAACATGTACACCTGGCCCTCAAAAGGAATGGTTACTCTGACCGTACCATCCGCCAAGCTGTCTCTCCCTCCATACAGAAACAACCACTTGATACTCCGGTCAAAACCATCACACTTCCATATATAGCAGGCGTTACTAAAAAGATTTCCAAAATTCTAAACAAACAAGATCCAGGTCCGGTTCAATACAGTACACAAAATTCGTGATCTGATCCCATCCGTGAAGGATGTCATTCCTGATTTACAGTACCCCGGGTTTACAAATTGAGTTGTACCTGCGGTGATTGCTATATCGGTGAGACAAAGCGACATGTCTCTGACCGAATTCGCGAGCACAAATCAGATTTGAAACACGGCAAAACGAATTCTTCTGCCGTAGCTGATCACTGTTACAACGCTGTGGGGGATCACGATATAATTTTCTCCGATACCAAGGTTCTTTGCAAACCCACGGGCTTTTATCAGAGATTTGTTCATGAAGCAATTCAGATCTACAAACACAGACACAATTTCAACCGAGAGGATGGTTTCAAATTGAGCAACCATTGGAAAGATGTTCTAAATCGAACTAAACATTAAACTAATTTCAATGGTACAGTATATTTTTCAAGTAGTGGTACCCCAAACTTTCGCAGCTCTTATAAATTCCCTTTTCACACCATCAATAGGTAAACTCCCCCTCCCCCCTTTCCCCCCCCCCACGCCAAACGGCAAGTCCACCGGCACGTACACCACCTCTTTCCTAAAATCCGCCAATCAAATGCTAATTTTTATGCTATTTTTTTTGTCAGAACACCTTGTTTGCTCGCACACAGTTTAAAGGTCCGCTGTCTGAGCGTGGTTGTGTTTCGCTAAATTCTCCTGTTTGATGAGTACTAGGTGCCTCGGTGAATGTATATGCTCTAACTTTAACATAGATATTTCTGTGACCAGTTACAAGCTAATCACTCAGATATTTCAATGCTAACTTCTATGCTAATTCATTTGTCAAGGGGTACCTCTGCGGATGTGTATACGTTAACTTAGCTATTTCAATTAGCCATTTCAATGCTAAATTATATGCTAATTCCATTGTCAAGGCGCTTGGTGTTTTTCTTCTCACACAGCTTAAAGGTCGTGATCTAAGCGTGGCTTCTTCCACTCCAGCGCTGTCCTCCAGACAGTATCGTCCCTTCACCTGATGAAGGCCGCTTGTGTTGTGGCCGAAACGTCGTGATTTTTTGTTATTTTATTTTCACCTACGTGACTTTACCCAATAGAACCAAAGAGTATGGATCCTAGCAGTCACGAACGCTTTAAATCTAGAATAGCTAGTGTATTATATGCGCGAATACTAAAGCTGGAACGATTCGATTACCAAGTCGATTATAACCGATTCCTTGTGTATGGTCAATTACTCAGACCCCTTTAAAAATGACAGCCATCCCCACATCTTACTTCCTGTGACGCGGCTGATGTGATCAAGTCCCTCCCATCAGGTGGGACAACCACAGCAAGAAAAAACTGCTGAAGTAGGCGAGAGATCTGCCGTGGCACGAGGTTATATAGGAATCGACAGTAGGGGGGAGAGAGGGGGGGGGGAAAGGAGGCGGGGCAGAAAGTGGACCCCGTAGCAGCACCCAGGTCACTGGAGTAAAGTGGGCCACCACTCATTGATCCGTACATTTAACTCGATGAGTCGATTCGATTCCGTGCCCCGTTGGGTCCTCCCCACTTTTGTGCTTTTGGGTGTGCTGGGTTTCAACATAATTCCCGATCCATTGTGAATCTTCCCCCATTTCAGCACTCCGATCTACATCCGACAGGAGATGATAAACCGCAGGGAGGGGGAGTAAAACCTAATCGCCAGGTAATTGGAAAAGTCGCCCATTGTCTCGCGGATTTGCATGATTGTACGATGGATGGGGCAGAGGAACGTGCTACAGGGACACGCCCTGAGGAATGCAGGCATCGGCCTTTGGATGAAAAACTTTTATTTTTCAGTAATTCAGTGGGCAGTGCTCTCACTGGCAGCTCATTCTCAATTAATGTGGGTGATTCACCACGTGTTTGTGCCACATTTTGTATCTGAGTTGAGTCCTTTTTGTTTCCTTTCCTGTTTCTCTACTCCCTCCTGGTATAGCCGGGTGGGGGTATCGAAGGGGGAATGGGCAGATTGTGTTTAACCTTGAGTTTGTCGTGGCATGGGGTGCTGGTATGATTCCGCTCTTGGCTTCCACACCTTGAGATTCCAATAATTACCTGTCTTTGTGTGCTGTGGTTGCCTCGGATTGGTGTGCCACTCTCTCGCTGGATTGCTACCTTGCCATCTCTGTGTGTAATTATGTTGGTAGTTCGTGGGTGCTTGCTCCTCTCTGTATTGTGGGGCTTGATGTGAGGTGCTGTAGCTGCTCACGTGATTTTTACTTCCCTCTAGATGGCGGGGTGCATTATCTCTCTCCCTGTGTTTTGTCCGAATTATATATATATAGCCATGCCGTGTGAACCCTATTCTGTATGTGGTGTAAGGAGGCCGTCTCTGGGTCCAAAACCATTCCCACAATTTCTGTAATCTCTGAACTCAAGGATTAAAAAAAAACAATCTTGAACATTTTGTCACCTTCGTGGTATTGATCAACATCACCTGCGTAATACACTCCTCGTTTACGCACTGGGTCATAAATTTGGCAGCATTAAACCCCTCAGTGTTGAATATTCTCCAAACTTCGTAATCACTGTTAGGCTGAGTTTTTTTAAAATAGTTCCTAACCTTGTATGGTAGCGACTTTACCCATGGTATAGAATATTCATGTAACCTTCTTTACAGCACTTGTTTTCTCGTCCAACTTCCTCAGACCTCTAATCATTGCCTCCACTTCTACTGTTGTGATATGAGTGTATGTCTCTGTTCCTATTGTGTGGATCAAAATAGGGGATTCTGACGAGAGCTTTCTCCGTCAATTTAAGAGTCTTACTACTGAATGAGTATTCGGAAAGTTGGTCGTTGTGAGAGGAGTTAGTGTCAGATGAGCTATCACTCAAACTTTGCCGCTGCTTAACATAACTTCTGTAATGTATTTTGCGCCTGTGTTGTGGGTATGAACGTAGAGCGAGACTTCTCTTGGAGGCAATGCGTTTATTACAATAAACGATAACAACACCAATAGCCGTAACACGACTGGTGTATGTTAAAAACACTGCTGCAGTCAATCACAGTTGGTTTTGAGTGATTACATTGGGGTGGGGGGGAGGGATGGCAAGTGATGGGTGATGGGAGGAGACAAGGGACGCAACGTGACCGTCCATGTACGAGGATAAGAGTTGCCATCTGTGACGTACACAACCTGGGGACACATCATGGGAAGAAGGATCTCTCAAAACCCGAAGAGGGGAGAACTACATGGAAACGCATTGTCTTGAGCAATTAATTAGCACAAGGGGACGAACAGGGGTTGGAGTCATGTTCTTCGTATGGTCGACGTTTATGTAGAGCAACAACTATATTGGATTGAGGTGGTTGAGCCAGATCATTGTGTAAGAAGTAGAGTTGGTGCATCGCTGTGATGATGCCTCCGAATTTGTGAATTGGACATTGAGTTTTCATATATTCCATAGTCTATTCAGGCTTGGAGTTAGGGATAGGGCTACAGATTTGCTGCAGAAATATGTTTCAGAGCGTCAGTGTTTGGCACTACATGTAGGGCAGTTTCACATATTAGGCAAACATCACAATTTCAGCATCATCTTAATTTTATATATTTATATGGGATATAATATAGAAGGTAATTATTGCTTTAGAAATTACATTATTCACACAGATGATTTCTATCTGAATCTCTTGGTTGAAATACTTTGCCCAAGGTAAGATAACTGTGCGATTATGGTAATGAGTATCCACGTCCGTCTGAGACCGTGGAACTGCCCTCCAGCACTGCCGCTCACATCAGGGGACGTAGGAACGACTATGGTTGCTGGCTTCACCGTGGCCAACTAGTTTATTGATGGGCATCTCCTCCTTGCCATCCTCCTAAATTTCCACCACCATCACCACCTCCACAACCTTGTGCTTGTCACCCCCAACTCAAACTCAGTGCAAACCCCTTGGAGGGCTGGCATTACCCAAGGGACACAGAACTCTGCCTCACATTTGGTTTCTAGAAGCTCCGCAACAGCCACACTGTGGATGTAGACAGCCCTTAGCATTATAAATGTGAGCCACTCGCGTGTCCCAAACACTCAAAAGAATTGAGACGAGGCGATAGTATTAGATACAAATATTTATTATTAAAACGCGATGCCTTGTAAAGAAGGGGAGGTGCTGGTGGGGGTGGGTGGTGCTGGAAGTGTGGGGGGCTGTGAGATGCTCAGAGGGTGTTCGAGGCCTGGGGGGGCAGGTCTTGGGAGGCTTCTTGAATGCCGGGCTCCAGTGAGCAGCCAGAGATGTCCTCTTCCTCCTCAACCGTGACAAGCTGTGGACATACTGACCCATTAGACACTACACACAACTCAGTACTTCTACCAGCTCAACTGGGATTACACACAACAATCAGCACCCCCTACTGGCAGACAAATGCCAATTGCACACCAGGTGCTGAGTCACCTTGTGCCCACAGGACATCTGTCATTGGGCGTGCCCTTTCACACGTGTTGAGATGAGATGTGATGTAAAGCGCTCTGAGATGCCCCGGTGTACAGAAAGGTGCTAAATCATTCTCATCGTTATCACTGTGTCCAGCAATAATGAAATTGTCTGTATTTGTAAACGGGGACCATGACGGCTTAACGTGATGGTTAGACCAGCTCATCATTATCATAATACACTGAATCGTGTGTGCATGAATCTATTATTTACGTTAAACGCAAATTATATACGTGTGTGTGTGTGTGCGATGCGCGAGTGCTGTGCACTCACCTCCACCTCGCTCTGCAGATGCTGCTGCTCCGAGTGTGCACTCTGCTCGTTGTCGCGGTAGGGCGCCAGCTCAGCGTGCAGCTCCGCCACTACACGTTGATACCACTGAATCTCTGCCTGCAGAGATTCCAGTTTCCAATTCCTGTCAATGAGCTGCGTGGGCCACGGGCAAATGGCGGCAGAGGGACACAGGAAAGCATTTTAACGACTGCGTGAAGTTATTGCAGAACATACAGGTATAATAACACACACAACCAGGATCTTTATTTATAATTGAGTAATGTAATGACCTACGAAGCTTTTTTACACAGATGTCCATAGACCACCTTTGACCAAATAAACCGAAATGCATCCAATCATCTCAGATCTTGGAAGAAAAGCATGGTTGAACTTCAAATGCTTGGATGGGCAACCACCATCAATACAAACCAAGATAACACCTATAAAAGCATGATGAAGACCGCTTGTGTTGCAATCGAAACGTCGTGGGTTTTTTTTATATTATTAAAAAAAAGTACGTGACTTTACCGAAAGAATCAAGAATATGAATTCCTGCAGTCACGAAAGTTTTATGTTAAACATTTTTTAGGAATTAATTAACTCAAAATCTGGATTAAAATAATAGATTAAGATCGCTTCCCAACCAAAAAGAGGGAGGGGATGGAGATGCATGTAGCAGAGGGGAGCAGATGGTCTAGTAGTCGTAGGTACTTCTACTAGAGGTGGGATGGTGGATCGTAACGTGGTACAGTCCTTAAACAGGGAATGCTCAGTAACCTAGTGCGCATCCAGTCTGTACAACCATCAGTGTGAAAAATAAGTGTATACATACAGTCCTCGACTTAGGAACACCATACTTACGGAGACCCGACTTACGGATACCCGAGTTCCGAATCTGTTTCTATGAAATGTATTAATTTTTGGATACCATTGACTTTAAAACGCGAACTTGCACTTCCAAACTGAACCACAGAACTATTTTGTTCAGTGCTGCGATCCTCCACAAGATGTCATGAGTCAGCCTCGTGCACGCGCACATGTGCGTATATGTGAAAGTGATTGTGTGGGGAGCGGTAGTGTTGCAGTTCACGCGCTGCGCTACAAACCCACCGACCCAAGTTCAATTCCAACTCACGGCCAACACCAGTGACGATTATCTGAACCATTCCTGGGCCTCCCGTAGGTCAACTCGGCCTCAAATGAGCACCTAGCACGCTTTATAAACATCACCACTCGGGACACAAATGCAGCTGGGTGTGGTGCTGGCACACAACCCCTCGCATGCCGTGCTGGCTTTCATAGGCTATCGCTAACAGCACGTGCCCCAACAGCCTATTACAGCTACACGGTGGATCTTTGTGCGGATCGGAAGTGTAGCGGTGAGCACGCTTGTGATTTAAAAGCGGTGAGTGAAAAAAATATATTTTTACTACATTTTACGTATTACTTACGATACACTATATTTTTAGTGTTAATGCAAATGTACATGATTTCTTATTTACGAGTTTAACTCTTTTGTTGAACCTTAACACATTTTATAACACTGACAATATGGGAATTTAAATATCGCACATTATTGTATTCCGACTTACGAACCGTTCCGACTTATGAATGGGCCTCAGGAACTAAATGCGTTCGTAAGTCGAGGACTGACATATTATTGATATATTTGTCTATTATACTGTGTGTATTATTAGTTGTTTATCATGTAAAATTAGTTTACACTTGAAAAATATTCACCATAAATCCGGTATGTGGGGAAAAAATATTGATAGAGTATGTGTAGTGGCATAGCGCTGGCTGCTGGTAAAAAAGGGTAACTGCGGTGTATGGTAGTACCCACGTCAGCAGGCCACGATAGACACGAGAGGGGGACATCTAGGGGAAAGGTCACAGAGGGGGGGCCATCGGGAACCCGCTAGTAGGTTCCAGAGAGGGGGCGTGGCCGTGGCGGAGCGAGGCCACGCTGAGAGTATAAGAAGGGCCCCTGTGAGGGACCTTGTGGCTGTTGCTGGAAGTGGGATCCTCGTCGTGCTGTTCGTATATATAAGATAGTCGTCGTCACCATCTCGTCATCGTCGTTGTCGTCTCGTCGCTGTCGTCTTGTCGCCATCGTCGCTGCCGTCTTCACTCGATATTACGCTGCTAGATAGGTGTTCGCTGTCTCCGTTCAGTGCTGTCAGTGTTAGATGGTTAGTGTTTTGTATAGGCAAGCAACGGTAATAGTGTGTACCCACGTAGGGTGTCTGTATTATCCCAATGGTGCTCGTTAAATAAAAGAAGCGCCTAAAAGTCTTACTGTCTCTGAGTTAGTCACTACACATGTACACATGAAAGTGACTACTGTAGTCAGAGATGCAAACGTTTGGGCGTCATCTGGTGCCTTACTGTCGCCATCCAGCGTAAACTATTTGGGTCTTTATAGTAAAGTTCGTAAATCTCAAGTACGCTATGGCAAGGTACCACAGTACATAACATGCGATTGGCTATCAATGACTTGAGTACGTTAATAGTGAAAGTACGTACAACGGGAGGGCGTAAATAATGGTATTGCTGTATATATCTGCGTTTGTGCCATGCCGGACTTCATAGGTGCTCGCTAACAGCACTTGCTCACCTTCGCCTCACTCTGCTGGTGCAGCACTTGCAGATCCTGGAGCTGACAGTGAATGCTCTGCAGGTTTTCTTGGCATGGCGCCAGCTCAGCGTGCAGCTCTGCCACCACACGCTGGTAACCCAAAATCCCCACCTGCAGGGATCCCAGGTGCTCATTCTTTTCGATGAGCTGCATGGGCCACGGACAAACGGCAGCAGAAGGACATGGCTAAGCATTTTAATGACTGCGTGCAGTTGTTAAAGAACATACAAATCCAACAAACACATACAGAACCAGTATCTTTATTTTAAATGAAGGAATCTGATAAGCTATGAAACTCTTTTTCACAGATGTCCATACACCACACCACCTATGACCAAATGACCCGGAATGCACCCAATATTATAAGATCTTGGAAGAAAAGCAGGGTTGAACTTTTATGGTACTTGGATGGGTGACCACCATCCATACAACCCAAGATAACACCTATAAAAGCCCAGATATATGGATTAATTAACCCAAAAGCTACTTTAAAATGTCCGATTATAATTGCCTCCCAACCAAAAATAGGGAGGGGATGGAGATGCACGTAGCAGAGGGGAGCAGATGTTCTAGTAGTAGTAGGTACTTTTACTAGAGGTGGGATGGTGGATTGTAATGTGGTACAGTCCCTAAACAGAGGATACTCAGTAACCCAGTGCGCATATACACATCTGTGTGAAAAATAAGTGTATACATAGGCAGTCCTCAACTTACAAACACCTGCACTTACGAACCTGCTTCCATCAAATATATATTTTATAACATTGACTTTAAACGCGAACTCGCACTTGAAAATTGAACCGCGTCACTATTTTGTTCAGTGGAGCAATCCTCCGCGACATGTAATAATTCAGGATGGCGCTTGGAGCAAGTGTATGCCTATAAGTGTGTGTGTATGCACGCGCACGTGTCTATGTGTATGAAAGTGAATGTGTGGGGAGCAGTAGTGTAGCGATTAGCCTTCGAAAGCGGCGACCCGAGTTCGATTCCCGTTCATGGCCAACACCAGTGACGATTATGTGAACCGGTCCTGGGCGTCCCCTAGATCGACCCAGCCTCAAATGAGTACCTGGTGCGATGTGTAAACACCACCACTGGAGAGACAAAGGCAGCGAGGCATGGTGCTGGCCAATCACCCCCTTGTGTGCCATGCCGGCCTTCATAGGTGCTGCTCACTAACAGTACTTTCCCCAACAGTCTATTAAGGCTATACGGGGAGTCTTTGTCTGCGACGTGCGAATGCAGTGTACTCACCTCCGCCTCGCTCTGCTGGCGCAGCATGTCCAAATGCTGCAGCTGTGAGCGTCCGATCTGTGCGTTTTCGCGGTACTGCTCCAGCTCTGTGTGCAGCTCGGCCAGCATACGCTGATACCAAAGAATCCCCGCATGCAGGAATCCCAGCTCCTGGCTCCTTTCGAACAGCTGCTTGGGCCACAGGCAGAGGGACAGAGAAAAGCATTTTAACGACTGTGTGCGGTTATTGTAGAACATACAGATGCAACAACAGACACATTTAGAACCAGAATCTTTATTCATATTGGAGGAGTCTGATGAGCTGTGAAAATATTTTTCACAGATGTCCATACACCATGTTTGACCAAATCACCCAGGATGCACCCAATCTTGTCAGACCATCATGCACACAACCCATGATTACGCCTATAAAAGCCCACATATATGGATTAAGTAACCCAAAATCTGCATTAAAAGGTCAGATTAAAATCGCTTCCCAAACCAGGACAGGGAGGGCATGGACATGCACGTAGCAGAGGGGAGCAGATGGTCAGACCCTACACAGCCTGACGACTCAAGTGCTGTGTCACGGTCAGACCTGGGCCGTTCCGGGGCCAGGAGAGCCTGGGTTCTCAGCGGCCGTGGGAACGAGGCTGGGAGCATTACCTGACGCAGAGTGTCCTCATTCTCAGCTTGGGACGTGGTCAGCTGATCCTGCAGCGCCGACAGTCCCTGTTGGTGGGTGGAGAGCTCCGGCTGGGCACTGGCGCGCTCCGCCTCACTCGCTGCGAGCTCCTCCTTGCTCGCCTTGAGCTCCTCCCTCAGCCGAGTGATTGTGTCCTCGTCCTCCTGAGCCTTAATACAGGCAACGTTCGTTTTACCATCGTAATCATCACCATCATCATCATGAACAGCCATGATCCGTCCACCGCTGAATGTGTTTTTGTGATACTGCTGGATGAAAGTTTCCCTGAGCCATACCGGTCATGGGAATTAATTGATCATACTTCATCACACTGGTCAGCACGAAGTGGTACACCCAAGACTGGGTCAGATTTCACTGCCCACCAATGCTAGCCACGGTTGGTAATCAAACTCGGACAGCTTGGTTCAGAGTGCAGAAGGCTCATCACAGTAAATTAATACGTTGTATATCATCATAAATATTTCGCCGCACAAGGGTCTCCTCCTCTTGTGAACGCTGCCACAAATGTCTTAAAACTCAAACTTTAATTATCTTTATTTTACCAGCTAAGGCCTACTGAACTATATAGCTCTTTTTCAGAAGCGACCTGCCCACAAATGAAAGTTCAACGAAGTGGCTTATCATGTGGAAATGTATTGCAGCTATAGAATCTAAACGCACGTTTCTAAATGTGGAGGAAGAACCGGAGGACCCGGAAAAAATCCACGTGACCACAGGGAGAACATGCAAACTTCAAATATACAGGTGTCGGGGTTGGGATCAAACCCACAACCTCCTGCATACAGGCGAGGTAGTTAACATCTCGCCACCGTGGCGCCCCTCTTCAGTGCCAATCGCGGCTTCACCACGCGTGCCCTTGCGAGCCGATACCTTCTTGGAGTTGCGCTCGAACTGCTTAAAAGCATCGGTGAGGGTGAGCCGGACCTCCTCCAGCCCTGTCGCCAGCTCGCAGGCCTCTTTCCGATGCGCGTCCTGCTGCTGCGCCTTCTCCATCCCAAGTGCCTGGACGTGCCCCTCCGACTCCTTCAGCTACAGGCACGCACACGTTCCACAATGCTGGATTCATGTCTGGGGAAGTATACTGAATATGGGGTGCAGAATGTGGAAATCTTTTCTGGGTTGGAAAAGACCCAGCTGTAATTAAGCCCGGCTTGCAAACAGATAAATAATTACCACTTAAGTCATTTAAACTCTGTGGTGTGCATATAGCTGTGTGTCTGCAAGCCTATATTGTTTCTCTAACAAATGCAAGCCAATCACATTTTAGAAAAAGTCCTGTAAACTGCAGCTGACTTTATAATTAAATTGTATTTATTCTAACTGAAAGTATTAAAATGTGAGAAAATACATTCGCAACTCTGAATCATGACAAATTCTGAGAGGTAGTGAATTAGTTAAAGGCCTAGTCAGGAATTGCCTTGTCTAGTGTAATTACCTCATCCAACATTCACATATCTGCAGACAAAATTAAGAGCCATGAGGGGAGGACCGATCCTGTGGTCACAATTATACCTTTTGCCATATAGAAATGCATTATCATACTACATTCGAAAAAAAACATTCTGGCTGTCTGCCTTCCTGGCTGCATCCATATTACTTATATAACCACTTCAGGTTTCAGCCACCTGTGATTAAGCCAGGTTCACATGTGCAGTGAGTTAATGATCTCAGCCTGATCATCAATGACTTCACAGAAAAGCCCATGAAAACAATGTCGGATTTACACTAAATCGAGCGAAGTTCCAGCTCTGAAAACCAAAGATCCGACTGTTTTGTGATGAACATTACTCATTACTTTCCATAGCAGGGCAGATATCAAAGTATTTCCTCCTATTGGGTGGGTACCAGAGGGCACTTAAATATTTCTCAGAAGTAGTTATGTGATTTATGCTTCTGCAAACCATTCTCTAACATGAAACTTGAATTTGGAGCTTTCGTGACTGCAGGAATTATTCTTTGGTTTTTATTATTAATTTTATTATTTCTTATTTCTACGTGACTTTACCTAAAAAAACATTCTCGAACATGCGATGGTGCACTGCTCAGGCGATGAGGACAGGCCTCATGCACACACATGGAGGTGGGGGGGCTGTCACATAAGGCTCTGGTTACCTGGTGCTGCAGCCCGGCGATCTGGCCGTGCATGCACTCCATCTCAGCATCCGTGTGCTGAAGTGTGTGCTGCAGCTGCACCACCTCCTGTGCCCTCGCGGCCTCCTCTGCCCTGGAGACTCCCAGCTCGGCCTTGAGAAAGTCCGTCTGTTGCTCCAGAGAATTGCCTGTCGGAAGGGACACAAAACCATGGCGATGAAGACAGTACAGCCACCAGTGGCAGCAGACAGAGAAGGAGCAGCAGCTCAGGAGGAAGAGTACCAGCAGCGGGAGTAGTAGCAGACAGAATAGGTCTGAGGTCCCTCAGACCTATTCACCAGCTTGCATGCAAACACAGGGTCCAGAATAATAATATATGCACAGGAAGGGCCTAGTGAGAGAGCAGTTAGTAAACCCAGTGCAGTCCTATGTTAGACAGCGGAAGTGGTCCACGTGGGAAATGAAGTAAAAACGAGGAATTACTCGTTTTAACTCGTAAAAAGAAGTTATTGGTGCACAGTGCTCGACAAAAATTAGTGTTCAATGGGTCCGTGGATTCAGAAAGATTTTGGAGCACAGGCCCCTACCCACCGGTCTCCTCGCAGCAAGCGTTAGCCTCCTGCAGTCGTTGCTGCAGCTCCAGTACTTCATGCCGCAGGTTGTCCACCTCGGTCTGCTGCACCTCTTGGTTGGTAAAGAGGTCGCGCATGTTCGCTCTCAGCTCCGCGGCCTCGGTGCCCAGCCGCTCGGTTTCAGTCCCGCGCTCTCGCGCCTCTTCC
This sequence comes from Petromyzon marinus, assembly GCF_048934315.1. NCBI lineage: Eukaryota > Metazoa > Chordata > Hyperoartia > Petromyzontiformes > Petromyzontidae > Petromyzon > Petromyzon marinus. The sequence continues at coordinate 1,723,776 of NW_027423146.1, forward strand.
CGCGCCGCCACCAGGTCTGCCTCTGAGCGCCGCAGCAGCTCGTCACGCTCCTTCAGCGCCTGCGGGCGGAGACGGGCAGCATCTAAATTACACGTAATTACAACATGTAATTTGAATATATGAATAAATTGTTTAGCATTCATCCAAAATATTGAGAAAATAAGTGGGCTTGGGCAGGACACATTGCTGTTGCAAGAAGGGGGGTGGCTGTTGCGAGAGTGGAGGCCTCACCTTCTGGAGGACCGTGATGTGCACAACGTGAGCGTCGATCTCTGAATCTTCGTGCATATGTGATGCACGATATTCGGCCAGCTCTATGTATGCCAGATGCAGAGTCGCATCGTGCTCACGCCTCAGCTGCTCCTCGCGCTCGCCCCACCGCACTGCCTCCAACTCCACCTGCAGGCTGTTGATGGCCTGCGAGTGTGCCATTAGCTGCTCACGGGCAGAAGGGCACAGTGTCACAGGCACGTGCATGCATAGGTGGGCAGCCCTTCATCACAGACACATGCAGCGTGCAGATGAGGACAGGTACAGACATACAGACACACGGAGCATGTAGTTGTACAGAGAGATAAGAGACTATAGACATGGGCAGGAGGCACAAGAAAATAAATTACAGATGCAGAGACATACACACAAAGACACAAGCAAGTCATACAAATTTGGACACATTATGGAAAGACAGTGCATGTGGAGAGAGCTGTACATAGCCAAAGGCAGAACATGCAGAGGGAGACAAGATAAGAATGCGGAGACACGGGCATTGAGTACAGAGACGCACATACAGGCGCCTCGCATGCAGACGGACGCACATGTGCAGTGGATGCTTTTCAAGATGAAAATAAGAAATTGAGATTCTATTGTAAACAAATCAAGAACTACAAAAATATGCAAGGTAAACACCTGTGGTCTTATTGAACATACCACAATCACGTTTAAAATATTTAGAATGATAATAGAAAGTCAAAAAATAGAACCATGATACATTGTATACATCAAACAACGATTGGTAAGCGTGCATACAACATGGCAACGTTCTTCATCATAAGATAATGAAGAAACTCGTTGCACCCAAATGTTCATCTTCAAATTGAGTCAATATTCAAAACAAATAACTCACAACGCCTCCTCACACCATGTCGGTCATGGGAATGTGTTTGACTATACTTCCCCATGCTGGTCAGCACCGTACAGATGTATTAATCAATAAAACATAATACATGCACATTATGTGGGGAGATGCTATGATACAAAAATTTAGTTTGATCTGCTTTTATCTTTTCATTTTCAACATTATTGGGAATAAAACCATGGACCACTCGCTACAGTGAATTTAGCAAAATTTATTACGGAACCAAAATATAATTCGATGGGTTTTTTTGTGCACTCATTTGCAACTAGGCTGAGACCACTATGCTTGAGAATCCGGTTTAATCACTGTGGTTGGGCGGCTGTAATCCACATTCAATCCTGGCATCTCAGCCATGCTGGCACAGCATGTCTGACCCCTGGGGCACCTAGCTACCTCCCAGAATGCACTCATTTAATGTGCCATTTCCTTGACGTTCAGATCGTAACTCTGAATAAAAACTCAACGCATGAATCAATAATGATGAACTTAATAGGGCAGAGCTTCTAAAAGGTGATGTTTCAGGCAATGGCCTTCATCGCATCAGAGAAGTCAAAGCAGTATCCATTGCAGCGTTATTGACGAATATGTTGAGGTTTTATTATCTCTGCTTGTGTGCCACGCAGCTTCACAACGTGAACACGTTATTTGGGTCTTTCGGTAAGGCCATGTAGATACAAAAATAATAAAAATAATAATAACAATATCACGACATTTCGATCGCAACACAAGCAATCGTCATCAAGTGAAGGATATGGCAGGAGAGCTGCCGAGGCAGGAAAAAATATATGGCGGGAGCGCTGCTAAGGTAGGGAGTTAAAAAGGTTTGAGATGGGTGTAGCTCAAGGGTCAGTGGGCAGGGCTTGATGAAATTTGCATGTAAATGTAAGATCGACGAAATCTTGACAAACGAAGTTTCATTTTAGCCGTGCTCCGTGTAACAAGGGGACAGGGGGGTTGGTGGTGGCCACAGTACCTCCTCAGCATGGTTTTTCTTGAGTTGGTGCAGCATCTCATGGAGACTCTTCTCTGTCTGGCGCAGTGCGCCACGCAGGGTGGCGAACTGCGCTCTTGCCCTGCTCAGATTGTCCCGCAGGGTCGATACCTCCCGGGACAGCTGGTGCATTTCTTTCTCCGGCATTTCCAACTGCGACGGGAGCAAGGGCACATGGCACGGGCACGTTAGCGCCTCCCAGCGTAAATCCTGCCTTCAATCGCATTGTGACATGTCATTCGCCATCGGATGGTGGAGACAACACCATGGCACATGGCAAGTGAGGTGCCTAATACACAGGTAAACACACATAGGACAGATGGGCTGACACCCACACACCCAAGCAAAGGCAACACCACGATTCCCCGCACAGCCTAAACAGAGTGGTAGAATGCGCAGCAGCGCTGGCCTAGGAAACGCACCCACACCATCTTCATTTACATTCGCTCAGCCAATGAGAGTGACAAATGCTCCAAGACAACCAGCATTCATGGCCATGAGTACTTAAAAATCAATAATTTCGTCAATGTTAATACAATATTTGAACCTTATGGGGTCCCATAAGCCCCCGGCTCTCGCATAAACTGCGTTGCGACGTCATTTTGTCTGTTGAAGGCGAATGAAACGGCAATCTATCCCTCTCGACGAGCTCTACACGATGCGCTAATCAAAGTTTCAAAGTTTGGTTTCTTCTGCGCATTCGTCCTCGCTGCGCTTGGACGGCATGACAACAGAATGATCCGCGCCAGGTAGGTCGCGCCGTTTATGTGCGCGGTGTGACGGAGTCACCAAAAATTTATTCATTACGATTTTGACATGCCATTCGCCATCGGATGGTGGAGACAACACCATGGCACATGGCAAGTGAGGTGCCTAATACACAGGTAAACACACATAGGACAGATGGGCTGACACCCACACACCCAAGCAAAGGCAACACCACGATTCCCCGCACAGCCTAAACAGAGTGGTAGAATGCGCAGCAGCGCTGGCCTAGGAAACGCACCCACACCATCTTCATTTACATTCGCTCAGCCAATGAGAGTGACAAATGCTCCAAGACAACCAGCATTTATGGCCATGAGTACTTAAAAATCAATAATTTCGTCAATGTTAATACAATATTTGAACCTTATGGGGTCCCATAAGCCCCCGGCTCTCGCATAAACTGCGTTGCGACGTCATTTTGTCTGTTGAAGGCGAATGAAACGGCAATCTATTCCTCTCGACGAGCTCTACACGATGCGCTAATCAAAGTTTCAAAGTTTGGTTTCTTCTGCGCATTCGTCCTCGCTGCGCTTGGACGGCATGACAACAGAATGATCCGCGCCAGGTAGGTCGCGCCGTTTATGTGCGCGGTGTGACGGAGTCACCAAAAATTTATTCATTACGATTTTGACTTACGTTTATTCGCGACCTCGGGGTCCCGCCATAAGGTTAATTTGATATTCAGTTTTATCACAGTACGCTCTGAGCCACACAGCGCTTGCCAATTTTTAAAAGACAAACTCGTCCGCCGACGTGTTTGCTCCTCCTTGGTCTCTCTGCCTTAGCCCCAAAATGTCTGGGAATGTCAACATGCCAGTGATAAGGCCGGTCGAGGTGAGTGAGCATATGGCGATTACACTGGTGAGTACAGTACATAATACTTCCTGATGCTATTATTTAAAAAAAAATTCGTTTTGATGGAATGTTTACCATCTGTTTTATTACTCTTATAAAATAGCGCTGATACTGATACTCCAATGAAGCCCTCATTTATTGTTCATAAGCGATAACGCTGTCGAGAAGTCATCCCCATATATAATGGTATAACCCTTTTCGCGCTGATTTCCTGAATGCTCATTTCTCCACATAGGCATCTTGAGCGCTAAGCGAGACTGCCTGTATTCATTTCAGCCTAAGTCGACATAGGGGAGTCCCAACACTGGCTCAGATATCCCTCGCCACTGGTGTTAGCAGGTATTTGTGGTTCATGCGGACTTGCTGCCTTGTAAAAGGTGTCAATGTGGTGTTGGGGCAAAGCTTTTTTTTATCATTCCATACACGTTTGCATTTTAGCTGGTAAGTGGCAGAGTGGTGGCCTCCACTCCAGCCTAGATTTGTGTCTGTCCCCTACCTCTTGCCGAGTACAACTCCTCTGACATCAAAACACAAGGGGCCGTCCATAAATGACGTCACGCGATTTTGGACCCCTCCCCCTTTGTCACACGGTGTCACAAAAAGTCAGACCCCCCAAAAAAAAAACATGCTTCAAATCGCTTTAGTTCATAGTTCCATTTATTTGGTATAGCCCTGCGAGCCATTCAGCTCTTGAATCGGGTGCAACCGCAACAAAAACATGAACAAGAAAACATCTTAAACTATTGTCATTGTAGTGCGTATTAATGTGGTGCTGCACTCTGATGTTGTAGAACATTTATTAAAAAGTATTTAATTAAGTAGAACGTGTTGTCTATTTTTATTTAAAATTGCGCATTTTGATGTGACATCACATTTCTCAAACCCCCCCCCCCGTCACACATCGTCACAAATGTCTGCCCCCCCCCCCCAAGTGCGTGACGTCATTTATGGACGGCCCCCAAGAGGTGGCACTACGCACCTACACTGTTGACATTCATTGTCTCATGTGTTGCTTTCTCAACTGTGGTCTGTTGAAGAATATCATGTATATTCTTGCCGACGCAGATAAAGAAACACAGGTGCTCAGATCGCTGGCTTTGCCCGAATTACAGGCCACCACGCAGCGATAAGGAGCCCGCAGCGCTGACGTAATCAAATGCAGCAATGACGTTGTCAGATGCAGCGATTACGCCTTCGACTACAGCGATGACGACATCGATTAGTGATGACGTCATCAATTACAGTGACGACGTCAATTTCAGTAAAGAAGGCATCGAATACAGTGATGATGTCATCAATGGCAGTGATTACGTCACTGGCTTTACCCAAAAAGGGCGGAGCCAATGGCTCGGGCCTTATTGCGTCACCAAACGTCACGTGACCCCCAGGCACAGCTGCTGGGAAATGGCAGTTGACACGAGATGCTATCACCTTGGCAACGCAAACAAGGACCAACTGCCCAGAGAAAGCTTTCTCCGACAAAAATCCTTGATGAAACTCTCAATCTGTGATCTTAAACTATGAACCTCGTTACCCACGCATCAAGCGCTCAATTTAAAGTAAAATTTAAATATTTTTAAAAATAATATTTTTTCTCGATGTGATCACAGTACTATATTTGTTACTTCGTATAACTCCAACGCAAGAGGTGGCGCCACTCACCTCCACTGTTGACGAATTTGGAGTCTCCAGCGTCGCTTGCATCTGCTGCCGTCTCTTGAAGAACTTCATGGCTCCTGTTGGGGGCGCAAGAGACAAACGCAGCCGCTCAGCTCGCTCGCCCTGCCGGAGTGACGTAACGCCATTGGGGTCGGAGGTTAGAGCGCAGGAAGTGACGCACTTGGCCCCGCCTACCATGGGCGGATCCAGATCACGTGCCCCCAGGCACCCTATGGCGGCAGAGGAAGCTGCCTCCGTATCAGCCAGGGCTCAAAGTTCTCGACGCGGCTTTTGCGTCTGCGATTTGAAACTCGGAACCTCTTCACTCACGTGTCGAGAGTTCAATGTTTGAATGCAATTTAATCGAGGCCACTGTCTTGGTATGGTCCTTTGACTGTTGGTGTTTTGCCATCTTGCCCAAGCTTGGATTTGATGTTGACAAATCTACAAGAAGGTATGAGCTTGCACAGTTTGATTTTACATGACATTTATTCGTGACTTGACTACATTTTCTCAATCCTTACTCGAGTATCTTTAATTGCATTTTGTTGTTGATGCAACTGGCTAACCCGACCCTTCTGGACGTGTGTGAAAGAGAACGTCAAAACTCATGTAAAATACAGATTCTGATGTATCTACACGCACACGCGGAAGGCAAACGCGGGTACCTGGCCTCTATGCAGCAGACACGAGTAATGTATTATCTTTCAGGATGTTATTTAGAACTTTATTGAATGTTATGTCACCAACCAAACATCGAGCATAGCAACAAATATCATGCAACACTCCGGAGACGGACACCTCCCTTACCGACCTCACCTCATCCTCCTCACCCCTAGCCTCGTCCTCACCCCTAGCCTCGGCCTCCTCACCCCTAACCCCTCGCCTCGCCCTCCTCACCCCTCGTTCTCCTCACCCCTCATCTTCTCACCTCGTTCTCCTCACCCCTCGCCTCGTCCTCACCCCTAGCCTCGGCCTCCTCACCCCTAACCCTTCACCTCGTCCTCCTCACCCCTAGCCTCGTCCTCACCCCTAGCCTCGGCCTCCTCACCCCTAACCCCTCACCTCGCTCTCCTCACCCCTCATCTTCTCACCTCGTTCTCCTCACCCCTCGCCTCGTCCTCACCCCCGTTCTACTCACCTCGTCCTCACCGCTCGCCTCATCCTCACCCCTCGCCTCATCCTCACCCCTCGCCTCATCCTAACCCCTCACCTCGTCCACCTCACCCGTCGTCCTCAACCCTCACCTCGTTCTCACCCCTCGACTCTCGTTCTACTCACCTCGTCCTTACCCCTCACCTCGTTCTCACCTCATCCTCACACGGCTACCTGCACTCTATGTAGTAGACGTGAATAATTGACTATAATTCAGATTGTTATTAATAACTTTATTACATGTTTTGTCACGAATCAAACATCACCTCCTCCTCACCCTTCACCTCGTCCTCACCCCGTCCTCGCATCTCGCCTCGTCCTCCTCACCCCGTTCTCCTTCACCCCTCGTTCTCACCCCTCGCCTCGTCCTCCTCACCCTTCACCTCGTCCTTCTCATCCCTCAGCTCGTATTCCTCACCCCTTACCTCGCCCTCACTTCGTCCTCCTCACCCCTCACCTCGTCCTCGCCTCGTCCTCACCCCTTGCCTCGTCATCTTTACCCCTTAGCTCATCCTCCTCACCCTCACCTCGTCCTTCTCTAACCCCTCGCTCTCCTCACCTCGTCCTCACCCATCACCTCGTCCTCCTCACCCATCGCCTCGTCCTCCTCAACCCTCGTTCTCACCCCTCGTTCTCCTCACCCCTCACTTCGTCCTCCTCACCCCTCACCTCGTCCTCGCCTCGTCCTCCTCACCCCTTGCCTCGTCATCTTTACCCCTCAGCTCATCCTTCTCACCCTCACCTCGTCCTCCTCACCCCTCACCTCGTCCTCCTCAGCTCGTCCTCTTAACCCCTCGTCCTCCTCACCTCGTCCTCAACCCTCACGTCGTCCGCTTGACCTTTCACCTCGTCCACACCCCTCACCTCATCCTCACCCATCACTTCGTCTTCCTCACCCCTCACCTGGTCCTCCTCACCCCTCGACTCGTCCTTCTCACCCCTCATCCTCCTCACCCCTCGTCCTCCTCACCCCTCGCCTCATCTTCCTCACCCCTCGCCTCATCTTCCTCACCCATCGTCCTCCTCACCCCTCGTCCTCCTCACCCCTCGACTCGTCCTCTCACCTCAGCTCGTCCTCCTCACCCGTCGTCGTCCTCACCGCTCACCTCGTCCTTCTCACCCCTCACCTCTCCCTCGCCTCGTCCTCCTCACCCTTAGCTCGTCCTCACTCCTCGTCCTCCCCTCCCCTCGCTGTCCTCACCATTAGCCTCGTCCTCCTCACCCCACACCTCGTTCTTCTTACCCCTCATCTTGTCCTCCTCACCACTGGACTCGTCCTACTCACCCCTCACCTCGTCCTCCTCACCCCTCGTCCTCCTCACCCCTCGTCCTCACCTCTCCTCCTCCTCACCCATCGTCCTCCTCACACATCGTCCTCCTCACCGCTCGTTCTCCTCACCCCTCGTTCTCCTCACCCCTCAGCTCGTCTTCCTCACCCCTCACCTCGTCCACCGCACCCAGCGCCTCGTCATCCTCACGCCTCGCCCACCTCACCCCTCACCTCGTCCTTCTCACCCACACCGCGTTCTTCTTACCCCTCACCTCTTCCTCCTCACCCCTCGACTCGTCCTTCGCACCCCTCACCTCCTTACCTCTCGTCCTCCTCACCCCTCGTCCTCCTCACCCCTCGCTCTCCTCACCCCTCGCTCTCCTCACCCCTCGTCTTCCTCACCCCTCGCTCTCCTCACCCCTCGCTCTCTTCACCCCTCGCTTTCCTCAACCCTCGTCCTCACCTCGTTTTTCTTCTCACCCCCCGTCCTCACCCCTCGCTCTCCTCAGCCCTCGCCTCGTCCTCCTCACCCACACACCTCGTTCTTCTTACGTCTCACCCCCCCTCCTCCTGACTTCTCATCCTCCTCACCACTCGCTCGTCCACCGCACCCTGCTCCTCATCCTCCTCACCCCTCACCTCGTCCTCCTTACCCCTCACGTCGTCCGCTTGACCCCTCACCTCGTCCTCTTGACCCCTCACCTCGTCCTCTTGACCCCTCACCTCGTTCTCACCCCTCACCTCGTCCACCTCACTTGTCCTCAATCCTCACCTCGTTCTCACCCCTCACCTCGTCCTCCTCACCCCCACAGCTCGTTCTTCTTACTCCTCACCCCTCACTCTCCTCACCCCTCGTCCTCCTCACTCTCGTCATCGTCACCCCTCGTCCTCCTCACCCCTCACCCATCGTCCTCCTCACCCCTCGACTCGTCCTCACCTCTCACCTCAGCTCGTCCTCCTCACCCGTCGTCGTCCTCACCCCTCACCTCTCCCTCGCCTCGTCCTCCTCACCCTTAGCTCGTCCTCACTCCTCGTCCTCCCCTCCCCTCGCTGTCCTCAACATTTGCCTCGTCCTCCTCACCCCACACCTCGTTCTTCTTACCACTCATCTTGTCCTCCTCACCACTCGACTCGTCCTACTCACCCCTCACCTCATCCTACTCACCCCTCGTCCTCTTCACCCATTGTCCTCCTCACCCATTGTCCTCCTCACCGCTCGTTCTCCTCACCCCTCGTTCTCCTCACCCCTCAGCTCGTCTTCCTCACCCCTCACCTCACCTCGTCCACCCCACCCCGCGCCTCGTCATCCTCACGCCTCACCCCTCACCTCGTCCTTCTCACCCACACCGCGTTCTTCTTACCCCTCACCTCTTCCTCCTCACCGCTCGACTCGTCCTCCGCACCCCTCACCTCCGCACCCCTCACCTCCTCACCCCTCGTCCTCCTCACCCCTCATTCTCCTCACCCCTCGCTCTCCTCACCCCTCGTCCTCCTCACCCCTCGCTCTCCTCACCGCTCGCTCTCCTCAAACCTCGTCCTCACCCCCACACCTCGTTTTTCTTCTCACCCCCCGTCCTCATCCCTCGCTCGTCCTCCGCGCCCTGCTCCTCACCTCCTCACCCTCCTCACCCCTCGCTGTCCTCACCCCTCGCTCTCCTCACCCCTCGCTCTCCTCACGCCTCGCTCTCCTCAGCCCTCGCCTCGTCCTCCTCACCCCTCGTCCTCCTCACCCCTCGTCCTCCTCACCCCCACACCTCGTTCTTCTTACTTCTCACCCCCCGTCCTCCTCACTTCTCGTTCTCCTCACCCTCTCGCTCGTCCACCGCACCCTGCTCCTCATCCTCCTCACCCCTCACCTCGTCCTCCTTACCCCTCACGTCGTCCGCTTGACCCCTCACCTCGTCCTCTTGACCCCTCACCTCGTTCTCACCCCTCACCTCGTCCACCTCACTTATCCTCAACCCTCACCTCGTTCTCACCCCTCACCTTGTCCTCCTCACCCCCACAGCTCGTTCTTCTTACTCCTCACCCCTCACTCTCCTCACCCCTCACTCTCCTCACCCCTCGTCCTCCTCACTCTCGTCATCGTCACCCCTCGTCCTACTCACCCCTCGTCCTCCTCACCCCTCGTCCTCCTCACCCCTCGTCCTCCTCACCCCTCGTCCTCCTCACCCCTCGCCTCATCTTCCTCACCCCTCGCCTCATCTTCCTCACCCCTCGCCTCATCTTCCTCACCCCTCGCCTCATCTTCCTCACCCATCGTCCTCACCCCTCGTCCGCCTCACCTTTCACCTCGTCCTCACCCCTCGACTCGTCTTCACCTCAGCTCGTCCTCCTCACCCGTCGTCGTCCTCACCGCTCACCTCGTCCTCCTCACCCTTAGCTCGTCCTCACTCCTCGTCCTCCCCTCCCCTCGCTGTCCTCACCATTTGCCTCGTCTTCCTCACCCCACACCTCGTTCTTCTTACTTCTCATCTTGTCCTCCTCACCACTCGACTCATCCTACTCACCCCTCACCTCACCCTCCTCACCCCTCACCCTCCTCACCCCTCGCCTCGTACTCACCCCTCACTTCGTCCTCCTCACCCCTCACCTCGTCCTCCTCACCCCTCACCTCGTCCTCGCCTCGTCCTCCTCACGCCTTGCCTCGTCATCTTTACCCCTCAGCTCATCCTCCTCACCCTCACCTCGTCCTCCTCACCCCTCACCTCCTCACTCCTCAGCTCGTCCTCCTCACCTCTCGACTCGTCCTTCTCACCCCTCATCCTCCTCACCCCTCGTCCTCACCTCTCATCCTCCTCACCCCTCGTCCTCTTCACCCCTCGTCCTCCTCACCCCTCGCCTCATCTTCCTCACCCATCGTCCTCACCCCTCCGCCTCACCTTTCACCTCGTCCTCCTCACCCCTCACCTCTCCCTCGCCTCGTCCTCCTCACCCTTAGCTCGTCCTCACTCCTCGTCCTCCCCTCGCTGTCCTCACCATTTGCCTCGTCCTCCTCACCCCACACCTCGTTATTCTTACCCCTCATCTTGTCCTCCTCACCACTCGACTCGTCCTACTCACCCCTCACCTCACCCTCCTCACCCATTGTCCTCCTCACCCATTGTCCTCCTCACCGCTCGTTCTCCTCACCCCTCGTTCTCCTCACCCCTCAGCTCGTCATCCTCACCCCTCACCTCACCTCGTCCACCGCACCCCGCGCCTCGTCATCCTCACGCCTCGCCCGCCTCACCCCTCACCTCGTCTTTCTCACCCACACCGCGTTCTTCTTACCCCTCACCTCTTCCTCCTCACCCCTCGACTCATCCTCCGCACTTCTCACCCCCCGTCCTCCTCACCCCTCGTCCTCCTCACCCATCGTCCTCCTCACCCCTCGACTCGTCCTCACCTCTCACCTCAGCTCGTCCTCCTCACCCGTCGTCGTCCTCACCGCTCACCTCGTCCTCCTCACCCCTCACCTCGTTCTTCTTATTCCTCATCTTGTCCTCACCACTCGACTCATCCTACTCACCCCTCACCTCACGTCACCCTCCTCACCCCTCGTCCTCACCCATTGTCCTCCTCACCGCTCGTTCTCCTCACCCCTCAGCTCGTCTTCCTCACCCCTCACCTCGTCCACCGCACCCCGCGCCTCGTCATCCTCACGCCTCGCCCGCCTCACCCCTCACCTCGTCCTCACCCACACCGCGTTCTTCTTACCCCTCACCTCTTCCTCCTCACCCCTCGACTCGTCCTCCTCACCCCTCGTCCTTCTCGCCCCTCGTCCTCCTCACCCCTCGCTCGTCCACCGCACCCTGCTCCTCATCCTCCTCACCCCTCACCTCGTCCGCTTGACCCCTCACCTCGTCCTCTTGACCCCTCACCTCATTCTCACCCCTCACCTCGTCCACCTCACTTGTCCTCAACCCTCACCTCGTTCTCACCCCTCACCTCGTCCTCACCCCCACAGCTCGTTCTTCTTACTCCTCACCCCTCACTCTCCTCACCCCTCGTCCTCCTCACCCCTCGTCCTCCTCACCCCTCGTCCTCCTCACCCCTCGTCCTCCTCACCCCTCGTCCTCCTCACCCCTCGTCCTCCTCACACCTCATCTCGTCCTCCTCACCCCTCATCTCGTCCTCCTCACCCCTCACCTCCTGACCTCGTTCCTCTTACCCTTCACCTCGTCCTCCTCACCCCTTGCCTCGTCCTCCTCACCCGCTCCTGACACGGCCAACACACACGCCCATGGCAACCTCACTTAGGGCACGGCACACCGACTTAGCATCACCCTCATTTATACCTCCACGTTTATCGGCCTCGTTCTATCGTGACGGCCAAGACGCTGGACGTTTGTGATAAAGAACTTCGTAGCTCATCGGATTCCTCCTCCAGTGTACAAATAAATAAATATCACGGCTCTGATCTCTTTGCGGCGCCGCAGTGGCGTTCATCACTCGCCGCCTCTCCATGGCACGACTACGACGTCTTCTGTTGGACGCTGTGTGTCATCAACATTGTTGCCTGTGATTACACTCAACACAACGTTGTTGTGAGTGATTACACTCAACACAACGTTGTTGTTGTGATTACACTCAACACAACGTCGTTGTTAGTGATTACACTAAACACAACGTCGTTGTTAGTGATTACACTAAACACAACGTCGTTGTGTGTAATTACACTCAACACAACGTCGTTGTGAGTGATTACACTCAACACAATGTCGTTTTGAGTGATTACACTCAACACAACGTTGTTGTTTGTGATTACACTCAACACAACGTCGTTGCGTCTCATCAATATTTTTGTGTGTGATTACACACACAACAACGTTGTGTTTAATCACGCAACAATGTTGCGTGTAATCACTCACATATTGAGTGATTACACACTCGGCTTGTGTCTGTAGCAGTTGTACGTGTACCGCTTGTCGTAGATGTTCGCGGTTTGAATCCAGCGGCCGCCCTGTTTAATGCTACAGGCGTGTTCACCGCAAAGACACCATGTGCCATCTGCTTCCGTGGACGTTGAAGATCCCAGCGTCATGGACCAGATTAACCGAATTAAATACAATTGCCCGCAAATTACCCAGTTGGAATATACTGTGCCTAGTAATCATTGCTGGGAAATGTGGTAGAACCCTCTGAAAAGAGCCAGTAGGGCTATCCTGGCTAAAACTGACCACCCACCCCCTCGTGTGGCATGCTAGCCTTAATAGGTGCTCGCTAACAGCACTTATTTATCGAACAGACTGTTAAATGAAGGGACTGTGTCTTCATTTGAGTCCGTGACTGTGTAACCTGGTACATAAGGGTGCCGCGGTGGTGGGATGTTAACTCCTTCACCAGGTATGCAAGAGGTCGTGTGGTCGATCTGGACCCTGACGCCTGTATATTTGGAGTTTGCATGTCTCTCTCTCTCCCGTGGTCGCGTGGATTGTTCTCCAGGTCTTCCAGTTTTTCCCTCCATATTTAGAAACATGCGTTCAGAGCAGGAGTCTCAAACTCAACTTACCTGGGGGCCGCTGGAGGTAGAGTCTGGGTGAGGCTGGGCCGCATCAAGTATTCCAAAAAAAAGTGCAACTGATCCAATCTTCTCAATCTTTATTAATAACAGTTCAGAACATGAACGGTTCTTCAGAACATAGGCTTCTCTTACCTACTCCATGCTTCCAGAGACCTGGCAGCGCTTCCTCTTCTTACACAGCTGAGCCACATTTGGCTTGAGGGAGGAAGCAATTGAGACCCTCAGTATGGCTTGAAATGCTCATCAGTAAGTTTGGACCTGTACTTTGACTTATTAAAGTTCATGGTGCAAAAGAGCTTTTCACACAGATATGTGCTCCCAAAAAGGCACATGGTCTGCTTGAACATCCTGGAAAGCTCAGGGAAGGTGGGGGTGATATATTTACATGTTTTTATCCCAATACCTGAGTATTTGGGATCTTATTTAGTATGCCCTTTCTATATATTCTGAGAGGTATTTGAAAACTTTATCATTGTTCATGCTTTTTTTGAGCACTTCATTTTTTTTATCATTATTAAATTCATCAATCGTGTTCTCTCTCAGGTGTTTATACCTTTCACATTCATAAATAAAGTGATCTAGATTTTCTTCTTTTTGTTCACATCCTACGTATCCTTCTGCTCTAATGAATCTCTCTGGATGCCATTGAGCTAACTCTGGTGTCCATGTTACTCCACCTGTCTTAATTCTTAACATCAAGTGCATTGTCTCATGTTTTATATCTTTTAATTTCTTGCTCTTTTTCATTAAATTGTTCTTGGTAAATTATTTTCTTTTGCGATTGCACATATCTGTCCTTTTTCCTTTTCTTTGTTTCTCTTGTAATAATAATCTATAACTTCTTTATAATATTCAGGTTCTAACCACCATTTGGCTTTTGTTCTTGCCACCCATCTCATGCTATTTGCTATCCATGTAATTATTTTCCCTTTCCTATTGCAACACTCTGTTGTCTTTATTAGGTCACTGATTACACTTGTTGAGTCCGCCCACTTCCTAAGTCCTCTGTACCTTGCACTGAGTGACAGGATATATTTTCCTTCCACTTGGTGTCACTCCGGAATCACGTTTCAACCAAGTGACTAACGTTGCTAATTCGCGTTGGCTAACTTGTCAACAAACACCGGAAGCTGTCACGAGCCTGAGCTATGGTAAAAAAAAAATAATAATTAAAAAATAAAAAATTGATGTCAAATAGTGGGCCGCAAGTTTGAGACCCCTGGTTTAGAGTATTTTACTGCTATAAATTTCCACAAGATGAGCCACTCCGTTAAAACTAACATTTGTGACCAGATCGCTTCTTAAAAAGAGCTATATGGCTCACTTACCTGGTAAAATAAAAAGTTACATTTCAAATAATCACCACGGTAATGTGTCACCCACACGACCTTGAACTTGAGGCATCGCGCAGAACGCGGCATGCAGTGTGGGGTTAGCTGGGTGGTGCAGGGAGCTGCTACTACTTGTAGAGGGGGGTGGGGCAAGGGGGGACTGAGTCCTCTTGCATAATTGACTTGCGGATTGACCGATGCATAGACGAAAAGATAGCACGTGAATGAATGAGTGTACGGCTGGACTGCAAATGAATGGACAATATTCTTCATCGCCATTTTAAAAAAACTTTACATTGTAATCCATCACCCTGTACATCTGCTGAACCAACGTATCCTACAGCAGAATATGAGTGTGTTTTCATACATTGCCTGAGTGTGTGTTTCTTGCGTATGATCGGTATGTGTTTTACGCATGATCCATATTTGATATCACACAAGATATTTGCCTGTTTTTCTAATGATCTGCACGTGTTTCACGCATAATCTCTGGGTTTCACACATGTTCTGTGTGGGTGGCCGGGACCACCCTCAGCTGCCTTTTTCTCCCGAGTTGTGATGTGTACACAACGTACCAGATGCTAATTTAAGGCTGAACCGACCTCTCGAGATCCAGGACGCAGTGGTGATGGTGGCTGTAAGCGGGAATCGAGCTCGGGTCGCCTCGTCCTCCTCACCCCTCACCTCCTCCTTCTCATCCCTCAGCTCGTATTCCTCACCCCTCACCTCGCCCTCACTTCGTCCTCCTCACCTCGTCCTCGCCTCGTCCTCGCCTCGTCCTCACCCCTTGCCTCGTCATCTTTACCCCTTGCCTCGTCATCTTTACCCCTTAGCTCATCCTCCTCACCCTCACCTCGTCCTTCTCTAACCCCTCGCTCTCCTCACCTCGTCCTCACCCATCACCTCGTCCTCCTCATCCATCGCCTCGTCCTCCTCATCCCTCGTTCTCACCCCTCGCCTCCTCCTCACCCCTCGCCTCGTCCTCCTCACCCCTCGTCCTCCTCACCCCTCGTCCTCCTCACCCCTCGTCCTCCTCACCCCTCGTCCTCCTCACCCCTCGTCCTCCTCACCCCTCGTTATCTTCACCCCTCGTCCTCCTCACCCCTCGTCCTCCTCACCCCTCGTCTTCGGCACCCCTCGTCCTCCTCACCCCTCGTCCTCCTCACCCCTCGTCCTCCTCACCGCTCGTCCTCCTCACCCCTCGTCCTCCTCACCCCTCGTCTTCGGCACCCCTCGTCCTCCTCACCCCTCGTCCTCCTCACCCCTCGTCCTCCTCACCCCTCGTTCTCTTCACTCCTCGTTCTCCTCACCCCTCTCCTCGTCCTCCTCACACCTCATCTCGTCCTCCTCACACCTCATCTCGTCCTCACCCCTCACCTCCTGACCTCGTTCTTCTTACCCTTCACCTCGTCCTCCTCACCCCTTGCCTCGTCCTCCTCACCCGCTCCTGACACGGCCAACACACACGCCCATGGCAACCTCACTTAGGGCACGGCACACCGACTTAGCATCACCCTCATTTATACCTCCACGTTTATCGGCCTCGTTCTATCGTGACGGCCAAGACGCTGGACGTTTGTGATAAAGAACTTCGTAGCTCATCGGATTCCTCCTCCAGTGTACAAATAAATAAATATCACGGCTCTGATCTCTTTGCGGCGCCGCAGTGGCGTTCATCACTCGCCGCCTCCCCATGGCACGACTACGACGCCCTCTGTTGGACGCTGTGTGTCATCAACATTGTTGCCTGTGATTACACTCAACACAACGTTGTTGTGAGTGATTACACTCAACACAACGTTGTTGTTGTGATTACACTCAACACAACGTCGTTGTTAGTGATTACACTCAACACAACGTCGTTGTGTGTGATTACACTCAACACAACGTCGTTGCGTCTCATCAATATTTTTGTGTGTGATTACACACAACAACGTTGTGTTTAATCACGCAACAATGTTGCGTGTAATCACTCACATATTGAGTGATTACACACTCGGCGTGTGTCTGTAGCAGTTGTACGTGTGCCGCTTGTCGTAGATGTTCGCGGTTTGAATCCAGCGGCCGCCCTGTTTAATGCTACAGGCGTGTTCACCGCAAAGACACCATGTGCCGTCTGCTTCAGTGGACGTTGAAGATCCCAGCGTCATGGACCAGATTTACCGAATTAAATACAATTGCCCGCAAATTACCCAGTTGGAATATACTGTGCCTAGTAATCATTGCTGGGAAATGTGGTAGAACCCTCCTGAAAAGAGCCAGTAGGGCTATCCTGGCTAAAACTGACCACCCACCCCCTCGTGTGGCATGCTAGCCTTAATAGGTGCTCGCTAACAGCACGTATTTATCGAACAGACTGTTAAATGAAGGGACTGTGTCTTCATTTGAGTCCGTGACTGTGTAGCCTGGTACATAAGGGTGCCGCGGTGGTGGGATGTTAACTCCTTCACCTGGTATGCAAGAGGTCGTGTGGTCGATCCGGACCCTGACGCCTGTATATTTGGAGTTTGCATGTCTCTCTCTCTCCCGTGGTCGCGTGGATTGTTCTCCAGGTCTTCCAGTTTTCCCCTCCATATTTAGAAACATGCTTTCAGAGCAGGAGTCTCAAACTCAACTTACCTGGGGGCCGCTGGAGGTAGAGTCTGGGTGAGGCTGGGCCGCATCAAGTATTCCAAAAAAAAGTGCAACTGATCCAATCTTCTCAATCTTTATTAATAACAGTTCAGAACATGAACGGTTCTTCAGAACATAGGCTTCTCTTACCTACTCCATGCTTCCAGAGACCTGGCAGCACTTCCTCTTCTTACACAGCTGAGCCACATTTGGCTTGAGGGAGGAAGCAATTGAGACCCTCAGTATGGCTTGAAATGCTCATCAGTAAGTTTGGACCTGTACTTTGACTTATTAAAGTTCATGGTGCAAAAGAGCTTTTCACACAGATATGTGCTCCCAAAAAGGCACATGGTCCGCTTGAACATCCTGGAAAGCTCAGGGAAGGTGGGGGTGATATATTTACATGTTTTTATCCCAATACCTGAGTATTTGGGATCTTATTTAGTATGCCCTTTCTATATATTCTGAGAGGTATTTGAAAACTTTATCATTGTTCATGCTTTTTTTGAACACTTCGTTTTTCTTATCATTATTAAATTCATCAATCGTGTTCTCTCTCAGGTGTTTATACCTTTCACATTCATAAATAAAGTGATCTAGATTTTCTTCTTTTTGTTCACATCCTACATATCCTTCTGCTCTAACCAATCTCTCTGGATGCCATTGAGCTGACTCTGGTGTCCATGTTACTCCACCTGTCTTAATTCTTAACATCAAGTGCATTGTCTCATGTTTTATATCTTTTAATTTCTTGCTCTTTTTCATTAAATTGTTCTTGGTAAATTATTTTCTTTTGCGATTGCACATATCTGTCCTTTTTCCTTTTCTTTGTTTCTCTTGTAATAATAATCTATAACTTCTTTATAATATTCAGGTTCTAACCACCATTTGGCTTTTGTTCTTGCCACCCATCTCATGCTATTTGCTATCCATGTAATTATTTTCCCTTTCCTATTGCAACACTCTGTTGTCTTTATTAGGTCACTGATTACACTTGTTGAGTCCGCCCACTTCCTAAGTCCTCTGTACCTTGCACTGAGTGACAGGATATATTTTCCTTCCACTTGGTGTCACTCCGGAATCACGTTTCAACCAAGTGACTAACGTTGCTAATTCGCATTGGCTAACTTGTCAACAAACACCGGAAGCTGTCACGAGCCTGAGCTATGGTAAAAATATATAATAATTAAAAAATAAATAATTTATGCCAAATAGTGGGCCACAAAATATCGTTCCGCGGGCCACAATTGGCCTGCGGGCCGGGAGTTTGAGACTCCTGGTTTAGAGTATTGTACTGCTATAAATTTCCACAAGATGAGCCTCTCCGTTAAAACTAACATTTGTGACCAGATCGCTTCTTATAAAGAGCTATATGGCTCACTTACCTGGTAAAATAAAAAGTTACATTTCAAATAATCACCACGGTAATGTGTTACCCACACGACCTTGAACTTGAGGCATCGCGCAGAACGCGGCATGCAGTGTGGGGTTAGCTGGGTGGTGCAGGGAGCTGCTACTACTTGCAGAGGGGGGCGGGGCAGGGGGGGACTGAGTCCTCTTGCATAATTGACTTGCGGATTGACCGATGCATAGACGAAAAGATAGCACGTGAATGAATGAGTGTACGGCTGGACTGCAAATGAATGGACAATATTCTTCATCGCCATTTAAAAAAAACTTAACATTGTAATCCATCACCCTGTACATCTGCTGAACCAACGTATCCTACAGCAGCATATGAGTGTGTTTTCATACATTGCCTGAGTGTGTGTTTCTTGCGTATGATCGGTATGTGTTTTACGCATGATCCATTTTTGATATCACACAAGATATTTGCCTGTTTTTCTAATGATCTGCACTTGTTTCACGCAATAATCTCTGGGTTTCACACATGTTCTGTGTGGGTTGCCGGGACCACCCTCAGCTGCCTTTTTCTCCCGAGTTGCGATGTGTACACATCGTACCAGATACTAATTTAAGGCTGAACCGACCTCTTGAGATCCAGGACGCAGTGGTGATGGTGGCTGTAAGCGGGAATCGAGCTCGGGTCGCCTCGTCCTCCTCACCCCTCACCTCGTCCTTCTCATCCCTCAGCTCGTATTCTTCACCCCTCACCTCGCCCTCACTTCGTCCTCTTCACCCCTTACCTCGTCCTCGCCTCGTCATCTTTACCCCTTAGCTCATCCTCCTCACCCTCACCTCGTCCTTCTCTAACCCCTCGCTCTCCTCACCTCGTCCTCACCCATCACCTCGTCCTCCTCACCCATTGCCTCGTCCTCCTCACCCCTCACCTCGTCCTCCTCACCCCTCACCTCGTCCTCCTCAGCTCGTCCTCTTCACCTCACCCCTCGCCTCGTCCTCCTCACCCCTCGTTCTCCTCACCCCTCGCCTCGTCCTCCTCACCCCTCGTTCTCCTCACCCCTCGCCTCGTACTCACCCCTCACTTCATCCTCCTCACCCCTCACTTCGTCCTCCTCACCCCTCACCTCGTCCTCGCCTCGTCCTCCTCACCCCTTGCCTCGTCATCTTTACCCCTCAGCTCATCCTCCTCACCCTCATCTCGTCCTCCTCACCCCTCACCTCGTCCTCCTCAGCTCGTCCTCTTCACCCCTCGTCCTCCTCACCTCGTCTTCCTCACCTCGTCCTCACCCCTCAGGTCGTCCACTTGACCTTTCACCTCGTCCACACCCCTCACCTCATCCTCACCCATCACCTCGTCTTCCTCACCCCTCACCTCATCCGCTTTACCCCTCAGCTCGTCCTCCTCACCCCTCGTCCTCCTCACCCCTCAGCTCGTCTTCCTCACCCCTCACCTCGTCCTCCTCACCCCTCGTCCTCCTCACCCCTCACCCCTCGTCCTCCTCACCCCTCGCCTCATCTTCCTCACCCATCGCTCTCCTCACCCCTCGTCCGCCTCACCTTTTACCTCGTCCTCCTCACCCCTCGACTCGTCCTCTCACCTCAGCTCGTCCTCCTCACCCGTCGTCGTCCTCACCGCTCAACTCGTCCTCCTCACCCCTCACCTCTCCCTCGCCTCGTCCTCCTCACCCTTAGCTCATCCTCACTCCTCGTCCTCCCCTCCCCTTGCTGTTCTCACCATTTGCCTCGTCCTCCTCACCCCACACCTCGTTCTTCTTACCCCTCATCTTGTCCTTCTCACCACTCGACTCGTCCTACTCACCCCTCACCTCACCCTCCTCACCCCTCGTCCTCCTCACACATTGTCCTCCTCACCGCTCGTTCTCCTCACCCCTCGTTCTCCTCACCCCTCAGCTCGTCTTCCTCACCCCTCACCTCGTCCACCGCACCCCGCGCCTCGTCATCCTCACGCCTCGCCCACCTCACCCCTCACCTCGTCCTTCTCACCCACACCGCGTTCTTCTTACCCCTCACCTCTTCCTCCTCACCCCTCGACTCGTCCTCCTCACCCCTCGTCCTCCTCACCCCTCGTCCTCCTCACCCCTCGCTCTCCTCACCCCTCGCTCTCCTCAACCCTCGTCCTCACCCCCACACCTCGTTTTTCTTCTCACCCCCCGTCCTCACCCCTCGCTCGTCCACCGCACCCTGCTCCTCACCTCCTCACCCCTCGTCCTCCTCACCCCTCGCTGTCCTCACCCCTCGCTCTCCTCACCCCTCGCTCTCATGCCTCGCTCTCTTCAGCCCTCACCTCGTCCTCCTCACCCCACACCTCGTTCTTCTTACTTCTCACCCCCGTCCTCCTCGCCCCTCGTCCTCCTCACCCCTCGCTCGTCCACCGCACCCTGCTCCTCATTCTCCTCTCCCCTCACCTCGTCCTCCTTACCCCTCACGTCGTCCGCTTGACCCCTCACCTCGTCCTCTTGACCCCTCACCTCATTCTCACCCCTCACCTCGTCCACCTCACTTGTCCTCAACCCTCACCTCGTTCTCACCCCTCACCTCGTCCTCACCCCCACAGCTCGTTCTTCTTACTCCTCACCCCTCACTCTCCTCACCCCTCGTCCTCCTCACTCTCGTCCTCCTCACCGCTCGTCCTCCTCACCCCTCACTCTCCTCACCCCTCGTTCTCTTCACTCCTCGTTCTCCTCACCCCTCTCCTCGTCCTCCTCACACCTCATCTCGTCCTCCTCACACCTCACCTCCTGACCTCGTTCTTCTTACCCTTCACCTCGTCCTCCTCACCCCTTGCCTCGTCCTCCTCACCCGCTCCTGACACGGCCAACACACACGCCCATGGCAACCTCACTTAGGGCACGGCACACCGACTTAGCATCACCCTCATTTATACCTCCACGTTTATCGGCCTCGTTCTAGCGTGACGGCCAAGACGCTGGACGTTTGTGATAAAGAACTTCGTAGCTCATCGGATTCCTCCTCCAGTGTACAAATAAATAAATATCACGGCTCTGATCTCTTTGCGGCGCCGCAGTGGCGTTCATCACTCGCCGCCTCCCCATGGCACGACTACGACGCCCTCTGTTGGACGCTGTGTGTCATCAACATTGTTGCCTGTGATTACACTCAACACAACGTTGTTGTTGTAAGTGATTACACTCAACACAACGTCGTTGTTAGTGATTACACACAACGTCGTTGTGTGTAATTACACTCAACACAACGTCGTTGTGAGTGATTACACTCAACACAACGTCGTTGTGAGTGATTACACTCAACACAATGTCGTTTTGAGTGGTTACACTCAACACAACGTTGTTGTTTGTGATTACACTCAACACAACGTCGTTGCGTCTCATCAATATTTTTGTGTGTGATTACACACACAACAACGTTGTGTTTAATCACGCAACAATGTTGCGTGTAATCACTCACATATTGAGTGATTACACACTCGGCGTGTGTCTGTAGCAGTTGTACGTGTGCCGCTTGTCGTAGATGTTCGCGGTTTGAATCCAGCGGCCGCCCTGTTTAATGCTACAGGCGTGTTCACCGCAAAGACACCATGTGCCGTCTGCTTCAGTGGACGTTGAAGATCCCAGCGTCATGGACCAGATTAACCGAATTAAATACAAATGCCCGCAAATTACCCAGTTGGAATATACTGTGCCTAGTAATCATTGCTGGGAAATGTGGTAGAACCCTCCTGAAAAGAGTCAGTTGGGCTATTCTGGGTAAAACTGACCACCCACCCCCTCGTGTGGCATGCTAGCCTTAATAGGTGCTCGCTAACAGCACTTATTTATCGAACAGACTGGTAAATGAAGGGACTGTGTCTTCATTTGAGTCCGTGACTGTGTAACCTGGTACATAAGGGTGCCGCGTTGGTGGGATGTTAACTCCTTCACCTGGTATGCAAGAGGTCGTGTGGTCGATCTGGACCCTGACGCCTGTATATTTGGAGTTTGCATGTCTCTCTCTCTCCTGTGGTCGCGTGGATTGTTCTCCAGGTCTTCCACTTTTTCCCTCCATATTTAGAAACATGCGTTCAGAGCAGGAGTCTCAAACTCAACTTACCTGGGGGCCGCTGGAGGTAGAGTCTGTGTGAGGCTGGGCCGCATCAAGTATTCCAAAAAAAAGTGCAACTGATCCAATCTTCTCAATCTTTATTAATAACAGTTCAGAACATGAACGGTTCTTCAGAACATAGGCTTCTCTTACCTACTCCATGCTTCCAGAGACCTGGCAGCGCTTGCTCTTCTTACACAGCTGAGCCACATTTGGCTTGAGGGAGGAAGCAATTGAGACCCTCAGTATGGCTTGAAATGCTCATCAGTAAGTTTGGACCTGTACTTTGACTTATTAAAGTTCATGGTGCAAAAGAGCTTTTCACACAGATATGTGCTCCCAAAAAGGCACATGGTCCGCTTGAACATCCTGGAAAGCTCAGGGAAGGTGGGGGTGATATATTTACATGTTTTTATCCCAATACCTGAGTATTTGGGATCTTATTTAGTATGCCCTTTCTATATATTCTGAGAGGTATTTGAAAACTTTATCATTGTTCATGCTTTTTTTGAGCACTTCGTTTTTCTCATCATTATTAAATTCATCAATCGTGTTCTCTCTCAGGTGTTTATACCTTTCACATTCATAAATAAAGTGATCTAGATTTTCTTCTTTTTGTTCACATCCTACATATCCTTCTGCTCTACCGAATCTCTCTGGATGCCATTGAGCTAACTCTGGTGTCCATGTTACTCCACCTGTCTTCATTCTTAACATCAAGTGCATTGTCTCATGTTTTATATCTTTTAATTTCTTGCTCTTTTTGATTAAATTGTTTTTGGTAAATTATTTTCTTTTGCGATTGCACATATCTGTCCTTTTTCCTTTTCTTTGTTTCTCTTGTAATAATAATCTATAACTTCTTTATAATATTCAGGTTCTAACCAACATTTGGCTTCTGTTCTTGCCACCCATCTCATGCTATTTGCTATCCATGTAATTATTTTCCCTTTCCTATTGCAACACTCTGTTGTCTTTATTAGGTCACTGATTACACTTGTTGAGTCCGCCCACTTCCTAAGTCCTCTGTACCTTGCACTGGGTGACAGGATATATTTTCCTTCCACTTGGTGTCACTCCGGAATCACGTTTCAACCAAGTGACTAACGTTGCTAATTCGCGTTGGCTAACTTGTCAACAAACACCGGAAGCTGTCACGACCCTGAGCTATGGTAAAAAAGCGTAATAATAAAAAAAAAAAATTGATGCCAAATAGTGGGCCACAAAATATCGTTCCGCGGGCCACAATTGGCCTGCGGGCCGCGAGTTTGAGACCCCTGGTTTAGAGTATTTTACTGCTATAAATTTCCACAAGATGAGCCACTCCGTTAAAACGAACATTTGTGACCAGATCGCTTCTTAAAAAGAGCTATATGGCTCACTTACCTGGTAAAATAAAAAGTTACATTTCAAATAATCACCACGGTAATGTGTCACCCACACGACCTTGAACTTGGGGCATCGCGCAGAACGCGGCATGCAGTGTGGGGTTAGCTGGGTGGTGCAGGGAGCTGCTACTACTTGCAGAGGGGGGTGGGGCAAGGGGGGACTGAGTCCTCTTGCATAATTGACTTGCGGATTGACCGATGCATAGACGAAAAGATAGCACGTGAATGAATGAGTGTACGGCTGGACTGCAAATGAATGGACAATATTCTTCATCGCCATTTTAAAAAAAACTTAACATTGTAATCCATCACCCTGTACATCTGCTGAACCAACGTATCCTACAGCAGCATATGAGTGTGTTTTCATACATTGCCTGAGTGTGTGTTTCTTGCGTATGATCGGTATGTGTTTTACGCATGATCCATTTTTGATATCACACAAGATATTTGCCTGTTTTTCTAATGATCTGTACTTGTTTCACGCAATAATCTCTGGGTTTCACACATGTTCTGTGTGGGTGGCCGGGACCACCCTCAGCTGCCTTTTTCTCCCGAGTTGCGATGTGTACACATCGTACCAGATACTAATTTAAGGCTGAACCGACCTCTCGAGATCCAGGACGCAGTGGTGATGGTGGCTTTAAGCGGGAATCGAGCTCGGGTCGCCTCGTCCTCCTCACCCCTCACCTCGTCCTTCTCATCCCTCAGCTCGTATTCTTCACCCCTCACCTCGCCCTCACTTCGTCCTCTTTACCCCTTACCTCGTCCTCGCCTCGTCATCTTTACCCCTTAGCTCATCCTCCTCACCCTCACCTCGTCCTTCTCTAACCCCTCGCTCTCCTCACCTCGTCCTCACCCATCACCTCGTCCTCCTCACCCATTGCCTCGTCCTCCTCACCCCTCACCTCGTCCTCCTCACCCCTCACCTCGTCCTCCTCAGCTCGTCCTCTTCACCTCACCCCTCGCCTCGTCCTCCTCACCCCTCGTTCTCCTCACCCCTCGCCTCGTCCTCCTCACCCCTCGTTCTCCTCACCCCTCGCCTCGTACTCACCCCTCACTTCATCCTCCTCACCCCTCACTTCGTCCTCCTCACCCCTCACCTCGTCCTCGCCTCGTCCTCCTCACCCCTTGCCTCGTCATCTTTACCCCTCAGCTCATCCTCCTCACCCTCATCTCGTCCTCCTCACCCCTCACCTCGTCCTCCTCAGCTCGTCCTCTTCACCCCTCGTCCTCCTCACCACGTCTTCCTCACCTCGTCCTCACCCCTCAGGTCGTCCACTTGACCTTTCACCTCGTCCACACCCCTCACCTCATCCTCACCCATCACCTCGTCTTCCTCACCCCTCACCTCATCCGCTTTACCCCTCAGCTCGTCCTCCTCACCCCTCGTCCTCCTCACCCCTCACCCCTCGTCCTCCTCACCCCTCGCCTCATCTTCCTCACCCATCGCTCTCCTCACCCCTCGTCCGCCTCACCTTTTACCTCGTCCTCCTCACCCCTCGACTCGTCCTCTCATCTCAGCTCGTCCTCCTCACCCGTCGTCGTCCTCCTCACCCGTCGTCGTCCTCACCGCTCAACTCGTCCTTCTCACCCCTCACCTCTCCCTCGCCTCTATCCTCCTCACCCTTAGCTCGTCCTCACTCCTCGTCCTCCCCTCCCCTTGCTGTTCTCACCATTTGCCTCGTCCTCCTCACCCCACACCTCGTTCTTCTTACCCCTCATCTTGTCCTTCTCACCACTCGACTCGTCCTACTCACCCCTCACCTCACCCTCCTCACCCCTCGTCCTCCTCACACATTGTCCTCCTCACCGCTCGTTCTCCTCACCCCTCGTTCTCCTCACCCCTCAGCTCGTCTTCCTCACCCCTCACCTCACCTCGTCCACCGCACCCCGCGCCTCGTCATCCTCACGCCTCGCCCACCTCACCCCTCACCTCGTCCTTCTCACCCACACCGCGTTCTTCTTACCCCTCACCTCTTCCTCCTCACCCCTCGACTCGTCCTCCTCACTCCTCGTCCTCCTCACCCCTCGCTCTCCTCACCCCTCGTCCTCCTCACCCCTCGCTCTCCTCACCCCTCGCTCTCTTCACCCCTCGCTCTCCTCACCCCTCGTCCTCACCCCCACACCTCGTTTTTCTTCTCACCCCCCGTCCTCACCCCTCGCTCGTCCACCGCACCCTGCTCCTCACCTCCTCACCCCTCGTCCTCCTCACCCCTCGCTGTCCTCACCCCTCGCTCTCCTCACCCCTCGCTCTCACGCCTCGCTCTCTTCAGCCCTCACCTCGTCCTCCTCACCCCTCGTCCTCCTCACCCCACACCTCGTTCTTCTTACTTCTCACCCCCCGTCCTCCTCGCCCCTCGTCCTCCTCACCCCTCGCTCGTCCACCGCACCCCGCTCCTCATCCTCCTCACCCCTCACCTCGTCCTCCTTACCCCTCACGTCGTCCGCTTGACCCCTCACCTCGTCCTCTTGACCCCTCACCTCATTCTCACCCCTCACCTCGTCCACCTCACTTGTCCTCAACCCTCACCTCGTTCTCACCCCTCACCTCGTCCTCACCCCCACAGCTCGTTCTTCTTACTCCTCACCCCTTACTCTCCTCACTCCTCGTCCTCCTCACCCCTCGTCCTCCTCACCCCTCGTCCTCCTCACCCCTCGTTCTCTTCACTCCTCGTTCTCCTCACCCCTCTCCTCGTCCTCCTCACACCTCATCTCGTCCTCCTCACACCTCATCTCGTCCTCCTCACACCTCATCTCGTCCTCACCCCTCACCTCCTGACCTCGTTCTTCTTACCCTTCACCTCGTCCTCCTCACCCCTTGCCTCGTCCTCCTCACCCGCTCCTGACACGGCCAACACACACGCCCATGGCAACCTCACTTAGGGCACGGCACACCGACTTAGCATCACCCTCATTTATACCTCCACGTTTATCGGCCTCGTTCTATCGTGACGGCCAAGACGCTGGACGTTTGTGATAAAGAACTTCGTAGCTCATCGGATTCCTCCTCCAGTGTACAAATAAATAAATATCACGGCTCTGATCTCTTTGCGGCGCCGCAGTGGCGTTCATCACTCGCCGCCTCCCCATGGCACGACTACGACGCCCTCTGTTGGACGCTGTGTGTCATCAACATTGTTGCCTGTGATTACACTCAACACAACGTTGTTGTTGTAAGTGATTACACTCAACACAACGTCGTTGTTAGTGATTACACACAGCGTCGTTGTGTGTAATTACACTCAACACAACGTCGTTGTGAGTGATTACACTAAACACAACGTTGTTGTTTGTGATTACACTAAACACAACGTCTTTGTTAGTGATTACACTCAACACAACGTCGTTGTGTGTGATTACACACAACGTCGTTGTGTGTAATTACACTCAACACAACGTCGTTGTGAGTGATTACACTAAACACAACGTCGTTGTTTGTGATTACACTCAACACAACGTTGTTGTTTGTGATTACACTCAACACAACGTCGTTGCGTCTCATAAATATTGTTGCGTGTGATTACACACACAACAACGTTGTGTTTAATCACGCAACAATGTTGCGTGTAATCACTCACATATTGAGTGATTACACACTCGGCGTGTGTCTGTAGCAGTTGTACGTGTGCCGCTTGTCGTAGATGTTCGCGGTTTGAATCCAGCGGCCGCCCTGTTTAATGCCACAGGCGTGTTCACCGCAAAGACACCATGTGCCGTCTGCTTCAGTGGACGTTGAAGATCCCAGCGTCATGGACCAGATTAACCGAATTAAATACAATTGCCCGCAAATTACCCAGTTGGAATATACTGTGCCTAGTAATCATTGCTGGGAAATGTGGTAGAACCCTCCTGAAAAGAGTCAGTTGGGCTATCCTGGGTAAAACTGACCACCCACCCCCTCGTGTGGCATGCTAGCCTTAATAGGTGCTCGCTAACAGCACTTATTTATCGAACAGACTGGTAAATGAAGGGACTGTGTCTTCATTTGAGTCCGTGACTGTGTAACCTGGTACATAAGGGTGCCGCGGTGGTGGGATGTTAACTCCTTCACCTGGTATGCAAGAGGTCGTGTGGTCGATCTGGACCCTGACGCCTGTATATTTGGAGTTTGCATGTCTCTCTCTCTCTCCCGTGGTCGCGTGGATTGTTCTCCAGGTCTTCCAGTTTTTCCCTCCATATTTAGAAACATGCGTTCAGAGCAGGAGTCTCAAACTCAACTTACCTGGGGGCCGCTGGAGGTAGAGTCTGGGTGAGGCTGGGCCGCATCAAGTATTCCAAAAAAAAGTGCAACTGATCCAATCTTCTCAATCTTTATTAATAACAGTTCAGAACATGAACGGTTCTTCAGAACATAGGCTTCTCTTACCTACTCCATGCTTCCAGAGACCTGGCAGCGCTTCCTCTTCTTACACAGCTGAGCCACATTTGGCTTGAGGGAGGAAGCAATTGAGACCCTCAGTATGGCTTGAAATGCTCATCAGTAAGTTTGGACCTGTACTTTGACTTATTAAAGTTCATGGTGCAAAAGAGCTTTTCACACAGATATGTGCTCCCAAAAAGGCACATGGTCCGCTTGAACATCCTGGAAAGCTCAGGGAAGGTGGGGGTGATATATTTACATGTTTTTATCCCAATACCTGAGTATTTGGGATCTTATTTAGTATGCCCTTTCTATATATTCTGAGAGGTATTTGAAAACTTTATCATTGTTCATGCTTTTTTTGAGCACTTCGTTTTTCTTATCATTATTAAATTCATCAATCGTGTTCTCTCTCAGGTGTTTATACCTTTCACATTCATAAATAAAGTTATCTAGATTTTTTTCTTTTTGTTTACATCCTATATATCCTTCTGCTCTACCGAATCTCTCTGGATGCCATTGAGCTAACTCTGGTGTCCATGTTACTCCACCTGTCTTAATTCTTAACATCAAGTGCATTGTCTCATGTTTTATATCTTTTAATTTCTTGCTCTTTTTGATTAAATTGTTCTTGGTAAATTATTTTCTTTTGCGATTGCAAATATCTGTCCTTTTTCCTTTTCTTTGTTTCTCTTGTAATAATAATAATCTATAACTTCTTTATGATATTCAGGTTCTAACCAACATTTGGCTTTTGTTCTTGCCACCCATCTCATGCTATTTGCTATCCATGTAATTATTTTCCCTTTCCTATTGCAACACTCTGTTGTCTTTATTAGGTCACTGATTACACTTGTTGAGTCCGCCCACTTCCTAAGTCCTCTGTACCTTGCACTGAGTGACAGGATATATTTTCCTTCCACTTGGTGTCACTCCGGAATCACGTTTCAACCAAGTGACTAACGTTGCTAATTCGCGTTGGCTAACTTGTCAACAAACACCGGAAGCTGTCACGAGCCTGAGCTATGGTAAAAAAATATAATAATTAAAAAATAAATAAAAATTTGATGTCAAATAGTGGGCCACAAAATATCGTTCCGCGGGCCACAATTGGCCTGCGGGCCGCGAGTTTGAGACCCCTGGTTTAGAGTATTTTACTGCTATAAATTTCCACAAGATGAGCCACTCCGTTAAAACTAACATTTGTGACCAGATCGCTTCTTAAAAAGAGCTATATGGCTCACTTACCTGGTAAAATAAAAAGTTACATTTCAAATAATCACCACGGTAATGTGTTACCCACACGACCTTGAACTCATCGCGCAGAACGCGGCATGCAGTGTGGGGTTAGCTGGGTGGTGCAGGGAGCTGCTACTACTTGCAGAGGGGGGCGGGGCAGGGGGGGACTGAGTCCTCTTGCATAATTGACTTGCGGATTGACCGATGCATAGACGAAAAGATAGCACGTGAATGAATGAGTGTACGGCTGGACTGCAAATGAATGGACAATATTCTTCATCGCCATTTTAAAACAACTTAACATTGTAATCCATCACCCTGTACATCTGCTGAACCAACGTATCCTACAGCAGCATATGAATGTGTTTTCATACATTGCCTGAGTGTGTGTTTCTTGCGTATGATCGGTATGTGTTTTACGCATGATCCATATTTTATATCACACAAGATATTTGCCTGTTTTTCTAATGATCTGCACATGTTTCACGCATAATCTCTGGGTTTCACAAATGTTCTGTGTGGGTGGCCGGGTCCACCCTCAGCTGCCTTTTTCTCCCGAGTTGTGATGTGTACACATCGTACCAGATACTAATTTAAGGCTGAACCGACCTCTCGAGATCCAGGACGCAGTGGTGATGGTGGCTGTAAGCGGGACTCGAGCTCGGGTCGCCTCGTCCTCCTCACCCCTCACCTCGTCCTTCTCATCCCTCAGCTCGTATTCCTCACCCCTCACCTCGCCCTCACTTCGTCCTCCTCACCCCTCACCTCGTCCTCGCCCTCGTCATCTTTACCCCTTAGCTCATCCTCCTCACCCTCACCTCGTCCTTCTCTAACCCCTCGCTCTCCTCACCTCGTCCCCTCACCCATCACCTCGTCCTCCTCACCCATCGCCTCGTCCTCCTCACCCATTGCCTCGTCCTCCTCAACCCTCGTTCTCACCCCTCGCCTCCTCCTCACCCCTCGCCTCGTCCTCCTCACCCCTCACCTCGTCCTCGCCTCGTCCTCCTCACCCCTTGCCTCGTCATCTTTACCCCTCAGCTCATCCTCCTCACCCTCACCTCGTCCTCCTCACCCCTCACCTCGTCCTCCTCTGCTCGTCCTCTTCACCCCTCGTCCTCCTCACCTCCTCCTCCTCACCCCTCAGCTCGTCTTCCTCACCTCGTCCTCACCCATCACGTCGTCCGCTTGACCTTTCACCTCGTCCACACCCCTCACCTCATCCTCACCCATCACCTCGTCTTCCTCACCCCTCAGCTCATCCGCTTTACCCCTCAGCTCGTCCTCCTCACCCCTCGTCCTCCTCACCCCTCAGCTCGTCTTCCTCACCCCTCACCTCGTCCTCCTCACCCCTCGACTCGTCCTTCTCACCCCTCATCCTCCTCACCCCTCGTCCTCCTCACCCCTCGTCCTCCTCACCCCTCGTCCTCCTCACCCCTCGTCCTCCTCACCCCTCGTTCTCTTCACTCGTTATCCTCACCCCTCTCCTCGTCCTCCTCACACCTCATCTCGTCCTCCTCACACCTCATCTCGTCCTCACCCCTCACCTCCTGACCTCGTTCTTCTTACCCTTCACCTCGTCCTCCTCACCCCTTGCCTCGTCCTCCTCACCCGCTCCTGACACGGCCAACACACACGCCCATGGCAACCTCACTTAGGGCACGGCACACCGACTTAGCATCACCCTCATTTATACCTCCACGTTTATCGGCCTCGTTCTGTCGTGACGGCCAAGACGCTGGACGTTTGTGATAAAGAACTTCGTAGCTCATCGGAT
Source organism: Petromyzon marinus (assembly GCF_048934315.1). NCBI lineage: Eukaryota > Metazoa > Chordata > Hyperoartia > Petromyzontiformes > Petromyzontidae > Petromyzon > Petromyzon marinus. Next base: position 1,755,262 of record NW_027423146.1, read on the forward strand.
TCCTCCTCCAGTGTACAAATAAATATCACGGCTCTGATCTCTTTGCGGCGCCGCAGTGGCGTTCATCACTCGCCGCCTCCCCATGGCACGACTACGACGCCCTCTGTTGGACGCTGTGTGTCATCAACATTGTTGCCTGTGATTACACTCAACACAACGTTGTTGTTGTAAGTGATTACACTCACCACAACGTCGTTGTTAGTGATTACACTAAACACAACGTCGTTGTTAGTGATTACACTAAACACAACGTCGTTGTGTGTAATTACACTCAACACAACGTCGTTGTGAGTGATTACACTCAACACAATGTCGTTTTGAGTGATTACACTCAACACAACGTTGTTGTTTGTGATTACACTCAACACAACGTCGTTGCGTCTCATCAATATTTTTGTGTGTGATTACACACACAACAACGTTGTGTTTAATCACACAACAATATTGCGTGTAATCACTCACATATTGAGTGATTACACACTCGGCGTGTGTCTGTAGCAGTTGTACGTGTGCCGCTTGTCGTAGATGTTCGCGGTTTGAATCCAGCGGCCGCCCTGTTTAATGCTACAGGCGTGTTCACCGCAAAGGCACCATGTGCCGTCTGCTTCAGTGGACGTTGAAGATCCCAGCGTCATGGACCAGATTAACCGAATTAAATACAATTGCCCGCAAATTACCCAGTTGGAATATACTGTGCCTAGTTATCATTGCTGGGAAATGTGGTAGAACCCTCCTGAAAAGAGCCAGTAGGGCTATCCTGGGTAAAACTGACCCCCCACCCCCTCGTGTGGCATGCTAGCCTTAATAGGTGCTCGCTAACAGCACGTATTTATCGAACAGACTGTTAAATGAAGGGACTGTGTCTTCATTTGAGTCCGTGACTGTGTAACCTGGTACATAAGGGTGCCGCGGTGGTGGGATGTTAACTCCTTCACCTGGTATGCAATTGGTCGTGAGTTCGATCCGGACCCTGACGCCTGTATATTTGGAGTTTGCATGTCTCTCTCTCTCCCGTGGTCGCGTGGATTGTTCTCCAGGTCTTCCAGTTTTTCCCTCCATATTTAGAAACATGCGTTCAGAGCAGGAGTCTCAAACTCAACTTACCTGGGGGCCGCTGGAGGAAGAGTCTGGGTGAGGCTGGGCCGCATCAAGTATTACAAAAAAAAGTGCAAGTAATCCAATCTTCTCAATCTTTATTAATAACAGTTCAGAACATGAACGGTTCTTCAGAACATAGGCTTCTCTTACCTACTCCATGCTTCCAGAGACCTGGCAGCGCTTCCTCTTCTTACACAGCTGAGCCACATTTGGCTTGAGGTAGGAAGCAATTGAGACCCTCAGTATGGCTTGAAATGCTCATCAGTAAGTTTGGACCTGTACTTTGACTTATTAAAGTTCATGGTGCAAAAGAGCTTTTTCACACAGATATGTGCTCCCAAAAAGGCACATGGTCCGCTTGAACATCCTGGAAAGCTCAGGGAAGGTGGGGGTGATATATTTACATGTTTTTATTCCAATACCTGAGTATTTGGGATCTTATTTAGTATGCCCTTTCTATATATTCTGAGAGGTATTTGAAAACTTTATCATTGTTCATGCTTTTTTGAGCACTTCGTTTTTCTTATCATTATTTAATTCATCAATCGTGTTCTCTCTCAGGTGTTTATACCTTTCACATTCATAAATAAAGTGATCTAGATTTTTTTCTTTTTGTTCACATCCTACATATCTTTCTGCTCTAACGAATCTCTCTGGATGCCATTGAGCTAACTCTGGTGTCCATGTTACTCCACCTGTCTTAATTCTTAACATCAAGTGCATTGTCTCATGTTTTATATCTTTTAATTTCTTGCTCTTTTTTATTAAATTGTTCTTGGTAAATTATTTTCTTTTGCGATTGCACATATCTGTCCTTTTTCCTTTTCTTTGTTTCTCTTGTAATAATAATCTATAACTTCTTTATAATATTCAGGTTCTAACCAACATTTGGCTTCTGTTCTTGCCACCCATCTCATGCTATTTGCTATCCATGTAATTATTTTCCCTTTCCTATTGCAACACTCTGTTGTCTTTATTAGGTCACTGATTACACTTGTTGAGTCCGCCCACTTCCTAAGTCCTCTGTACCTTGCACTGAGTGACAGGATATATTTTCCTTCCACTTGGTGTCACTCCGGAATCACGTTTCAACCAAGTGACTAACGTTGCTAATTCGCGTTGGCTAACTTGTCAACAAACACCGGAAGCTGTCACGAGCCTGAGCTATGGGGAAAAAATATAATAAATAAATAATTGATGTCAAATAGTGGGCCACAAAATATCGTTCCGCGGGCCACAATTAGCCTGCGGGCCGCGAGTTTGAGACCCCTGGTTTAGAGTATTTTACTGCTATAAATTTCCACAAGATGAGCCACTCCGTTAAAACTAACATTTGTGACCAGATCGCTTCTTAAAAAGAGCTATATGGCTCACTTACCTGGTAAAATAAAAAGTTACATTTCAAATAATCACCACGGTAATGTGTCACCCACACGACCTTGAACTTGAGGCATCGCGCAGAACGCGGCATGCAGTGTGGGGTTAGCTGGGTGGTGCAGGGAGCTGCTACTACTTGCAGAGGGGGGCGGGGCAGGGGGGGACTGAGTCCTCTTGCATAATTGACTTGCGGATTGACCGATGCATAGACGAAAAGATAGCACGTGAATGAATGAGTGTACGGCTGGACTGCAAATGAATGGACAATATTCTTCATCGCCATTTTAAAAAAACTTAACATTGTAATCCATCACCCTGTACATCTGCTGAACCAACGTATCCTACAGCAGCATATGAGTGTGTTTTCATACATTGCCTGAGTGTGTGTTTCTTGCGTATGATCGGTATGTGTTTTACGCATGATCCATATTTGATATCACGCAAGATATTTGCCTGTTTTTCTAATGATCTGCACGTTTTTCACGCATAATCTCTGGGTTTCACAAATGTTCTGTGTGGGTGGCCAGGACCACCCTCAGCTGCCTTTTTCTCCCGAGTTGCGATGTGTACACATCGTACCAGATACTAATTTAAGGCTGAACCGACCTCTCGAGATCCAGGACGTACTGGTGATGGTGGCTGTAAGCGGGAATCGAGCTCGGGTCGTCGGATTCATTGTAGCGCAGCGTGCTAAACCCACACGCTCACAGACAGGACTCCAGCTCATCCACCTCGCGCACCTTTGCCAGGAACTTCCAATTGTGGAGCGACGAGCAAATGAAGCGACCCGACCTCCCCTCGGGATACGATGGCTGGCAGGTGGTTGAAGCTATCCGGCAGGAAGCGAGTGCAGGTAACGCTCACCTGAGCGTTGCGAGGCGTGCCCCGCAGGTGGTATCACGTGGGACGATGGATGTGCGACCACGCTATGGCCCTTTCACGATTCCGCTGCTGTATGGGGACCGCCACAACCTAGCGGATCGTTGCGGTGTATTTGACCATACTTCACCACGCTGGTTGGTTGCAGGTGTGGGGAGCGGCACAGTGCAAGGGTTCATGTTGCTGGACTGCCCCTTTTCTGATCATGTGACCCTTGCCAGATTAATTCTGCAAATGCGCAATCGCCGAGCCATGCGACAGCACCCCCAGTTTGCCACGTGTAGCTCTTGTAGACGATGACAACAAACACGCACCCTGCTCTACGGAGCCTGACAGCAGTCATGATGGTGGTGGTTTGCGTGGTACCTTACCATCAGACAAAAAAACTAAACAATTTTGTATTTTACCCGGTAAAGCTCACTGAGCTACATAGATGTTTCTCTGAAGCGACCTGGCTATCACAAATGATAACTCAACGAAGTGGCTTATCACGCGGAAATGTATTCTAGCCTCGATATTACAGCTGAATACAAATCCTCTGAGGGTACCCACGAGCCCGGGCAGCAAGGGGGCAGTTGGCAGATGGTAAGGGGCCAAGGAGCAAGGGGGAGGATGGAGAAGGGCAGTGGGGAGTGGAGCAGTGGTGTGGCACGTTCGAGTGATGCAAATATTAACTGATTTGTATTGAATACAACTAGAACAATTTACACCGGTGCGTTGATCGATATGATGTTGGTTATAATGTTAACGATAATTATGTTGAGATTAGCATATGCAGGAGATAGTGAATATAATGCTAATGTCTTTACGCATGGTGATGGTAGAGATCTATTAATCTGGTGATGATGTAATGATGATGGCTTGGCAAGTTGAAGATGGTGATGATAGTTTTCCTGCTGGTGGTGGTAATTCAGATGATGATTATGATGCTGCGACTTGCTGTAGCTGCTTATAATAATAATGATGCTGCATTTGCTGCTGACGATGATGATCCCCCCCACCCTCGTCCACCTCCGCAGGTTCTGAGGATCGCCGCATGGTGGTGCAAGCACTGAGCCTGCTGAAGCGCGGGAGTGCGGAGAGGCGACCCCGCGAGATGGAATCAGGAGGGACAGGGTCCTCCTGGGGGGATATCGTGAGCGGCGCAGGGGGTCCTAGCGGGGTCGAGAGGGGAGGAGACACAGCGGATGGACACCTCATTGTTCCCCCCGACGGGGACCCTAATGGGGCCCCAGTGGGCGGGGACTCGGGTGGAAGATAACGGCCGAGGTTCGCGTGGCGAGAACAAACGCGCGACCCCGTGTGCGCGTGAGCGTGCGGGGCCACGAGGGCACGTACACGGGACCCAACCTCGGCGGGTTCGAGGAGGAGGAGGCCCTCCTGGAGCTTGGACTGCACGAGGCTTGAGACGGAGGTAGGTGGCTGAGGGGTTGGGTGAGTGACAGGTTGGGTGAGTGAAGGAGGCATTGATTGATTGCGTGGGTAGAGGGTGAGTGGGTAATGTTGAGTGAGCGGGTGTATGTGGTTGAGTTAGTTGGTAGGTGGCCGAGTGGGTGAATGTGGGAGGTTGAGGGGGTGAATGAATGGTTGGATGAGAGAGTGGGTTGGTGAGTAGGTGGGTGAGTGTGGGAGGTCGAGTGGGTGAGTGAGAGGGGTCGAGTGGGTGAGTGAGAGGGGTCGAGTGGGTGAGTGAGACGGATGGTGAGTGGGTGGGGGAGTTTGAGTGGGTGAGTGGATGCATGGGTGATTTGGTAAGTGCATTGGTAATTGTGTAAATGGCTCGGTGAGTCAGTGAGTGCGTGCATGGCTGGGTAAGTGAGAGGATGAGTGGGTTGGGGAGTGCGTGAGTGGGTTGGGGAGTGCGTAAGTGGGTGGGGGAGCGAGTGGGCGGGTTAGTGATGTAATCAATCATCGTGTGATTGAATGGCTGAACGGAGGGGTAGGTGAATGAGTGTTTGTGGTTTAGTGAGTGTGTGTATGGATGAGTTAGTGGGTGGGTGAGTGGATGATTGTGGGAGGTTGAGGGGGTGAGTGGATGTGTAATTTAATGGTTGTATGGGTGGGTGAGCGTGGGACGTTAAGTGGGTGTGTGAATGAGTGAAGGGGTGGGTGAGTTGAGTGGGTAGGTTGTTAGATAATTGGGGTGAGTGAGTGGGTAAATTATTGGGTGGCTGAGTGGGTGTGCGGGTGAGTTAGGGGGTGGGTCAGTATGGGTGGATGGGTGATGGAGTCGGTGATTGAGTTTGTAAATTGAGTGGGTGATTGAGTAGTAGGGTGAGAGTGGGAGGTTGGGTGGGTGGAGGTGAGGGGTTGCGTGAGTGAGGGGTTGGGTGAGTTGGTGGGTGGGTGAATGAGTGGATTGATCAGTTAGTGGGTGGTTGTCTGAGTGGGTGAGAAGATGGGTCGTTGAGTGAGTGGATGGGTTATAGATTGAGTGGGTGGTTGTGTGATTGATTGGCTGAGCAAAGGGGTGAATTAGTGGATTTGTGTGGTTGAGTTACTGTTTAGGTGGGTGAGTGCATGAGTGTGGGAGTTTGAGAGTTCGTTGGTGAGTGTTTGAGTTAGATATTGAGTTGGTGGTTATGTGATTGAGTAGGTGAGCGGAGGATTGGGTGAGTGAATAGATGTTTATGTTTGAGTTAGTGGGTGGGTGATTGGATGAGTGGGTGGGTGATTGGATGAGTGGGTGGGTGATTGGATGAGTGGGAGGGTAATTGGATGAGTGGGATATTTAAATGGTGAGTGAATGGGTGATTGAATGCTTGGATGGGGGGTGAGTGATTGAATTGGTGGGTACGAGATTGAGTGGGTGGCTGGGTGAGTGGGTGAGATGATGGGTGGGTTAGTGAGATGATGATGGGTAGGTTAGTTGATGTGTGAGTGGGTGGGTTAGAGATTCAGTGAGAGGGAGGGTGGGTGAGTGGTTACGTGGCTCGTGGGTGAGTAGCTCAGTGGCTGGTTGAATTGGTGAGTTAATTTGTGCGTGATTGATTTGGTGAATGGGTGAGTGAGTGGATGGATGAGGGAATGGATGAGTGAGACGGTGAGTGCGTTGGTGAGTGATTGAGTTAGTGGGTACGAGATTGGATGACCGTGGAAGGTTGGGTTTGTGAGTGAGTGGATCGATGTGAGAGGTTGAGTGGGTGAGTTATTGCGGTTAAGTATGGAGGGGGTGGGTAAGTGAAGGGGTGGTTCAGTGAGTGGGTGAGTGAGTGGATTGTTGGTGAGTGAGTGGGGTGAGTGAACGCGTGGGTGTGCAAGTGAATGAGTTGGTGAGTGGTTGTGTGAGTAGTGGGTGAGTGGGTGGTGAGTGAGTGGATATTTGTGGGTGATTTAGTCGGTGGGTGATTTGGTCAGTATGGGAGCTTGAAGCAGTGAATGGTTAGGTGAGTGAGGGGTGGGTGAGTGAGTAGATGAATGAATTAGTTAGTGGGAGCACTAGTGGGTGGGTGAGTGAGTGGGTGAGAAATTGAGTCAGTTGGTGGGTGGTTCTGTGGGTAGTGCGTCTTGGGTGAGTAGGTCAGTGGCTCGGTGAGTTCCTGAATTAATGGGTAGGTTAGTGAGTTGATGGGTGAGTGAGTGGGAAAGTGCATTGGTAAGTGTGAGGGTGAGTGGGTGGGTGGTTGCATGAGTGTGGTTTAGATATTTTAGTGGGTGGCTTTTTGAGTGGATGAGTTCGAGTGGGTCAGTGGTTGCGTTAGTGGGTGGTTGAGTTAATGGGTGGGTGAATAATTACGTGGGTAGTGGGTGAGTGTGTGAAGAGGTGAGTGGCTGAAGGAGTAGGTGTGTGGGTGGGTTAGAAATTGAATGGGTGGCAGAGTGAGTGAGTCCTGGGTGAGTTAATGAGTTGGTGGGTCAGTCAGTGGGTGAGTGTCTGGATGGGTGATTGAGTAAGTCGGTGAGTGAGGTCTTTGGGTGAGTGATTGGTTGGGTATGTGTGTTTTTGGTTCGCGAGTTTCTGGGTGAGTGAGTGGTTCAGTTCGTGGTTGGGTGAGTGTTTGAGTTAGTATGTTGGTGGGTGAGTGTGTAGTTTAGTGAGTGAGTGATTTAGAGATTAAGTGGGTCATAGGGTGAGTGGGTGGGTGAGCAAGTGGTTAACTAAGTGAGTGAGTGGTTGGGTGGGTCGGTGAGTTGTTGACTGAATGGGGTCAGAAAGTAGGTGAGTGAGTGAATGGGTGAGTGACTGCTGGGTGGGTAAGTTAATGTGGGAGGTTGAGTGGGTAAGTTAGCTTGTGAGTGAGTGGGTGAGTCAAAGAGTGGGGCGCTACGGTGGTGAAATGTTCACTACCTCGCCTAGTATACATGAGGTTGTGGATTCGATTGCGATCCTGCCGCCTATATATTTGGAGTTTGCATGTTCTCCCCCTGGTCGTGTGGATTTTGCTCCGGGTCCTTTCCGCTGCATTTAGAATCAACATGCCTTTTGAGGATTTGGCTGCAATAAATGTATGTGATAAGCCACTTCGTTTATCTATCATTTGTAGCCAGGCCAATTCTGAAAAGGGTCTATATAGCTCAATGGGCCTTACCTGGTGAAATAAAAAGTAGTTTAGTTTAGGGGGTGGGTGGCTGGTTGGGTCGGTACGTCGGTTTAGAGGTTGAGTGGGTGGCAGGGTGAGTGGGTGAGTAGGTAAGTAGCTGGGTGAACGGGTGGACTGGTGAGTGTGCGAGTTAGAGATTGAGTGGGTGGATGGGTGGGTGTGTAAGTGGATGCGTCGGTAAGTGGTTGAGTTGGTGGCAAGGTGCGGGTTTTTTAAGTGGGTGGGTGTTTGAGTGGGTAGGTGGCTGAATGGGTGGGTGAGTGGGTGACTGAGTCAAGAAAGTGGAGCTCCATGGTGGTGAGATATTAACTACCTCGCCTTCTGTACAGGAGGTTGTGGGTTCGATCTCGATTATGACGCCTGTATATTTGGAGTGTGCATGTTCTCCTTGTGGTTGCATGGATTTTTCTCCGAGTCCTCCGGGTTTTCTCTCCATATTTAGAAACATGCATTTTGAGGTTTTGGCTGTTCTCGAACTCACCCAGTCAACTCGTAAAGCCACCCACCAACCTACTCACAAACCCGCTCACCCTACCATGCACTCAATTTCTAATCAACGCACTCACGCACACACCCACTCACTCACTCAACCACTCACTCAACCACTCACTCAACCACTCATCCACGCACCCACCTACACACGCACTCACTAACTTATTTGAGCAGTCATTTGTGGCCGCGTCGCTTATGAAAAAAATCTATATAGCTCCGTGGGCCTTTCCTGGTAAAATTAAAATAGTTAAATTTTAGTTTGCAGTTGGGTGAGTGGGCGGTGAGTACGTCGGTGGGTGAGTGAATGGGTGGTTAAGTAAGTAGGTGAGGGGCTGGGTGAGTTGTTGGGAGATTGAGTGGGTCACAGTGTGAGTGGGTGGGTTGGAGCGTGAGTTGGTCACTGAGTGAGTGGGTGGGTGAGGTGAGTGGGTGAGTGAGTTAGTGAGTGCATGTGTAGGTGGGTGCGTGGATGAGTGGTTGAGTGAGTGAGTGGGTGTGTGCGTGAGTGCGTTGATTAGAAATTGAGTGCATGGCAGGGTGAGCGGGTTTGTGAGTGGGTTGGTGGGTGGCTTTAGTAGTTGAGTGGGTGAGTTCGAGAATTGTACGCCACTGTGGCGAGATGTTAGCTACGTCGCCTGGTATTTTGGAGTTCGTAGGTTCCATCCCAACCCTGATGCTTGTATATTTGGGGTTTGCATGTGCTCTATGGTCACGTGGATTTCGACTCCACATTTAGAAACATTCATTTATCGGATTTGGCTGCTATACATTACTATGTGATAGGCCACTTAGTGAAGCTCTCATTTGTGGCCAGGTTACTTTGGAAAAATATTTTATATAGGTCTGTGGGTCTTACCTGGCAACTTAAAAAATAGTTGAAGTTAGTCAGTTTGGATTAGTGAGTAGGTGGAATGTTGAGTGCGTGGGTTAGAGATTGATTTTGTGGCAGGGTGAGTGGCTGGGTGAGTTTGTGATTGGTTGGGTGGGTGAGTGTGTGAGTTAGATATTGAGTTGGTGGATGGGTGGGTGTGTGAGGGAGTGAATATGTGACCTGGTGGGTGAGTGGATTGTTGAGTGAGTGGTTGTTGAGTTAGGGAGTGGGTGGGCTGGTAAGTGGGTTGGTGAATTAGTTTGTGTGTGTGTGGGTGAGTCAGTCGGTTAGAGATTGATTTGGTTAGTGTGTTGAGGAGTTCCCGACGACGACTCGGAGACGGCTTGAAGGTAAGGGTCGCCAAAGGTTTATTAAGTATATTATAATAACACAAAGGGTGTGACAACTTCCCAGGGGTTAGGGGTCCTACACTAAGTCCTAGTCCAGCCCGGCTAGCTCCGGTCTCTCTCCCTCGAGTCGGATGGGGGAACTTGCCAACCCCACCGACCGGGAAGAGCAGCACCTCCTACGGCTACCACCGGCTTCACTCCTGACTCTTCGTCGATCCCTCTCTACCCCTGGTTCCCTCTCCACCCTTCTCACTCTACCCGTTCCCACAGTGACCCCGCTTTCGTCACGGGGTCCCCCTTAAATACTAGAGGAGACATGACGTCATCGAGCCGCCCAGCACGCATGACGCCACGTTCCGTGACGTCATCGCACTAGACGGCACACATGACGTCACGTCCCAATTTTACTCTACAAGTGGTTTGTGTGTGGGTGGGTGGGTGTTTGAGTGGGTGGTTGAGTTAAAGATTGGAATGTCAAGGTGGCAAAATTTTAAGAACCTCGCCTGGATATTTAGAGTTTGCACGTTCTCCCCCGTGGTTGCATGGAATTTTCTCTGGGTACTCCAGGTTGCCCCTCCACATTTAGAAACATGCATTTATAGACTTTGACTGCTATAACGTTCTATGTGAAAAGCCATTCCATTGAGCAATCATTTGTACTCTGCTTGTTTCTGAAAAAGATGTATATAGCATGGGCCTTACCTAGTAAAGTAAAAAAAAAGCTACATTTTTATTTGGTGTGTAGATGGGCGGTTTTTGTGGGTGGGTGCGTGGATGAGTGAGTGCGACGTTCGATGGGTAGTAGGTGAGAGGCTTGGTGAGTGAGTGTGGATTAGAGATTGAGTGCGTGGCTTGGCGAGTGCGTGGCTGGGTGAGTGAGTGTGTGCAAGGCTCGGTGGTTGAATTAATGGATGGTTGAGTTAGTGGGTCGGTGTTTGAGTGTGTGGTTTCGTGGGTGGGAGAGTCAGAGAATGGAGTGTCATGGTGGCAAGATGTTAACTACCTCGCCGGGTATACAGGATGTTGTGGGTTCGATTCCACATTTAGAAACATGCATTTAGAGGAGTTGGCTGCTATAAATGTATACGTGATAAGCCACTCTGTTGAGCTATCATTTGTGGCGAAGTTGCTTCTGAAAACAATCCATATATCTCAGTGGGCCTTGCCTGGTAAGACAAACATAATTTATATTTAGGCTGTGTTGGTGAGTGGTCGGGTTGGTGAATTAGTGGGTGAGTTAGTGGGTTAGTGGGTGGGTTAATAATTGGATGGGTGAGTTCATGAGTGGGTGGGTGAGGGTGGGTCAGTGGGTGTGTTAGTGGGTACGGGTTTGAGAGGGTGGCTGGGTGAAAAGGTGGGTGGGTGAGTGATTGGGTGGGTGGGTGGTTTGGTGCGTGGGTGAGTGAGCAGGTGGGTGGGTGAGTGAGCAGGTGGGTGGGTGAGTGAATGGATGTTTGTGTTTGAGTTAGTGGGTGGGTGATTGGATGAGTGGGAGGTTGAAAAGGTGAATGGATGGGTGATTTAATGCTTGGGTGGGTGAGTGGTTACGTGGGTAGTGGGTCGTGGCTGGCTGAGTTGGTGTGTGAGTGTGTCGGTGAGTGAGTTGGTGAATGGGAGGGTGGGTGAGTGATTAGAGTTAATGGGTACAAGATTGAGTGAATAAGAAGATGGGTGAGTTGGTGAGTGTTTTTAGGTTAGAGATTGAGTTGGTGGTTATGTGATTGAGTAGGTGAGTGGAGGGATGGGTGAGTGAATGGGTGTTTGAGTTAGTGGGTGGGTGATTGGATGACTGTGCGAGGTTGAAGGGATGAGTCGATGGGTGATTAAATGGTTGGATGAGAGGGTGGGTTGGTTAGTGGGTGGGTGAATGTGGGAGGTTCAGTGGGTGAGTTATTGGGTGAGTGTGTGGATGAGTGAAGGGTTCGGTGAGTGAGGGGGTGGATGAGTGAATGTATGGATGGGTGAGTGAGTGGGGTGAGTGAATAGTTGGTTGAGTGAGTGGGTAGGTGGTGAGTGTGGGAGGTTGAGTCGGTGAGTTTATGCGCGAGTTTATGCGCGAGTGGTTGCTGAGTGGGTTGTCTGGTAGGTGAGTGGTTTGGCTGGTAGGTGAGTAGGTTGGCTGGTAGGTGAGTGGGTTGGCGGGTAGGTGAGTGGGTTGGCTGGTAGGCGAATGGGTTGGCTGGTAGGTGAGTGGTTTGGCTGGTAGGTGAGTGGGTTGGCTGGTAGGTGAGTGGGTTGGCGGGTAGGTGAGTGGGTTGGCGGGTAGGTGAGTGGGTTGGCGGGTAGGTGAGTGGGTTGGCAGGTAGATGAGTGGGTTGCCGGGTAGGTGAGTGGGTTGGCGGGTAGGTGAGTGGGTTGGCGGGTAGGTGAGTGGGTTGGCGGGTAGGTGTTGGGTTGGCGGGTAGGTGAGTGGGTTGGCGGGTAGGTGAGTGGGTTGCCGGGTAGGTCAGTGGGTTGGCGGGTAGGTGAGTGGGTTGGCGGGTAGGTGAGTGGGTTGGCGGGTAGGTGAGTGGGTTGCCGGTTAGGTGAGTGGGTTGGCGGGTAGGTGAGTGGGTTGGCGGGTAGGTGAGTAGGTTGACGGATAGGTGAGTGGGTTGGCGGGTAGGTGAGTGGGTTGGCGGATAGATGAGTGGGTTGGCGGGTAGGTGTTGGGTTGGCGGGTAGGTGAGTGGGTTGGTGGGTAGGTGAGTGGGTTGGCGAATAGGTGAGTGGGTTGGTGGGTGGGTGAGTGAGTGGGTGGCAGTGGGTGTAGTGGAGTTGTAGCCTCAGTAGTGGGTGAGTGACTGGGTGAGTATGTGGGTGGATGAGTTCGTGGCAGGAGAGTTAGTGGATGCGATAGTGAGTTAGTGCATGAGTGGGTGAGGGGATGGGTGAGTTAGTGGTTGGATGATACGGTGAGTTTGTGAGTGCGTGGGTAGGTATTTGAGTGAGTGGATTGTTGAGTGAGTGGATGGGATGTTGAGTGAGTGAGTGGGTGGTTGGGTTGTTTCGTGACTTTGTGGGTGGGTGAGAAGGTGAGTTCGTGGGTGAGAGAGTGAACGAATGCCTGTTAATACGTGGGTGGATGAGTAGGTGGGTGTGGGGGTTGGTGAGTGAGTGGGTGGGTTAGAGATTGAGTGGGTGATTGTGTGACGGAGTCGGTGGTTGTGTGATTGAGTGGGTGAGTAGACGGGTGAGTGTGTGGATATTTGTGGTTGATTAAGTCGGTGGCTGATGCGAGCAGTGTGGGAGCTTGAAGGGAGTGAGTGGTTAGGTGAGTGAGGGGTGGGTGAATGAGTTAGTAGGAGCGCTAGTGGGTGGGTGAGTGATTAAGTGAGTGAGTTGTGTGGCTGAGTGAGTGACTGGATGGGTGGATGACTGGGTGAGTGAGTGGGAGAGTGATTGAGTAAGTGAGTCAAGCGGGTGGGTGGCTGGGTGAGAAATTGAGTCAGTTGGTGGGAGAATGGGTGAGTAGTTACGTGTGTAGTGCGTCGTGGGTGAGTAGGTCAGTGCCTGGGTGAGTTTTTGAATAATGGGTGGGTTCGTGAGTTGATGGGTTGGGTCAGTGATGTGGTGCGTGGGTGATTGAGTGGATGGATGAGTGAGTGAGTGGGTGAGTGCATTGGTAAGTGTGAGGGTGCTTGAGTTAGTGGGTGGGTGATTGGATGAGTGTGCAATGTTGAAGGGGTGAGTGGGGATGAGTAATTGAATGGCTGGATGAGAGGGTGGGTTGGTGAGTGGGTGGGTGAATGTGGGGGGTTGAGTGGGTGAGTGTGTGGATGAGTGAGGGTTTGGGTGAGTGAGGGGTTTGGTGAGTGAAGGGGTCGGTCAGTTCGTGGGTTAGTGAATGGATGGAATGGGTGGGTGAGTGAATGGGTGGTTGACCGAGTGAGTGAGTGGATGGGTGGATGAGTGAGTGGGTGGGCAAGCGGGTGAGTTGTTGCATGGGTAATGGGTGAGTGGGTGGTGAGTAGGTGTATGTGGTTGACTTAGTGGGAGGGTGGGTGAGTGGATGAGTGTGGGAGGTTGAGGGTGTGAGTGAATCGGTGAGTCAGTGGCTGAATGAGAGGATGGATGGATTGGAGAATGAGTGTGTGAGTGTGGTATGTTGAGTGGATGAGTTAATGTGTCGGTGTGTAGCTGAATGAGTGGGTGGGTGAGTGAGTGGGTGGCTTATTGAGTTAGTGGGGTGAGTGAGTGAGTGGGGGTGAATAGGTGGGTGGCTGAGTGGATGGTTGGTTGAAGTGAATGAGTGTTTGGGTTGGTTAGGGAGTTTGTGGGTGGGTCAGTTGGTGAGTTATTGGGTGGGTGGGTTGGTGATTGAGTCTGTGGGTGAGTGAGTGGGAGGGTGAGTGAGTGGGTGGGTGAGTGAGTCTGTGCATAAGTGTGTGGGTGGGTGAGTGGGTGGGTGGGTGAGTGAGCTCGTGGGTACAAGATTGAGTGGGTTGCTTGATGAGTGCGTCAGGATGGGTGAGTTTGTGGGTGGGCGGGCAGGTTAGAGATTGAGTAAGTGGGTAAGCTAGTGGGTGGGTTAGAGATCGAGTGGGTGAGCGGAGGGGTGAGTGAATGAGTGAGTGATTTGTGGGTGTGGTTGGATGACAGGATGGGTTTTTGATTGGGCGGGTGCAATGGCAGAGCCAGGATTTTCAGGTAGGGGGGAAACCCCTCCAGCAATGAAAAATCATAGGAGTTGTTAGTAAGTAAGAACTTGTCCCTTGCTTTTTATTCAACGGGTGTCCAGCGATGGCGCAGCCATCGATCGAGGGTCGGATTCGAACGTGTTGTGTGATCGGCATCGCGCTCACTAAAGGTGAATACCTTGAGGGAAGTTGTGTACTATACGCAACTTCGCACAATTCTGTGAGTCACTTATAACTGCTTTGCCGTTACTTATTGCCAATTATGGATCAGACTATTATCCTATCATCTCATAGAGTTCCTGGCACGTAATAATATGCTACACAGTGGCAGTAGGGGTCGCAAAATGCCGAATTATTACTAATAAACCCCAATGATCTGATCGAAATGAGGGATTTTGGTCGGATCATTGGGGGGGCCACGTGCCATTACACCCCCCCCCCCCCCCCCCCACTGGCGGAGTGGGTGGGTGGGTGAGTGTTGGAGGTTGAGTCGGTGAGTTTATGCGTGAGTGTGGCTGAATGAGTGGGTGGGTATGTGAGTGAGTAGTTGGGTGGGTTAGTGGGTGGGTGAATTGGTTGGTGGGTGTGTGAGTGGGTTTGTGGATGGGTTAGTGGGTTGGCGGGAAGGGGAGTGGGTTGGCGGGTGGGTGGGTGAGGGGGTTGGGTTAGTGGGTTGGCAGGGAGTGGGTTTGGGGGGTAGGTGAGTGGGTTGGGGGGTAGGTGAGTGGGTTGGCGGGTAGGTGAGTGGGTTGGCGGGTAGGTGAGTGGGTTGGTGGGTGGGTGGGTGAGGGGGTTGGGTTAGTGGGTTGGCAGGGAGTGGGTTTGGGGGGTAGGTGAGTGGGTTGGCGGGTAGGTGAGTGGGTTGGCGGGTAGGTGAGTGGGTTGGCGGGTAGGTGAGTGGGTTGGCGGTGGGGCAGGAGTGACTAGGTGGGTGGGGGAGTAGTGGAGTGGTAGCCTGGGTAATGGGTGAGTGGGTGGGTTGTTCACTGGGTGACTACGTGCGTGGGTTCGTTAGTGACAGGCGACTTAGTGGATGCGATAGTGAAGCTGCGATAGTGAGTCAGAGTGGATGGGTTGTTGATTGAGTGGGGTGAATGAGTGAGTGGGTGAGTTAGTGAGTGGATTGGTGAGTGGGTGGGTGAGTGCACGAGTGAGTGGATGGGTTAGAGATTGAGTGAGTGGTTGAGTGGATTGGTGATTCAGTGGGTGAGTTAGTGGGTGTTTGAGTTAATTTGTGTGTTAGTCTGTGGGTGATGGAGTCGGTGACTGGGTGAGTCTGTGCTGGTGGCTCGGTGGATGGTTGAGTTCATGGATGGGTTTTTGAGTGAGTGGATGGGTTGTTGAGTGAGTTGATGGGTGAGTGAGTGGGTGAAACGGTGCGTGGGTAGGTTAGTGAGTGAGTGGATGGGTGGGTGATTGATTGGGTGAGTGTGTTGGCAAGTGAGAGGGTGAGTGAGTGGGTGGTTAATCGGTTGGTGGGTGCGTGAAGGAGTGGTTGGGATGAGTGAGTTAGTGAGTGGATACGTCAGTGAGTGAATGGGTGGGTGAGTGGGTGAGAGGTTGCGTTGGTAGTAGGTGAGTGGGTGGTGAGTGGGTTGGTTCTTGAGTGAGTATGTGGTTTGTTAAGTGAATGAGTGGGTGGTTGGGTTGGTTATTGAGTTTGTGGGTGAGTTGGTGGGTGGGTGAGTTAGTGGTTGAGTTAGTGAATGAATGCCTGTGTTAATAAGTGGGTGAGTGGGTGTGGGGTTGGTGGATGAGTGGGTTGGTGAATGAGTTAGTGAGTGGATGGGTGGGTGAGTGAGTGGGTGATTGAGTGGATGGGTGGATGACTGGGTAAATGATTGGGTAAGTTACGAGGGTGAGTAAGTGAGTTACAGGGTGAGTGGGTCGGTGGGTGATTGGGTGGGTGGGTGAGTGGGTGTGATCATCCCCATGCTCTCCATGGAGCTCTCTGTAGTGAGGGACAGCTCACAGGGACAGCTGTTGCAGGGATTCACAACAGCTGCTTCTCCTCCTCCAGTTCTGAACCAGCTGACCAGGGTTGCCAGACGAGGCCAAGCAGCTCCTCGAGTTCTTCCACAGCTTCCTTCATGCCTGCTGTGCCACGTGCAGCTTCTGCATGAGGCTACTGTGCCACGTGCGGCTTGTGCATTAGGCTGCTGCGCCGCGTGTGAGGCTGCTGCGTGAGGCTGCTGCGTGAGGCTGCTGCGTGAGGCTGCTGTGCCACGTGAGGCTGCTGTGCCGCGTGAGGTTTCTGCGTGAGACTGCTCTGTCGCGTGAGGCTGCTGTGCCGCGTGAGATTGCTGTGCCGCGTGGGTCGACGTGACATCACCGTCAGTCTAGGGGGATCTTTGTATGAGTGATGGGGCAGTCGTAGAGAAAGTGGAGAAGTTTCCGTACTTATGCAGTCAGCAGAGGTCTCACGCCGAATCAGCTGAGTAGCATGATTTGTTCGTCGTGTGAACCAAAATTGAGGTGAATAATTTTGAGTAAAAAAAATGATGACATTACACTGGCTATGAATATGACTATATAAAAGGTTAGGATCTTGTGTCGGATGCATATTTGCTGGACTTTATACAGTGGCTTGGGCCAAGAAACTGGCATTCAGAGGCAAACTTGTCATGGTGGGGATTTGTTTCCAGAAACACACTCAGCCACCTTTGTCTCTCCAGTGGTGATGTTTACCAACCACACCTGATACTAATTTAAGGTTAAGTCGACTTAGGGGAGGCATAGGGTCGATTAGAATATAATTGGTATAGGAATAGGTTTTACCCTTTTAACTGGCACAAAAAACTGACACCTTTAGTCAAGGCATCATGTTTGCAAAATAGAATATAATTCATCACTGATTTTGGCCACAACCGGGAATTATATCTCGTAAGACTGCGATCAAGAATACTTGAAATAGTGTCGGGGCCAGAGGACATCCCCATCACACCCCACAGTAAACGTGAGGAAATGGCTCTGACACCCGGCCATGCAGCGTTACGTGGGCCTGCCCACCATCATGGTCTTTAATGGTCGTGAACAGAGTCAGGGACCCTAAATAACACGAAGAATAATCCAAGACCATAGCCTCTTAATGGTAATGCAGGCCTCCAGCAGGTGAAGAGAGCTTCCTGATGCGTTTGTGCGTTTTTCACCGTTGCGGTGCCCCGCCATGGCATTTTGGTGATGCTTTTGTTTTCCATTTGTGGAGGCAATTGCTCGTGCCATGGCCAGGTTGGATCCGGTGTACGGTGGCCCCCCACTGCTTGCGGTGGTGGGGGGCCAGCGAGCTTCTTGATGGTTTGATCCACGATGAGGCACTTCTTGGGGATGTTTGAGTTCTCCCAATTGTTTATCCACTCATTCGTACCGGTTGTGTGGACAGAAGCCGGAGGGATTTAAGAAAAGTCCACATTGATTAAAATGGCCACGATAAATCGAACCGGCGACTTCTATATTGTGTACCAACCATTACATCATGGCAACATCCTGTTATGTCACGTTTATAAGGGTGGGGGGAAATAACAACCAGGGTACTAGGTGTTAGTGTGTTTGAGGACGCAAGTTTCAAATACAATTATTTCTTATCTTGTCCTCTTCCCCCCCGACTGGGGTTAAAACAATCAACAATTGAGGAAAGGGTTGGTGGGACGTGTGTAGAGATCGCCAGTAATCCCAGGTGGACTCCCGCTCGCTGCACAAACGCCTCCTGTGGAATCCATCCAGCAGTTTGTCGACGGAAACGATGATGGTAGGCGACCATGGTTTTTGGAGATCGTAGCCGGGGCCGGAGCGGCAACAGTGATGAAGGAAGGGGGGGGAGCGAGTGGCAGGGGCAGAACGGAAGGGGAGATGAGCGGTATCATTGGTGACGCGCGAAAGCGCCCCAAACCGTTTGCGATCAGTCATGTCCATGGGTGGGACGGTGCTCGCGTCCACTTCCATGAAGGTGTCCTGCAGACACCTGAGAGTGGGCGCACACATGCACAAGAGCGAAGCCAATGTAACAATCCAGTTTGTCAACCAGGTATCTAGGCCCAGCCTGGATGCCCACGGCAGTCTCAGTGGGCGACGCCTGCCCCAAGTGGGCCACGCAGGCCCCTTAAACTGTGCCACTTGGCCCACTTTCCTCTGGGAGCTGCTCGCTTTGATGTTGGCCGACCTTGGAAACGGTCGTGATGTCACGGAGTCAATGCAAAAGAGAGGCAATCGTCAAGTTAGTGCTGATTAAGGTCAAGTTTATGGCAATAAATGTAAAAAAACAGATTCCAGCTGGGTATATGTGTAAGTCATCTCAACCACGTTAATAATAATTGAAAAAGAAATATTGTCGCTTTCATCTGGCTGTGGGCAAAAGGGAGGGTGGGAAGTTGTCGGAGTAATGAAAGGATTTGTGGCCATAGAGCCACAAGGCCCTCAATGTTTGAAGAATAATTGTTGCTCGTTATTGCAACGAAGCATAAAAGCGTATTGCGGAAAGTGTCGCGCATGTGTCTGTAGCGCGGTGCCCCCACATGTTCTCATTCACCTCAACGACCATATCACAGTTCATGGTATTTGAGTGGTTCGTTTTTTTCTATTGCATAATCTTGCTGGTATCCATGAATGAACAAGACGAATCTATGAACGCATATTTGTGCCTTTAGGAATAATAATGGTTTGAGTGTCTTTCCATATGAACAGCGTTGCATAATAATCAATCGTCCTACTGTTAACAACGTGACAAGAATCTGCATTAAGGGTCGCATATGATCAATGACCGAATGCCGTGTTGTGTAACAATTTAAATACGAATGACATATTATAAGGTTAAGGTTTTGATAGAATAGTTTGCATGTTTTAATCTCTCTCAACAACAACAACATTGCGTTACGCGTCGGGAATTAACCACAGGTGCCGTTATCGAAGTGAAACAACGCAATCGTGATGTGTACCATGTTAATGCTGTGTTGAAATTCCGAAGTTGAGAGTTCTCATATTATCCAAAAATTTAAGTTTAGCTAGAAAATAAAATTGATTAAAGCAGAAGAGTTGTGTGTGATTCTTTCCGTGATTCTGCATAGAATTGTTCTGCGAATGAGATCTGAATCTCGGTTACCTATCATAAGCACACTAATCACTAATCCAGCACATAATCAATAAGCGTTAAATCGAAGATAATTGTATCCTTATTGAAAATACGGAATTAAATAGCAAGTCGAGTCGACTCTCTCTCATTCACGCTCACAATACCTGCACAACTGCATACGATTAATTGCGTTGTTCCAATTAATAACCAACCTTCGTCACCGAGGCTGGACCTAATTATCATAACGACCTGCATCATCATAACCACGCCCACTCGCATGAATTAATACGATTATCTCTCGAATTAGCATAGTTTATGCACATAATTACACCAATATATTCAGATAAATTATTTAAATTTCAAATTTAATCAAATTTTCATTATTTTCTTCAAATTTTCATAACCTACATATACAACAACCTTCGAGCACCCATATCTCACAGAGCGGGCCCTAACCTATAACAGCTGGCAGTTCACCAGCATTGCTTCAAGTGAGCTGGAGCGTGCTGATGAATATAAAAACCGAACCAGAGCTTGGTTTATGTACAACCAATACTGCTGAAATGATGCACTCCCAGAAGGAAAGCCGTGTGGCTAATGGGATGTGTACAAATACTTGTATTTTTTAAGTGGAAAGACAGATATGTGAAGGAGGGGAATCATCGTTTGTGTGTTAATTTTGTTACTCATATCCACGATGTAAGCCAATTATTATATTGAAACTTCGCAGAGCTTTCATGAGTAAGAAAGTTGTACCAACAATAATTATTATCGGTTCTATTGCGATCGAGGGCTGCACGTTTCAACGGGCACACATGTGTCATGCTGCGATGGTGACGGAGCTCCCGGTTTTTTAAGACCGGGAGGAAGTGAGGGCTTAACCTTTCTGGCAAATTGCCCGATGATGCTGGATGTAATTACCAGCGAAACGTCGTACTCAAAAATTGTAAATGTTGTGGATTCACTCTTCAACACACCGGTGGGCTGAAGGAGTGATCTATTTCTCTTTTGTCAATGTGACACATTTTTTATTGATTGGCCGTGTCGGGTAGTGGAGGGTTACGACACATTTATGAATAATGCGATCTAACCCAAAAACGTTTATTATGAATAATATTGGTCGTGAAAGCCTACGGCCTTTCTGGCCGTGATTTTTATTTCAGCAGCATTGGTTCAACACGAGCAAACGTCAGAATGGTTTTCAGCTTTGCAAAGCTCATGATGACTTTTTGTGAAGTATTCCACAGTTTTGCATAGAACTAGGACCTGTAACGAACAGAGAGCATCCTTGCCTGCAAATATCTGGCAGTTCACCAGCGTCGGTTTGAGACACTGAATGCTCAAACAAACGCAAATGTGGTAATGATTATTTTGTGTTATCTCCATATTTATAAAAGTTGTAAATATGAGTCTGTTCAAAATGTTTAGCGTACTTTCCGACATGCAACAAACTTGAAATTTACCATGTGGGTACTTTCCAGACTCTACACCATGCAAAAGTTATGAAAATACACTTTTTTGTGTGTGGGGGGGGGAGCTCAATAATGCATTTAATTTTTTGTATGGCAAGTGAGCTGAGGTCAAATCTGTCACGTGACCCGCACATGTGGAAGCGTAACGCATTGTCGTGTAGTGGTTAGCGCGCTGCGCTACGAATCCGGCAACCCGAGTTCGATTCCCGCTCACGGCCACTACCAGTGACGATTATTTTAACCGGTCCTGGGCCTCCCCTAGGTCGACTCAGCCTCAAAACGAGTAACTGCTGTGGTGTGTAAACATCGCCACTGGGAAGACAAAGGCGGCCGGACGTGGTGGATCCAAGTCCCAGGAGAAGCTGGGTAGTACAGCTAGTGTATTATATGCGCGAGTACTAAAGCTGGAACGATTCGATTACCAAGTCGATTATAACCGATTCCTTGTGTATGGTCAATTACTCAGACCCCTTTAAAAATGACAGCCATCCCCACATCTTACTTCCTGTGACGCGGCTGATGTGATCAAGTCCCTCCCATCAGGTGGGACAACCACAGCAAGAAAAAACTGCTGAAGTAGGCGAGAGATCTGCCGTGCCACGAGATTATATAGGCCTCGGCAGTAGGGGGGAGAGAGAAGGGGGGGGGGAGAGAGAAGGAGGGCGGCAGAAAGTGGACCCCGCAGCAGCACCCGGGTCACTGGAGTAAAGTGGGCCACCACTCATTGATCCGTACATTTAACTCGATGAGTCGATTCGATTCCGTGCCCCGGTGGGTCCTCCCCCCTTTTGTGCTTTTGGGTGTGCTGGGTTTCAACATAATTCCCGATCCATTGTGAATCTTCCCTTCCCCCATTTCAGCACTCCGATCTACATCCGACAGGAGATGATAAACCGCAGGGAGGGGGAGTAAAACCTAATCGCCAGGTAATTGGAAAAGTCGCCCATTGTCTCGCGGATTTGCATGATTGTACGATGGATGGGGCAGAGGAACGTGCTACAGGGACACGCCCTGAGGAATGCAGGCATCGGCCTTTGGATGAAAAACTATTTTTCAGTAATTCAGTGGGCAGTGCTCTCACTGGCAGCTCATTCTCAATTAATGTGGGTGATTCACCACGTGTTTGTGCCACATTTTGTATCTGAGTTGAGTCCATTTTTGTTTCCTTTCCTGTTTCTCTACTCCCTCCTGGTATAGCCGGGTGGGGGTATCGAAGGGGGAATGGGCAGATTGTGTTTAACCTTGAGTTTGTCGTGGCATGGGGTGCTGGTATGATTCCGCTCTTGGCTTCCACACCTTGAGATTCCAATAATTACCTGTCTTTGTGTGCTGTGGTTGCCTCGGATTGGTGTGCCACTCTCTCGCTGGATTGCTACCTTGCCATCTCTGTGTGTAATTATGTTGGTAGTTCGTGGGTGCTTGCTCCTCTCTGTATTGTGGGGCTTGGTGTGAGGTGCTGTAGCTGCTCACGTGATTTTTACTTCCCTCTAGATGGCGGGGTGCATTATCTCTCTCCCTGTGTTTTGTCCGAATTATATATATATAGCCATGCCGTGTGAACCCTATTCTGTATGTGGTGTAAGGAGGCCGTCTCTGGGTCCAAAACCATTCCCACAATTTCTGTAATCTCTGAACTCAAGGATTAAAAAAAACAATCTTGAACATTTTGTCACCTTCGTGGTATTGATCAACATCACCTGCGTAATACACTCCTCGTTTACGCACTGGGTCATAAATTTGGCAGCATTAAACCCCTCAGTGTTGAATATTCTCCAAACTTCGTAATCACTGTTAGGCTGAGTTTTTTTAAAATAGTTCCTAACCTTGTATGGTAGCGACTTTACCCATGGTATAGAATATTCATGTAACCTTCTTTACAGCACTTGTTTTCTCGTCCAACTTCCTCAGACCTCTAATCATTGCCTCCACTTCTACTGTTGTGATATGAGTGTATGTCTCTGTTCCTATTGTGTGGATCAAAATAGGGGATTCTGACGAGAGCTTTCTCCGTCAATTTAAGAGTCTTACTACTGAATGAGTATTCGGAAAGTTGGTCGTTGTGAGAGGAGTTAGTGTCAGATGAGCTATCACTCAAACTTTGCCGCTGCTTAACATAACTTCTGTAATGTATTTTGCGCCTGTGTTGTGGGTATGAACGTAGAGCGAGACTTCTCTTGGAGGCAATGCGTTTATTACAATAAACGATAACAACACCAATAGCCGTAACACGACTGGTGTATGTTAAAAACACTGCTGCAGTCAATCACAGTTGGTTTTGAGTGATTACATTGGGGTGGGGGGGAGGGATGGCAAGTGATGGGTGATGGGAGGAGACAAGGGACGCAACGTGACCGTCCATGTACGAGGATAAGAGTTGCCATCTGTGACGTACACAACCTGGGGACACATCATGGGAAGAAGGATCTCTCAAAACCCGAAGAGGGGAGAACTACATGGAAACGCATTGTCTTGAGCAATGAATTAGCACAAGGGGACGAACAGGGGTTGGAGTCATGTTCTTCGTATGGTCGACGTTTATGTAGAGCAACAACTATATTGGATTGAGGTGGTTGAGCCAGATCATTGTGTAAGAAGTAGAGTTGGTGCATCGCTGTGATGATGCCTCCGAATTTGTGAATTGGACATTGAGTTTTCATATATTCCATAGTCTATTCAGGCTTGGAGTTAGGGATAGGGCTACAGATTTGCTGCAGAAATATGTTTCAGAGCGTCAGTGTTTGGCACTACATGTAGGGCAGTTTCACATATTAGGCAAACATCACAATTTCAGCATCATCTTAATTTTATATATTTATATGGGATATAATATAGAAGGTAATTATTGCTTTAGAAATTACATTATTCACACAGATGATTTCTATCTGAATCTCTTGGTTGAAATACTTTGCCCAAGGTAAGATAACTGTGCGATTATGGTAATGAGTATCCACGTCCGTCTGAGACCGTGGAACTGCCCTCCAGCACTGCCGCTCACATCAGGGGACGTAGGAACGACTATGGTTGCTGGCTTCACCGTGGCCAACTAGTTTATTGATGGGCATCTCCTCCTTGCCATCCTCCTAAATTTCCACCATCACCACCTCCACAACCTTGTGCTTGTCGCCCCCAACTCAAACTCAGTGCAAACCCCTTGGAGGGCTGGCATTACCCAAGGGACACAGAACTCTGCCTCACATTTGGTTTCTAGAAGCTCCGCAACAGCCACACTGTGGATGTAGACAGCCCTTAGCATTATAAATGTGAGCCACTCGCGTGTCCCAAACACTCAAAAGAATTGAGACGAGGCGATAGTATTAGATACAAATATTTATTATTAAAACGCGATGCCTTGTAAAGAAGGGGAGGTGCTGGTGGGGGTGGGTGGTGCTGGAAGTGTGGGGGGCTGTGAGATGCTCAGAGGGTGTTCGAGGCCTGGGGGGGCAGGTCTTGGGAGGCTTCTTGAATGCCGGGCTCCAGTGAGCAGCCAGAGATGTCCTCTTCCTCCTCAACCGTGACAAGCTGTGGACATACTGACCCATTAGACACTACACACAACTCAGTACTTCTACCAGCTCAACTGGGATTACACACAACAATCAGCACCCCCTACTGGCAGACAAATGCCAATTGCACACCAGGTGCTGAGTCACCTTGTGCCCACAGGACATCTGTCATTGGGCGTGCCCTTTCACACGTGTTGAGATGAGATGTGATGTAAAGCGCTCTGAGATGCCCCGGTGTACAGAAAGGTGCTAAATCATTCTCATCGTTATCACTGTGTCCAGCAATAATGAAATTGTCTGTATTTGTAAACGGGGACCATGACGGCTTAACGTGATGGTTAGACCAGCTCATCATTATCATAATACACTGAATCGTGTGTGCATGAATCTATTATTTACGTTAAACGCAAATTATATACGTGTGTGTGTGTGTGCGATGCGCGAGTGCTGTGCACTCACCTCCACCTCGCTCTGCAGATGCTGCTGCTCCGAGTGTGCACTCTGCTCGTTGTCGCGGTAGGGCGCCAGCTCAGCGTGCAGCTCCGCCACTACACGTTGATACCACTGAATCTCTGCCTGCAGAGATTCCAGTTTCCAATTCCTGTCAATGAGCTGCGTGGGCCACGGGCAAATGGCGGCAGAGGGACACAGGAAAGCATTTTAACGACTGCGTGAAGTTATTGCAGAACATACAGGTATAATAACACACACAACCAGGATCTTTATTTATAATTGAGTAATGTAATGACCTACGAAGCTCTTTTACACAGATGTCCATAGACCACCTTTGACCAAATAAACCGAAATGCATCCAATCATCTCAGATCTTGGAAGAAAAGCATGGTTGAACTTCAAATGCTTGGATGGGCAACCACCATCAATACAAACCAAGATAACACCTATAAAAGCATGATGAAGACCGCTTGTGTTGCAATCGAAACGTCGTGGGTTTTTTTTATATTATTAAAAAAAAGTACGTGACTTTACCGAAAGAATCAAGAATATGAATTCCTGCAGTCACGAAAGTTTTATGTTAAAAAATTTTTAGGAATTAATTAACTCAAAATCTGGATTAAAATAATAGATTAAGATCGCTTCCCAACCAAAAAGAGGGAGGGGATGGAGATGCATGTAGCAGAGGGGAGCAGATGGTCTAGTAGTCGTAGGTACTTCTACTAGAGGTGGGATGGTGGATCGTAACGTGGTACAGTCCTTAAACAGAGAATGCTCAGTAACCTAGTGCGCATCCATTCTGTACAACCATCAGTGTGAAAAATAAGTGTATACATACAGTCCTCGACTTAGGAACACCATACTTACGGAGACCCGACTTACGGATACCCGAGTTCCGAATCTGTTTCTATGAAATGTATTAATTTTTGGATACCATTGACTTTAAAACGCGAACTTGCACTTCCAAACTGAACCACAGAACTATTTTGTTCAGTGCTGCGATCCTCCACAAGATGTCATGAGTCAGCCTCGTGCACGCGCACATGTGCGTATATGTGAAAGTGATTGTGTGGGGAGCGGTAGTGTTGCAGTTCACGCGCTGCGCTACAAACCCACCGACCCAAGTTCAATTCCAACTCACGGCCAACACCAGTGACGATTATCTGAACCATTCCTGGGCCTCCCGTAGGTCAACTCGGCCTCAAATGAGCACCTAGCGCGCTTTATAAACATCACCACTCGGGACACAAATGCAGCTGGGTGTGGTGCTGGCACACAACCCCTCGCATGCCGTGCTGGCTTTCATAGGCTATCGCTAACAGCACGTGCCCCAACAGCCTATTACAGCTACACGGTGGATCTTTGTGCGGATCGGAAGTGTAGCGGTGAGCACGCTTGTGATTTAAAAGCGGTGAGTGAAAAAAAAATATTTTTACTACATTTTATGTATTACTTACGATACACTATATTTTTAGTGTTAATGCAAATGTACATGATTTCTTATTTACGAGTTTAACTCTTTTGTTGAACCTTAACACATTTTATAACACTGACAATATGGGAATTTAAATATCACACATTATTGTATTCCGACTTACGAACCGTTCCGACTTATGAGTGGGCCTCAGGAACTAAATGCGTTCGTAAGTCGAGGACTGACATATTATTGATATATTTGTCTATTATACTGTGTGTATTATTAGTTGTTTATCATGTAAAATTAGTTTACACTTGAAAAATATTCACCATAAATCCGGTATGTGGGGAAAAAATATTGATAGAGTATGTGTAGTGGCATAGCGCTGGCTGCTGGTAAAAAATGGTAACTGCGGTGTATGGTAGTACCCACGTCAGCAGGCCACGATAGACACGAGTGGGGGACATCTAGGGGAAAGGTCACAGAGGGGGGGCCATCGGGAACCCGCTAGTAGGTTCCAGAGAGGGGGCGTGGCCGTGGCGGAGCGAGGCCACGCTGAGAGTATAAGAAGGGCCCCTGTGAGGGACCTTGTGGCTGTTGCTGGAAGTGGGATCCTCGTCGTGCTGTTCGTATATATAAGATAGTCGTCGTCACCATCTCGTCATTGTCGTTGTCGTCTCGTCGCTGTCGTCTTGTCGCCATCGTCGCTGCCGTCTTCACTCGATATTACGCTGCTAGATAGGTGTTCGCTGTCTCCGTTCAGTGCTGTCAGTGTTAGATGGTTAGTGTTTTGTATAGGCCAGCAACGGTAATAGTGTGTACCCACGTAGGGTGTCTGTATTATCCCAATGGTGCTCGTTAAATAAAAGAAGCGCCTAAAAGTCTTACTGTCTCTGAGTTAGTCACTACACATGTACACATGAAAGTGACTACTGTAGTCAGAGATGCAAACGCTTGGGCGTCATCTGGTGCCTTACTGTCGCCATCCAGCGTAAACTATTTGGGTCTTTATAGTAAAGTTCGTAAATCTCAAGTACGCTATGGCAAGGTACCACAGTACATAACATGCGATTGGCTATCAATGACTTGAGTACGTTAATAGTGAAAGTACGTACAACGGGAGGGCGTAAATAATGGTATTGCTGTATATATATCTGCGTTTGTGCCATGCCGGACTTCATAGGTGCTCGCTAACAGCACTTGCTCACCTTCGCCTCACTCTGCTGGTGCAGCACTTGCAGATCCTGGAGCTGACAGTGAATGCTCTGCAGGTTTTCTTGGCATGGCGCCAGCTCAGCGTGCAGCTCTGCCACCACACGCTGGTAACCCAAAATCCCCGCCTGCAGGGATCCCAGGTGCTCATTCTTTTCGATGAGCTGCATGGGCCACGGACAAACGGCAGCAGAAGGACATGGCTAAGCATTTTAACGACTGCGTGCAGTTGTTAAAGAACATACAAATCCAACAAACACATACAGAACCAGTATCTTTATTTTAAATGAAGGAATCTGATAAGCTATGAAACTCTTTTTCACAGATGTCCATACACCACACCACCTATGACCAAATGACCTGGAATGCACCCAATATTATAAGATCTTGGAAGAAAAGCAGGGTTGAACTTTTATGGTACTTGGATGGGTGACCACCATCCATACAACCCAAGATAACACCTATAAAAGCCCAGATATATGGATTAATTAACCCAAAAGCTACTTTAAAATGTCCGATTATAATTGCCTCCCAACCAAAAATAGGGAGGGGATGGAGATGCACGTAGCAGAGGGGAGCAGATGTTCTAGTAGTAGTAGGTACTTTTACTAGAGGTGGGATGGTGGATTGTAATGTGGTACAGTCCCTAAACAGAGGATACTCAGTAACCCAGTGCGCATATACACATCTGTGTGAAAAATAAGTGTATATATAGGCAGTCCTCAACTTACAAACACCTGCACTTACGAACCTGCTTCCATCAAATATATATTTTATAACATTGACTTTAAACGCGAACTCGCACTTGAAAATTGAACCGCGTCACTATTTTGTTCAGTGGAGCAATCCTCCACGACATGTAATAATTCAGGATGGCGCTTGGAGCAAGTGTATGCCTATAAGTGTGTGTGTATGCACGTGCACGTGTCTATGTGTATGAAAGTGAATGTGTGGGGAGCAGTAGTGTAGCGATTAGCCTTCGAAAGCGGCGACCCGAGTTCGATTCCCGTTCATGGCCAACACCAGTGACGATTATGTGAACCGGTCCTGGGCGTCCCCTAGATCGACCCAGCCTCAAATGAGTACCTGGTGCGATGTGTAAACACCACCACTGGAGAGACAAAGGCAGCGAGGCATGGTGCTGGCCAATCACCCCCTTGTGTGCCATGCCGGCCTTCATAGGTGCTGCTCACTAACAGTACTTTCCCCAACAGTCTATTAAGGCTATACGGGGAGTCTTTGTCTGCGACGTGCGAATGCAGTGTACTCACCTCCGCCTCGCTCTGCTGGCGCAGCATGTCCAAATGCTGCAGCTGTGAGCGTCCGATCTGTGCGTTTTCGCGGTACTGCTCCAGCTCTGTGTGCAGCTCGGCCAGCATACGCTGATACCAAAGAATCCCCGCATGCAGGAATCCCGCTCCTGGCTCCTTTCGAACAGCTGCTTGGGCCACAGGCAGAGGGACAGAGAAAAGCATTTTAACGACTGTGTGCGGTTATTGTAGAACATACAGATGCAACAACAGACACATTTAGAACCAGAATCTTTATTCATATTGGAGGAGTCTGATGAGCTGTGAAAATATTTTTCACAGATGTCCATACACCATGTTTGACCAAATCACCCAGGATGCACCCAATCTTGTCAGACCATCATGCACACAACCCATGATTACGCCTATAAAAGCCCACATATATGGATTAAGTAACCCAAAATCTGCATTAAAAGGTCAGATTAAAATCGCTTCCCAAACCAGGACAGGGAGGGCATGGACATGCACGTAGCAGAGGGGAGCAGATGGTCAGACCCTACACAGCCTGACGACTCAAGTGCTGTGTCACGGTCAGACCTGGGCCGTTCCGGGGCCAGGAGAGCCTGGGTTCTCAGCGGCCGTGGGAACGAGGCTGGGAGCATTACCTGACGCAGAGTGTCCTCATTCTCAGCTTGGGACGTGGTCAGCTGATCCTGCAGCGCCGACAGTCCCTGTTGGTGGGTGGAGAGCTCCGGCTGGGCACTGGCGCGCTCCGCCTCACTCGCTGCGAGCTCCTCCTTGCTCGCCTTGAGCTCCTCCCTCAGCCGAGTGATTGTGTCCTCGTCCTCCTGAGCCTTAATACAGGCAACGTTCGTTTTACCATCGTAATCATCACCATCATCATCATGAACAGCCATGATCCGTCCACCGCTGAATGTGTTTTTGTGATACTGCTGGATGAAAGTTTCCCTGAGCCATACCGGTCATGGGAATTAATTGATCATACTTCATCACACTGGTCAGCACGAAGTGGTACACCCAAGACTGGGTCAGATTTCACTGCCCACCAATGCTAGCCATGGTTGGTAATCAAACTCGGACAGCTTGGTTCAGAGTGCAGAAGGCTCATCACAGTAAATTAATACGTTGTATATCATAAATATTTCGCCGCACAAGGGTCTCCTCCTCTTGTGAACGCTGCCACAAATGTCTTAAAACTCAAACTTTAATTATCTTTATTTTACCAGCTAAGGCCTACTGAACTATATAGCTCTTTTTCAGAAGCGACCTGCCCACAAATGAAAGTTCAACGAAGTGGCTTATCATGTGGAAATGTATTGCAGCTATAGAATCTAAACGCACGTTTCTAAATGTGGAGGAAGAACCGGAGGACCCGGAAAAAATCCACGTGACCACAGGGAGAACATGCAAACTCCAAATATACAGGTGTCGGGGTTGGGATCAAACCCACAACCTCCTGCATACAGGCGAGGTAGTTAACATCTCGCCACCGTGGCGCCCCTCTTCAGTGCCAATCGCGGCTTCACCACGCGTGCCCTTGCGAGCCGATACCTTCTTGGAGTTGCGCTCGAACTGCTTAAAAGCATCGGTGAGGGTGAGCCGGACCTCCTCCAGCCCTGTCGCCAGCTCGCAGGCCTCTTTCCGATGCGCGTCCTGCTGCTGCGCCTTCTCCATCCCAAGTGCCTGGACGTGCCCCTCCGACTCCTTCAGCTACAGGCACGCACACGTTCCACA
This sequence comes from Petromyzon marinus, assembly GCF_048934315.1. Taxonomy (NCBI): domain Eukaryota; kingdom Metazoa; phylum Chordata; class Hyperoartia; order Petromyzontiformes; family Petromyzontidae; genus Petromyzon; species Petromyzon marinus. Next base: position 1,785,613 of record NW_027423146.1, read on the forward strand.
ATGCTGGATTCATGTCTGGGGAAGTATACTGAATATGGGGTGCAGAATGTGGAAATCTTTTCTGGGTTGGAAAAGACCCAGCTGTAATTAAGCCCGGCTTGCAAACAGATAAATAATTACCACTTAAGTCATTTAAACTCTGTGGTGTGCATATAGCTGTGTGTCTGCAAGCCTATATTGTTTCTCTAACAAATGCAAGCCAATCACATTTTAGAAAAAGTCCTGTAAACTGCAGCTGACTTTATAATTAAATTGTATTTATTCTAACTGAAAGTATTAAAATGTGAGAAAATACATTCGCAACTCTGAATCATGACAAATTATGAGAGGTAGTGAATTAGTTAAAGGCCTAGTCAGGAATTGCCTTGTCTAGTGTAATTACCTCATCCAACATTCACATATCTGCAGACAAAATTAAGAGCCATGAGGGGAGGACCGATCCTGTGGTCACAATTATACCTTTTGCCATATAGAAATGCATTATCATACTACATTCGAAAAAAACATTCTGGCTGTCTGCCTTCCTGGCTGCATCCATATTACTTATATAACCACTTCAGGTTTCAGCCACCTGTGATTAAGCCAGGTTCACATGTGCAGTGAGTTAATGATCTCAGCCTGATCATCAATGACTTCACAGAAAAGCCCATGAAAACAATGTCGGCTTTACACTAAATCGAGCGAAGTTCCAGCTCTGAAAACCAAAGATCCGACTGTTTTGTGATGAACATTACTCATTACTTTCCATAGCAGGGCAGATATCAAAGTATTTCCTCCTATTGGGTGGGTACCAGAGGGCACTTAAATATTTCTCAGAAGTAGTTATGTGATTTATGCTTCTGCAAACCATTCTCTAACATGAAACTTGAATTTGGAGCTTTCGTGACTGCAGGAATTATTCTTTGGTTTTTATTATTAATTTTATTATTTCTTATTTCTACGTGACTTTACCTAAAAAAACATTCTCGAACATGCGATGGTGCACTGCTCAGGCGATGAGGACAGGCCTCATGCACACACATGGAGGTGGGGGGGCTGTCGCATAAGGCTCTGGTTACCTGGTGCTGCAGCCCGGCGATCTGGCCGTGCATGCACTCCATCTCAGCATCCGTGTGCTGAAGTGTGTGCTGCAGCTGCACCACCTCCTGTGCCCTCGCGGCCTCCTCTGCCCTGGAGACTCCCAGCTCGGCCTTGAGAAAGTCCGTCTGTTGCTCCAGAGAATTGCCTGTCGGAAGGGACACAAAACCATGCCGATGAAGACAGTACAGCCACCAGTGGCAGCAGACAGAGAAGGAGCAGCAGCTCAGGAGGAAGAGTACCAGCAGCGGGAGTAGTAGCAGACAGAATAGGTCTGAGGTCCCTCAGACCTATTCACCAGCTTGCATGCAAACACAGGGTCCAGAATAATAATATATGCACAGGAAGGGCCTAGTGAGAGAGCAGTTAGTAAACCCAGTGCAGTCCTATGTTAGACAGCGGAAGTGGTCCACGTGGGAAATGAAGTAAAAACGAGGAATTACTCGTTTTAACTCGTAAAAAGAAGTTATTGGTGCACAGTGCTCGACAAAAATTAGTGTTCAATGGGTCCGTGGATTCAGAAAGATTTTGGAGCACAGGCCCCTACCCACCGGTCTCCTCGCAGCAAGCGTTAGCCTCCTGCAGTCGTTGCTGCAGCTCCAGTACTTCATGCCGCAGGTTGTCCACCTTGGTCTGCTGCACCTCTTGGTTGGTAAAGAGGTCGCGCATGTTCGCTCTCAGCTCCGCGGCCTCGGTGCCCAGCCGCTCGGTTTCAGTCCCGCGCTCTCGCGCCTCTTCCCGCGCCGCCACCAGGTCTGCCTCTGAGCGCCGCAGCAGCTCGTCACGCTCCTTCAGCGCCTGCGGGCGGAGACGGGCAGCATCTAAATTACACGTAATTACAACATGTAATTTGAATATATTAATAAATTGTTTAGCATTCATCCAAAATATTGAGAAAATAAGTGGGCTTGGGCAGGACACATTGCTGTTGCAAGAAGGGGGGTGGCTGTTGCGAGAGTGGAGGCCTCACCTTCTGGAGGACCGTGATGTGCACAACGTGAGCGTCGTACTCTGAATCTTCGTGCATATGTGATGCACGATATTCGGCCAGCTCTATGTATGCCAGATGCAGAGTCGCATCGTGCTCACGCTTCAGCTGCTCCTCGCGCTCGCCCCACCGCACTGCCTCCAACTCCACCTGCAGGCTGTTGATGGCCTGCGAGTGTGCCATTAGCTGCTCACGGGTAGAAGGGCACAGTGTCACAGGCACGTGCATGCATAGGTGGGCATCCCTTCATCACAGACACATGCAGCGTGCAGATGAGGACAGGTACAGACATACAGACACACGGAGCATGTAGTTGTACAGAGAGATAAGAGACTATAGGCATGGGCAGGAGGCACAAGAAAATAAATTACAGATGCAGAGACATACACACAAAGACACAAGCAAGTCATACAAATTTGGACACATTATGGAAAGACAGTGCATGTGGAGAGAGCTGTACATAGCCAAAGGCAGAACATGCAGAGGGAGACAAGATAAGAATGCGGAGACACGGGCATTGAGTACAGAGACGCACATACAGGCGCCTCGCATGCAGACGGACGCACACGTGCAGTGGATGCTTTTCAAGATGAAAATAAGAAATTGAGATTCTATTGTAAACAAATCAAGAACTACAAAAATATGCAAGGTAAACACCTGTGGTCTTATTGAACATACCACAATCACGTTTAAAATATTTAGAATGATAATAGAAAGTCAAAAAATAGAACCATGATACATTGTATACATCAATCAACGATTGGTAAGCGTGCATACAACATGGCAACGTTCTTCATCATAAGATAATGAAGAAACTCGTTGCACCCAAATGTTCATCTTCAAATTGAGTCAATATTCAAAACAAATAACTCACAACGCCTCCTCACACCATGTCGGTCATGGGAATGTGTTTGACTATACTTCCCCATGCTGGTCAGCACCATACAGATGTATTAATCAATAAAACATAATACATGCACATTATGTGGGGAGATGCTATGATACAAAAATTTAGTTTGATCTGCTTTTATCTTTTCATTTTCAACATTATTGGGAATAAAACCATGGACCACTCGCTATAGTGAATTTAGCAAAATTTATTACGGAACCAAAATATAATTCGATGGGTTTTTTTGTGCACTCATTTGCAACTAGGCTGAGACCACTATGCTTGAGAATCCGGTTTAATCACTGTGGTTGGGCGGCTGTAATCCACATTCAATCCTGGCATCTCAGCCATGCTGGCACAGCATGTCTGACCCCTGGGGCACCTAGCTACCTCCCAGAATGCACTCATTTAATGTGCCATTTCCTTGACGTTCAGATCGTAACTCTGAATAAAAACTCAACGCATGAATCAATAATGATGCACTTAATAGGGCAGAGCTTCTAAAAGGTGATGTTTCAGGCAATGGCCTTCATCGCATCAGAGAAGTCAAAGCAGTATCCATTGCAGCGTTATTGACGAATATGTTGAGGTTTTGTTATCTCTGCTTGTGTGCCACGCAGCTTCACAACGTGAACACGTTATTTGGGTCTTTCGGTAAGGCCATGTAGATACAAAAATAATAAAAAAATAATAACAATATCACGACATTTCGATCGCAACACAAGCAATCGTCATCAAGTGAAGGATATGGCAGGAAAGCTGCCGAGGCAGGAAAAAATATATGGCGGGAGCGCTGCTAAGGCAGGGAGTTAAAAAGGTTTGAGATGGGTGTAGCTCAAGGGTCAGTGGGCAGGGCTTGATGAAATTTGCATGTAAATGTAAGATCGACGAAATCTTGACAAACGAAGTTTCATTTTAGCCGTGCTCCGTGTAACAAGGGGACAGGGGGGTTGGTGGTGGCCACAGTACCTCCTCAGCATGGTTTTTCTTGAGTTGGTGCAGCATCTCATGGAGACTCTTCTCTGTCTGGCGCAGTGCGCCACGCAGGGTGGCGAACTGCGCTCTTGCCCTGCTCAGATTGTCCCGCAGGGTCGATACCTCCCGGGACAGCTGGTGCATTTCTTTCTCCGGCATTTCCAACTGCGACGGGAGCAAGGGCACATGGCACGGGCACGTTAGCGCCTCCCAGCGTAAATCCTGCCTTCAATCGCATTGTGACATGCCATTCGCCATCGGATGGTGGAGACAACACCATGGCACATGGCAAGTGAGGTGCCTAATACACAGGTAAACACACATAGGACAGATGGGCTGACACCCACACACCCAAGCAAAGGCAACACCACGATTCCCCGCACAGCCTAAACAGAGTGGTAGAATGCGCAGCAGCGCTGGCCTAGGAAACGCACCCACACCATCTTCATTTACATTCGCTCAGCCAATGAGAGTGACAAATGCTCCAAGACAACCAGCATTCATGGCCATGAGTACTTAAAAATCAATAATTTTGTCAATGTTAATACAATATTTGAACCTTATGGGGTCCCATAAGCCCCCGGCTCTCGCATAAACTGCGTTGCGACGTCATTTTGTCTGTTGAAGGCGAATAAAAAAACGGCAAACTATTCCTCTCGACGAGCTCTACACGATGCGCTAATCAAAGTTTCAAAGTTTGGTTTCTTCTGCGCATTCGTCCTCGCTGCGCTTGGACGGCATGACAACAGAATGATCCGCGCCAGGTAGGTCGCGCCGTTTATGTGCGCGGTGTGACGGAGTCACCAAAAATTTATTCATTACGATTTTGACATGCCATTCGCCATCGGATGGTGGAGACAACACCATGGCACATGGCAAGTGAGGTGCCTAATACACAGGTAAACACACATAGGACAGATGGGCTGACACCCACACACCCAAGCAAAGGCAACACCACGATTCCCCGCACAGCCTAAACAGAGTGGTAGAATGCGCAGCAGCGCTGGCCTAGGAAACGCACCCACACCATCTTCATTTACATTCGCTCAGCCAATGAGAGTGACAAATGCTCCAAGACAACCAGCATTTATGGCCATGAGTACTTAAAAATCAATAATTTCGTCAATGTTAATACAATATTTGAACCTTATGGGGTCCCATAAGCCCCCGGCTCTCGCATAAACTGCGTTGCGACGTCATTTTGTCTGTTGAAGGCGAATGAAACGGCAATCTATTCCTCTCGACGAGCTCTACACGATGCGCTAATCAAAGTTTCAAAGTTTGGTTTCTTCTGCGCATTCGTCCTCGCTGCGCTTGGACGGCATGACAACAGAATGATCCGCGCCAGGTAGGTCGCGCCGTTTATGTGCGCGGTGTGACGGAGTCACCAAAAATTTATTCATTACGATTTTGACTTACGTTTATTCGCGACCTCGGGGTCCCGCCATAAGGTTAATTTGATATTCAGTTTTATCACAGTACGCTCTGAGCCACACAGCGCTTGCCAATTTTTAAAAGACAAACTCGTCCGCCGACGTGTTTGCTCCTCCTTGGTCTCTCTGCCTTAGCCCCAAAATGTCTGGGAATGTCAACATGCCAGTGATAAGGCCGGTCGAGGTGAGTGAGCATATGGCGATTACACTGGTGAGTACAGTACATAATACTTCCTGATGCTATTATTTAAAAAAAAATTCGTTTTGATGGAATGTTTACCATCTGTTTTATTACTCTTATAAAATAGCGCTGATACTGATACTCCAATGAAGCCCTCATTTATTGTTCATAAGCGATAACGCTGTCGAGAAGTCATCCCCATATATAATGGTATAACCCTTTTCGCGCTGATTTCCTGAATGCTCATTTCTCCACATAGGCATCTTGAGCGCTAAGCGAGACTGCCTGTATTCATTTCAGCCTAAGTCGACATAGGGGAGTCCCAACACTGGCTCAGATATCCCTCGCCACTGGTGTTAGCAGGTATTTGTGGTTCATGCGGACTTGCTGCCTTGTAAAAGGTGTCAATCTGGTGTTGGGGCAAAGCTTTTTTTTATCATTCCATACACGTTTGCATTTTAGCTGGTAAGTGGCAGAGTGGTGGCCTCCACTCCAGCCTAGATTTGTGTCTGTCCCCTACCTCTTGCCGAGTACAACTCCTCTGACATCAAAACACAAGGGGCCGTCCATAAATGACGTCACGCGATTTTGGACCCCTCCCCCTTTGTCACGCGGTGTCACAAAAAGTCAGACCCCCCAAAAAAAAAACATGCTTCAAATCGCTTTAGTTCATAGTTCCATTTATTTGGTATAGCCCTGCGAGCCATTCAGCTCTTGAATCGGGTGCAACCGCAACAAACAAAAACATGAACAAGAAAACATCTTAAACTATTGTCATTGTAGTGCGTATTAATGTGGTGCTGCACTCTGTTGTAGAACATTTATTAAAAAGTATTTAATTAAGTAGAACGTGTTGTCTATTTTTATTTAAAATTGCGCATTTTGATGTGACATCACATTTCTCAAACCCCCCCCCCCCGTAACACATCGTCACAAATGTCTGCCCCCCCCCCAAGTGCGTGACGTCATTTATGGACGGCCCCCAAGAGGTGGCACTACGCACCTACACTGTTGACACATTCATTGTCTCATGTGTTGCTTTCTCAACTGTGGTCTGTTGAAGAATATCATGTATATTCTTGCCGACGCAGATAAAGAAACACAGGTGCTCAGATCGCTGGCTTTGCCCGAATTACAGGCCACCACGCAGCGATAAGGAGCCCGCAGCGCTGACGTAATCAAATGCAGCGATGACGTTGTCAGATGCAGCGATTACGCCTACGACTACAGCGATGACGACATCGATTAGTGATGACGTCATCAATTACAGTGACGACGTCAATTTCAGTGAAGAAGGCATCGAATACAGTGATGATGTCATCTATGGCAGTGATTACGTCACTGGCTTTACCCAAAAAGGCGGAGCCAATGGCTCGGGCCTTATTGCGTCACCAAACGTCACGTGACCCCCAGGCACAGCTGCTGGGAAATGGCAGTTGACACGAGATGCTATCACCTTGGCAACGCAAACAAGGACCAACTGCCCAGAGAAAGCTTTCTCCGACTAAAATCCTTGATGAAACTCTCAATCTGTGATCTTAAACTATGAACCTCGTTACCCACGCATCAAGCGCTCAATTTAAAGTAAAATTTAAATATTTTAAAAAATAATATTTTTTCTCGATGTGATCACAGTACTCTATTTGTTACTTCGTATAACTCCAACGCAAGAGGTGGCGCCACTCACCTCCACTGTTGACGAATTTGGAGTCTCCAGCGTCGCTTGCATCTGCTGCCGTCTCTTGAAGAACTTCATGGCTCCTGTTGGGGGCGCAAGAGACAAACGCAGCCGCTCAGCTCGCTCGCCCTGCCGGAGTGACGTAACGCCATTGGGGTCGGAGGTGAGAGCGCAGGATGTGACGCACTTGGCCCCGCCTACCATGGGCGGAGCCAGATCACGTGCCCCCAGGCACCCTATGGGGGCAGAAGAAGCTGCGTCCGTATCAGCCAGGGCTCAAAGTTCTCGACGCGGCTTTTGCGTCTGCGATTTGAAACTCGGAACCTCTTCACCCACGTGTCGAGAGTTCAATGTTTGAATGCAATTTAATCGAGGCCACTGTCTTGGTATGGTCCTTTGACTGTTGGTGTTTTGCCATCTTGCCCAAGCTTGGATTTGATGTTGACAAATCTACAAGAAGGTATGAGCTTGCACAGTTTGATTTTACATGACATTTATTCGTGACTTGACTACATTTTCTCAATCCTTACTCGAGTATCTTTAATTGCATTTTGTTGTTGATGCAACTGGCTAACCCGACCCTTCTGGACGTGTGTGAAAGAGAACGTCAAAACTCATGTAAAATACAGATTCTGATTTATCTACACGCACACGCGGAAGGCAAACGCGGGTACCTGGCCTCTATGCAGCAGACACGAGTAATGTATTATCTTTCAGGATGTTATTTAGAACTTTATTGAATGTTATGTCACCAACCAAACATCGAGCATAGCAACAAATATCATGCAACACTCCGGAGACGGACACCTCCCTTACCGACCTCACCTCATCCTCCTCACCCCTAGCCTCGTCCTCACCCCTAGCCTCGGCCTCCTCACCCCTAACCCCTCACCTCGCCCTCCTCACCCCTCGTTCTCCTCACCCCTCATCTTCTCACCTCGTTCTCCTCACCCCTCGCCTCGTCCTCACCCCTAGCCTCGGCCTCCTCACCCCTAACCCTTCACCTCGTCCTCCTCACCCCTAGCCTCGTCCTCACCCCTAGCCTCGGCCTCCTCACCCCTAACCCCTCACCTCGCTCTCCTCACCCCTCATCTTCTCACCTCGTTCTCCTCACCCCTCGCCTCGTCCTCACCCCCGTTCTACTCACCTCGTCCTCACCGCTCGCCTCATCCTCACCCCTCGCCTCATCCTCACCCCTCGCCTCATCCTAACCCCTCACCTCGTCCACCTCACCCGTCGTCCTCAACCCTCACCTCGTTCTCACCCCTCGCCTCTCGTTCTACTCACCTCGTCCTTACCCCTCACCTCGTTCTCACCTCATCCTCACACGGCTACCTGCACTCTATGTAGTAGACGTGAATAATTGACTATAATTCAGATTGTTATTAATAACTTTATTACATGTTTTGTCACGAATCAAACATCACCTCCTCCTCACCCTTCACCTCGTCCTCACCCCGTCCTCGCATCTCGCCTCGTCCTCCTCACCCCGTTCTCCTTCACCCCTCGTTCTCACCCCTCGCCTCGTCCTCCTCACCCTTCACCTCGTCCTTCTCATCCCTCAGCTCGTATTCCTCACCCCTTACCTCGCCCTCACTTCGTCCTCCTCACCCCTCACCTCGTCCTCGCCTCGTCCTCACCCCTTGCCTCGTCATCTTTACCCCTTAGCTCATCCTCCTCACCCTCACCTCGTCCTTCTCTAACCCCTCGCTCTCCTCACCTCGTCCTCACCCATCACCTCGTCCTCCTCACCCATCGCCTCGTCCTCCTCAACCCTCGTTCTCACGCCTCGTTCTCACCCCTCACTTCGTCCTCCTCACCCCTCACCTCGTCCTCGCCTCGTCCTCCTCACCCCTTGCCTCGTCATCTTTACCCCTCAGCTCATCCTTCTCACCCTCACCTCGTCCTCCTCACCCCTCACCTCGTCCTCCTCAGCTCGTCCTCTTAACCCCTCGTCCTCCTCACCTCGTCCTCAACCCTCACGTCGTCCGCTTGACCTTTCACCTCGTCCACACCCCTCACCTCATCCTCACCCATCACTTCGTCTTCCTCACCCCTCACCTGGTCCTCCTCACCCCTCGACTCGTCCTTCTCACCCCTCATCCTCCTCACCCCTCATCCTCCTCACCCCTCGCCTCATCTTCCTCACCCCTCGCCTCATCTTCCTCACCCATCGTCCTCCTCACCCCTCGTCCTCCTCACCCCTCGACTCGTCCTCTCACCTCAGCTCGTCCTCCTCACCCGTCGTCGTCCTCACCGCTCACCTCGTCCTTCTCACCCCTAACCTCTCCCTCGCCTCGTCCTCCTCACCCTTAGCTCGTCCTCACTCCTCGTCCTCCCCTCCCCTCGCTGTCCTCAACATTAGCCTCGTCCTCCTCACCCCACACCTCGTTCTTCTTACCCCTCATCTTGTCCTCCTCACCACTCGACTCGTCCTACTCACCCCTCACCTCGTCCTCCTCACCCCTCGTCCTCCTCACCCCTCGTCCTCACCTCTCCTCCTCCTCACCCATCGTCCTCCTCACACATCGTCCTCCTCACCGCTCGTTCTCCTCACCCCTCGTTCTCCTCACCCCTCAGCTCGTCTTCCTCACCCCTCACCTCACCTCGTCCACCGCACCCAGCGCCTCGTCATCCTCACGCCTCGCCCACCTCACCCCTCACCTCGTCCTTCTCACCCACACCGCGTTCTTCTTACCCCTCACCTCTTCCTCCTCACCCCTCGACTCGTCCTTCGCACCCCTCACCTCCTTACCTCTCGTCCTCCTCACCCCTCGTCCTCCTCACCCCTCGCTCTCCTCACCCCTCGCTCTCCTCACCCCTCGTCTTCCTCACCCCTCGCTCTCTTCACCCCTCGCTTTCCTCAACCCTCGTCCTCACCTCGTTTTTCTTCTCACCCCCCGTCCTCACCCCTCGCTCTCCTCAGCCCTCGCCTCGTCCTCCTTACCCACACACCTCGTTCTTCTTACGTCTCACCCCCCCTCCTCCTGACTTCTCATCCTCCTCACCCCTCGCTCGTCCACCGCACCCTGCTCCTCATCCTCCTCACCCCTCACCTCGTCCTCCTTACCCCTCACGTCGTCCGCTTGACCCCTCACCTCGTCCTCTTGACCCCTCACCTCGTCCTCTTGACCCCTCACCTCGTTCTCACCCCTCACCTCGTCCACCTCACTTGTCCTCAATCCTCACCTCGTTCTCACCCCTCACCTCGTCCTCCTCACCCCCACAGCTCGTTCTTCTTACTCCTCACCCCTCACTCTCCTCACCCCTCGTCCTCCTCACTCTCGTCATCATCACCCCTCGTCCTCCTCACCCCTCACCCATCGTCCTCCTCACCCCTCGTCCGCCTCACCTTTCACCTCGTCCTCCTCACCCCTCGACTCGTCCTCACCTCTCACCTCAGCTCGTCCTCCTCACCCGTCGTCGTCCTCACCCCTCACCTCTCCCTCGCCTCGTCCTCCTCACCCTTAGCTCGTCCTCACTCCTCGTCCTCCCCTCCCCTCGCTGTCCTCAACATTTGCCTCGTCCTCCTCACCCCACACCTCGTTCTTCTTACCACTCATCTTGTCCTCCTCACCACTCGACTCGTCCTACTCACCCCTCACCTCATCCTACTCACCCCTCGTCCTCTTCACCCATTGTCCTCCTCACCCATTGTCCTCCTCACCGCTCGTTCTCCTCACCCCTCGTTCTCCTCACCCCTCAGCTCGTCTTCCTCACCCCTCACCTCACCTCGTCCACCCCACCCCGCGCCTCGTCATCCTCACGCCTCACCCCTCACCTCGTCCTTCTCACCCACACCGCGTTCTTCTTACCCCTCACCTCTTCCTCCTCACCGCTCGACTCGTCCTCCGCACCCCTCGCTCTCCTCACCCCTCGTCCTCCTCACCCCTCGCTCTCCTCACCCCTCGTCCTCCTCACCCCTCGCTCTCCTCATACCTCGTCCTCACCCCCACACCTCGTTTTTCTTCTCACCCCCCGTCCTCATCCCTCGCTCGTCCTCCGCGCCCTGCTCCTCACCTCCTCACCCCTCGTCCTCCTCACCCCTCGCTGTCCTCACCCCTCGCTCTCCTCACCCCTCGCTCTCCTCACGCCTCGCTCTCCTCAGCCCTCGCCTCGTCCTCCTCACCCCTCGTCCTCCTCACCCCCACACCTCGTTCTTCTTACTTCTCACCCCCCGTCCTCCTCACTTCTCGTTCTCCTCACCCTCTCGCTCGTCCACCGCACCCTGCTCCTCATCCTCCTCACCCCTCACCTCGTCCTCCTTACCCCTCACGTCGTCCGCTTGACCCCTCACCTCGTCCTCTTGACCCCTCACCTCGTTCTCACCCCTCACCTCGTCCACCTCACTTATCCTCAACCCTCACCTCGTTCTCACCCCTCACCTTGTCCTCCTCACCCCCACAGCTCGTTCTTCTTACTCCTCACCTCTCACTCTCCTCACCCCTCACTCTCCTCACCCCTCGTCCTCCTCACTCTCGTCATCGTCACCCCTCGTCCTCCTCACCCCTCGTCCTCCTCACCCCTCGCCTCATCTTCCTCACCCCTCGCCTCATCTTCCTCACCCCTCGCCTCATCTTCCTCACCCATCGTCCTCACCCCTCGTCCGCCTCACCTTTCACCTCGTCCTCACCCCTCGACTCGTTCTCACCTCAGCTCGTCCTCCTCACCCCTCACCCTCCTCACCCCTCGCCTCGTACTCACCCCTCACTTCGTCCTCCTCACCCCTCACCTCGTCCTCCTCACCCCTCACCTCGTCCTCGCCTCGTCCTCCTCACGCCTTGCCTCGTCATCTTTACCCCTCAGCTCATCCTCCTCACCTCGTCCTCCTCACCCCTCACCTCGTCCTCCTCACCTCGTCCTCCGCACCCCTCAGCTCGTCTTCCTTACCTCGTCCTCACCCCTCACGTCGTCCGCTTGACCTTTCACCTCGTCCACACCCCTCACCTCATCCTCACCCATTACCTCGTCTTCCTCACCCCTCACCTCATCCGCTTTACCCCTCAGCTCATCCTCCTCACTCCTCAGCTCGTCCTCCTCACCCCTCGTCCTCCTCACCCCTCGACTCGTCCTTCTCACCCCTCATCCTCCTCACCCCTCGTCCTCACCTCTCATCCTCCTCACCCCTCGTCCTCTTCACCCCTCGTCCTCCTCACCCCTCGCCTCATCTTCCTCACCCATCGTCCTCACCCCTCCGCCTCACCTTTCACCTCGTCCTCCTCACCCCTCACCTCTCCCTCGCCTCGTCCTCCTCACCCTTAGCTCGTCCTCACTCCTCGTCCTCCCCTCGCTGTCCTCACCATTTGCCTCGTCCTCCTCACCCCACACCTCGTTATTCTTACCCCTCATCTTGTCCTCCTCACCACTCGACTCGTCCTACTCACCCCTCACCTCACCCTCCTCACCCATTGTCCTCCTCACCCATTGTCCTCCTCACCCATTGTCCTCCTCACCGCTCGTTCTCCTCACCCCTCGTTCTCCTCACCCCTCACCTCACCTCGTCCACCGCACCCCGCGCCTCGTCATCCTCACGCCTCGCCCGCCTCACCCCTCACCTCGTCTTTCTCACCCACACCGCGTTCTTCTTACCCCTCACCTCTTCCTCCTCACCCCTCGACTCGTCCTCCTCACCCCTCACCCCTCGTCCTCCTCACCCCTCGCTCTCCTCAGCCCTCGCCTCGTCCTCCTCACCCCCACACCTCGTTCTTCTTACTTCTCACCCCTCGTCCTCCTCACCCATCGTCCTCCTCACCCCTCGACTCGTCCTCACCTCTCACCTCAGCTCGTCCTACTCACCCGTCGTCGTCCTCACCGCTCACCTCGTCCTCCTCACCCCTCACCTCGTTCTTCTTACCCCTCATCTTGTCCTCACCACTCGACTCATCCTACTTACCCCTCACCTCACGTCACCCTCCTCACCCCTCGTCCTCACCCATTGTCCTCCTCACCGCTCGTTCTCCTCACCCCTCAGCTCGTCTTCCTCACCCCTCACCTCACCTCGTCCACCGCACCCCGCGCCTCGTCATCCTCACGCCTCGCCCGCCTCACCCCTCACCTCGTCCTCACCCACACCGCGTTCTTCTTACCCCTCACCTCTTCCTCCTCACCCCTCGACTCGTCCTCCTCACCCCTCGTCCTCCTCACCCCTCGCTCTCCTCACCCCTCGCTCTCCTCACCCCTCGCTCTCCTCACCCCTCGTCCTCACCCCCACACCTCGTTCTTCTCACCCCCCCGTCCTCACCCCTCGCTCGTCCACCGCACCCTGCTCCTCACCTCCTAATTCCTCGTCCTCCTCACCCCTCGTCCTCCTCACCCCTCGCTCGTCCACCGCACCCTGCTCCTCATCCTCCTCACCCCTCACCTCGTCCGCTTGACCCCTCACCTCGTCCTCTTGACCCCTCACCTCATTCTCACCCCTCACCTCGTCCACCTCACTTGTCCTCAACCCTCACCTCGTCCTCACCCCCACAGCTCGTTCTTCTTACTCCTCACCCCTCACTCTCCTCACTCCTCGTCCTGCTCACCCCTCGTCCTCCTCACCCCTCGTCCTCCTCACCCCTCGTCCTCCTCACCCCTCGTCCTCCTCACCCCTCGTCCTCCTCACCCCTCGTCCTCCTCACCCCTCGTCCTCCTCACCCCTCGCTCTCCTCACCCCTCGTCTTCGGCACCCCTCGTCCTCCTCACCCCTCGTCCTCCTCTCACCCCTCGTCCTCCTCACCCCTCGTTCTCTTCACTCCTCGTTCTCCTCACTCCTCGTCCTCCTCACACCTCATCTCGTCCTCCTCACACCTCATCTCGTCCTCCTCACACCTCATCTCGTCCTCACCCCTCACCTCCTGACCTCGTTCTTCTTACCCTTCACCTCGTCCTCCTCACCCCTTGCCTCGTCCTCCTCACCCGCTCCTGACACGGCCAACGCACACGCCCATGGCAACCTCACTTAGGGCACGGCACACCGACTTTGCATCACCCTCATTTATACCTCCACGTTTATCGGCCTCGTTCTATCGTGACGGCCAAGACGCTGGACGTTTGTGATAAAGAACTTCGTAGCTCATCGGATTCCTCCTCCAGTGTACAAATAAATAAATATCACGGCTCTGATCTCTTTGCGGCGCCGCAGTGGCGTTCATCACTCGCCGCCTCCCCATGGCACGACTACGACGT